>NW_027226583.1:0-1200000 GCF_022539635.2 Chironomus tepperi
AGAATTCTGAACCACGATGTTGTTTGATGTTATTTATCCATTTTAATACAATTAGTGTTTGGATCTAAGCAATTTTGAGTAATGTGAAAATTGATGTAATTCCTTTAATAAAAGACTTTTGTTGCCGTAAAAACCGATTCTTTATATTGAAAAACATGATGTTCTGCTGCTGGATGCCCTTATTTCGCTGGCCGTACAGATCAACACGACCCATGACCTCCCTCAGATGTCGCCTATAACTGGTTCTAACGCCGACTTCGGCCTGCCAATTGCCAATACCAAATGCAATGCTGTCTCTATCGACAGCTTCCTTCCAGAAGTTTTTCGGTCCACCACGAGCTGTTGAATTACAAAAAAAAAAATATGAATTCCGCTTAAACTTAAAAATACTTGAAAAATACGCTATGTATTAAAGGAACAATGTCAAATGTATTATCAAGAATATTGACAATTTGGTTATCAACTTGATTTTTAGTGTATTAGCATTAATTATTTGAGCATGAAATCAATAAAGTAATATAGATGACCCTCCCTTTAAAATATCAATGCTGTGACAGAAACACAAGTTTGTTACACTGTCATTGGTTAGAGTTCAGAAGGGAAAAAGGACGTCCTGGAGTTCCAAAAGCAACATGGGGTAGGACGGTTTATTACAGTAAGCAAGTTAGTATAAGGGAAGATCAATCCCTCCCCCTTGTCCATCCTTCTTTGGTTGAGTTCTTTATTTGCTAAAGACTGAGTCTTGGATGCGCCACCTTCTAGGTGTTTGACGTCTGTTTAACCCTTAAAAACAAACTTAAGACGTCTAAAGTTAATTTTTGGCATTTTACTATATGATTTCCGCACTGATAGAGTGGTGGGCAACCTGTGTGCCGTGTGTGATTCCGATTGATGCTCTTCAGCAATATGTGCCGTGAAAAAAATGCTCTAAATAGTCTCTAAATTCATAATTTTGTCTAAGTATTCTATTTAACCTCTTGAGCAACTGTAACTAAGACCGTAATCATTAAACATTCAATGTCTTCCTAATTATGTATTAAACAAATACCATAATTAAGTCAACTTCCTTTATTTAACTTTTAATACTATTTTTCTAAGTAAATTTAAATTTATTACAGCACTTACAAACTTCATCAGAATTACAGACTTAATAACTTCCAAATAAATTTATTACTGATATGAAATTATTGCGTATTTTATTTATAAATACGGAAATATCAAGAAATGTTTATTATTGTAAAATAAAACCCCTGTTTTTAGTTCTGTATTTTTATTTATTTAAGGCATGATTAAGTCATGTGGAAATAATTTTTTACTTATAATTTGCGATATTTTGAGTCTTTTAATTAGGAATTTCAGAAATATACATATTTCGTGAAACAGAGATGATTTATAGAATGATTTGTTAATGTTAATCTTTGCCATGTGCTGTAATCATCATCAATTTCTTGTGTCTAATGTTATCAGTTGCTTCTAGACCCGCTTATTGATTTATTGTATTAGTTGAAATTGTTAATGACTAACTTCCGCTGATGTGGAGCCTAGGTTACTATAAAAGACTTTCAATTTGATTTTGTTGCTGGTTGTGTCACCTAATTTGAACAAATCTACGCCTACAAGTTGAGCTGACATTTTTTCATCAATGTTCTGCATCATGTAGTTTTTTAGGTGCTAGTCATCGATTTTCTCTATAGATTCCAACCCAAAGGGTGTAACCAAGTCTTTGGATCGATGGAATTGACTTCGAAGACTCTGTCTTTGTGGGCGTATTACAAGAGCTGACAATTGTCCGACGGCAATTGACGAAAGTCCGTCGAATATCATCAATAACGTTAGTCAACGGCACCTGGTTGGATTGTAGAAGAAACAAAAATGACTGAAAACAGTCAATCACATCAATTCTGCATCAAAAAATTCTGAATTTTGCAACAGAATCAAGTAAGTAAGTAAATTCAATCTATATTTAAGCCATAATTAATGCCAAAAAAGAGATGACTTACTTTACTTCCTTGGCGAAGGTGCACGAAGGTTTATTGCCGCATTTAAAGTTCATCGAAAGTTGGATCTGTCTTTATATAACTTCGTCAATTTCTAATTCCAAGGACTTTTGCATCGTTGCTTACACAGCAATCCCAAGAGCTGTTTGTAAATGAACCCCATCCTAATAACATCAAATTGAGTTTCCATGTGTCTAAACTCAATTAATTAATTTATTCCTAACAAAATATTCCTCAAACTTCCTTTCATTTCCTAGAAATAAACATCCAACATTCAATCCCAAAAACCCCTTTTTCACCAGAAAAAAAAACTATGTGCTAATTATTTGAAAGGAAAACACACACAGCAAGGACGATAACATCACACAAAGCATAAATAAAGAACCATACCAAGAAGTATCCAAGGAAACCCGAAAAAGAAAACGAGGAAGAACAACAATAAGACTGTACACACAATATATATATCTTAAATAAGTGCAAATAACAAGTTTTTCGTAGAAGAGTAAAGAAAAACAACAGAGAGAGTGAAATATAAATAAGGAACGTAGTTTTGGTCCAAACCATACACGATGTACAAATAATAAAAGTATAAAGGAATAAGAGATATTGATTAAATTTTATTTTACAACTGCAAATGAAAAATAAATTCTTTTTTTATAATAATATTTCTTTTATTATACACACACTGATATACACCGTACTATTTTTATAGCGTTAAAAAAAGTGCAATAAAAAAAGTATCATAAAACATTTTCAGATGCCTTGAATTTGGTACGTTATGTTATGTTATATACCTACATGCTAGAATAATAAAATAAAAAATTATTTAAAATAAATTTTTTATCTTTTTTTTTTTGTTCGCCTTTCGCCAGGGCTCTGTTTGTGCTATATATAGTCAACTGTGTCTCTCTCTGTCTATATACTTCTATCTACTGCTATTCTTCTATAAATGGGGGTTTATGGGAAATGCATGAATTTGCGAATATTATATCTTTTTGATAGAAACTTTAGTGGGGATGTGTTTTGGATAACGAGATAGAATATATGAGATACTTGGTAATAAAAAAGAACTAGTTGGAAATTCCAATGAGGATGAATGAGGGGGGTGGTAGATCTTTTTATTGGGGGATAGTAAGGTGAAATATGTACTTGAAGAGATGTGGTAAATATTTGAGAAATTTATTGCATATCATTAGACTTGAGGGATTCAAATTATTTATGAAGATGGGCTAAAATTAGAATTTGCGTATTGGCTATACTAAGATACTGTATAATATCTATCAAGAAATAGGATTCGTTCAAAACTGAAGGCATGTTCTTCTAAAATGCAGAAAATGTATATTTGATCTTCTTTTGTTCACCAGAACCTTATCAAAAACCAAAATATCTGATTCGCAATAATGAGGTAGTTAATGACATTTAGGGATGGTACAACAGATCGGAGATTACAGTCTATTTTCGTCATCGAAGGACCCTAATATTTATCCTATCTATCTGATGTAGAATACGAAGGACAAAATCTTGGCGGATTAAATTTGAGAGTAATCGGACACAAAGTTTAAGCTAGAAACAAATCAAATATGTTATTTTTAAAATAAAAGGGGATTGTTAGCTACGGATGATAACTGATTTTTTTAATGAAAACGATTAAAACTTCCATTTATTAAGATTATACAGGTAGCCATTTATCACAATTCTTCTACTATTTGACCAAAGAAGACTTAAAATTCAGCTGTCGATAGAGGCAGGATTAGAGTCTAATGACGGAAAGCTGGTGAAGTAAGCAAGTATGTTTATTCAACCATCGAGGTAAGGAAATGGGGATGTAGTTTAACACTACCTGAGTTACTAGACAGTTTTATCGAAGAATTTGCTTAAAAAGTATTGTTCAATCTGATTACAGATTGGATTTGATTGTTATGTTACTAACACATAATATGATATTCAGAGTTTGAAGCAAACTCAGATTCTATATGGAAAATTAAACTAAAATCGATTCAAATTCAAATTAAATTTAAGTAAATTTCAAGCTTTGATGACATCAAAATATATATTATTGACTTCCCTGGAGTGGAATAGAAATGAATTCTAAACATAAAAACTGCATATTGACAAAAATACTGTTGAAAAACTCAGAAGTCTCTAATAAATTTAGTTTCAAGGGTCATATACTGCCGTAAAAAAATCGTAAAAATTACAAATATTTTCGATATAAAAAATCATAATAATCATGATTTTTACAATTCTTTCGATGGTGTCAGACCCTTGAGAAGCTAAGCAAAGCGAATACAAACTTATAAGAGCTCTGGTTGAATATTGAAGTAATCCATCAAATACAATAAAATAGCATAATTGGATCCCGAAATTTTACAAAACTTAAAACATTCGCAATGATTCAACATTTATGTGTTCAAAATTAAATCTTCAAATATCTCCAAAACACCAGTAAACCCCAACATCCCATAAAAAAATCATTCAATCCCCAACATCAACATTATTTTATTAAATAAAAAATAAAAATCCCCATCATTTAAACATCATATCACATTTTACGATATCTGAAAACAGAAAAAAACAGAATCACAACTTCATTTTAATGACAGTCGGAAAAATATCAAAAAGTTGAACTTTGAAGTGCAAATAAATACTTTTTCTCTTTTCCTCTCCATCCACTCCATACGTAATTTTCTTTTTATGCAATAGCGAAGCGAAAAAAGTATAAAAGTATAAAATTCATAATACAAACGACATAAACAATGCAATGAAGAAAAATGAAATGAAAATCTTGCTTATTATCATTTCATATTAATTCAACCTCGTCATGAAACTACAACATTGTCTTATACTTTTTTTTTTATGTACGTACAAAAAAATGTTAATGCTTTATGTATTAAAAATTCTTTTTTTTATCTCTTTTTCCTCTTTCCGCTTAACATCGGGGTTGAGCATAAATGAGAGTAAATGTCGTGAGAATTTAGAGATGACGTGAAATAAAATGAGAGAATATCGGCCATTGTGGGAGAAT
The DNA here is from genome assembly GCF_022539635.2 of Chironomus tepperi. Classification (NCBI taxonomy): domain Eukaryota; kingdom Metazoa; phylum Arthropoda; class Insecta; order Diptera; family Chironomidae; genus Chironomus; species Chironomus tepperi. The sequence continues at coordinate 5,023 of NW_027226583.1, forward strand.
TTTGTGACTGTATTGATGTATTTGGAAGAAATTAGTCGACTTTTGAGGGTGTGGACAAACTTTTTCGTGGGAAAATCTTTTGGAACTATTTATTGAATTAATTTTTGAGGTTATAATCATTGATTCTTGTAGATTGAGGGTCCATAAATCATAAAAATCAATAAAATCACTGAATATCCTCAAGAATTGCTTAATAACCCTCGCCGACCGCATTAGAATCAACTCTCAAGCACATCTGATCAATTAGCATCAAACTAGTATTAGTGAGAGTTCAATGAACGCATACAACTCACAAAAACGTCATATGTTCCTCGATTTTATAAAGAAAAAAATTTTTATAGGGAATTTCCTACAAATACATTCACAAATTTCATGTCCATACACGTGAGAGACCGTCGTGAGAGCCGAGAGAGTAATTCTCACTGAAACCATATTGCATCTTTCTTTCTTGTGTGTCATTCGCTTCGTACCATCGAGCAGAGTCAGTAGAGGTTCAATCCTCCAAGAGAGTGTATCGTTTTTCCTGAATATAATATAATAAAATACAAGACAGTCAAAAAAAAAAAGAAGAAAAGAAAAGGAAAGAAGAAGAGAGAAAAAAAATATTTTTTTTACCTAAAAAAGAATTAAAACAAAAAAATTTCAAATTTTATATACGAGGAGCTAAACTAGAGCTCGTCTATATAGCAGTGATATGAAGAAACAATAATTTAAGTACGCAAAAAAAAAGGAAGTCGCGTGAACTTTAAGTGAAAAAAAATAAGAAGACTGAAAAAAAAAATCCATATTCGGTACTTTTCGGATGAAAAAAAAAGGATACGAACAGCTGGAAAAAAAATCGATAAATCTAAAGAGTCTTTACGCTTGTGAATGTGTGTGCAAAAAAATATAGAAAAAAATTAAAGGAAAAATAAAATAAAATAAAAAAAAATCAAATTTTTATTCTCGTTCAAACAAAAGACTGAGTTCTTTAAGCCAACACGACTTTTGGTCCTAAAAATTGCACCAGCAAGTTAATTTCATTTTCTACGACCGAGACAGAGCTACTAAGTAAGGATTCTAGTGTGTACATATAAAAAAATTACCACAAAAAAAAAAACATAAAAAATCAACCACCTTTTGGATTAATGTTCCTGGTTACTGGTTACGTGTATTAGTTTAGTGAAAGAATTTAAAAAATTGATGAAAATTTTTTGAAATGTGAGCAAAAAAAAAGAAATTTAAAAAAAATTTAAAGCAGAGCAAAAAAAAATTGTGTGAATTTTTTTAAATGTGAAATTTGCCCTTCGAGACATAAAAAAATAATCAGCATATCTTTTTGGATTATCATCATTTCGAGAGAATAGAAGCCAATCCAACTGCAACTCACCAACAACTAAAAAAAAAATTATTATCTGGATTAATTATAGTGCCAAAAAAAATATATAAAATTAATCAAAAAAAAAAAAATATAGATAGAAATTATAAATAAAGTGATACTGCAAAGAAAAAAATATCGACGGAAATTTTGTGCAAAAATTAATCTCAGCCACGGAAGCAAAACAAAAAAAAAATCCCAAAAATGATCAACTTTTGGTGAAAATAAAAAATTGAGAAAAAATTGAAAAAAAAAGTTAAAATTTTTGTGATTTCGTGTGTCAGTGTGTGACCTAAAAAAAAAGATATCAAATAATTATTTGTGGATTACTTCTGCACTTTTTGGATTACTAAAATATAAAAAATAATTAAAAATGGCTATGACAGCTTGTTATCCAAACTACGACATGTCATTATCTAGTTCACAATCGATGTCACATCATCATCATCACCATCTTCAGCATGGTGCATCAATGCAACAATCAAATCGTGCCGCAAGCATATTGGCCGCGACACATCAACAACAATCTCAACAGTCACCTCAAACAACACAGCAGCAGCAACAGCAACAACAACAACAACAGCCACCTCAAAAAGATTACAGTATACCATTACATGTGGACTGCAGTGTAGAATATGAGTTGCCAAATCAGGCAAAGCCACCAGTTGGTGGACGTGTTGAGCCATTATTAATGATTCATCCATGCTATTTTAGAAAAATGGAGAGTCAAAGACGTAGTCCATTTATTAATAATATGCCAAATTCATCATTACGCAGTTCTCAATCAAATCAAATGACATCCGTGTCATCATCATCGACTGTATCAACGTCATCTAGTCGACGTCCAAATGTTATTGGTACGTCAAGTAGTATTGCTGCCAAAAATCAAACAAATGCGCATTTAATGTCTAATCAAAATGTGATTCCAACACACCAGCAACAACAGAGTCACATACAACAACAACAAATTAGTCATCACAACAGTAGCTTGCAACATCAGAATTTACAGCAGCAACTTGACGAATATGTCCAACGTCAAATGGCTCACATTTCTCAGCAAGCTCAATTTCCATCAATTGCGCAACATCAACAGCAACAGCAACAATCAAATAGTCAATACAATATATCCACACAACAAATGCAGACACAACAACAAATGCAAACGAGTGGAAATTGGGAACGATATTTAAATAATATCCCATCAGCATCAATGTTGGGAAAGGTCAATATACCAAATCAAAACGCTTATAAGAAGAGTGGCAAGCGCCATTTAACGGCAACATGTGCCAACTCATATTCGACGAGCCATTTAGAGGGTGCATTACCCAATGGTATCGGACGATGGGATGATAAGACTGTAATGGCCACAATACCACGTGATTATCAATCAGGTACTGAACAGCAACAACAACAGACATCAACGATGCCTTCACAATTACAAATGACTGGATCAAAGGTATCATCATCAAATGGTGTTGTCGTTGCCGGTGCATCATCATGTAATGGTGTTAATACAAATAATAATAATAATAATAATACAAATAATATGTATCGTGGTATAACAAGTGGTCAACAACAATCCGTTCTTATGAGCGGTACGACAAAACGTGATCGTGATCCGATGCTATCGGGTGGCTGTATTTATAGTAATAGTAACAATAGTAATACAACAGACATTAATAATTTAGTATCGACGGGACTATGGCCAATACAAAAAGTCCAATGGCTGCCATTCCAAACAATAATTATCATCAAGCCGGTCCTGATTCAATTCCAAATAATAATCATAGTTCTAATAGTAATAGTAATAGTAAAACTACTAGCAATGGTATGACGAATCGTCAACCATCAGGAAATACTGTTATCCATCATTCTCATTATGCCCAACAGCAGCAGCAGCAGCAGCAGAATATTCATCAAAGTGATAAGTTAAGCAACAACAACAATAATTCTAATAATAACAATAGTAATGCGAATAATAATAATAACAATAATACGAGTAACAACAACAACAACAACGTTATAACAGTTAAATGTCGTCAATATCGCAATACCCATCGAATGCATCCGTACATGATGAATAATATGACTGCTCCATCGGTCAACAATGCTTTATCCGGTGTATCATATTTTCCGCAACTCAATGGCCCATTCTCACAAATTCAGCAAGTCTCATGCTACAATGTGTGATTGAATTAATTTTAAAAAAAATAGTTTTTTTTTTTAAATATGTGAAAAAAAAAATTGATTCCGCGGAACTGGATGAAAAAAAAAAGGAAGAAAGAGAGAAAAAATATTTTTCTTTTTTTATTGATTAATTAAATTTCTTTTTTTTTATGTTTCTATTCTATTTGAAAGAGTTTTTAACTACTATGTTCTATATGGAAGTCTTCTTCTTCTTATTACTATGTGTATAGTTAATATATATGTGAATTTTTTTTTTTTTTTTTGTGAAAAGGAAATGAGATATGATCATGAATTATAATATAGATTCAGATGAATATGAAATGTGAATTTTGAAAAAAAAAATGTTTATTTATTGAGGATTATTTGTTATTTTATTGAGGTATGAAATTGATATTTTTGGGGAATTGGTTGATTGAATGAGAAAATTAAAAATTAAATTATTGAGAAAACAAAAAGTGTTTTTTTTTTTGAGTGAAAAAGTTAAAAAGTTTCAATATTTAAATTTGAAAAAAATTTATTAATTTAATTCAAATTAAAAAAAAATCATCAATTGAATTCAAATTTGAAAAAATTCATTAATTGAATTATATTTTAAAAATTGAATTTTTTGGTTTATTTTTGAGAATTTAATTTTTTAACTTCATTTTTGAAAAATAACTTTTTATCAATTTTTAAAAATTCAATTTATTAAGTTATAATTTTTAAAAAAATTCATTAATTGAATTCCAATTTTTAAAGCATTTGAAAATTAAGTTATTAATTTGCATTTTTAAAAACTATTTATTAAATTGCTAACTAAAGCAATTTATGAGTTTTTTTTAAAAATAAATTTATTAATCTTATTGATTTTCAAACTTAAATTTAATAATTTTTGAAGAAAAATTGCAAATTGTCTTGCAAAATGACTCTAATTTCAATTTAAGTTTTTTTTTAAAAATTTGAAAAATTAATAAATTCTTTGAAATTAAAAATAAATCAAATCAACCAACTAAACAATAGATAGATTGATTTAAATTGACTATTTTGTGAAATTTGAATTTTAAATCTAATTCAAAAATCAATTTCAAATCAATTTAATTCAATTTTATTCAAATTTACAATGAATTTTGAAATTTGAAAGTGTAATCTAATTAAGAATTTTAAAACTCTTAATTCTGGCAATTTAAAAGTTAAAAAAAATTAAAAAATTCAAATCAATTTTAATTTCAATTCCAACATTTTTTAAAAAAATACCAAAAAATCTGACCTACAAAAAAATATATTCCTTAACCTCACTCATTCAAAAAAGCAATTATTTTTCTCAAAATTTAAAAAACTTATCTCATTCACAGAATAAAACAACAACAACAAGTTTTAAGATTAACAATTTCCCATCCGCCTCTAATCTCCTCAATTTAATTTTTTGATTTATTACAAGTGGGAAGTGAAATTAATTTTTTTAAATTTATTTTTATTTTCTCAATAAGTCAAAAACTGCAAATATCAATGATAAATTTTTTGTGTACTAAAAAAAAGAATTCCATTTCATTTCGCGATAATTCATTAAAATTTATTAATATTTTTTTTTTTATTTCTGTTTTGCGGCATCCCTCGCACGGAACAACAAGAGAATGGGAAGTGAAAAAAAAAAAAAAATATAAAAAAATTTATTATTTTTTAAAAATAGAAAATCGCGACGTAAGAGATAAAAAAAATATGAATCTGTTATGTTCATTAGATTGATGATTATCATTCTCAATAAAAAAGTTAGATCCCGCATATATATTAATATTCATTAACATTGCATATATATATATTTATAGATTTATTCGAAACAAGAAGAAGAAAAAAGAATTTAATTAAAAAAAAAACATATTTTTTTTGTATGTATGTATATGTATTGTATATTTGAGAACATGTGACATGTACACATTATATTGTAATTAATTAAAATTAATTCTTCATTTTTCAAATTTCGACATAAAATTTATAAAACTTTTTTTTTTTATTTTTTATTTATTTGTTGTGAAATTTTTTTTTCTCTCTTTTTTTTCTTTTTTTGAATGAAAAAAATGAAAAAAAAAAAATCTTCTTATTCTAATATTTTTATGTCTAATCTTTAATGAACTAAATACACGTACGAAATAAGACGAGTAATCATTATTGAGGATTGTAGTTGATCAATGAATTCGTAAGAAAAATATATATAGCATATTTATGGGTTGATGTCGTTGAAGATTGGAGTGTAATTTGATGTTTTTTTTGGGGTGTCCTCCATCGAGGGGGGTCAAGGGGGGTCATGGTAAGGTATGTGATTGAATAAAATGAATTTTTATGAATTTGGCTGTAATAAAATTGTCTAATTTTGACCAATTTAAGTTCTGTTCTCAAAATTTGAATTTTTTGGGATTAGGTGGCATTTAACCCGAGCAGCACAAACCGGTTGACTTTTCAAAATCTGTCAAAAATATGTTTTATCTCAAAATTTGAATTTTTTGAGAATTGATGGCATTTAACCCGAGCAGCATAATCCGGTTAACATGTCAAAATCAGCAGTCATAGTGCCAATAGGGCTATGTTGCGTCTGACCGTTAAAATGGCGACTTAGAGCAATTTAGAACAACTATGAGCAACTTAGAGCAATTAAGAGCAACTTAGAGCTACCCTAACGAGCCAATTGAGCTATCTAAGCCAATCCCTCAATTTCCAAGGACATCCTTGCAGATTTTCATCTAATTTTTACTAGATAAACATCTAAAATTGAGGATTATAACTTGATTGAGTCCAAATTGAGTCATTTTATGTCACTTTAAGCTCTTGACCTCATTTTCGAGTTCATGACCTAGTTCAACAAAATTGTCTTTTGCTTTAAGAATTTATCGATTCTTTTGGATGAGATAGTTTGTAGATTAATTGGACTTACTTGCTTAATTTGGTGGTTGTACAGATCAATTGTGATTTAGAGCATCGAGACTCATTGGGCTTACTTAATTACTTATTTCGTTGGCCCTTAAAATCAATTGGGGTCTATGGCCTCAAGAGTCGTTTGTTGCTTTCGGAAATGGTCGACTGTAAGGCTTGCCATCCTTAGCTTGATTGTGGGGATGCCACCCTTTAGACAAGGTGGTTTGGATGGGCTTAAATGCGCCTAATCGTTGGACACAACACCCTTGGGAGCCAATGAAGATCAAAAATTCTAATTTATGTCCTAATTTTTGGATAGTTTTCTTCATATTGAAGTATTTAGTATTTTATCCAATTTTTAGAACTCTTAAAAATTCAATTTTAAAGCCAATAAATTCAAATGAAATTGAGATTATCTCAGCCAGTCACATGATACTCCCAACTCAACATTCTGTTGACATTTTAGATCAAATTCTCAATGAAAAGTATAAAATTGTGAATATCACACCCACTAGGAAAGTCAGCCACACAACTCTACTACTTCAATGACATCAGCCCATATATGAACTTATAAAAAAAATTTCTCTTTTTCAAATCACTCCGAATGATGGATGAAAAAAAAAAAGTAAAAATTCTGAATGCAAAAATAATAAAAAAAAAACTGATATAAAAATTATATTGATAAAAAAAATGAATCATGGAGCAACCTTTTCGTTGCATTTTTAAATGTGATAGTAGTTTTTACTCCAAAATTTAATAAATTAAACAAAAAAAAAAAAATAATGCTAGTAAACACAAAAAAAAATGCTAGTAAATGGATGACGGGATACATATACCTTTTTTTTGAAAAGATGAAATAATGAACTTTTGTCTCTTTTTTTTTGCATTATAAACGAAAGTATCACAAGATTTCGCTAAACAAAAAAAAAAAATAATCATATTATGGATGAATATCTCAAAAAATTTATATAGGAAAAAAAAATTACGAAGTAAAAAAAAAATTATGAAAAAATTTAACTAAAAAAAAATTTATTTTTGTTTCATTTTTGTTGAACCTTTTTTCGGACCTTCTTTATGTTTTTTTTATTTCATGGACTTAAATTTTTCTAAATTTTTTATGTATGTATGGCTCAACGATTTGCCGAACTTATAATATGTGTCATTCATTATCCTGAGAGCAATGCGAGATGAGGATTTTTAAGTAGGAACGTCTGCCTAATTCGAACTATTTCAGTAGTCTGCACTTTGAAATTTCAATATGAAACATTATCAACAGCATATTCTTATCATCACACTCTCTTAATCACGTCTAAATTGGAAAGAACCTCATGTTGTACGATTAGTTTTGTAGTGAATTTTTAGGGGCAGCATAGGAAGGAATTGAGGATGTTCTAGGAATTTTAACTTAAATGATATGATTCATAATGTCTGTTGACAGGCAAAAAGACCGGATTTTGGCAGCTAGGTGGTCATTCTGGATCATGAAAGCTTGCTCATCGTCTGTTGAGAATTGATGGACATTTGTCAAGATATGGAGCAATTTCTGCATTTTTTTAAACCTTACAAGCAAGGGGTGTGCTCCGAAAAGTAGAACAAGTTGAGATCAACGCTAATGAACATGCCCATCAAGTATATTTGAGGGTTCCAAGCTCTCGAGAGCCTGTTATGACGTTATTTAAGAATTGACAGACGTTTGTCAATAAATCGACCAAATTCTGCATTTTTTTAACCCTAGCAGGCAATAAGGGTGCTCTCAAAAGCAGAGTATTTTGAGATCAACGCTCATGAGTATGTCAATCTAGCATATTTGAGGTTAACAAGCTCCAGAGAGCCTGTTAGTACGTCCTTTTGAATTGACTGATTTTTGTCAATGTATCGAGCAATTTTCTGCATTTTTTTAACTCTAGCAAGCAAGGGATGTGCTCTTTAAAGCTGATTAAGTTGAAATCAACACTCATGAACATGTCTATCAACTATATTCGATGGTAGAAAGCCTGTTAGCGTTTCTTTAGAATTGACGGACTTTAGTCAATAATTCAAGCAATTTTCTGCATTTTTCTGACTAAAAAGAGACACAAACTATCAATTTGATGTCAAATCTTCGTGTTTAGTCATTCTATAGCTATTTTATCTGCATATATCTTCAAGTTAAGTCATCCATTCGCTAGTATATCTGCGAAAATCTACAAAAATCTACAAAAATCTTCAAATTTGTCAATCCATTTGCCAGAAAATTCACAAAAAATCCACTAACCAACTCAATTTAAAATTCTAATTCAGGTCTTTCAGATAAATTATTCAAAAAAAAAATGTTCTTCAAATGAGCTATAAGCTTCAGCAGCCACTAGGTCAAGATTTCATCAAAAAATTATCACTTCATTTCAGCTCAATTTATTTCCATAGAGGCAATATTATTCTCAAGTACAATACTATTGACACGTCTTCAATAATTTCAGAGAGTCACAATTTTTATTATTATCATGAATAGACACACTTGAGTTTAATTTTCACAGAATCTTGCCTTTTTCCAGGGGTCAACCTTGAACTGAATTTGTCGAAAATATAAAATTGTAATTTATTGACGATTTTTTGCGTACTTTATTGCTATTAGATGGAAATTTATGAATTTTTGAATGTTTTAAGTGAGATAGATGCGGGGTTGGTGAAGATTCTTGGGATTTGCGGCTGTATTCTGCAAATTGCAGTCATAGACTAGCTTAATAGCTTGATATTTGCTGAATTTACCAAAATATAGTGCAAAATTCAGTTAAAATCCATAAAAACTCTTTAATGACATCAAAATATCCACATTAAGCCCATCAAAATTCAATTCTCAGATTACCATACTCGCAACATACCCAAAAAAAGAGACTATCCAATCAAATTTATTAGAATGACTATCTCATTACCCAAAAAAACGAAATCTGGGCTAATTGAGTTAGCAATCTGCTCTGAATTTAGCAAAAATGTTAATGTAAGGAAATTTGAAACTAATGTTATACATTTCAAAGAACCCACTCATGTGAGTGTAACTGATCACTGAAGTAATTTAGTGGTTTCGAGAAAATTATTGTTATTTTTTTTTTTGAAGTTAATGTGGATTGATTAGGTCATTAGTGAGAGTTGTTTTTGAAAAATGTTCGATATTTTTTTAAATGATTTTTTCTTGAAACTTTAAAATTTTTTAGTATCGACAATTTTTAAAATTTCAAGATAATTTGGTCTTTTTAATTTTTCAAAAGTTTTTGAATTTTTAATAATTTTAGTTTTTGGATTTTTTAACCATTTTAAATTTATTCAATTTCATTCAAATTAAAAAAATTTTAAAATCCTAAATTTCAAAATAAAAAGATTCTCAAAAATTCTTTAAGATTTTTAAAAAAATTGTCAGATTTTCAAATATTTTTCGAAATTTTTGATTTAAATTTTTTAGAAGTCTTAAAGATTTTTAAGAACTTTTAAAGACTTTTTGAATATTTTTAAAGATTTTTAAAATTTTTAAAGATTTTTAAGACTTTTTAAGTTTTCAATTTTTTATTATTAAAGATTTTTAAAGATTTTTGAAGATTTTAAAGATTTTAAGGATTCTAAATTCTTAAAGTCTTTAATTTTGAACTTCAAACCAGAATTGAAAATATTTTAAAATTTTTGTTTTTAAATTTCATTCCAAGAAAGTTAAGATTTGAATAATTGATTTCAAATTTTGAAAATTTAATTTTAAATTTCAAAAATAATTGAACTTTAAAAAATATGAGCAAAAAATCATATTTATGAAAGTCTGTTAGAATGCAGTTTGATGTCTATGATTTGTAAAGTTGACTAGACCCGACGGAATAACATAATCCGCCTTGTTCGTCTGGTTTTTAAAATGTCAAATATTTGGATTTACTTGGAAATTACTAATAATTTAATGAATTACATTTTAATGTTCTTGCTAAATGTTGAGTTAAAAAGTACTTTAAAAATTGGAAAAAATCATGATTTTAATGAAAAATTCAATTTCAATTCAATTCAATTTGGATTTAGATTCAACTTAATTTGAAAAATTGTAAAAATTCCTAAAATTCTAAATTTTTACGACTTCCTATGGCCATTGTGCAGAACATCATATCCAAAACTGTTACATAAATGCAATAAAATTGAACAAAATTAAAATCGAACAAAAAATTCATCAAAAGTTTCTAAATATGCAAATAACTCAAATTTCATGAACTAAAGTGAAACTCAAGTTGACTCATCAACAGTAGTCGCTGAACAGCTCAAAAATCTCACTTGAATTTCATAATTTAGCTGAAAAATTAAAAAATTGAAACCGCAATCTATTAAAAATTGACTCTAGGTCAGTAAACATGAAACTTAATGTAAAACTCGAATGACTAAGTTTTTGTGGCTTTATAGCTGGAAATAAATTTAAAGACAATAAAAAATGCAGAAAAATTGTCAAGAAACTTGATATCTTGAAGATTTAACAAGAATTTAGTTGAAATTTAGGTCATTATGGATTAAAATGTTGAAATTAATTCTTAGAAATCCTCAAAAAAGATTTGCTGCTTAAAATTCCATCTCGCAAAGAATCCAGGCACTCGAGATCTTCATCATCGATATTTTTATCACTAAAATCCTCTCTCAAAGCCCATCTGAAGAAGCAAATTAAGTAAAAAAAAGTAAAAAAAAAATTATCATTATCTTTATGTTGTATTAAAAAAGAAAAAAAAATACCCACACAATAATGACAAGACAAAGAATATACAGAAAAAAATATGATGAAACATACTAAGTAACATAATATTAAAGATTTAAAGATTAAATAGTAAGTGAAAAAAAAACTTGAAAAAAAAAATTTGCTTTTTTTGAAACATGAAAAAGGTAAAAAAAATTGATTTTTGTTCCAAAGATTATTAATTTTATTAAATTAAAATAATGAAAAAAAAAGTAAAAAAATTTAAAAAACATTTTGTTGCGCATTGTGAGACATAAACACATACACACACATAAAGAACAATCCAATTAAAATCATGAATAGTAATTGAGGTAAAAAAAAAAAAACAATATTTATGTGTTCCAAAAAATTTCAAAAAATTATTTAAACTGCGAAAAAGTAAAAAAAAAAAAAAAACATGAAAAATGAGAAAAATAAAAACTTATAGTGCATGTTTAGAAAAGTCCGTCGGCTTTTTTAAAAATGATAAAAATGAAAAAAATTAAAAAAAAATTATTTTTTTATTTGTGGCTGTCGATTGATTTTGACAGGCTAGAAAAAAAATATATATAAATTTTCAGTTCATCTTAATCGTCTTCCGGGCGGCTTCAAACTCGACCTTGAATATTCAGATTACCGTAAAACTTTTTCTTCTTCTCGCTTTCGTCATTTTTTTTTGCTTCATTTTGGGATTTTCTTCTTCATCTACCTCATTCATTCCTCTCGTCGGTCGAGCTTCTTCTTCAATTTTATTTTTTATTTTTTATTTTGTTTCCACAGTAATTCCTCTTATTTATTCTCATATTTATCTATCCGTAAGGCATTTCAATTTCATCTATCAGAGGATTATACTTAAGGCCTTAAATTACCATCATTCAAAATAACCGAAGAATAGACATCGATGGAAGTGAGATGGAGATATGCTTCTTTTTGTCTTTTTTACTCGAAATAGGAATGGAAAAAAATGAATAAAAAATTTGTTTTGTAGGAAATGCGATTGTGGATGGGACGATAAAAAGCGCATATATGGCACGTAGATGGTTTTGGATATAAAAAAAAATTATGAATAATTTGAAGACAAAATTCATGACGAAAGCATATTGGCAGCGGTTAGAGATGGCATACTAGTAGTTATAATTGGTGATAGCCCGAATGACTTCTGCAGGTGGCTAATTCCTTAGGTTTTCACATTTCACTGATGATTCCTTTCATAAATTTCCTCGTTTTGAAGACAGTCCTGCATAGTCTTTGCCAATATCTGCGAACTAATACAAAATTCATGAACTTCTTCACTAAACTATCTTGAAATACTGTATATAAAAGGTCCAAGATGCAACTGGATCATAAGGAATTAACTTTTTGATCATAATAATCTTTAGCTCGAAGGTTCCTGGATGCTGCTGGATGAATAAGGAATTGACTTTTTGATTAAAAGAGTCTATATAAGGTTCCTAGTGAATGCATAGTATGTATAGAAGTTAATGCTGTCTCTCATATGAAAATATGTCCTGGATTAACTGAATGATAATTGTTAATAATCAGACACAACAGACCCCCCATGATCTGATATATAATCTTTATAAAGCATGAGTGATGGCTGAACTGATATCGCAATAATCACATTGAATTCTAAGATTAAGTATTTATAGATGCAAGCACGAGTATGATTTACACCAATTGGGCATTCAAACCTGAATAGGACCATCTATTTAATCGATTTAAATTCCGGCATTAGACCGACGTGACTCTAGAATGTTACCAAATGCGTCACCAAGTTAGAATCTGTATCAGGCCAGCATTTCAGAGTGAGTCAGGGTTATGTTGGTCTACACCAAGATTTTTGATCGTTTAACCGATTTTTATTATCAAATCTTCTAAGTTCATGATCAATTTCAAAAAATTTAGCACATAACCAGCAATAAATTGCAATCAGGTCAAAGTCACACTGGCCTAGACCAGGATTATTGATCATTCATCCGATTTACGCTATTAAATCACCAATGTCCTCGATCAATATCAAACCGTTTACCACATAACCATCATTTCTATCTACTCCATCAAACTCAATATCCATCCAGTCACCCAACAGAATACTCTATATAGCAATTCTCTAGAATTCTCTGACATGATTCAATTTGCAATTTATAAAAAAAAGTATTTCTATGACTACGAAACTTCAATCAAATGTCTTGCGTCATGATCGAATATCAATCATTGATAGAATTTTCTTGAATCAAGCATATCAGCCTACAGCGAATGATAAATTCATCGTCTCATCTTATTCTCATCCTCATACATAAGAGTATGATGTCATTGGACATTCCCGAGTGGCACAGAATGGATCGAAATGAGAGACCTAGGTGCCGTCGGGAGGATTTTGGGTCTTGCTGGTAATATGGTGACTTGGGTGTCTTAACAAAGGTTTTCGATGCCGAGATGTTTCTACCCAGGAAGTCTCGGTCTAGGTCAAGAACCCGGTCTCGAGACCAAGACATCAAAAACCTCACTACCAATTACATTGTGCTGCTCAGATCATATTTAAAAATAAATTCCACTCTCTTATCATCCTTAAAACTGCAATTTGGTATCAAGTATATTTATGACTTACTTTATGTACTTTGAACTAATATACCGTAAAGTGGGATAAGATATAAAGTCCCCCAATAAAGATGATAATCACTGGAAATTTCCTCGTCCAATTTCATCCACTTGACGCATGAAAGATTAGACGTCAGGCTTATCAAGGCAGACACAAGAGATAAAAGAAGAAGTAATTAAATAAGCTTAGCACGCAGACAGCATTGACCTCATCAGACAGTCGACAAAATGCAAAAAAAGTATTAAGCCTCAATTTAATGTTTGGAAGAATAAAGCATAAAGATTTATCGCATTGTTAACGCACGAATTGTAGCTTAGTTGGGTACGTCTACAAAATGGAATTAAAATTTATTACCATTTGCAGTATCCGCAGAAAAAAATGAGTGCGATAGCAGTCAGCAAATTGAATTATGAGATTTTTTTTAGTTAGCACAAAAACCCACAAAAATGAAAAAATCTTGGAGCAAATTGCATGCCGAGAGTTTACCGTTGTCCATAATTGGATTATAATTAAATGCCATTATTGCCTTTAATGTGCTCACTGCTGCTACCTCATTTTCGGGCCCATAGACATTTTTATTTCATATTTTTTTAAGCATATCAAATTGGAGCAGGCAACACAAAAAATGCTTGACATATGGAATTTCAGCATTTCGATGGAATATCGTTGTCGTCAGGAAATTGAACGTTAATGTTTTTGGATAGCGACAAAGACTGAAAAACACAAAAAATATTATTGTCGTAAATTTTGATGACTTGAACGCATTTTTTGATGATTTTATGGCCAACGACAATCGAATATTTTTTTTTTTTTTTTTGGGAATATCCATAATTGGATGAGTTTTTTGGGTATTTTTAATGAGGACGGTACTTACGGAATAATTGGAAATGGAATATGTTGGCGTAAGTTTGCTGCTGTTGAAATTAAGGTAAATTATAATTGAGAATTCTTTTAAGAGACTTACTAATTGATTTTTATTGAAATTTTAAGCATTATTTTGGAATTGACAGGACTAATTTGATGTAATTATTGATTTTTTTTAATAGATTTTTTGGAATTATTTTTCTTGAGTAAGGTACCAAACGTAGTCGGATATTAATTAGAGATATTAATGGACAATATTAAATGCTGATAACCAACAGGCATAGAGTAGACTTTCATGGTACAAGAAAACAATTAAGGTACCTAAAAGCGGTCTTTTTGCCTTACAAAATTGATCTTTATAGGATTATGAATGGTCGTCAGAAAACTTTAAAATTCATTGACTCAAAAAATCAGTTAATTGTTCAAAATCAAGGCTCCAGGCTGGATTCAAACTGAATTCAGCACTAACTCAGAGTCACATCGAGTTATTGCCGGACTTTGAAACTATTAACTGACTTCTACTATTTGGGTAACATGGAGCTAATAGAAAACCTTACCATAAAAGTGTCATTTTATGACTTAGTTGATGTCCTGCTGGCTTTATTACCTTATCCTTTCAACTGTCACCTTTTATTTGCATTTTTAAATTATCCTGAAAATTTAGTAACAACCTTGAACAGCAAATTATGACAAATTTCATATTTTGCCTTAAAAATGAGTCTTCAGATCCAAATCATGCCGTAAACATGATAACTTAGCCGCGCCTTAACGACACTTTAATGCTGCTCTGTAACTCATTTTAGTGACTTAATCAAGAAATAATATTAAAACAGAAGAATCAGGTGCAAATTTACATTTGCCAAGCATCTACCTGAAAACATCACAAATTGGTTAATCAATTAAAAATTTGATTCAAGGCTAGCGTGATTCGGACTGGATTTAAATTGAATTCGAATGTCAGAGTCACACCAGCCTGGTTGCCAATATCGAATTGATTAACCAACTTGTTTCTAACAGGCAAAGAGACATTTTATACTTACCCTAACAGGCAAAGAGTATGGTTTCACGAGATTGGTCTACATAAAAATACTAGTTAAGCATGCTAGCGAGCGAGTTCTAAACTTAATCTGCCTTTGAGAGCATGCTCTTTGTCTGTCAAGTTTAGTTGCACTTTTAGGTACCGCAGTGGTCTTTTTGCACCATAAAACCATGCTCTTTGTCTGTTGGGATATTCAATTCATGCTAACTTGCTAAAAGATGATCAATGTGTGGCAATTTTCTTCCTCATCACATAATTCTTACCCATAAAAGTCTAAGAACTCCCAAGAACTCATTTATGAGAACATATTTATTCTAAACATGCCCGTCGGTGAGATGCTATGACTGTAAATTATAAATAATACTGAAAAAAATATGAAGCATATGTAGTTACTGCTCATTGAAAACTAAGTGGCAACAATATGCAGGCTGAAAGTAGTGTTGCAATTAGTTATGCAGGAGTTGTGGCAAGATGGACGGCTAGCGGATTTGGTGAGTATAAATTGGAATTTTTGACACAAAATTGATTATTTTTTAGAATTTATTGCAATTTTTTTCTAATCCCGAATAGTAAAAATTGGTTAATTGATCAAAAATTCGGTACCAGCCAGCACAGCTGCCGTCACGTTGACGCTACGTCGAAAAAACTTGGAATGCCACGGATTTCGGCCGCCTTGTGCTAAATCGGGCGCTAGCGTGACTCTAACTTAATGTCAGATTTGGAATAAATCCAAGAATACCAGTTACATCGACTTAGTACCTGATTTTGGACCGATGAACCCACTTTTGCTATTCTGGAATATCCAACTTACAGTAGACTAAAATTGAGAGTATTGGCAGAACTTTGGCTGATTTTTGACCGATTCAGGCATTTTATGGACCCGACATTCCTATCTAAACCTTAATTTGACTCCAAATTCTTCCAAAACCTATAAAAATGCACATTAAAAACTTTACAACCCAATTTTCAATTCTTTTCGTCCAAATTAAACTCAATTAAGTTACAAATCATAATTAACAGCCACAGAACAACATCAAGTTCCCCAAAAACAGAAAAATATTAAAGTCACCCATGTGCACAAGCACAATTATATCCATACATAAATGGAAGTATAATTTGCAGTACAAGTTTCATTCAACACCACTCATCATTAACAGTGTCCTAAATAGCCTAAAGGAACATGTCATTAAAATTGTGTCTTGCAATTTAATGCAACACAACAAAAAAAGGAAGGAAGAAGAATGAATGGATAAAAAATTTCCTTCGGGTTTTGTAAAAGACACAAGACACGTACATGACTGAACATAACTTCATTTTTAGTGAAATGCATGCAATTTTTTAAAAAAATAATAACGTACTCAACATCCATCTAATACTCTTGCGCATTAATCCAGGCGTGGTAGAAAATTGATTAAATTAAAGTTTTTGTGTATAGCAGAATTTGACACATTGCCGAAATGAGAAGTCTTGTGTCGAGAAAAAAAATGTCACAGCATGTCGCTATGTTATGGATTTATATAACATTTCCGTTTCGCACGATGTGATTCTTGTATGTTTTAGATTATTGGGTCATAGAAACTTTTGTAGATTTTTTTTTGTTTGCTAATGGAATAGTTTTGGGAATAGGATGTCAGTGGTGGATCAAGGATTTTTTTTGGTAGATTCTTGAATTACTTTTGGGTCTTTTATGTCTTTTATGCAAGGCATATTTGTATTGTTCTTCGTGGGGGATCTCGTATTGTCACTTTGTGATGTTAAAGGAAGCCTTGGGCTATGACTTGCATTAGAAGTGATGTTGTAACAGTCCCGAACGAGACAGTATAGTTTTTAATACAGCGCAACACATGCTGTTTATGGCGAAGCAATGTGAAATTAAATAATGGGGCTCGGTCATGAACCGACTGCAGAGTTGCATTTTAGATCCGCAAACTTGCAGTTTTGGGTTAAACATACATCTTGTTCAAAGCTGAATGTCGACGTTTTCTTTACGACTCCTAAAAATAACATTAATGTGACTTTTTTCGTCTATTTTGATGATGATTTGCTGCAGTTTATCACTCAAATGATGATTTAACTCAAACACACAAGGAGCATACTCATATGCATTTTAACAAAATTGAGCATGCATCCTGAGTTATGTTGATTTACTATACTCATAAAAACACTCGTTTAGGTGAGCATACTCATTTTACTAACTTACATCTTTCAGCTAAAATGTGTACTTAGTTCTTATCATCCCGAATAACACATGCCTGTTAATCAATGCATAATGCGACCCCAGACCAGCGTCACTCTAATTTGATGCTAGAATAGGTTTAAATCCGATACCGAGCCAGAATCACACCAGCCTGGTCCTGGATTTATGATGAATTAGCTGATCTATGCGGGAATAGTGCATGGAGCCGACGAATCATTTCCCGAATTTTCCCGGGAATAAGGACGGGAATATTCCGTCGACTCCATGCACCTACGCCGATCTGTGCTATTCTGGATACATTTCTATAGAATTAATCAAATTTACCAATAATAAATTAAAATCAGCCATCAGCCACTGTCTGTACCTCCTTCTCACGATTCTACCCATTCAACCAAACAACCACAACACCTATCTTCCATCCTCACACGATTTTAATATAAAAAAAATCTCCACAAAATAAAAAATTATAATTTAATTCTCTTCTTCCTTTTTATCGTTTTCTTCATCCACTGTGGTCTCATGACTTTACATTTCCTCGTCACATTTTAATTAATTTTATTTTTTTTTATTTCATTTTCATGCTGCAAGCAAAACAACAAAAAAAAAATTTTAATTTTTCATTTCTCGTATAGACAGGATACGGATGTTCGCAAATGAATTGCTGATAAAGTCGCTGGCTGCTGTTGCTGATGTACACAGAATAAAACAAATTAAAAAAAAAGAATTAATTATATTTAAAGCTGAAAACAATTGTGTTACTTGCGGGCGTAATAACTTCTCATTGTTTGTAGCTACATTGTTTGAGAAGACGTCATGGTTGATATTTTTGGATATATACTTAATAATGCTCATTTCTGTTGACATTTCAATTAAGTAATTATTTTAATGGTCATCATTTCTAATGAGACCTTCATGACTTTATTAATAGTTGACTATTTTTTTTTATGTAGAACGAATAAATTTTGATATTTAATTAACTCGTTTGGGTATTCTAGATTAATTTTTATTATAGTTAGTTAATTGCAGTTGGAATTGCTTTGTTGTTGTGGGAATTTTTTTTTAGATTGGATGATTATGGATTTTAGTGGAATTGTTGGTGATGTAAGTGGTTTTTAGGTACAGTTCTTATCAAGGGTCATAAGATGTCGCAATTTTATGATTTAACGATAGAATCTGAGCTCCAGTAGAACAGTCATTATTTTAGAAGTACTTTCAAAGTGCTTGCAACTCTGTATGGTCCTTCCTTAGAGGCTGAATCGAAGTCATGATCTAAACTGCTTTCCACTTATGCAGTCGAGATTAATATGAAATTAATATAGAGGTGATCTAAGTTTCCTTACCTTATGGTACTCATTTTTAAGGTAGCAACTTGATTTAGAGCTACACGAGTTAGCCACTCGTGCTACAGAATGCGCTTCTTCTTTTTCTTTGTAGATGCTACATTATATTATACGTAATGACTAAAAAACACTAAAGAATGACATTTTTAAAACTAATACTATTATTATCAAGAAAAGTGAGCTTAAGTAACTTTAAAAATGAGTTTTACTGTGTCATGGATGCATTTTTATTTACAATAAGCAGCAAGAATCACCTTCATGTTGGAGTTCTGATAATTCTGGGATAAAGTGCTACCGTAAAATCATAAAAGATGCATTAAAAACACAGGCGTTCTGAGTAGATAAAAATGTGGCATAACTAGTTAATAGTTCAAGTTATCCGAACAGTCCAACGTATTTACTAGTGTACCGCTAGATCACTGTATTAACAGTAAGACGTGATGACACTAGACTAGGGTTGGACAAATATTTGAATATATTTGAATAAGATTTTGCCCAACGCTACACTAGACCCAATTTTAAGGCGGAAAAAACAGTTTGCTGCATTTTGTCACTTGAAACAATGTCTAGTTGAAGCCTAGTCCAACTAATTTTCGTATACTCAGAATTATTGTGTCACCAAGTTAGAGTTGCATCAATAACATTTGCCCCACATTTCTATTTAGTACAAACAGACTAAAATTCAAAATTATCATTTTATGCTCCTTTGTTCATTTCCTAAAAATATCTCAATTTACCCAATAAAGACACAATAACTAAAGAATCTTAACAATAGCCGCATCCATATTCGTGACTCATTCAATTTTTAGATATTGTCAGTAAACTTCAAAGAAATTCAAAAATAAAATATTTAAACAATATTCTATAGCTGTTGATTTCCGTTTCCATGTATTACATCATTGTATGGCTCAGAATCCAATAAATTTCGCTCATTGTATTCCCAAACAGAAGAAACAAGATTTAACTTGAAATAAAGGATTCCATCCATCCCACAAAGGAATAGAGTCACCAAAATGAGTTTTTTTTGTGTCACATCCAAATTCAATTTTTCTTCTTACTCGTTCCTTAAATCTAACAATTTTTTTATGTATGGTTTCTGTTTACGACATCCTCATGAGATGTAGATGAATGCCACACATCATTTTCAATGAAAAATAATTTTTCATCATTCGTTATCGCTTCCAACAATGCTGTAAAGCTGTTACGGAGAGGAAATGTGAAATGTCAAAAAAAAAAAAAATTGTTGATGACATTTCAGGACAAGCTTGTCGCTAGGCAATCAATTTTCAGAAAAGATGAGAGAAGAAATTAATTGTTGCAGTTTACAAAGTCATTAGTTTTTTTTGGCGACTGTCTGAAGGTAATTTATACTTTATACACGAATTTCTTGTTCCATTAACTTGAAAAAAATTATGTTTATATAAAAAAGTTGCTAATGAATAACTCAAATGTGTTACGAAAAAAATGTAAAATAAACTCTTTTTTTTTTGGAGCGATAATTTTGTGTAAGAATGGATGGTGCTAATAAGTTCAGTTTGGATTAGGTAATAATGTGAGACACATGAAGTCCATTTGAAGTTATTGGGGTTGATTTGGTGGACCTAGAATGTCTTGAGAATGGAAGAATAACACAAGTCTGGTTAAGGGTCCAAAATCCAGAATCAGGTTGGTGGGAATCTTTTTTAATGCTGGATTTACACTAAAACCAACACGATGTAATTTATGGAAATTCCTAGGAATTACTTTCTGCTATATGACCATGAATCAGATCAATCTGTCGTTGTTGTTGCCTGTTGGTAATTAGCTGGTGGAAGCTAGCGAAAGAGGCAACTTCAGATGGTTGGTATTTATGACCATGGCTTCAGATGGCACTTAACGGAAGCCATAGATCAGAATTGATCTGTTCTGCTAGTATAGTAATTAAGTGATATACTTTCTATATAGAATGCCATTAAAGTGAAGAACATCCTAAATAGCCATCAAATGTATTTACTTTTGTACTCCTTAAACCATCAGCCAATCCCCAATCATCAACAAAACCCCAAACAACAGCGCTCCGTACCCAAAAAAATATCCACTCAACCACACCATAAATTACTCCCCAGCCTTTATTTTCACAAATATCAGGTTTATGTCATGCATATTTAATTATTAAGTTCCACACGTTACATTGACTCATTTTATTTTTTAGTCATTTGTCCCTCAGTCATTAAAAAAAATGTCAGAAAATATTTATTGCAGTCGATTTTTATTAATTACAATTTTTTTTCCAATTTCCAATTACGAAAAAAATACGAAAAAAAAAAAATTGCACGTAGCTATCAAATATTGATCAAGTTACAAAGAAAAAGTAGAGGAAATGTCATTGAAATGGCTTAAAAATTAGCAACAGCGCATTTCTTTCCTTATATTGAAGTTTTTTTGTATTAATTAAAGAAATATTCAATTGATATTTATAGCAATGTGTAGCTACAATGTTATGAATAAGAAGTCATATAAATAGACAATTTTAATTTTTTTTCAAGGAATAGAAAGAGTTATGCACGTGTCAATAGAAAGGAGGTCAGATTTGATATTGATTTTTTTGATAGGAAAGGCTAAACCCTTGAAGGAATATGTCAATGAATTTTGTTGATTAATGTTGATAGTTACTGACTCAGAATGGATTTATCTTATCAAATCTTGGAAATCGCTAAGGTTGTGATGGATATGGGTGTAAAATTACAAGTAAATTGGCAATTATTTCGTCTTTACTGTTGTCAATACCAAGTCAATACCATTTTAAGATACTAGATAGCATAGAGCGTCTACCTCACAGTACACAAGGTCGAGCACTTACTTTCTTACTTAACTGGTCGTACAGATCAATTGGGAACCATGACCTCCTTCAGATGACGCCCAAAGCTAGTTCCATCCCTAGGACAACCAATTACCGAAACCGAACTCAATACATTCTCTACCCTAACAGGTAATGATGTGATGGCACATAAATAACATTAAGGCACCTAAAAACGGTCTCTTTGGCAGTTAGGGATATCAACTGCTTCTCTCCATAAATTCTAGGGAATTCACCGTCCTCTTTTGTCATCAACAAAACTTGATTTTAAGACCTTGTTCAATAGAGCTTCGATAGGTCTCCTAACAACAAGTTCTTTTCAACATCGGCGTTTTTAAACAAATTTTGACCATTTAAGTGGCATTAGGGTGATATCTGAGGTTTAGAGGAGATATTGGCATAGAAAGTTGCCTAAAATTGACATTTTTGACCCCCTATTCTCTCCTTGTAGCAAGATTTGTTCAAAAAATCTAGACTGCCTTCCTCGCTTTCTTCTTTGAATTGCATAACAAGTGAGCAACCTTAGCCAAAGAAAATTGAACAAATCAATCGAATTTAAATAATTTTTTGCCCGATTTTGACCATTTCTTAAGTTCTGCACTTCTAACTGCGACTAGAATCACGATAAAAAATGATTCAAAAGTTAGCAAACCACTAAAAAAGGATCCCAATCTTTGAATTTGACCTCAAATGACCTAATCAGTAATTTAGCACTACCGTGAGCTCTGAGCTATTGCCCAGTGTTGATTAATTGCCTTTGCCTTTTTTCTGCCGTTGAAAAAGGCAAAATCTTTGCAAAGGCAAAGGCAATGCCTTTTTCAAAGGCAATCCATATCAAGACTGCTATTGCCCAGAATGGCATAAGTAACTAAATCGATCAAAAATTCAGTTCCAAGCCGGTTTAATTCTGATTTGGTGGCATATTCGATCTACATCAGGTGTCATGGTAATGTCACGATGCCCTGGTGCCAGATTTTCGATAGATTAACTGATGTATGATATTCGGTACCCTAAAGCTGTAAATAATAAATACATTGTTGAACATCACAATAGCCTCAATCCCCATTCCAAAAACATATAAAACCCAAACTCACAAACCAATCAACCCAATAATCCACAAAAAATCTTGTCCAAATCAACACTCAATCCACTAGTCAATTATAGAAGAAAGTGAATGTTTGCTATATTTGATTAATGAAAACTAGGACAGACAGAACAGAAAATAATCGATCCATAAATGTGTGAAAAATTGTACAGTCAGAATTATCACGTACGATCCCATTCTCATATTTTTTAAAATTAGTCCAATTCTGAATTAGCAACAAAATTGACCTTATTTATAATAATATTTGCAATTTGATTAAACGTAAATTCATCTTCCGTTTATTTCGAAAGTATTTGCACTTTAGACCTGTAGGAACAACCGAGTCGACTACGTTTCCAAATAATTTTGTTATTTTTTTGTTATAATCAACAATGTAAGTGAACTGTTTTGAAAAAGTCAGCTATTTTGAGATAAAGATTGATTGATTTATTGCTTAAACGTGAGCTTCATCATCGACTTTTTTTTGTGTTTTGACTAGATGCGGATGAATGTTGATGTTAAAACTGGAGGTGTAGTTTTAAAACTATAAATTCACTTTGAATTATTTTTTTCTTGTGAATTTTAAGTGAAAGGGGGTATGAGGAATGGATGCTGTTTTTTAATGCAATAAATATAGGATCTAGAGCAGAGCTGCACAAGCCAAAACTCGATAACGACTAGAATTTCGTATGAAAAAATCGAATTTAAGTTGATTTGATTCCATTTGAGACTCAAGTAGACGTCTAGCTTTAATACAAACTATAATTTAAGATATAGCTTGCCAAAAACTCTCATAATAACAAATGAGTCACTTTGTAGCTTAAATATATCGAGGTTTCATATGTAGATTTGATCTAGACCGGAAAGTATGTTGCGTGGAAATGGCTAAAAATTCGACTCCAAGCTGTCTTGACTCTGGTCTGATACAGAATTTAATTGAATCTAGTCTAGGGTTGGAGCATCACTTGTCGGGGGTCGGATTATTGGCCATTTCTACGTCGTTCGGCTTCTGGCCCGAGTGGACACGTAACTAGTTAAATACTAGGAATTTACTAGCCTTTCAATTACCAGTTACTTACCAATGAACTAACCTTAGGAACTTGACATAGGGACGACTAATGACATATTTGGAACGTTCCATATAACTAGACATAAGTACTGTCCTAATGTCTAGTTAATGTCTAGTCGAATGAGTCAAAGCGTGCGGTTAGTGGATGCATATAGCATTATTACAAAACAAATTTTAAATTCACAAAAACCGTTAATCTCATAATTTTTTCCTGTGAATAAATTTAAATAATGAAAAATCGTAAATTTTAGTTATTAATATTGGCTTTTATTTTATTTATTATAATTCATTCCACGTCGGTCCGTCAAAGGGAACAGACGTGTTTTTGATTCGCTCCGCAATTAATTCAAAATTCTCAAAAGCTCCAGATAACAACAACAGAGATTAAAGTTTCGAATCTCAGTTCAACTTGTTCAGACGTGTTTTGACTTGTTCGGCAAAATGGTAGAAACAACAACAAATCTCAACAACGAGGAAAGTAACCAAAAACTTTCGGAAAAACAACCTGAATCTCAACAACAAGATTCAGCACCCGTGACAACTCTCATCACCGAGGATATAAACAACGAAAAGCAACATGACATTGAGATGGAAAATCTCAAAACAAAACAGACAACAATGGATCAATTCGTCCAACCATTAAGGGCAGAAAAACGTCGCAGCCAACTTGAAATCTTCAGTGCGCCAGCCAAAAAGATATCTAGTGCTAGCAAAAAGAAAGATGACAACAAAAAACAATTTGACTTCTCAAATGCCAGGACGAATCTGTACGATGACAGATTGTTCAACTTCAGCGGAGATAACAGCAAAGCACCAGAACAACCAAAACAAAGTGAAATATCATCATCATCGAAAGACAACAACGTAACATCACAGCAGAAACCAAAACCACCACCGATCCATATAACTAGTGGTGGAGGACAGGAGATCAGAAGGTTGATGAACCAGATCAACAACCAACCCAGGAGTTTTATGATCAACGTCAAAAAGGATAAACTCAAAACAAAAGTTGTATCAACGGAGAGTTGGGACGACTACGACAGATTCATCAAACTCCTCAGAGAAAAACAACACCACTTTCACACCTATGCAAACCAGGAACCACAGATGAAATTCGTGCTCTACGGACTTCCAATGATGGAGATCGTAGACTTGGAAAAGGAGTTGAAAACGGAAAACATATCACCAGTTAAAATTGTCAAAATGACAATGAAACAAAGGAGACACGAAAACGACGACGACCAGAACTACCTTCTGTATTTTAATAAAGTACAGGAAGGTAACATTTTGGAAAACCTTCGAAAGGTTAACTGTGTCTACGGCTTCAAAGTAAAATGGGCTAAATACAACAACAAGCGTAACGGACCTTCTTTCTGTTCGAAATGTTTGCAGTTTGGTCATGGACAACGTGGTTGTAACAAACCACTAATCTGTTTCAGATGCTCTGAACAGCATGATTCAAAAACCTGTCCTTACATTTCGATTGAAACCAACAAGGTCCCAATCGAAAAACTAAAGTGTCACTTCTGCGGCGAGAAACATACAGCAATCTCACAAGAATGCAACATCAGGAAACAAATAATCGAGAAGTGGCAAGCTAAATCAATGAACGACAACAACCGAAATCAAAACAGACCATCAGGTGAACAACAAAGGAATTCACGAAATCCTGCTGGACAACAAAGGAATTCACGAAATCCTGCTGGACAACAAAGGAATGCTCCACCAACATCAAAAGCAGGTGAACGATCAGGCGGATCTGATCAATTTACATCACAAAGACCAGCTAGGAGTATCCCAGAACCGGTACCAACAACATCTAGAAAACCAGCTTCTGAAACCTCCGCACCAGTCACCATAAAATCGCAAAATAATCATCCACAACAGAAACCCTCAAATCAGGGAAATCAAAACAAAACACGAAGAAACAGGAGAAGGGGAAGGAATGGAAATAACAACAGGTCAAAGCCAAAGACCAATAACAATCATCAACAGAACTCAACGCAGGTTGTAGAAATTATGGACCTAGACTTCAATTCACTAACCTTGGAAACAAACAAGGTCGATCCTGAACCTTCATCCAGTGGTAATACAAAGGAACAAATTTCACCAGCCCAAGGCACAATCGATGAATGCATGTTCTTCATCAACTCATTCATCGAAATCATCACCAAAAAGCCAGAGTACCTAAAAGAGGAACAGGTACAACAAGCCATCGGCCAAAAAGTTGCCAAAATCTACATGAGTCAACATGGATTGTAGTCACCAAAGAATCAACGTAATTTACTGGAATGCTAACAGCCTTGCAGATAAGATGTTAGCATTTCTCGACTACCTCAGCATGCAAAACGTTGATGTTGCGTGCATATCGGAAACATTCCTAAAACCAAACTCCAAAGTAGACTCGCATCCTGACTACGTAATTCATCGATTTGATCGCATTGATAGACCAAAAGGTGGTGTTGCGATCATTGTCAAAAGAAATCTAAAACATCAGCTTCAACCAAGTTACAACACAAAGCTAATAGAATGCATCGGAATAAAAGTCTTCATCAACGAATCAATAAGCTGCCACATCCTCTCCGTCTATCTTCCAGGAGGAAGCAAAGGAAGGGAAATAGACGATCATCTAAGAGATGACATCAACAAAATAACAAACATCAGAGGAAACTACTACATCTGCGGAGACTTCAATGCAAAACATCGAGAGTGGAATTGCAACGTAGCAAACAAAGCCGGGACAATACTACAGGATATGTCCGGGGAGTTCATGATCTACTACCCTGATTCACCAACGTATTATCCAGAAGATCCGACGAAATCTGTATCAACAATCGACCTAATGCTCTCAAATTCCAGTCTGAACACTACAGAACTAAAATGCACAGAGGCAATGAGTGACCATTGCGCTGTGTATTTTCAAATCAGGACATCCAAAGTTGACAGAACAGACAACACAGTTTACAGATATGACTACAGAAATGCCAACTGGAAAAAATTTAAATCTTATATAACTCGTCGCATCGAAGACAGCACTCTGGAAAACCCATGCAACACCGTAGAGGAGATAGAACATCATATCAAAGTATTCTCAGAACTCATCATGGATTCCAGAAACAAAACTGTGAAGAAGAGAAAGATCAACTTTGAATCGACAAAGCTCACACCAGAAATCAAAGACTTAATCAGGACGAAAAGAAGTCTTCGACGAAGATGGCAACGTAGCAGAGATAATCAAATCAAAACTGAATTAAACATTCTACAGAAAGTCATCAAAGACAAAATTAAGGAACTCAAAAATACAAACTGGAATAAGCGGCTTTCAGAAATCCAACCATCAAACCAAACAGTCTGGAGGATTGCAAAGCATTGCAAGAAAGGTTCAAAATCGATGCCACCGCTGATTGATGCAGATAGAACATTCATCACTAATAAGGAAAAAGCCAGCGTTCTCAGTGACTATTTTCGTAAAGCTCACGAAAATCCACTTGAGGACAACAACCCAGTACATACCCAGGAAGTAGACAACGCAGTGAAGGAAACATTGGAAGGAGAAATAGTGACTGCACAGAACTTACAAATGTAGAGGAAATCTCATACATTGTAAGAAATCTGAAAAATCCTAAAGCACCAGGATTAGACGATGTCAACAACATACTCCTCAAAAATCTTCCACCAAAAGGCTTCGAATATTTGAAGTTCATCATCAACACGTGTCTCAAACTTAACTATTTTCCGAAAGTTTGGAAAAAAGCTAAAGTAATCCCGATCCCAAAACCTGGCAAACCAGCAAACGAAGTGAGCAGCTATAGGCCAATAAGCTTGCTTAGTTCCCTAAGCAAAATATTGGAGAGAGTATTGCTGAATAGAATAAACGAGCATCTGGAGGATAACAACATCATTCCGACTCAACAGTGTGGCTTTCGCACAGGACGATCAACATCTCACCAACTCATCAAAGTAATCAAAACAGCAAAGGAAAACATAAGCAGGAAGAAATCAACAGGAATGATCTTCCTAGATGTGGAGAAAGCATTTGACAGAGTCTGGCATAACGGACTCTTGTTTAAAATGATCAAATTAGGGTTTCCACTACCACTTATAAAAACTGTAAGATCTTTCCTAAGTGAAAGAACTTTCTCAGTTTTTATTAAAGGTCAGTTCTCAGAAACCAATGAAATCAAATTCGGAGTACCACAAGGAGCAGTGCTTTCACCAACTCTCTACAACATCTACACATATGATATTGTAAGAGAAACAACCAACAATATCGCACTCTTCGCAGATGATACTGCATTGTATCATTCTGCAGAAAACTCAGCCGATATTGTAACACATCTACAACACACTGGAAGAAAAGTACAACAATACATGAACAAATGGAAAATAAATCTCAACAAACAGAAGACTCAAGCCTTATTCATCACAAATAGGTACTCCAGGCAACTTCCAAGAGACAACATCAAATTCCTCAACGAAAACATCAAATGGGAAACCGAAGCTAAATATCTGGGAATGATAATCGACAAGAGAGTGACATTAAAGCAGCATGTAGAATATGTGACCAACAGAGCTCACACTGCACTAAGACTACTTTATCCCCTCATCAGCAGGAACTCACATCTCGACGTTCGAAACAAACTTCTCATCTACAAGCTAGCCGTGAGACCCATCTTCACATACGGCTGTCCAGCATATGAACGGATGGCAAAAACACATCTACAAAAACTACAAGTACTACAAAACAAATTCTTGAGAATTGTTCTCAACAAAACAAGATATGAAAGGATATCAGATCTACATACTGAAGCAAAAATACCCTCTATTGAGGACTACGTCGGAAAGTTGCAAGCGAACTTCAACACTCGTCTTGCGTCGCGAAACACCGAATAAACCACAACATAAATTAAAGCAAAACAATTTCAAAATAAAATCAAAAACTAAGTGATGAAGGCGATAAGTCAGAATCCTTTAAAAATTTAAATACAAATAAAATGTATCCAAACTTTGTACATAATTAAGTTAAAAATTTAATGAATAAAAAGTTTATTTTAAAAAAAAAAAAAAAAAAAAAAAAAATTATTTATTATAATTATTTTTCACTGTCACTATTTTGTTTTTATGTTGAAAATGCTGACGATTCCTCATCATAAAGATATGTTTAAGATCAAGATCCTTTTATCAGCTCATCTCACTAGAATGAAATAATTTAAATTAGCAATAATATAAAATACAAATCAGTTTGTATTGATAAAATAAATGATTAACAAATAGTTACTGTCATGCAAAATATAAATTATAATACAAAGATAGAAACAAAGACAAATCCATAAGTGAAAAAAATTCTAAAACATGTGTTTTGTAAAATATTCCATAATTACAATTTTTTACCCGCATGTCTCTACTAATGTAGTGTAGGAACTTAATAAACAACTTTCTTAATGCAAATCTTTCAATTTAAATGTCTTTTTTAAAGAAATATACAACAAAACCAAAAATTATGGTTTGAATTACAAAAATTTAAATTTCTACTTTATTTTTAATATAAAGTGACATTTAAACTAAAAGATTTGCATAAAGAATGCTTTTGATCATATTTTTATGCAGCTTAATTAAAGAATAGAAACGAACATGAAGAAAAATCGGAAAAAAAATTAGAGTATTTTCACTCTTGGATTTGCTTTCAAAATACTTCAAAATAGCAATTATGAGAATTTTCCATTTATCACTGTTTTTAAACGCTTTTTTCATACCTTAAATTAGTCGATTTGTCTATCAAAAACGTTCTTCCACAGGATATTATGCCTTAAAACTACCTAAAAATAAAAAAAATTACTTTTTTTTTGAATTTTCATTTTTTATCATTAATTCAATGTTTATAATTAATTAATCAGTAATAATTACCTTAGTCCATAGTTTGTTCGATGTTTATTATAACTTTTTTTAATATTCTGTTCTCATATTAATTTATTTAACTAATTTTTACAAAATATTAATTGTCACGTTTTTTTTTGTTGATTTTTTTTTTGCTTACTGTTTTCCCCCTTCAGGGGTAATCACCAGAAAATTTTAAATATTTTTTGACCGTTAAAAATACTTTCCATATGTCTAGATAAAGTCCAGTTAATGTCAAGTTACTTTGTCTAGTAGTATTTGAACAGTAAATTGGCAAGTAAATGTTCGGCTACTATTGGACATTAACTAGCTGTGTCCACTCGGGTGGGTGAGAGGGAAACTAAGAATTTTTGAATATGAAGATAACTTACTAGAGCTCAGAGCACATATATCAACTAGCAGCTCCGTAGAAGTGTTGTTGGAACCAATTTATCAATACAGCACCCTTTAAAGTGTAGTTTTTAGAGAAGGGTCGAGTAGGGAAGGCTCTAGTTTTGAAATCATTGCATAAAATTTAAATTTTTTCATGAAAAACTCTAGAAAATTCATGAATTTTGTCCGAAAACTAGGATGTTGACCTCTTGCTCTTTTCTTTAATACGCTTATCGGAACCAATATCCCCAATTTTTCTTGAAAACCTGGTTTTCATGTTCATTACCTTAGTTGCTACTTTTTGATGTTTAATTATTATAAAGGTCACAAATTATAGATATGAACTATGACTTAGTAAATGAAATAAGTGACTTTATGCAGTCACAGCCTTTAATTTAAGTATCCTATTATTTTTACTCTTAAAACCCTTTCATCAGTTGTGTATCAAATCCACTGACCAAGCTGCACTCTCTTTACTCTGATAATACTCTTCTCAGACTAACCACAGACAAGTCATTGACCTCTAACCACTCCAAAACTCTAACCCTAGACAAAATGCATTTAATTTCAACCTCATCTAACAACTAAAGTCATTCCCATGCTAAAAAATATTTCTGCCATTTCCAATGAGAGTTGTAAAATAAAAAAAAACTCAAGAACTTTTATCGCGCGACAACTGCAAATGTGTAAACACTCGAAAAACGGATTCCCACTAATGGAAAAAAAATACGAAGCTGATGACATTTTAAAATTTATTGATTCTGTTTGCTTTTTATGAACTTTTTTCATTTCTACTTCTTATATACACAATTTCGGAGCAGAGAACCGTAAAACATTATCGACAACCACTTTGAATTGTCGTCGGTCGGTTGTAGTTGTCATCGACAATGCCTGGCTAATGTTTCCATATTTCCATCTCACTTCCTCTATCGTTTCGACTCTATATGTATGTTTTTTTTGACTCATTTACTCTTTAAGTCTCCGTACCTACTCATTTGCGGGGTCAATATTTACTGATAAGATATTTCTGTCGTCTGTTTATTTTATTAATGAATGGGCGCTGATTATTATCAACACAAAAAAAAGAAGGCATGTAAACGAAATTTTTTTCTAGTTTTTTTAAAGGATTTTATTTTTTTCGCTAAGCACATGATATTTGTTATTTATAGAGTGGTGCCATAAAGTTATCGCTCATCAGCTTTACAAAGTTTATCAATGAGTATTTTATTTTCTATGATTTCCTTTCCCAAATGTGACGTGATTTATGAGTTTGAAAAGCAATCGATTGAAATTTATGGGATTTTGATAGTCTGAGTTGGTGTGTGGGGCTGTTTGGGAATGTGGGAATTTAATGGAAGTTAATTGAGATGATTAAGGTTTGGGAAATTTCGAAATTATTTACTTATAAACTTGAATAAATCGCTGTGCCATACAAATCAGCTGTGATCCATGGCCTCTATCAGTTGGCGTCTAAAACTGGCTCTATAGCTTACATATAATGAATTAAGATCTGAATTTGTATTATAATTGGTCTGATTTGAAATTTTTTTGAGTGTTTAATGAAAAGTTCAGACTTGCAGGAACTTTGAACTGTTTTAAGCTGATTACCCGGAAAACGCCTTTGGATCGATTACTTGTTACATTAGAAAATCTCTCGGAATCTTGTTATCTCGGAATTTCAATATTTATCTCGAAATTTTAATTATTTAAATCAAATTCCTCTCCCCATGGTCCTATCCCTGAACATGATAAATGAATGGTTCATATTGGGTTGGTCGATTATTATAAAACGCAAATCAGGACTTGTCTAAAAAAGGAGTACGTCTAATTTTCGTACGTTTCCAAAATTTGGTAAGAGACAACTCACCCTAAGACACATCCCAGGCCACACCCTAATCTCTGCATCACAAAAAATCCCCCTCAATATCATCATTTTCTCCTCTTTTGCTCCAAGTCATTTATTAAGTGCAATGCAATTAATTTTCCTTCCAACTTTACCATCACGATAGTTTTCATGATTAAAAGTTAAACTTTTTTTACAGTCTTCTATTTCAATTTAGTTCCAATAAATTTTTTCAATAAACTTTATCCTTCGATTCACTTAATGAATCATTTTTCATGGTTTATAGTTCTTGTGTGTGTGTGTGTCGATAATAAAAGCATCTTTCGATATGTTTTATATATTTTACCATGCTGGGAAAAACAACAGAAGCTCTTTCGATGCTCATCTATTGTTTCACGTCTTCCTTTCATCTTCTCGATGAAAAACTTTTCTTTTTTCCTATTCTTTTATGTTATTTTTTTTCCGTTCTCGTGAAAAAACTTTTTTTTGTGCTTCTCGTCTATCGTTTTGGTGCTGAAAAGTTTTGATTTCTTTTTTCCTTTCAAATATAATTTTTCTTTTCTTGTTTGGGTTTTCTTTTCGTTTTTCTTTATAATTTTTTTTTAAAACGTGAATTTTTTGGAATGGCATGTTGAGTGGGTTTTTGGAGCAGTTTGGCATGTGCTCTTCGAGAATTATCGAGATGTTTTATTGTTCTAAAATTATTTAAGGTGACTTTTTAAAGGTTGTTTGGAATTGTAGACTTTTTTAAGAGTTCTGCTAAGAACCACGAGCCTGTATTTCCTAGATTTTCAATGCACAGACCTGCAGTTTTTCACTCTTTCTCATAGTTTGTTCAAGGCTATATAACTGCAGATTTTGATTGTCAGTCTTTAGTTTTAGACGAACTTTCTGATGTTTTGAAGAAACCAGAGCTTGAAATTGACTTCGATTTTTGTTCGACTCAAGTTGAATCGAATTCGTGCACATTTTGATTCGATTTCAAGTTCTGCTAATTACAAGATGGATAGAATTTTGACAATTTTATGGAATATTCCGGCACATGAATGGGCAATTGGCCAGATATACATCGAATTAGGCACCAAGTGAATGTCATGCCGACTTGATGTCAGTTTTTTGATAGACTAACTAACTTTTGCTATTTACACTTGAATTTATACAACTTACCCGAAAGAATCGCTAAAAATTTCATATTTCACTATGAATTTATGTCATAAACAGCTGTCACGTTGCCGTTAAGGTATCTTCATGATTTGACATTGAAACAACATAACTAGTATAACTAGCCAACATTGTTCAACCTCAATGGCAATTAGACAATTAGAGTATTGCACAAGGAGTTCTCAGAAAGGTACGAACTATCATCTTGAAGCAATTTTTACAACACTTTGTTCCTAGGCTGGGGTGTACAAGGTCCAATGCCGCGTCTAAAGAACGTCTTTAGACAACTTAATATTTTGATAACTTCTGCCAGTTAAGAATAATTGGAACTCTAGTGTCCTTCAATTTGTCACAACATTCCATGTAATTTGTCCCTCAAAATTGACCCCAAGTTTGTCCCCCAAAATCACAGTAATGTCCTTTAATATCATTAATTGTAGCATACGCTCACTAAACACTCAAACCTTTCATCCAGAAAAAAACTCATCAACTCATTTCATAAATCTATAAAACTGCGCTTTTCTCCATGTTCTCCAATTCATCGCATCTCAAGCACCCCTTTCATCTCCATTTCCACTAGAAGAAAAAATAAAATTGAATGAAAAATAAATTTATAAATTGCTGATATATTTTTTTTATATCACAATCAGCAATAGACGATGAGGAAGGGCTTGTAAAAGCTTTGCAGCAAAAAAGTATACACAAAATGGGTCAGTTACTGAAAAAAAAAAGAAGAAAAAAAATTGCTCGTTCATGACTTTTGTTAAATCCCATGAATTATGCACAGAAAAAGAGTTCGTTTTTTTTGCGGAGCAATTAAAATTTCTGTTTAATCTCTTTCTGCTTTGTTAGAACTTTATTGCCTTAATTTCACATGTAGCACACAATAAATAATGGAGATTCACTTAATCCACACCATTTTTTTGCTCTCCAAAGGTTTCCAGCTTTTGTTCTTACTTTTTCCTTTCATCATTTTTCTTTTTAAATATTCAACAAAAGTAGAGCATATGAAACCTCATAAATGACTTTATTAGCTCAAAAAAAAACTTTGAAACTTGATTTCTATTCTTTTAAGGAATGAATGGAGCAATCAGCACGTTGAATATGATATTCTATTCAGGAAAAAATAAAGTTTTTATTAATTTTTAAGACTTCTTGGTTTCTTGTGGAATCGTTGACCTTCATGGTAATTTCCAAGTAATTTCTAGTATAGGAATGATGGTATGAATATTAAATAAGGTTGCCTAATAGGCAAAGAGTTGGATTTCGTGATAAAAAATGACCACTACGGTACCTAAAAGCGGTCTAATATGCCTAATATGGGTTACACTTAGAGAAGTATCTTAAAAGGTGAGGTCAAGCTTTTCGGCCTATTAGGATGAAATTCTTCAATTTTCTAGGGTTTAGCGAAAATCTGATGAGTCGAAGTGGCTCGGTGGCGGAATGGTTTAGTACTTCGGTACATAATTATTGCAATACCGATCTAGCGATCATGGGTTCGAGACTGGGCATGAGAAATTTTTCACATGTCCTTTTTCGAATCATATGTAGTGGAAACGCGGCTCACAGCCTCCCTTTGAAGGCTACAGGCAGTAATGTCATCAAAGAAGTGGTTCTGATCCCACTATAAACTGTAGGTATATTGAGTGCAGTGGTCTGGCGCACCCTCACTCATTAAACAATCATTAGCCGCGTATCGCCCTAGCGCAGCTCTGGATCTTAAATATCTGAATAGCTAAAAGGTTTTTTTTTTAGCGAAAATCTGAGGCTTTAAATGACCCACTAAATTGTAAAAGAAAATTCAATTTCACATGAAAAAACTGTTGGCTGCTCCTGGTAAACATGAGTCTTACTTTATAGAACCCGTACCCAAGAATAAAGAATCTCGATGTCGATATCAAGACTTCCCTTCCTCAGCCTTGGGAATTGTCAAGTCTAAGACTTTCTCTTAAAGTTCTAGCCAGGGTTCTAGCTTTGGGTTCGATCTCATTCCTGATCTCGGTCTTGGTCTATTTCTCAGTCTTGGTCTATGTTTCGGTTTTGGTCTATCTTTCGGTCTTGGTCTATGTCTTGAACTGTACCTTGGTCTTTGTCTTGGTCTATGTCTTGATCTAAGTCTTGGTCTATGTCTTGTTCTGTGTCTAGATATTGGTCTATGTCTCGGTCTTGGTCTATGTCTCGGTCTTGTTCTATGTCTCGGTCTTAATCAATGTCTCGCTCTTGAGTTAGGACTCAGTCGCTAGAACTTGAATTTTACCCTTTAAAATCTACTTAACTTCATCCTTGCTAATTAAATAATTTTCAACTACAAAATGGAGCTTAAAGTCGACTCGGATTTTTTTTAAATTCAACTCTATTCTTAGAAGTTATTCTAGAAGTTATCAAAAGATAAAGCTGTCTACAGACGGTCTTTAAATGCGGCCAACGAAGTAAGAAGTAAGCAACTTGATTCCATACACAATTCTAGTCAACTACGAACTCCGCTACAATCTTTTAAAAAGTACCTAATTTATGAATAAGTCATATGAACCCGGATCGTTAGAACGGTAGTCCGACGCTCTAATCACTTGACCATTCCCGCTTTTCCGCTGCCCTTAAACTGTTTTTCGACTTTCCTAACTATAACTAATAATTGACTTTACTTTGACTTAGAATTTGACCGAAAACTAATTACGGCTTTTAAGTTCTTTTCCAATCACTCAGTCATTTCAACAACTTGTGTCATGCATTTTAAAGGATAAATATTACTTAACTTAATTAGCATGACAAGCAAACAAAGTTTATTTTACTAAAAATTCCGACAGAAACCTTATTTATAATTAAAATTCAAAATTGTAAGATTTTCCTAGTCACGTACATTAATGCTAATCTCAAAACACGTGGAAGAACTAGTGACAAATAATAGTTAGCACAAAAGTAACGGCAAAGAATGTAGAAATTTTTCACGAAAATAATTAACTTTTATTTATTTTAAAGACATGCAGTTTTGAGATAATTAGAAGAATATGTAAGTAATTAGGTTGGAGGTTATTTACTAAGTCATTGACAGACGTCAGTTTTTGTGTGCAAAACAATTTAAATTAATTTAAAAAAAGACATGAAAAGCTACTTAAAAATGCAGAAAAATGTTAAAATTAAAGAGGCAGTTGTGGGGAACTTGTGTGCTGCGGGTCGATGGTTTGGTGCCAATTTTCATTGGGAATGCTATGGATTGTATGATGTGTGTAGTGTCTGTAGAGACCTACCCGAGCGACATAAATGAAGAGGGCTTCGTCAAGGAGCTTTTAAGACTCTGCTTAACCACTGTTAATATTACCAAATGGCAGTCATATGGACGCGATATGAAAGTGGCTGCCATTTGTAAAGCGATCTCCATTTTGGCATCTTTATGGCTGCCATTTGTAAAGCGGACTTCATTTGGCGTCCATAGAGCTGCCATTTGTAACTCTAACTCTAGTTGGCTTCCATATTGTTGCCATTTGTAAAGCGGTGTCCATTTGGCGTTTATATGGCTGCCAAATGGATAAGGACTTGTTTTGGCGACCACATGACTGCCAACCGGAAGCGGCTTCCATTTGGTAATAGTAAAAGAGGTTTAGCGCAGCCTTAAAAGCTCCTTTCCGGCGTCTATTTCATTTGTACTGCTCGGGCTACCTCCAAGGTGTGTCATGTAATATAAAAGGTTCCCCACAACTGCCTTAAACCGTTTTTCTCTCTTGCAACTCAAATTTCTACATCCACATAACCTCAACCATCGCTATTCACAAGTAAAATCCAAACAAACAAGCCATGCTTCACACAGAAAGTTTCACAATTGTCAAGAATTTTCCTCAACAAAGCAAATTCTTTTAAATACACAAAATTTTTATTTGTATTTAACTAAAATGTCACGAAACTGACATTCAAAGACAATTTTTATGTGCCCATATAAACATTCAGTCACACAGTGCTCAAAGCCACAAGAATCATCTCAATGAAGAATGAATAATAATAAATTTTTATCATATTTTTTCGTCTCTGTCACAAAAGATAATAAACATTCTGTTTTTTTTTGTGTTCATCTCCTCCATTCAGACACCATTCATGTCTATAAAATATTTTTTTTTGTGTGTCTTCCTCTTTTAGACAAATGAAAGCAGCATAAACAGGAAAAGATATAGAGAGAGAATTAATGGAAAAATTGCATCACATGGGCGATGTTCATTGCTGCTTTTTATGTCATCGTGACATTTCATATTGTTAGAGAGGTTTTTTTGGAATGGATGTAGACATTGTGGTGCGGATGTGAATGCGGTTTGGCTGAATTCTTGATTAGTTATTGATATGGATGTGGAATTGATGAGTTTTGGGGATGGTAATCTGTA
Organism: Chironomus tepperi; assembly: GCF_022539635.2. Classification (NCBI taxonomy): domain Eukaryota; kingdom Metazoa; phylum Arthropoda; class Insecta; order Diptera; family Chironomidae; genus Chironomus; species Chironomus tepperi. The sequence continues at coordinate 42,812 of NW_027226583.1, forward strand.
TTAATATTTTGGGCTACTTGGGATGCACTTTAATGTCAATTCTTAGTTACACAACTTGAGATCCTCTGTATTGACCTCTTGGGGTGCTTATGATACACTACAGTACCAATCCATTGTCACACAAATTGAGATCCTCGATATCAACCTCTTGGGCTACTTGGGATACACTCAAATGTCAATCCCAGGTCACACAGCTTGAGATCCTCTGGATCAACCTCTTGGGTTACTTGAGAAGCATTCAAATATCAATCCCTGGTCACACACATTGAGACCCTCTGGATTAAGCTCTTGGGTTACATGGGATACTCTGAAATGTCAATTCTAGGTCACACAGCTTGAGGGCCTCTGGATCAACCTTTTGGGTCACTTGGGATACACTCAAATGTCAATTCCTGGTCACTAAACTTGAGACCTTCTGGATCAACCTCTTGGGTTACTTGGGATACCTATCTTCAATCATACAACCTATGGCCTACCCCCTCAGCCTCACATCAGCCGCACAATTCAAATCCAATATCAAATCCAACAACAAATGCGCCATCATGCCCCCATGTACCACCATACAACAACACATCATCTTCAATTGAGATGAAACAAACATGACACAATGATAAAAAATGACACAAAAGAGTGAACGACGTAGTGAATGTATAAAATGCCATTTTTATAGATCGTATGGAGAAATACACAAAACTTTTTCCTTTCCTTATCTCCACCTACGAATTTTTTTTTCCCCGTCTTGCCTTGTTCTTTTTTATCAGCTAGCGGCAAAACTATTGTAGCAAAAGCTGAGACAACAGACAGAAATATAACTTAAGAGATACCGATGAGAAAATTTCAAAATGTGACATAAACTACGATATACATCTCTCTCTTTTTATTTAAACTTTTTAGCTACACATGTTGTCGATTTGCCAAAAAAAAAAAGAACTAAAAAGTTTTTTTGGGGGATGTTCAAAAGTGATGGATGGATAAGAGTTGAATCTGGGGTATTGAGCTATACATAGGGGACTATGTCAGTGTGAGTGGAAGGCCTCTCTGGTTGAGTGGTTAGGGAACAGACCGGATATCTGTGTCATTCTAATGTGAGTATGTGTGTTCGATTCCTTTCAAAAGTTGATCACTTAATCATTCTAAAAAGTGTTCCTGATATTAAAAGGATTTGGCATTGAGCCGCAGGGTTGCATTTCCTGCATTTCAAATGACAAGCGTGCATTTCCTGTATTTTAAGCAATACCTTATAATTTATCCAAGGGTGAAGGTCTGCATTCTTTGTCAATAAGCTTGCAAATTTTTGATGGACCCCAAAGGTGTGATAAAGGATTTGCAGAAGCGCTTACAGCATTACTTATTTCGTTCGATCCCTGCCACGCGAAGAGAATTTCTAAAGTCAGCTCTATCTGTCGAGGTGTCGAGAACTTTTGCCAGTTCGGAATGCAGAATACAGCATTATAATGTATTTAATTGAGGTGTGAATATGAACTAATAGCTGTAATTGGCAATGAACATCGATTGGTCTAGGAATCTTCCCATATTTCTAGCTTTCTATTCATCAAGCGACAATCGATGAGACTAGATTGTACCTCTAAAATTCCCAAAATCAACAGCTTTGTTCGCAAACCTGAGATCCCCCTAATTAATCTCCTAATTAGACTTCATATTGCAATACATCAATTTGACATCACTTTTAAATCAACCCAATTATAGCCCCAAAAGACAATATTCATCTGATTGAACGTGCTTAATGACAAAATCAATTCACGAACATGACACCCAAACACTTCTTTTATAAGTTGACAAATGAGACGAGAATGAAAAAAAAAAAAATTAAAATAAATAAATGTTTATGATCAGCGTGAATTGAACGAAAATGAATCTAGGCCAATTTATCGTGTCTCAAGTCTGCAATATACACAGCAGAGACGAATGAATTTTTGTGTGCTGTTTTGAAAGAAATTTATGAGACTTTCGTAAACACACAAAAAAAAAAAATTGCCTTTAATGCGCCCAGAACGTTTGGCAATAAATTTCATAATGGCAGTCACAACAAGCCGAATGGAGAGTCGCGGTATAATAAAAGAGATATTGAAAGTACGAAGAAAAAATAAATGTTTAAGTGGAATTGCAACAAAAATTAGAAATTCTTTACGAAACTTAAAGAAAAATGACTTTTTTTTTGGTTTTTGCGGTATAGACGTTTGATGTCAATCAGTTAAGAAATTCCTTGACTTTTTTTTGTTGTGTTGTGTGGTAGGAAATGGTTGTTCAACAAAGTTGTCGATGGCTTGATATGCTCACTTGACTGGATGTTGTTTGGGGGGTTTGATAAGGTTTGAGGAAGTACTTTTTGGATTGTTATGTTGTTGTTAGAGGTTTTGGAGTGTTTTGTTATTGTAGTTTTTTGTGGGGTTTCAAGGGTAACATGGGTTATGTAGGCAGCATAGTAAGCAGAAATGGACGGATTTGGGGACTACGTCTCTTTTAAGCAGTCATCAAGCTAAGCAACTGATGGACAAGTTATGTGCCTCACAAAATGCTATAATTCGCATGCTGTAAGTAGTTTCGAGACTTTTCAACAAGGTGTGCCCCAAATAATCAAAGATTGCCCACCACTGAGTCAACCTAAACTTACAGTTCCCTTCAAAATTCTCACTTACTTACTTCGTTCAGTTGTGATCCATGACCTCCCAAAGAAGTTGCCTCAAGCTGGCTCTATCGCTGACTTCCACTTGCCAATTTCCGATACCAAAATTCTCAAAAAACTCCAACCAAAATCTCACATTCTCTGACAATTTATTCCTCTTTCTCAAGTAATTCGACTAAGCTAGTTCATAAATTCCATGACTTTATGTTTATCGAAATTTTTGGTTTTACATGCAAAAAGAAAACTTTTTTTTTCCTTTTGTGTAACAATAAAAGTGGTTAATCTGAGCTTGATGTTTATGTGGTTCAAAAAAAGTAAATGTAAAACCATGAAATTTTATGTTTCTAAAAACAAAGAAACGTCGATTTTGAGGAAATATAGCTGTAGGGTCGTGGATGTATTACTTTGTAATTTTATAAGCACTATGCGAGTTCTTGTGATTTTGAGGAGTTATGAGTCTTTTAATAAGATTTCAATCTGAGATAACTAAGAATTTGAGTCTGATTCGGCCATTTGATGGAATTGAGACCTCAGGATCCCAAAGCTATAAGTCACATCCATTAAAATGCATCATATCCCTTAACTTAACATCATAAACAGTATAAACCTAGCAAATGAAGAGCTGAAAACTTGATATAGGCAACAAATTCACCAGACAATGAAAAAATGAAGCTCGTCCACAAATTCAAGAATCTCTACCTTCCACCGACCTCTAAATATGTTTACCCAATTGTATCCTTGACTACACAAAACATGACATAAATCAAGCCATCTCAATGACCTTGCTTGAATTTTTCCCCAAAAAAAAAATCAAGATTGTTTTTCATCAGAAAATGTAAATATAAATAATTTACAAATAAGAATGAAAAACATTGAGGAAAAAGATGTAAATGTAGATGCTTCCCATGAAAAATTTCTACGAAGGCACATTTGCGGAATATCAAAATAATTTTCAGCATTACTGTATTTTGGTTATTTTAAGAATTTAGATACAATTTTATATGAAATTGCTGTTTTTTTAAACAATGAACTTCAATCATTTGCTATTTTTGGATTATCAATGATCAGTTTATTTTTAAAATGTAATTTTATATTTCAGTGTTTAAATTTAATGATAAGATTGAACTATAAATAAAGCACTTGAAGCTATTTGTTCATTTTGCTATTTATAGACTTGAATGTCGATGTTATTGATTGAAATCTGTTCATGCGGATTGAGTTAAGGATTTTTAAATTTGAGAACTTTAACAATGGGTAGTCATGGGTTCCCTTTATATATTCCAAGCTAATTCTTGAGCGCTTGAAGGATGGGGGAGACACTGCAGTCATAATGTGAGCATACTCGACGTATTTGCCTATTTACGCTATGAACCTGAGTTACTTGCTTACTTACTTACTTCGCAGACAGTACAGATCAATAGCAACCCATGGTCTCTCTTAGATATCGCATGAAACTCGCCCTATGGCTAGGTACCGAATGCCAATATCCAATCCCAAATGCAATACTAACTCTGACAAGAGCCATGAGTCAAAATTAATTTACATCGTTCAAAAAGTTAAAAAAATGTCCCTATTGAGTCCTATCAAACCATCTTTATTATCATTATTACTTCCATTGGTTCCATCCCTCGACATGTGGCTAAGCTCCTATCACAAAATAACCCAAAAACGCAGTAATTTTAATTCTTCAAAATTAATCTAACCTCAAAATAATAAGAGCATAATAGCATTAATTTGAAATACCCACAATGATGATCAAGTTCCCCACAAAAAAAAATAATACAATTTTAGCTACAAAATTCCAAATAATTTCATCGCCTATCCCACACAAAAAAAACAAATATTCCTATCAAATATCTCTGCCAGTAATGTCATGAATATTCTAATTTTCATATTATTTTAAATTTGTAATTTTCTATCTGACTCTCTGTGGGACACCGCGATATATGCTTTTATCACATTCAATTATTTTAGACTGTATTTCCTGAATTACATTTAATTTTTTCGTGAATTTTACAGTTGAGGCGGTAAAATTTTTGCGATAAAAACTTTTCCAACGAAAATTACGAATGCGATGCCGTCGTGTAATACTGAGAAGATTTATGCTTTATTTTGAATGAAATTTCCTAGAACAATTTAAAATTAATGAATGAGAAATGAAATAAAGTTGAAATTTTTGAGTTTTGCAATTGAAATAATTTAATTTAATACTTTTGCAGCTTCTGTAGCTGTTGAAATAGTTGATGGAATTCTGAGAAGCACCTCAAAATTTATGAAAATTTTTCAATATTTTCAGCATTTAAAATCATTAAAAAATCAACAAAAATCGTCAAAATCTGTAACTTGATATTTTTCATCAAGCATCATTGCGGTTTCAAAGGATTTGTTCAGTCTAAATAAGCTAACTGTCACTATCGTCCACTGATTCGACATATTTATGAACCAATTCATCCCATAAAATCCTAAATGTATCTAAAATTAATGTAAATAGTCAACCACTATCGAGAGTTTAAGAGGAAATCAAAAAAACATTTTTTTACGTCTTATAACAATCTTATAGAATAAAATGACAACGATTTTTTGCTCACAATGTTGCAGTGTTGATATTTATGTAAATTATTTAAGCTAGATAAAATCTGAGTTTATAGAATGACATAAAAAACTCTTAAATTGAATGCCGCCTCCATGTGGTATCCATATGACTGCAACTCGACATGTAACTGAGATTCATTCCGAAAAATACAAGTGAAGATAATTCAGCGGAAGGGCAATTTACTTACATACCATGTTCCTATGTGAAACTTTGGTTACAACAGAAGGCTTTCCATCTGAATGTTGCTGGTTCTGTTACCTAGTTTGTACAAATTCTCTGTCCGCACTTTGAAATGATATTTTTTCATTATTGTCCCGCGCAAAGTAGCTTTTGGAGCTCCTGGTCGCCTTTTCCCTTGTGGATTCCATTCAAAACGAAAAAGGGCAGGCCTGATTCTGCTAGATTAGATTTAGCGAAGATTTGACATTTAATCGGCTTGTTCCTATCAACACGATCTTTGATCAAACTCCTTTCTCGTTCTTTGGACAAAAAAAAATTCAAATCATGGTCAAAAAAGTTTGACCATGACATCATACTCAAGCGAAATAATACTGCAAACCGCATTTTTTGGCGTAATGGATCGAAACTAACCGTCAAGATACCGTCAGAAAAATTTCTTATCTCACCGTTAACATGAAGACGTAGGGGTTCTCTAGCGAACATGAGATTCAATCAAAAACTTAGGTTTGGTAGCTTAATTTAGTTAACCTTAGCTCATTTATGATTGTAGTCCCTAGTTAACTTGATTATGCACTTGTGTTATATAACCTAATTTACCACAAGCTTGAGATTGAGATCAAGAGGATCCCATCTCAAGAGCTCCTAGCATTTAGAATAGACAAAACTATAGTTTATTTCGTATCAGCTGATTTTTAATCACTGTATTGCTTCAGAACTGTCATTTGTTCTTTTTGCTATTGTTTTTTGGATATCTGCAAGATATCTGAATGTTTTGGCCAAGTTTTGGCTATAAACCTTCTTTTTTGAGCTATAAACTCTAGGTTGCTTAATAATCTGTCCATTGTCTAAGGTATGAATCCAATAAATACACACAAAAGTTATTTCTTCACCACCCAAGTTACCAACCCTGTAAAATCTCCTTCGAAAAACATCTTTAGAAGATTGTTTAATTCCCAACCACTTCATTAGTGATTCACAAAAGAAAAAAAAATTTAAATTGTATATGTCAATCCCATCCCAAATATTATCTTAATCGTCATTGAAGAAGAATTTAATTATAGATATGAGGAAATTACGCAGAAAACCATCTGCTTTTGTAATCATTGTATTTTTTTTATTATTCCTCTGCCTTAATGCGAATGTCAAATATCTTTGAAATTTCCCCGCAATCTTAAAACAAAAAAAAAAACTTAAAATTCACATTGTTGAAGGTTTAATAGCGCATTAAATTCACATAAAAACTGTGCTTTTTTTTTCAACCAATTTGCTTTCTTCTTTTTACGGCATCGACCGTCTCATTAACAAATCACATGTACACATAAAGGAACAAAAAAAATATATAAATTTTAAAAGCATTATTAACAAATTTTTTATAATTTTTTTAACTGAAACTCGAGCGAAAAGCAGAAGAAAAAAAATACCGAAATTAAATAACTTAATAGTCTCATTTTTCATAAAATATACAGCATAATATAATATATTGTATTTAATTTCACCTTCAGTTTAATTATATTATGAAATTAATTTCGAACCAATGAAAGAAATGAGAACAAAACAGAGGTAAAAAAAAGAAATGAACTGAAAAGAAGAAATAATCATGCAAAAAAAAACTCGTGAATGAAATGAAAGCAAGTTAGGAATGGCTGGCGCTGCTTATTGACTAATGGAGCAGTTCTCTTTTGCTTGTTGTAATTAGTCTAGTTTATCTCGTCCTAATGATTCTTTTGTGAAATTGTTTCTTTACATCCTGTCGACATTAGATATGGTCTGTAAGTTTTCTGGATGATTATGTTCATTAGAACACATAATATCTTCCTATATCTGGTATTAAGGAGTAATTTTATGAAATAAGGGTCATTAAAAGATTCGCTTTGAAGTTTGTTAAACTATATTTAATGTCCATGCGAAACCTTTTCGTACATCAATCGAGAAGTACAAATTCGTAAATATGACTGGTTTGGTCACACTTGGAATTGGTAATTGGCAAGCGATATCCAGCGATAGAGCCAGCTTCAGACGCCGACTGAGGGAGGCCATGGATCACACTTGATTTGTACGACCAGCGAAGTAGTTAGGTAAGTAAGGTCACACACTTCGATTGCGGAATAGTGTTTTAGCTGGGGGAGAGACATAGGCTTGCTTTGCTGTCCTTTGTTGGAATCCACAATGGAAAAGACGTCCTGGTGCTGCAAGAGAAATATTGCGTTGGGTGATGAAGAAATGCCAGTTAGATCTCAAAACTAAGAATTTGAAATTCGACAAGCAAAATAGCCAGATGGAAAGCATTTTGTAGCAACCTAGGCTCTAAGTCAGAACTAGGTTCCAGTCGAGTCGAATCCTCGTCATGCTGACAAAGATGGGCCAAAACTCTGCATATTAATTGAGATATCAAATCTCGCATGGAAATCGAACCTATGTACCCATAATAGAATGATGCAAAAATCCGTCCTATTGCATAACCACTCAGCCACTGTGGCCTTACTCTCACACTGGTAGAATTGTCTATTTATGACACGATATCTTAGATTCCGCTCTGCTATTCAGACACTACATTGTATATAAGATTAAATAGACACCATGTTATTTGAGTGAATAATATAGTGTTATTTGAGTTTAACTAGCAAATATAAAAGTGAAGTAAAAATATAAGGCATTGCCACTCAAACTGTGATCCATGACAAACTACTATGTCAACGTTTCTCAGTTGGAGTGTCGCAAAAAGTATGGAAATTAAGTTTGTTACATAGTCAAGTCTGTCGCGCTTTTGAATTATGTAACCTTAAATAAAGTTCTCTCTTTTAACAGACGATGTCTTGAATTTTCTAAAATTTTAGATGTGCATTTTGGTCTCTTGGGTCAATAATCAATCATTTGCCAAAATGTTCTGCCTATGAATCTAGCCAATTTTCTGTGTGCAATCTGCAAGTTTGTGACAAGAATTGGACAATAATGATGCAGAATATCAAGCTTCTTCCATTCGGACAAACAGCCATCCACCAATTCCACCACCCATCCGCTCAAAATCAAATAATTCCTTATGCAAACTACGATTAAAAGCAATAGAGGAGAGTGAAAGAGAAATGAAAGCAATTTAAATCAACCCAGAAGCTACACATGAGAGGTAATGAAATGGTTGTAGACATGAGAAGATGGAAAGAGTAAGTGAATGAGAAGAAAGAAGAGAAATAAAAAAAGATAAAAAAGAATTACTAAAAGGTGTGATAATTTAAAATACTTTACTTCAACTTTAAAGCAAAATAACAAGTTGGAAATGAAATGAAATGAAAGAAGTAAGTAAGTAAAAAAATAATCGCTTTTTATACAATATTTGAGAAATGAGAAGCATATGCGCGAGGTGTGTGTTTCTTTTCATACAATTATTTCAGTCAGACCCTCATTCATCAACAAAGATCATATAAATGTTGTTTTTTAAGTGAATATTTCTGAAAGGAAAAGACACTAATGTCCGCATTTTGTCTGTCTATCTGTCTATCTGTCTACCATTCCGCGTCTGCCCGCATCTGTCCGCGTTTGTCCGCATTTATCCGCGTCTGCCCGTATCTGTCCGCATCTGTCCGCATCTGTCCGCATCTGTCCGCATCTGTCCGCATGTTTCCGCGTCAGTCCGCAACTGTCCGCGTTTGTCCGCATTTATCCGCATCTGTCCGCATGTTTCCGCGTCTGTCCGCATCTGTCCGCATCTGTCCGCGTTTGTCCGCATCTATACGCATCTATCCGCTTCTGTCCGCGTTTGTCCGCATCTGTCCGCGTCAGTCCGTATCTATCCGCGTCTGCCCGTATCTGTACGCATCTGTCCGCATCTGTCCGCATCTGTCCGCATCTGTCCGCGTTTGTCCGCATCTATACGCATCTATCCGCTTCTGTCCGCGTTTGTCCGCGTCTGTCTGCATCTGTCCGCGTCAGTCCGTATCTGTACGCATCTGTACGCATCTGTCCGCTTCTGTCTGCGTCTGTCCGCATCTATCCGCATTTATCCGCGTCTGCCCGTATCTGTCCGCATCTGTCCGCATCTGTCCGCGTTTGTCCGCATCTATACGCATCTATCCGCTTCTGTCCGCGTTTGTCCGCATCTGTCCGCGTCTATCCGCATTTATCCGCGTCTATCCACATTTATCCGCGTCTGTCCGCATCTTTCCGCATTTATCCGCGTTTGTCCTCCCGTTTAAGCTTTTTTATTGCGGTCTCTTGCTTATCGTGTGTGCTTTAGTTTAGGAAAATGCGCTTCCGTCGATCACGAGTGACGACATCCAATACTAGTTTTTACTTTATCTCGTCTATTTTTCTTTCAAGATAAATGTTCCTTCTCACATCGTTAAGTCTCGCAGCAAAAATAGTAAAAATGACACAATAGATGATGACTTGTCTTTGAAATCTGCTTTTTGCATTCTTTTCTCTGTTTTTTCTTTTAAAAAAAAATAAGATGGAAAAAAGATAAAATAACAACATATCTTTCTATGGGATGGAGCAACCTACTGTGAAGTGAAATGTGCGTAGATTTTTTTTTTGTGTTTTGTTTTTCCATCTCATTTCACAGAAACAAGAAGATGATGATCAATAAATTGCAACTTCAATTTCTTACTCATCAACAATATGGTTTATGGTTGTGCAGCATTGCTTTTATATAATCAAGTTTGAGATGATTTTTGTGTTATTCATTTTGGGTGAGGAAGAGTGTTTTTTGACTGAGGAGGTGTTGATGAATGGATTGGTGATTAGATGATTGAATATTTAAGTTTTTAATGATTTGAATGATGAAAGATTGAAGATAAATTTGAGTAGGAAACTATAGTACACTAACAGCATACTGAGTGGCAGAGCTTGAAATCTAATTTGAATCGCATGCCATCCGGTCAGCGCTCTGAAATTCTCACAGCGCAGTATTAGAAACCCTATCTTATTTTGTCGACTAAAGTCAACTTTTACATACAAAATTTGAGTTGATTTCGAGCTTAGTGATATTGTTAAAAATCGAATCCTACCCTAATATAAGGCAAATAGCATGCATCCATGTTGCAGAAAGACCACCTAAAGGTACCTAAAGTGGCCTCTTTGCTTGTTTGTCTGTCACTTACTTTGTTGGTCGTACAGATCACTTGCGATCCATGAGCTCATTTTAATCGTCTCCTAAAGCTGACTCTATCATTAGGTGCAAATTATGGATACCAAATGCAATTCGATGTTTATCGACTGTTCTCTCTTATCTTCATGAGTTTTTGGGCCTTCTTTTGGGTCATATCCCAAATAAACAATGAGAATAATCACCTAAATGAGCTAAAGTGCTCATGAGTATGCTCTACTTGTTCACTTACTTCGCTAGCAAACAGATCAAGTTTGATCCATGACCTCCTCAGATGACGCCTAAAGCAGCTGGCTATTACTTTAGTATGCTCAAGCAGTACGATTCAGTGCTCAAATTTGTGAAAATACTCATGAACATGTTTTCTCGATTGTGTCATTAAAGCTTGTTTTAGCCTAATCTCTACATAAAGGCATGATTTCAGCAAGTAAGTAAATATTCAAGTTTCCATATGAATGTTTAGCTCTTAAAATGCGCCTTAATCACCACCATCCTCTACTTCAACATCAACTCATAAACTACATACTAAATTGTACTTGATACCTGTGGACTGTTCTGTTTAGTCACAATTCTTATGTTTCCATTCCTAATACACAATAGGGAAAAAGAAAAAAAAATCCTCGTAAAAGAGATTCTTTGAAGACACAAAAAAAAGAACATAAAATTTATGTTTTAAGATAAACTTAATGAAAACCTATTCAATCTTGAATATCTCTACATCACATCCATCTATCTATCTATCCATCTTCTCTATTATTTTTTGTTCCTTTCATCCAAAATAAGAACGAAGAAGAAGAAATGAAAAGAAATTGGATGAATAATGGGAAATTTCATTTTTTTTTTTGTTATGATTTTAATGTTTGTTTTATTGGCAACATACGAATGAAGTATGACGGCAACCGGAGATAATTTAGCCTTTTTTTCCCTTCATTTCGGTTTCATCTGCTGCTCAACATGATTCTTTCTTGTTGTTGTTGTCTTTAAATTGAGAATAATAGGAATAGAAGTATAGGAACGACAGGCTGATTTCGCATTATATTTTCTATGTATGGGACTTGCTATGGAACTGACAGTGATTTGTCTATTTGGCCCTTTTATTGAAAAGTTTTGTAGTCTCTTTGGATTTAAATTCAATGAAATTATCTTGGGGTTTGAAATTGGACATTTAACTTGGAATTTGTCGAATTTTAAACGTTGGTGACCTCAGGGGTTAGAGAATATGATTGATATGAGGTGAAATTAGGAAGTTTTGATGAATGTTTTGTGGTGTGTAATGACATTTTCATATGAAAAGTCCATCAGATTTTCGAGATCTATAAGTTCATGTGTAGATCTTTAAACATGAAATTGGGATGTGCAAGAAGGTTTAAATTAGAGATTGATTGAGATTCAATCTTGATTTTTTAAAATGACAGAGCATGATCTACTTATAGACTTATTCCTGATACTAGACCATGAAGATCTTTGCTTTTTTAATGAAATTTTGGTTACTTGCACTTTTAATGCTCTTTTAACTGAACTGTTCAGCACAATGGATTGAAATGGTTGAAATACACCGACAGGGAAACTTCATGTCTTACCGTGATGACCGTCCTTAAGCGACGTAGTGGTATTCTAGCTATCATGGTTTACTGTTCGGCTGTAGACCGTTACAAAACTAGTTAGAATTAAGCTCTAAGCTATTCTATATGGATTAAGCTTGAAAATTACTAGAATGAAACATGTAAATGAAGAAGGCTCCCTAATTGATCCTTTAAGTCTATGTTACGGACACATGTATGAGTACAAATTGAAAGCCACCTTATAGTGGACGCCAAATGACTGCTAAATAGAAGCAGTTTTCATCAGGTATTATTCTAGAGCGACACAATTGAAGACGGTTTAAGATTGCATCAAATCTCTTTTGAACATCAAATTTTGGCATCAATTAGGCTCCCAAATAGAAACGACATCTAATTAGTGTTAATTAAAGAGCTTTAAAGCAGCCCTTAATCTTCGTTTTTGTGTAGATCTGCATGAAATCTATTAAATGGGAAGGCTTAGAAGATCATGGACGTTATTACTTCTTCATTTCCGTCGATCGGAATTAAATGTATCCATTGAGGAGACTTTGAGGATTCATTGCGTGGCCTTCTTCATTATTATCATCCGAATCAGCATACTTGACATTAATTTTCATTGATTCTCACAATAACCACCCTTATATCTAATAAATCATAAATAAAACCCCACATATCATCACAATATTCCAAGAATTTAGGTTTCTAGATCAACTCGATGATTTAAAGTCTGAATAAAGCTCATTGTTTGACTAATGAATTATTCGCTCAGCTGCTCAGAAATTGTCTAACATGAGACATTGTCGTGACATCTCTGAATCAGACATAAATTTCCATTTTATATGAATAAATTTTGTCCCTTAACGAATCACAGTAAATCAATATAAAATTTCATCATTTTGTGGCTTGAATAAATTTCCTTGTGATTTATTTAATGATGTGCAGGCACAACTAGCTGAGATGCTCGAAAAATTGACAAAATTAGGAATTTTTAATAGTGACAAAATTAATCCTCAAATCAATCACAAATATTATTTTAGAGACATTAGAGCCAAATTTTGTACCTGGCATTAATACCCCCAGCCCCTTAATTGCAGCATCAAAACCATTAAACATTTTACAACCGGAATTTAAATTAATTTCTTTTCTTAAAAAAATAAACAACAGAAAATTTTTTCTTAAATTTTTATAATCTTTTGAAGAGTTTCAGCTACCTGAATTTATTGCTTATAAATTTATCAGATATACTCATTGTAAATTACTCTAATCGGACCTTTTTATTTTCTTGGTCAGACAGCTCATTTTTGGATGTTATTTAATAGGGTATAAATATAGTTTTGGAATTAGGAATCAATGATAATGCAAATGGATTCTATTTATATTTAAATATAAGGTATTGTGTCAAAAGATCTGTTCCTTGTGATATTTTGACAAAAAATATGTTATGGTTGGCATTTAGAGTTTTGTAGGATTGGGAATACATATGGAACATAATGGAATGAATATTATTGTCTACGACATTCACATTTTTTAAGTTTAGTGAGATTAAATGTAAATGAATTTTGATGATGAGCAATAAAAGGGCACATTTTTTGGATGTATGTAGACCAGATGTAGGCTGTATTTGAGTGATGATAAACCGATTTGAACTTAAATTTGGCATTGATGTTTTCATAATTTTGTTGAATTTGGTTATCAAAAACGTTGTGGTGTCTGTTGATATTGACTTGATCTTATCAAAGCTGTTGATTAGCATTAATTGGGATGTCAATGATTTAAACAGCATTTTTAACAGACTGCATGCATGCCAGGACAGATTCAGCTCTCGACGAACTCTAAATGCGGCAACAGGCCCTTGTGCTTCTTCGCCAAGGAAGTAAAGTAAGTAATACATGCCAGGGTTGTCTGAAGTCTCGATCTCAACGAATTTCTGAGACTAAAAATGAAATAGGGGCCAAGACCGAGACTACAAGAGAATCTCTCGATCTTCATACTTTAAAGTCTTGGTCTCGGTCTCGATACTGGAAAGTCTTGTCTCTATCTCGAGAATCATAAAACATGCTAGCTCTAATGATTTTCATTGAATTAGAGCAATATTTTCAAGTCTAATTTTGAAGACGAAAGGATATTGAGTTTACAGTAGAAGAAATCATGAAGAAAAGCTGTCGATAGGTATAAAAATGTGATTGATATTGCGAATTTGCAAGCGGTAGTCAACATTAGAACTAGCTTTCAGTAAAAAATCAATGAGCACATTCACCTAAATGAGCTCGATCAATAAAATTGAGCACACTCATTAGCATGCTTCTTGTCTGCTCGAATATGGACGGTCAAAGATCACAATTGGTCATTAGGGCTAGAGAAATAAGGTAGCAAATAAAAAGGCAAAATAGTTCCTAATATCCCTTTGATAAAGCTAATTTAATTGATTGTGATTTGAGTGGATCTAACATCAACCTCAAATAGATCGAAATACAGCAATTGAACCTTATGATGACAATGCTTTGGTAGACACTGCTTTAGAGAGTTCTTAATGCTGATCTGAAATTAATTGCATTCTCAGTAAATACTGAATAAAAGCTTAATTTATACAAAAATTCAAAATAAGTTTCATTGCATGAATTAGCCTAGATACTCACTAGTGTAGGATAGTCACTTAAGACGCAAACCTATTAAGTACCAGTCTTTAAACCAATTAACCTGATCTAATACTCAAAAACCAACATCCCCTAAAGCCAACAATAAAATGCGTCACATCCCACCCAACACACCACTCATCATTCCAACTCAATCCTCAATTTTCATGTTCCTATAAAGTGACCTGTAAAATTACAAATAATCATAAAAAAAATCTGTGAAATCAGAGACCCGTTAAGGATAATAAGCTGCCTTTTTATAAAAATTTATACATTATTCCATTCCATACGATGAATCCCTTTGAATAGAACTTTACCTGCATCACTTCTTCTTATTTTCTCTACCTTCCTTCGTCGTCGTCTTCAAGTGATAAATTTTATTTCTTTTTTCCTCACTTTTCATTGCTATGAGCATACAATGGAGCATCAGCAGTACATATACACACGGAAAAAAGGTACGACGACGACAATAAGCGATTAGAATCTTTCATTCTTATTGTTATGTCTCAGTCTCATTTTACATCAATCTTCATAATACAATAGAATTTAAACTGCACATAAAAGGTGGATTTTTTTAATTTTAAATGCCTCACATATATACGACATGTTTTACTTCTTCTTCGTCCCAATCAATTACTTATTCTTTGAATTTTTATTATTTAGTAGATTTGCCACTGCCTTACACCCTTGGGGGAATTTTTGGAATAATTCTCACTAGTTCTTTTTTTGGGAATTTTACAAATGAATGAATTATTAATCGATTTTTTTTTTGTTATGTCATGTGCAAGCTGGATGGTGAGTTATTGAAAATGTGAATTTATTTTTTTTGGTGTCCGGCAGTGCAGACCTCCTATGAAACTTGTATTGTATTTGTTCTGTAATGACATTTATGGACTGTCATGTACATTGGGCAAAAATATGTGTTGCAATGGCATTGTTTAGGAATACTGGGAAATGGGAATTCATTTTTTAACATCTTTATTAAGGAACTAGAATGGTCAAAGCTAGATTAGAACTAGTTCAAAAGAAAGGAGGCATGAAAATGACGGAAACTATCCCCAGGGTGCAATTAGTCTGGTTTCGAGGAGGATTAGACAAAATCAGGCTTTACGCTCTTAGTTTGATTAAAAACCAGCTAAAAGCTAGTGAAATCTGGTTAAACCTTGCTAATTTTCGAAATTTCGGGATACTGAGGTTAGGTTACTTTTACATACAAAATCTCTAGTCAACTTCTAGCTTTGCTGAAATATAAGTTTGCTTAAAACTAGCTTTTTGACGTTCTATGAACAAAGGGGTTTTTAAAAGGCTGTTATCAAGACCAGCTTGCTATTGAGCACTCTTAGATAGACACTAGAGATCATACTGTTTAAATCAGCATAAACTGACATTTTTTGAATGATCTAGGCTTTTTTAAGTGGCATGACTTGTTTTACAAAGCAAAAGCTGTTCAATGACCATTAAAAGGATCTTTACCCTAGCAAACAAAGATCATGCTTTCATGGCACTGGAAATTTCACTACGAGACCGTCTGTAAAAGCGATATCTTGGTCTGTTAGGGTTAATAGTTGATTAAAATGCCGCATTACACTAGAAGGCATCTATTGGTTTATTATGAGGCTTATGAGAAACTTACTTTAGTAAATCTCAATTAGTTTGGTACAATATATTTTATCGATGATCAAGACGTCTTCTTTTTGGTACACTATTTAATAATTTTGCTCGATCCGCACTCAAATATGATAAATTTCAATCATTTTAGATATAATTTTGTATTTTATAGCTGTTATCTTGACTTATTTCAAGATATCCTAGTGTACCTAAGTAAATCAGGAGGTTATTCATAGTAGGGGTATATGATCAATGACAAAAATCCAGAAGAGTGCCTAAAGATTATTAAATGTGCCCAAAACACATTATGTAACTCTTGATATCATCTTAAGCACCAATGATCACCGAAAGATATCAAAAAATTCCCAAACACCTTAAAAAATTTCACACAAAATCCACCAGTAGGGTTTCCGTATTATTTTTTTCTTGTAAGCCATAAATTTGTATATTTTTATATATTATGCATACAACCGTGAATTAAAGACGAAGTTTCTCCTTAATTAACGATAAAGATTCATCTAAAGGCATTAAAAATTCTCTATTTTTTTTCTCGCTCGAAAAAGAAGGAAAATAACAAATTTCAGCATCTAATTAGTGATTAAAAAAAATATGTTTATAAAACACGAAATGATGTTGATTAATGTAAATTTTATTTTTTCCTACTCACTCTAGTCGTATCGTCTAATATATGTATTAAAATTTTTACTGTTGATACGAAATGGAAGTTTAAACATAAATTAAAATAATAATTCATATTAAAAGTCCGGACGATTGGTAAATAAATGCAGACACATTGCCTCACATAGTGCTACTTAATGGGTCTATACACATTCATATAAATATTCAAAAAGCAACTAATTTAAATGGGAAGGAAAATAAAAATTTCAAAGAAAAAAATATGTTGTTTAATGATAAACATATCATTACATTATATGCTGCATGCTACAGTCCATGTGAAATGTGAAAACCATGTTATTAATTACGATATTATATAATACGTCATGGATATGATCGTTTTTTTATTATTTTCATTGGAAATTAACAATGGGAGTTGAGAAAAATATTCTCTAATTGAGTCTAAGCAGTCGTGAACACTTGTGATGAGGTAATGTATATAGGGCCCGCGATTGTTCGATGACTAATTCGATTTATTATCGAATCTTAAATTGGAATTTGACTTGTTGTAAGCTGTAATTTTCTTTCAATTGCTGTATTGTTGGATGATTATTTTTTCTTGTGTGCAGTTAAGTACTGTTGATTTGATGATTCGTGGATTGGTTTCGATGGCTATGGATGCAAGAGAATATTAGAAAGTTTGGGTTTTGAGGTGGAAATGTTTGAAGTTTCTAGTGATTTGCCAAGATTACTGACTAGAATTCCAAAGTTATTGACATGTTTGTCTTTATCGAACGTCGAAATGGACAAAATTGGCCTAAATGGTAGAGCGGTGGTCTTTCGTACTAAACATCCTGGGTTCTAATCCAACTCATTTCTAATTTTCGAAGCTCTTTTACCATTTCGCCGTTTTAGGCTTCTTATGAAGCTTGAATAGTGTTTTGGGTGCAGTTTTGAGGTTTTTGGCAGGTAATGTGTCTGTTTCACCTTAAAAATGGACCTAACAATGCCAAAATGATGCCGTCAGGGCTCATGAACGTCTTTGCATTGACTGCTATATTATTGTAGCTGTTTCTTTGGTGAATAACTTATGTCACTCATGTTTTAAATTTATTATAAGAAGAAGAATTATAAGCATAAAAAGCTTACAGCTTGCCCTACCAGCCGTAGAACTCAATTTCAAGAGCCGAACAAGCTGAAACTAACGCTTACGAGCATGATCAACTAGTACATCCAAGCAGATTAAGCTCTCGAGACTATGTACACTGCCTGTTATGGTTTCTTTCTTGTAATAAATTCCAAAAAAGCACATTGCGTAAAAAGTACAACAATCTGGTCGCAATCCTTGAAGTGACTCTTGACAAATTCTATGAAATTCGACCACAAGCTAGACCTTACTAGCCTGGTGCTCAATTCGACTCGAGTCGACTTTTCCATGTACAATCCGAGTTGATTTCAAGTTCAAGATTATTCACATTATATATGCCATGTCTCTTGAGGGACTATGATGTCAAAATAGATTAAACCTTTGAATTTTGAGTCATGTCTAGATAAATCCATTACAATAATGTATAATGCCATGAGTATAGTGGCACCACCTATTTGTTATATACTCCAAAAATAAGCTACATGCTCTTTATCACACAACATATAATTATTAACACATAAATTGAATATATTCTAGAATCCAAATCCTGTATTTTACTAGACCATACTAGACTGTCTATGATAACTACTTAAGTATCCAAAAAATTCATGATTTCCAGAATAGATTTTTCACACCTTTTTAGTGTTTAAAATTTTTAATTTCACTCTTAAGAGCGAAAATCAAAGGAGTCGAATTGAATAAAAAAACTCTTATTTTTATTTTACTCTTGAGCGAAATTGATCAATTTTCCTCACGCTCCTGAGAGCGAAATTTTTATTTCACTCCCAAAAAATTTCACTCCCAGGAGCAGGAGTGAAATTCTGAATTTCGCTCTCAAGAGCAGGAGCGAAATTAAATGTATGGAAAAATATTTTGGTTGTTATTGGCCGTTATTGTCAATCATTTGATTGTTTCCGGAGTCCAAAAAGGTTACTTTCTTTTATGTTGGGACCCAAGTTGTCATTTTAAGTATTAGACATGAACTTTTAAGGTCTGGAAGTACTTCCTTTTACCATTTTTCTATGCCAAATTAAGAAATTGTATGATAATTCTCAAAAAGGAAGATAATAATGCAAAAGTTGTGCTATTGCAAAGTTTGCTCTAAAATTGACAACCTTGTGCATTTGGAAGTGAGGAACTGATTATATCCAGTGCCTGAACTTCCAAAAACTTCATTTTCTTAAATATCGATCCTAATTCCATTTTTGAACTTTTTTGAAAAACATGTGGAACCGACCACTTCCGCTAGTTCCAGCATGGATTTTAATGTTCCTAGTCACTTTAGATGATCCATATTACCCAATAGCCCTATAAAATGTTCGAAAAGTCAATGATTTCTATTCCTAAAATCACTTTTTCTTGTGAATTTCGTTATAAAATATTTTTTCCTGGAATTGCAATGGAAATTGGTAACTTTTTGAACATTTTATAGGGCTATTGGGTAATATGGATCATCTAAAGTGGATAGAAGCATCAAAATACGTGCTGGAACCAGCGGAAGTGGTCGGTTCCACATGTTTTTCAAAAAAGTTCAAAAATGGAATTAGGATCGATTTTTAAGAAAATGAAGTTTTTGGAAGTTCAGGCACTGGATATAGTCAGTTTTTCACTTCCAAATGCACCATTTTGTCGATTTTAGAGCAAAATTTGCAATAGCACAACTTTTGCATCATTATTGTCTTTCTTTTAAGAATTTTCATACAATTTCTTAATTTGGCATAGAAAAATGGTAAAAGGAAGTACTTCCAGACCTTAAAAGTTCATGTTTAATACTTAAAATGACAACTTGGGTCCCAACATAAAAGAAAGTAACCTTTCTGGACTCCGGAAACAATCAAATGATTGCCAATAACGGCCAATAACAACCAAAATATTTTTCCATACATTTAATTTCGCTCCTGCTCTTGAGAGCGAAATTCAGAATTTCACTCCTGCTCCTGGGAGTGAAATTTTTTGGGAGTGAAATAAAAAATTTCGCTCTCAGGAGCGTGAGGAAAATTGATCAATTTCGCTCAAGAGTAAAATAAAAATAAGAGTTTTTTTATTCAATTCGACTCCTTTGATTTTCGCTCTTAAGAGTGAAATTAAAAATTTTAAACACTACACCTTTTAAATATTCAGACCCCGTCAATCAAAACAACACTAAGCCATGCTAATCATTTATTCAAATTTCCACAACTCTTGTCACATTTTCTGATGAACAATTCTTGACAATCCCCAACCAAACTAAAAATATACCCAAAAAATTAGTTCCATTCCAATTTAATGCTAATTGATATTCAAAAAAAAAAAAAAAAACAATTTTTAATTGCCGATCCCACTTGACTACCCAAATTATTCGTTTTAAAAACAACTTTTTCACCGAAAAGCTTCTTAACAAAAAATTAAAATACTTGAAAAATCTTTGAAAATTTCAAAAAAAAAGTGGAAAATGAAGAAAAACTTGTAATTTATTGTCAAGAGCGGCTAATTACCGAAGAACTCAAGAGAAAAGAAGGAAAAACAAACTTATAATTACAGCTAGTTATAGCAAAGTCGTATAGTCATCGTAAAATATTAATCACTTTAAAATGAGTAGCTCAAAGGCAATTAGATGATTCACATTTTCTCTATATCTATTTTGCATACTCAAGTGCCAGGAAATTCATCACTAATGATCATTAGAGAATTTTTTTTAAATATTTACAAAATTAACACAAATGATTTGTTTCAGTGCTCTTTTTTTCGTCGATTGCATATACTTTAGCTATTTTATTGATTTAGCCATCAGTGATGATTAATTTGAAGTTATGAGCAATGTGGACTTTGTTGGGGGTGATTTGAAGGCGTTATAGCTTTATATGTCATTTTTTGTACATTATTGATATATAGTTGGAACTAGCCTAATAATAGCTCTAGCAATAAAGCTAAGCGTTACTCATGGAGCTTCTTAAGTATCATGGAAGGTTTAAAGCGAAGAAATAGCGAAAAAATTAGTCTTAAAGCTAGAGCTGTCAGAGCTCCAAAAGTCCAAAAGTCCGGACTATATAGAGTCGAGTGGAGGCGTCTCCACATTGGAGTCCACCCAACTCTACTTTAAGCTAGCATATGCCAGGCTTGAGATCAAATTTGCTTGATTTCTGGAACCAAATAAGAGCTACCCCGACTTGTCATCGGATTTGTAGCAATTTCTACGCTGCGAGCTTTGTAGATATCCACGTATACTTGTAAGGGTCCGTTTACTTATTACGTAATGCTCTTAGAGGACGGGGGCTGATTTTGTTACGAATAAAAAACTCAATGAAAATGCAGATCTTGTTATGGGCCGTATACTTATTTACTTATTTACTTCGCTGGCCGATCAGATCAGTTAAGATCCATAACCTCCCTAAGATGCCTTATATTTACTAAGTTACGTAAAAAAATCGAATTTTTTGATACTTTCCATCCTCATTCGTTATAAATTGTCAATACAAGAGGAGTTCTTTTATTTAAAAAGGTATAAAATCGTGGACCCTCCCTTAAAAAGCGAACGTCATCAGTGAATGGCTCTTTACAAGAAGGTGGATATTAGAAGAAAAGTCTTATTAAGGAGAGTAAGAGTGGGGTCGAAATTCTTCATTTTGATAAGATTTGCCACGAATCGAGTCCCAAGCCCCACCCAAACTTTTCAGTTCCATACAAAAACATTACAGCACCCATTCGTATGAAAGGAATGCATTCCTTACTTACTTACTGAGACTATGCTCCGACTTGGAGCCTAGGTTGCTACAAAATGATTTCCATCTGACTCTATTGCTGGATGTATCACAAAGCTTGTACAAATTCTCATCAACAGCCCCTTATTTCTTCTTTGCAACGTTCCTGACCAGCAACTAGTCTTTTATCATATTAAACTACTAAATTTTAGTTAACTAATCATTCAAAAGCGCCATGACAAAAACATCAAATTTTAAAGATTCTTTCTAAGAAATAACATAAATCCCTAATCTACCCATATAAGACCACTAGGGATGCACAGTCTCCCCCCATTCATCTAAAAGAATCCCATAAAAATCTCAGTGTGAGCAAAAAAAAGCAAAAAAACCTTTTGTTCGTCAATCAATTAAGCATTAAATCCCTTCTCCGAAATATGTCCACATGTAATATTAAATAATGGTTGACATACACAGAAGGAGACTGACTAAAATTAAAGATAAAAAAGGAGAGATATAGAGACATATGCCCACAATGTACAGGCACAGTGAGTGACTGACTGACTGCTCATGTATATATAATAATAAATAAATATGAGTGAACAAACAAACAAAAGAATGTCAAAAAAATAACAAAAAAAAAAAATAGGAAGAAAAATTTATGCAAATGTAATCGGATCAGGGGTATGGGCAAATATGCCATAGGCAAAAAAAGTATGTGGAATAAATTAAAAAAATTTAAATAAATATGAATTTTGATATGAAATAAAAAATTATTCAAAGAAATTCTCGTTTGAATTGATAATTAAAAGTGAAACTCAATTAAATTTAATACAAAATAAAAAAAAAATTCATCAGATTGTTCGCAATCTTGACAGTATTTCCGATAGATGAAATGAAAAAAAAATTGAAATTACAATTTTCTGCCTTTGTATTCACATCAAATTAAATTTAAATTGAGAGATGAAAAGAGTGAAAAATTATTTACTGCAGAATTGTAAAAGTTTGAACTAATTTTTATAGTTGAATATTCGTTTATAGATTGTAATGACGCATTTGGGTGGAATGGAATTGGAGCGCGAATGTGAAGAAATTAATGGATTTAAATTAATGATTTACATTATTAAGTTTGTAATATTTATGATTGATTATGTTTATTTTAATGGTTGAATTTGAATTTTCAACTCAAAAAATTAAATTTAAATTAAAAATTTATAAAATTAGAGATTCTTGAATTTTAACAAAATTTTAAAATTTAAAAAATAAATTAAAATTTGACAAAATATTTGAAATTTGGCAAAATCTTTCAAATTTTACAAAATCTTTTAAATTTAACAAAATATTTGAAATTTGACAAAATATTTGAAATTTGACAAAATCTTTCGAATTTGACAAAATATTTTAAATTTGACAAAATATTTGAAATTTGACAAAATATTTGAAATTTGACAAAATTTTTAAAATTTGATAAAATATTTGAAATTTGAGAAAATATTTGAAATTTGACAAAATCTTTCAAATTTGACAAAATATTTGAAATTTTATAAAATCTTTCAAATTTGCCAAAATATTTCAAATTTGATAAAATATTTGAAATTTGAAAAAATATTTAAAATTTGACGAAAAATTTGAAATTCTTCAAAAAATTCAACAAACTTGAGTTCTATTGACAACAATCTCTTGTTATTCTTCCACGCAAATATTTAGGTGGAGCTAATTACAATATTTTTAAAATTAAAATTAAATATACTGACATATGATAAGTTCATAGACGACGCTGCAGTCTCGCTTTTAAAAATGTTTATCTACATCTCGACATTTTTATCTGTTTACAAATCTTTGCCTAATTTAATTTTCTTGAACTTTGAAATTGATCTTTTGTGATTTTTTTTTTTTATTTTAAAGGAAATTTAAATTTAGTTTTTTTTTATTATTATTTAGATAAGAATTGATTAGGAAGAAGGCAGTCTCACTGCTATTAATGCTCTTCTAGTCAAACTCATCAAAATTAATTTGAATAATGCAGCAAACATTTTGAAAAGCCAATTAACAAGATAGACAAGCACTCAGACTCACAATCTCGACCATCTCTTAATTACTCAAAATATAATCAATTAACATTCTTCAAAATCTTCAAACTAATTATCCGCTGCGATGAGCAGACAAAGTGTGTAAATCACACCTACAAAAATTTCACTTCATTTATTTTAAAAATTGCACTAGAAAAAAGAAAAATAACAAAATGCAAAAATCGTGAGCACAAAATTCTTTATCTTTACTCGTTCCTTTCCTTTGAAGTAAAATAAAATAAAAAAAAAATCAATCAAATGTCTAAAGTGTCAATTAGCGCGCACAAGTTTTTCTTTCTTTTTTTCTTTTCTTTCTCATTTTGACTGAATCAAAGTAATAAAAAATAATTTATACGAATACATATAAGGGCCATTTACAAATTACGGTCCACAAAAAAAACGAATTTCCAGACCCCCTCCCCCCACGTGTGTTTTTAAACACGTGTTTTGGAATAATCGGCTAATATTTGGGGAAAAATGACAGGTTTTTGCAATTGGTGCCTCAGTGGATGCATCCTAGGAGCCTTTCACTTATTACAAGGCAAAAAAAAACGAATTTATAGAACCCAACCCCCCCCCCCCCCACGTGTTTTGAAATAATCGGCTAATATTTGGAGGAAAAATGTCAGTGTTTTGCAATTGGTGCCTCAGTGGATGCATCCTAGGGGCCGTTCACTTATTACAAGGCAAATTTCTAGGACCCAGACCCCCACCCACACGTGTTTTGGAATAATCGGCTAATATTTGGGGGAAAATGTAATTTTTTTGCATTTTGTGCCTCTGTATGCATCCCATGTTCTAAAAAATGACAAAAATAACCATCCAAAAATAATTTTGTGTTAGTCTGTTACAAACTCATAGAATTTAGGGGGCCTTCCCCCTAAAAAGCGAACGTAATAAGTGAACAGCCCCATATTTACTCTTTATTTTTTAGTTTTGTGTGTAAAAAAGGGGAAAACAAATTAACGAGTTCACAAGTCTCGATAAAAGAAGCTCGAATATGAAGTAATAAGTAAGAAAAAGAATCAAACGAAAAAATGTAAATGTGTGGTAATTTCAGCTTCTGTGCATACACACAGGAAGAACGGTGAAAACATCAAAGAGCAATTCTTACTTCCTAAAACCATAAAATGACTGAGAATCTTAATTACACACGAGAAAATGAAGCGCTTTTTAATTCAATATTTCAATATATATATGAGAAATGTTTATAGATTCTTTCGAGAATCTCACTGAAGGGAGGTGAGGTAAATTGTGCGAGGCAAGGCACTTACTTTATATATATGAATAACTTCAGACATTTTCACACAGAGTAATTTCAATGGAGATGACATTTATCATTGAGATGAGATGAAAAAAAAGAAGTTAAATTAAATTCTTTTGAGAAATCATTTCCGACATAAGATGTAAGAAAAGTAGCGTAACATGGGTAGCTGTAGACTTTGTTTGATCTTCGAGTTGTGGCGCTGTTGTTGACTTTTGTGTATGTGAGGTATTTTTTATTTATTTTTGATGCAAATTTTTTGTTGTTGCTTGAGAGATGTAGAGATTGTAGAATTTATTAAAATACATTGTAGCAGTGGCTATACCTGAGCGACACAATGCTACGTTTCACATATAGCCGTACAAATCGGTCAAAATCAGCTTTCACGATGTCTTCTTGACATCTTTGAGTCTTACCGATATTAACACGGACCACATAGCGAAATCCTAGAGAACTGGTTGTGCTACGCAGGTGATTCTTGAGTTGAATAGAAAGACAGACACTTGCCTTTTCTTTCCTTCAGACTCGGATCTGAATCTTAAAAATGTAAAACTTTATGATTCTAAGTTAAACTTGAATGTTATGTATCCGGTGTCTCTAGCTGTGATTCTATCTTCGACCAGACCAGTTGGTATCGAACACTTACCTACTTCTTACTGACTAAGCTGGCCGGACAGATCAATTGTGATCCACTGCCGCACTCAGATGACATCTAAAGCTGGTTTCCGTCTACTAACTTCCAATAACAAGTACAATTGATGGCTTCTTTCCAAGAGTTCTTTTGTCATCAAACGATATCAAACTACCTCTTCCTTGAACAATTAGGCAATGGTTTCGCTTTAGATTTTTCACAATGAAAATATGCAACCTTAGACAGGTACTTCAATGAACATCCCAGATCAGAATTTCAAATTTACTTCAAAATTATTTCAAAATTCTGTTGTAGATTTTGGCCTGATCTTGATCTTGATCTCGGTCTCAGATTCAGTCTCAGTTTCAGTCTTGATTTCCATGTCGGTCTCAATAGTTAGTCAAAACCAAGACTTCAAGAAGCCCTTACAATGAACCCCAAACTGACCATCCAAAAACTCAATTTCATCTAAATTCAATCCCATCACCACAAAAAAAAGCAACAACATCCACGAAAAAAAATATGTCTGAATTCAATTGTGAACAATAAATTAATTTACAATTTTTTTATGAATGCTCTGAATGTAGCTCACTACCTAAATCCCTGATTCCAATTTTATTTTTTCTCCATGTTTTATTCATGCAGCATTGCGAGCCGCTCACACACAAAAAGAACATTGTTAATTATTATTTTTTTGATTGAATTTTTATTTCTCTTCATATTCACAAAAAATGCTGAATTGATGCCTCGCTGTATGCTATTTCATAATCATAATATGATTGTGTAAAAGAAGCAGAATTCAAAGAAAAATTACTTTTGAAATTTTTTTTGAATTTTTTTTATGTTATTGTGAAAAAGTAAATGTAAAGAGCACTTTTATTGTGTCCATTTAGAAGCATCTAACAAAGAGACTTTAATTGCATTAATAAAATTCTTTTTGATCATCAAATTTCAATTTATATTTTTTCTTTCTTCTTTTATCACAAAGGAAAAATTGAATGAAGGAGATTGAGATGACTTTATGGTTCGGATTTAACTCACATGTACATAAAATTGATGTAATAAAATTTTGTTTAATTGGACACTTTGGGTTTGAGATGAGATTAAGACTGATTTTTGATTTATTGAGAAGCTTAAGGTTGAGTGTCAGATAGTTGAGAAAATTTTGAGTTTTGATGTGACCCAGGAATTTGAATATTTTGATGGCCCTTAAGGTGTATTAGAGAAATTCAAGTCGATTCTGCTTCAAAACTGAAGTCGACTCAAAGTTGAAGTAAATGCACAAGTTGATTAATCAATTCCAAAATTCGACAATTTACGGCGTAGGTGACTCTAGCTTAGTGCCAAATAGTACCATACAAAAGTCAGAGTGAAATATGCCGATCTGGAATCGAATCGGAGCACCGTTTTGTGCTTTTCGAGATATTTAAAAGATTGAGTCTTGAGAGCATAAGTTAGAATAGACTTGATCCTTATTTTGAGATGAGGAATTCAACCTAATGGATGCTTGCAGGCTCGAAGTCGACTTGAATGAGTATCTGAAATTCTTAGTATGAACAAGCTTGGTTTATCTTTCAAAATCCAAGACATTTCGGCGTGACTAATTCCCGAAATATAAAAATTCAAAAATCAAATTTTAGCCCCGTTTTGTATCTTTTAGGGATATTAAAAATCTATCTGTCAGATTGAGGTTAAGTCGAATAGACTTGATCCATGTCTTGAATGCATTTTCTACAACCTTTTTAATAACATGCTTTAGTGTACCTAAGCTATAATCTCCAATAATTCTTAGTTTTTGAACGACATTCAGCAAAGTCTTTAAAACAATTAATTTAATTCTGTAAGCCCTAAAGGCACAACGCGATTAGTCTCTATTGATTCATTTAAATCGAATCAGTTGAGGGCATCTTCAATTATTTTCCAAATAATTGTTCTCTAACTTTTGCTGATTTTTGATTGTAAGGCATAGGATAGTAGTTGGAAAAATTGCTGATCAGAACTATAATAGCTACTTCTATTAGCTAGTAATAGAGCGAAATTGTTCAATCACATTTGAATGAATTTTGATCATTTTTGATCATTTTGCCATTTTCATACTCATGCTACTTAGTCTCTCTGTCTTTCCTAAAATCACCTTTTGATTCTACTTCAATTCCACCTTTCAAAAATTGTCTATTAACCTTAACCACCCTTAAAAAAATTAATATAATCCCCAATTCATTTTTTTTTTAAGAATTCATAAAATCCCTTCATTAAAAATTCTAAATATAATCAAACACCAATCAAACTTTGAAGGGCATGATACTTAATTCTTATATAAAAAAGCAACTTGTATAAAACAGCAATCAATTTTATATTCCAAACAATCCTAATAAATTTAATCTTATACTCAGCACAGACCTTCAAAAAAATAAAAATTCCATAAATATTAAATTCCTCATTTTCAATTCAAAAATAAAAAAACATAAAAAATGCGTCTCATTATCCACAAAAAATATGAAAAAAATCCCTAAGCTGCTATGCTATGCTAGTTAATATCTATTCATAGTCATAGATTCATATGTGAGATACTTCAATTGATGTAGCAGATGATTTTATAATGACCCCATCCATACAATAAACAGACGACCTCTCCATTCTGCAATGCTCTCTCTCTTTCCAATTCCTCATTATAGTCATATGAAAGAGATCGTCTTAAAGGGGCCGTTCACTTATTACGGTCGCTTTTTAAGGGGTAGGGGGGTCACTTTTTAGGGAAGAGAGGGGGGGGGGGGGTCTAGGATTTTGTAACAGCCTTAACAACTAAATTTTTTTTTGCATGACATTTTTTACCAAAGGGGAGGGGGGGGGTCTATGAAATCTAGAAATTCGTTTATTTTTTGTGTGACGTAATAAGTGAACGGACCCCTAAAATGAAAACAATAATTTTCTTATAATATTATAAAGTATATGATCGTCTATCTATCTAACGAAGCTTAAAGATGATGAACATAAGATGATGGAAGTGAAAAGAAGAAGTAAAAATTAAGCATTGAAATAAACGAAACAATAAAAGGCAAGAGATGTTTATTGCATAGGCTTAAATGACGTAATGAAGTAAAAAATAAAAGAGAATTAAAGCAATTTAGACGTACGTCTGTTAATCATCGAACAATTAAGATTTTTGTCTGATTAAATTCAAGACCTTTAAAGCCTTGTTTCTTTTAAATACAAAAAAACTGTTCATTTTGAGGCTTTAAATGGCTGCAAAATAGGCAGCATTTAGACGATTATAATTAATTTAAGTTTATTGTCTGGCTTAGTGCTAATTATGCTGTATAATTAAGATATTCTAAAATTATTGTCTAGTTGTGTTAGTGTCGTGGATGATTATTGGAGCTCTTGTAATGAAAATGTCAGATTTTATGGCATTTTATGATTTTTAATCTAAATTTCAATTGCATTTCCTTAATAGGCAAAGAGACCGCTTTTAGATACCTTAGTGGCCTTTCTATAATATGAAAGGATAGGTTTTGGACTAGATCTGCTGGCTATCCTTAGAAAATTATGAAATACTCAAATTAGGTAATGTGTACATATCGATTTAGCATCATATTGGTTCTCTCTGGAGAACAAAACGTTTAAAATGACGTTAAAGTACCTTGAAGACACAAAACAGGCTGTTCTTGACCATAGTGATGGTAAAATAATATAATATGTTACAGGGTACCGTTTAGGCTCATTTTATGCTCAATAGTATGGCTATATCTAGAATATAAAGTAAGGTACACATTATAAACAGACCCAAACAGCACAAGTTGTTTAATCAATCGAAAATTAGGCAACAGGCCGTCGTCAAGTAAGGCCAGACATCAAGTCAAGATTGAATCAAGTCAACGTTGGCACCAACTAATTGTTGGAACCAAATCAACATTTGTAAGAATTCAAGATTAGCACCATTCAACGTTGGCACCAAGTTAACGTTGGCACCAAAGTCAACATTGGCCAAGTCAATGTTGGAACCAAGTCAACGTTGGCACCAAGTCAACGTTGGAACCAAATCAATGTTGGAACCAAGTCAATGTTGGAAATAAGTCAATGTTGGCACCAAGTCAAAGTCAAGCCGGCCTGGAGCCAAATGTTTGATCGATCAACCAATTTGTGATATTCAGACGCACTTAAGCTATGTCAACATTGGCATGCTTACTAGATAGGAGTCCATTCATCCTAATTGATTCAGCGACCAATTTTTGATGCCCAAAACAATATATTTGCATATAAGCCATTGCTCCAAATTTGAATATTTTACAACTTCTCTAATATCCTTCGTAACTCAAGAAAACCTTCAAAAAAAGCTTAATAATTAAGCTTACAAACTCGTAAAAAAAGACTAATAATCTGTAAAATTCGACAAATTTGCAACTTAATAACCAAATAAAAAAATCAACAGTCATAAATACCATTTAATACCGACTTAAAAATTAAACAAATGACTTTTAATGTCAATCTTTTTCCAATGTTATTAATTTTTTTTGTCAAATATATTAAATCTGCTAAACAAATGTGTTTGCCAAATGCGTTCATTAGTTATTAGGAAGTATTGTCGGAAGGAGAGAGTTAGAGTGGATATCATGACATAATGGAGAGTTATTAACTAGACCTATGATACTTTCTAGTGAATTTTTCGTTAATTTTGTCATTAGTCGACCTTAGACCTTGCTATTAACTAGACCATTAAGTTAAATTGTCTCGGAAAGGGGGGAAGGGGCAAGGTGGGCTTCTGGGTGTGTTATTGATGTCTTTTATATTGTGTATGTGGCACTATGCTCCGATGTGGAGCCTAGGCTTCTACAAAACGCCTTCCATCTGACTCTATTGCTGGTTGATGTCAACAATTCTCAAATTTGTCAGAAAATCATCAAAATTTGAAGCTTAAGTGCAGAATATTGCCTTTTTATTAAACCTCAAGAATCAAAAATTCCCTAAACAGCAAAACAGATTTACTTGACGCTGCTACGTCACCTTGTTAATGGCAAGACGCGTTGTTGTCTTGATGGCACTATTATGGTGAGGCTGAAGTGAGGATCCAATCATCCTTACTTACTAACTTCGTTGGGCATATAGATCAATGTTGATACATGATCTCTCTCAGATGACGCCTTAAGCTGCTCTATCACAAGCTTCCGTCTGATAATTACAAACACCAAGTGAAGCTATCGACAGCTTCGATTATGCTTTCTCGCTATCGGGAAAATATCCCGGGATCCCAAAATTTCAATCCCGATCCCGAAAATTTATCGGGACCGGTATTTCGAGAAAACATAGCTTCGATCCTAAAATAGCTAATCCAAAATCCATTTTATCGATATAATAGGTAGTCCACCGCATCATGCCTCTCGGGTTCAGAATCCAAAATCACCACAAGGACTTTCCGCAAAATTCAATATCCCTGGACACAATTTGTGTGTCCCGAATCCACAAACCTAGTCGATGTGCCTAGAAACAGCGAAAAAGCACCCGAATCCGACTAGACTTGCCCTGTGATCGAACCCAGGTCGTTAGAACGGCATTCCTATTCCTACATCCACATAAGCCAAAAACTGATTATTTTTGTTCGCTACGCACCGTGACATTTTTGACTTTGACAATGCATTGTCATTTGAAAATAATTGAAATATCATCTGTAATAGACCGCATAGATAGATTATTTGCTGAATGTATGTATAGTCGTGTATGTGTTCATGCTTGTTAATTTTTATTTCTTCATTGAAAGTCAATGCGCCAAATGCTCATTTGAATATTTTTTATTCAATTTAAAATTCTATTGATTGAAAATTGAAAAAAGAATTGAATTGAATGCGAGCAGCAGAAAGCTAATGGAATGAAATAATAAAAATCTCGGTCATAGACCCTTTGGTTGTAGATCATCCGGAGATTTAAAATTGAGGCATGTTTGAAATGCAAATTTCCGATATTTTTTTTTGTTTGCTTCCAAATTGAGGCCTCGAACACACAAAAAAAAAATTTGTTTAAGCTCTCAATACTCATCTATCGACTCATTAATTAAACATTCAACAGAAATTTGTAAGTTTTTCGCATACATAGTCGAAATAATAATATGTATTTAAAATCGGAGCGTAAACAATTTCTTTCGTAAACAATTGAAAATTTTTCAAGGAATTTTGCAGTTTCGCAATTTGCTTTGAATTTTTAATTGCAAATAAAAATTTCTAGTTTATTAAATATTATTTCTTTCCGAAAAAAAAAAAATACTTATTTAAATAACAATTTCTTCTTTGAAATGGTGAGGGAAATTATAGTCTGTTGAATGAATCATGGAAATACGTCGGATGTTTATGGGAGTTTTATGGGATGCTTGTGATGAATTGATGATTTTTTTCAGACTTTGTGACTAGGGGAATTGGTGGACTAAAGAGATAAGATAGACTAGAAATGCTAGAGAACGACTAGACTTAAGAGAGACTAGACAAGGACTATTGAGACAGTCTAAAGGGGGACTAGTGAGAGAGACTAGATAGACACTAGGGAGAGACACTGGAGAGAGACACTAGAAAGACACTCGAGAGAGACACTAGAGAGAGACACTAGAGAGAGACACTGGAGAGAGACTAGATTGGCACACTAGAAAGACACTCGAGAGAGACACTAGAGAGAGACACTTTAGAGAGGCACTAGAGAGAGACACTAGAGAGAGACACTGGAGACAGACACTAGAGAGAGACACTATAGAGAGACACTAGAGAGAGACACTAGAGAGAGACACTAGAGAGAGACACTAGAGAGAGACACTAGAGAGAGACACTAGAGAGAGACACTAGAGAGAGACACTAGAGAGAGACACTAGAGAGAGACACTAGAGAGAGACACTAGAGAGAGACACTCGAGAGAGACACTAGAGAGAGACACTCGAGAGAGACACTAGAGAGAGACTCGAGAGAGAGACACTTGAGAGACACTCGAGAGAGACACTCGAGAGAGACACTCGAGAGAGACACTCGAGAGAGACACTCGAGAGAGACACTAGAGAGAGACTCGAGAGAGAGACACTCGAGAGAGACTTGAGAGAGAGTAGAGATGAGACTAAGAGAGAGACTAAAGGGACTACAGAGAGTAAGAGAGCCTAGAAACTCAGTGACTAAATCATACTTCCACAAAAATGTCAATAAACCCATACAAAATTCCATCAACCAAGCACATGCCTTCAAATTCAGGAAGTAAATGTCTACACAAAAAGAGAGCTGATAAAAAGCAAAAAAAATTTATGAATAATTTCAAAGTTCCGGAAAACCACGTTAAATAATAAGAAAACGATAAATACATCCAGCATGTTATACATTCTGATAATTCCATGACCTATTTCCATTTTTTTGAATCATAACATTAATGTTTATTTACTGCCAAGGTTTATCACAAATTTTTTTTTTGCGCTCGCTGTTTGCAGTACATTAACGACAAGGTCACATCCGATGAGTGCCAAATTTATTCATAACGAGACTATACATTGTGGTATTGAAACCATAAAACGATAATTCCATGGACTATTTATGTCTAAATCTGGTTTGACTTATTTTTTCTCAAATTATTAGGCTCAAAATGATTATTACATTTTTAACGCCTTATACAATTGCATTGGGAAATTTAGACACAGCAAATAATCTATTTCTTTTTTTAAAAAAAATAGAATGTTATTATATGCAAATTATTTTTGTGGCTCGAGGTAATAATGGGGTGTCCAATGAATTTTTTTGTGTTATTGTTTCATTATTCATTGAATTTAGACGATTTGCATAGACTTGGAATGTTTGATAAAATAATAATAATAAAAAAAAAGAATTTAAATATCCGGTGCGGTTTTAGTATTCATGAAGTGAATTGATGAAGGCTTTATTTTTTTGAATTTTTTGTTGAATTTGAGGTATTGCTTTGAGGTTACATATGGGTCTATTTTTCAAAATTGTTCTATGGAATTCCACGAAGACTTAGACTTTGATTTTGTTTAAAAAAGTCGGTTTAAGTCAACTCAACTCTATATCATTTTGGAGTCGACTATGAGCACTGGGCAGGAGCGTAGCTTTGGCGGAATAAGCCAAAACCTAGACAGTGGGTCGAAGTGGCTCGGTGTTGGAAAGGTTTAGGACTTTGGTACATAATTATTGCAATACCGACCCTACAATCTTGGATTCGAGACTCGACAGGAAAAAATTGTCTTTTCCAAATCAAATGTAGTGAAAACACGGTTCACAACATTCCTTTGTAAGTTCCAGACAGAATTGTCATCAAAAGAATGACTCTGATCCTACTGTAAATTGTCGGGTCCACTGAGTGCAGATGTCTTGCGCACTCTCACTAGTTTATCAATTATTAGTTGTGAATCGACCTAGTACAGCTCTGGATATTGAAAGATTTGAATAGTCTGTGTTTCCAATGCTCTTTTCTCCCCATCAGGCTCTGGATCTAGGGTATGTCTGAGATGCAACCAAGTTAAGAATTGACTTGTAAAACCACTCCAGGTTAGCGTCAAAACGGACTGATGCCGGATTTTGGAACATTTCCATGTTGTTTAATTTCTAGAAGGCATACATAGTAGAAATTGCTGAGAAATCCTAATTTCAGACTTTTTTTTTCAAATTTCCGCAAATAAATCAATTATCTCATAAACATTTTCCACATACCAAACTCAACCGAAACGTCCACAACAACAAAATAAAATTACAATTTATGAAGTAATCTTAATGTTAACATCATTATTTCCTCGAGTAATTACAGCCAACCACTACCCAATAATTTATATTTCATTAATTAAAGCATCCAGTTAATTTGCAATAATTACGCTTGATTAATTGGAAAGTGACTTTTAATTGATCTTGACTTGATTTCGAGAACAAAGCAAAAATAAAATCATTAATTCCATGCCCTACATGCAAATTAACTAAAAAATTCAGCATTTTCAGTATAAAATGTTAATTAAATTATTTAAAAATTGCAAAAATTCGTGAATTTTAACTCAAAATGTGCGAAAACAGCACAAAAAAAAATTAATGAGCTTGATGCAGCATAAAGGCTTTCAGGTGAGTCAACACAAAATTATTTTTATATATCTGATTGATTCAAATTGATTAAAAAATGAAAATGATTGGCATTGAAAGATGTGGGCATAAAAGTTTTCATCAACAAAATTACTTGATCGTTTCGAACGTGATAGGAGAATTTTAATTACAATTCACGCGGATTTTTCGCATTATTCATACATGTGCTGTGTATGGAAAATTTTATTTTTTTTTCGAGCGTATTTTAAACACGTTTGAGTGCAATTAATTCTATTTAATGGATTTATGGAATAGTCATCCGAGTTAATTTGCAATAATTACGTTTTGATTAATTGGAAAGTTTGAGTTTTAATTGATCTTGACTACGATTTCGAGAATCAAAATCATTAATCCCGGGATTAATGCCCTACATGCAAATTAAAAAAAATCAGCATTTTCAGTATAAAATGTTAATTAAATTATTTAAAAATTGCAAAAATTCGTGAATTTTCACTCAAAATGTGCGAAAACAGCACAAATAAAAATTAATGAGCTTGATGCAGCATAAAGGCTTTCAGGTGAGTCAACACAAAATTATTTTTATATATCTGATTGATTCAAATTGATTAAAAATGAAAATGATTGGCATTGAAAGATGTGGGCGTAAAAAAGTTTTCATCAACAAAATTACTTGATCGTTTCGAACGTGATAGGAGAATTTTAATTACAATTCACGCGGATTTTTCGCATTATTCATACATGTGCTGTGTATGGAAAATTTTACTTTTTTGATTTGAGCGTATTTTAAACACGTTTGAGTGCAATTAATTCTATTTTAATGGATTTATGGAATAGTCGTTCGAGTTAATTTTTTTAAAATTTTAGACTTTAAAAAGTTTTTGTGCATTTTGAATTCTCAACCGTAATTTGAAGCTTTCTTCCCGGGATTTCGGGACCGGAAAAACGTCCGGGATCCGGGATCCCGGGATGCGGGATGATTGAAACCCCTAGTTTGAGTTTATATGCAGTTTTGTTGCTTATTTGGTCTTCTTTGTGTCGCTTGAAGAGCCAACCAAGATTCGAAGAACTGCTTCTTGAATTTAAGATTCATTAATTTATAGTTCTCGAAGGTTGCAGCCTGAGTATGGACGAACCATAGGCAGTAGTGAATTTTTAAGAATATGAAGTTAATTATGGATTTCAAGGTTTTTAACCCTTCAAATTGAATTAATTGACTGAGTTACAATTCAACCAATAATCGACCAGCTCCTCAATATTACGTCCCTTAAAGCAAAGTGAACAAAATTATAATTGTATTTATTTACTTACTCGAACTGGCTGGACAGATCAATTACTTGGTCTTCCTAGATGTTGCCTAGAAAAGCCCTTCCATCTTACTTTACCTTAATACCAAATATTACTGACTTGTACAAGCAGCCTTTCTCAGTTACAGTTGTGAACTTCTAGCTAATTTGTTAATTTAGTTCATTAGTAAGAATCATTCTATGGAGTTAACTTTTATAATAAAAGTCGAATGGCTCGATAGAGAAATAGTTTCATAATTTCGGACTTGCAACAAACTTTGCGATCATTGATTTTGCATTTGTTATCAGTATGTCATTGTCAGATGTCTACTGCAGATCATGACTAGAGTGTTTTGGCATTGTACATAAAGGTGTTCCAGTCAGTGAGATGCAGTCTGGTGCACCCTCACTGTTTAAATCAGAGCTCCAAGTCAACTTCAATTTTGTATGGAATTGAGTCGGCTTGAGTCGACTATTTAGCCGAGAAACCTCATAACACAGTTCTTGCCTATCTCTAGTTCACCATACACTAGCAACAGTATAATGTTGTGATTTTAAGCTAGTTGATTAGTTAATGTTTCATGACCAGTTCTAACAGATGCAGCTTTATATCCCCTACAGAACAAAACCACACGCAAATTTTTCCATAGTCTCCGAAAATGACATGTATTTTTGTACACATAATGATGTATTCCTGTCGACTAGATCTAGATCTTATGAGAACTGACTATTCTAACTCAAAATTCACCAAAAAAGCGCTCAATTCTTCCCACCAACCGAATATAGATCTCTAAACTAATGATTTTTTTCTGTTAAATCATTCAAAGTTAATTAACAGTCGAAACGGTGCGTAAATATATCGACTATAGTATGCATACTCGAAAATATAAAAAAAAATTTTTTATTTGCTCTGCTTTAAAGGTGTTAATTTTAAGTCGAAACGAACGTATTAAAAGAGTTATTTAATTTTTTTCAGGTCACATTGGCGTACAGGTATTTAAAAGAGATTCAATTTTAATTACTGCCGACACTCAATAATATGAAAAAGTTAAAAAATCAATCCCGTTCCATTTTCCAGTCTGTTCCGCGTGGGTCTAATTGATAAATCTCATTAATGTGAACATTTATCAATATATATCGGTAAATAAAGACGATGTGAAGGCACATCATGTAAAAAAATGTTAATTAACTTCACATAAATCTCAACTCGAATGTATTTATGTAACATAGTTTATATATTTTCTCATGTATGCATAGCGGGGCATGTATATTAATAATAATTGCACGTATAAAGCCACACAAGATACTTAATAATTTTTGAATTAATGCATCTACTTATAGATTACCTGGCTTTATAATTATAGTCGAAATAGCCAACCGTTTATAGCGATTTTTATTGCACTTTAATTATTGTATGGAAATTTTTTTTTATTTCTGTGCTTCTTTTAATTTCTGCGTACACTTGAAATTAAAATGTGTTTAATCAGCTTGAGTTCATTTCATAATTAAGCGAGGTTCAAGCTTTTTTTTATGGTTGTTTTTAAATTTTTTAATTACGCGATTTTATGGCGGCTGATCTGAAACGTTGCAAAAAAAATTTTGCAAAAAAAAAATTATGGAAAAAATTTTAAAATTTTAATTTTTAAATGAGGCATTTTTGAAATGAGGATATGGCAATATTGGATGAATTATTGAGTTAATTTTTTTTTGCGGAATTTTTAGCAGGAAAAGTTGCGGATGGAAGGTTTTGAAATGTTATTTATGTACAAAATTAGTCTTAGAATTAGCAAATAGCAAAAAAAATCAGTTAATTGATCAAAAATTCAGACCCCAGGACAGCGTGACTCACTGAAGTCATAGGACACTTGGTGCAAGATTCGGTCATATTTGGTCCGATAGCAGATTTCTGTCGACCTAGAGCCAAATTTCGGGTCGATAACCCAATTTGTGTTCTAAAACTGGCTCTTTTGCTGGCTGTCCTTGGCGAATTGTCAATATCAAGTGCTACACTCTCTCTACCCCAAAATTGATAATTATTTGGTCTAAAAATGACCTTTTTCGACGATATTGACTAAGTATACTCATCATCAGGTTCATAATGATCCTAACTCCCCTCTTTATCATCTCCTTTAAAATTAAATCCACTAAATTCAATGCATTTTCTGTGCACAACACAATAACAACCTCTAAAACCAATCCAATTATTTTTCATACCCATTTTGTGGCATTTCCGAATCAATGACTTGTTTTTGCTGATAATTATAATATGCATTGCATAATTTTAATTTTTATAAATATATAGTACAACTGTAAAAATAATTACGTGATATTGATATTAATGATAATAATAAAATATAAAATTTAACCTCAAACTTCCGCTGCAAAATGATTTTTGCTTTTCAATTGTCATTCAAAAATTTAAATGTAATGTTTAAATTAGAGGGGGTCAGTTGTGATGTGAGTGACGTTGATTAGGAAATTGGATTGTTTTGGTCAGTATGTTATTATGCTGTATGGAGTTTGTACTGAACAGACTGGGAATATGTCCATAAGTATGCTAAAAAACTTACTGGAACCATGCTCCGATTTAGAGCCTAGGTTACTACAAAAGGCTACAAAATTGAGCATATTCTATTGTACTGAGTGTGTTTACTCATAAGTACAAATCAGACTTAGGTTATTATGCTCATTGTCTGTTAGGTTGTGCTGCTAAAATATAC
Organism: Chironomus tepperi; assembly: GCF_022539635.2. Lineage (NCBI taxonomy): Eukaryota > Metazoa > Arthropoda > Insecta > Diptera > Chironomidae > Chironomus > Chironomus tepperi. The sequence goes on from NW_027226583.1 coordinate 81,580, forward strand.
ATTTATATTGCCACAAAACTGTCCAAAAATAGCACAAATCGGTAAATCAATCAAAAATCAGGCTCTCAAGTCAACGTGACTCTACCATGAAGTTGAATACGACACCATACTAAAGTCAAACTGACCTAATGCTGAATTTCTGATCGATTAAGCGACTTGTGCGGGAATTTTTGGGTTTTTGATCCTATTTTTCTCATATAAATGTTAAATTTGTCTAAATACTATAGCTCTTTGCATCTAAAATGCAGCAAAATGCCAACCTGTTGTTTTTAACCAGATCCAACCTAAATACGTCAAACATCATACCCAAATGACCCCCCATCACAAAAATGAAAAATTATCGCAATTCACGATTTGTTATTATTTCAACTAGAACTAATGATATTTTTAGTTCTAACCAAATATGATTCTATTAATTATAATGATTTATTAGTGATCCATAATTATTATAATTGAGGGTGATTAAGTTTCATACAACAAAAATACATTGAACTAATTTTCTATAAATTATCAATTAAAAAAATATGAAATATGATTTAAAAATTTTAATTTTGATGCTGCATGCTCGAGAATTAATTGCAGCTGTGGGGATTATTTTTGAATTGAAAATGTGTCCAATTATTTTATTGAAAAATTATTTATGGAGATGCATGTGACCTAGATTTTTAGGGATTTTTTATTTAATTTGATTTCAATGCAAATTTTCATATTTTGAAGGTTATTTTGATAAATTGACCAGGGACAGAACGTTAAGGCATTAATGATCTTGATGAATTAGTGAATATAATTAGTTCTTATTTCTGTTATGAACTAGCACTTGGTATTGGACCCTAATTGACGAAGGACAGCCAACGTCAATTATTAAAATCTCAGAATAGAGTCAACTTCAGATGCACATAGCTGATCTATCACGGCCAGAAGCGGCCTCTATTTTAGTAAAAGTTAGTAAATATGATTAGTTCTTACTAATCCACAGTAAATCAAGGCTGCACTAATGAACTATGATTGAGATCAACTCGATTAATTAAACTATTAAAAAAATACTTTATAAAAAAAACTTTGACCCTATTTTGGCAGCCATATGGCCTTCTTACGGTCAACTTAAAACGAGGGCGGTCAACTTTATCAAAGGTTTGGCCCTCGTTTTGGTTGGACATGTTGTTGGAGTAACCTGTGGAAGCTTCAATACAAAATAAAATTTATTTTCTCCTTTTTTAAAAGGTTTTTTTAAAAAGTTTTTTTTATAAAGTATTTTATTTTCAACTTTTTAGTCAAAAGATTATTTAAAGAACTAAGCTAGACCGATTGGCTAAGCTTCGTGGATAAGTTTGAAGAACTAACAATGCCAAGCTTCGCTTGGCATAAGTTTGAAGGTTGCCAGCGATTCGAGTCAGCTTTGAAGACGCAACTAAGGGAGGTCATGGATCATAATTGAACTAAGCTAGACGATAGGCCAAGCTTCGTACATATGTTTGAAGAACTAAGCTAGACCGATAAGCCAAGCTTCGCTTGGCATAAGTTTGAAGAACTAAGCTGGACCGATAGGCCAAGCTTCGCTTGGCAAAGTTTGAAGAACTAAGCTAGACCGATTGGCCAAGCTTCGCTTGGCATAAGTTTGAAGAACTAAGCTAGACCGATAAGCCAAGCTTCGCTTGGCATAAGTTTGAAGTACTAAGCTAGAGGTTTAGTAGAGCCTTTAGCTTCGCTTGGCTTAAAGTCCATGGCAGTTCCTTCATTATTTATGTCACTCAGGCTAGCATCTCAAACCTCATTCACTAACCTGACCCCCAATATCACATCAATTCCTCACATATGACATCAAAAAACTTCCCAATCAAGTGTAAAATAACAATAAAATTCATAAACAAAGCTGCACTAGCTGAACATATGGAAGTATTATCATCATTAAAATGTTTTTTTCCATCTTTATGAGTTAAACGCAAATTAATTAAACTATTAAAAATAAACAAATTAATTATATTAATTTTTTTTTCAACGAGACATTAATTTACGTTTTGTGGCGATTAAATGACATTAATGACAAAGAATATTTGTAATGACAAAAGAGTCACAAGGGAAATTACTGAGGATGAGAATAAGGTGTAATTTTTTTTATTATTATTTTCCTCTATCGTTTCTGTCGGCATCGACAATTTCCTTGAGATGGCTGTGAATTAAATTGGAAATTTTTATTACATTCAATTTAAATGTCAAAAGGATTAACAGCATATGCTGGATTTGCAAATTTAATGAAATAATATAAATGCGAGTAAATTTGCGGGGAACGTTTGATATGGGAATTAGGAAAGGTGTGGAGATTGTTGGATGTGTGAGGAGATTGAGGCGCATTTTTGGGTTATCATGTGATTTGGTTGTAATCGGGATATTTGGAGTTGTTTGTACTCTTAGGGATCATTCATTTATTACTTTACGCAAAATAATAATTTTTAGAGACCTTACTCCCTATCCTCTACTCCAACCTTAAGTTCCGGATTTAAGCCCCGGGCTGAAAATATTTTTTTTCGGTATATCAAATGTATTCTGCACTTTTATGCAAGTTTCTAACCTAATTTGACTAGTTTCTTTGAATATTAAGACTCAGAATATCCCAAAAGAACCCCAATAGTGCCAAACTTAGAAGTGTCCCGATTTTTTCCAAAAGCGTCCCGATATTTTGCGAAAATCCTCTGGTCACCCTAAGTGTTAGGGCGTTCATTTAAATTTTCGCAATTATACATATCTGGTCCTGAGAACACATTGCGTAGAAATAACCAAAAATCTGTTCCCGACTGGCCGACTTGACTCTGGCCTAAGGCCGAATTTCATCGAATCTGACCTTAAATCAGAGTCTTGCTTGTCTGAAGTCGGATTTTTCGGGCATTTTTTACACTTTGTGTCTTCCGAGTGGATAAGCTTATTGCTAAGTGCCTGGTACAGTTTATATTGGGATTCGAACCTCTTCCTTTGACTGCATTTCTGCTCATCCACATTAAACATTTGATGAATATTCCATTCTATTCATTATGTAACTATTACAGCACACAATTTTAAAATTGAATCTTATGATTAGGTTAGATTCTGGACAACAAGGCGTTGGTACCAGGAGATTGGGACATCATTCTTGGAGAGGAAGCCATAATTTCAAGGTTGTTCATACAATAATTCAATTGACCTATAAGAAACCCCCCACATCCCATCTTAGATAGAGTTAACCTTCCACATAGCTGGTCATTAGCACTCCTATAGCATTGTACCACAATTTAAAGCATTTCCATTACTCTCCACACTTACTGACAGTAATAATAAATCTACTGCAATATAAAAAACAATAAACTAGTTCATCTAACTCATTCCAAATGACTAATAGTAAATATCGTCTTCTAAATATCCTCAATAAACTGCAATTGTGAACAAAAGATTGATAGATGAGCAATAAACAGTCAAGAACAGAGACAAATTGTCATCCCGACCCCCATTTCGTGCAAATGCCCTGAAAAAATTATATAGTAAGCTACAATAACACATTTGACATTTTCAATAACAATTTGTGTAAATATAATATAATATATGAAAAAGTCTTTGTTGTCACATTTCAGTCATAGAAGCTATATGTGAATGATTGTCAGCTACGCATTTATTACTTGCTAAATTTTACACATTTCAGTCCATAGATGATGATAATAAAAATGTATATATGAGTAAATAATTTCCTTTTTCTGTTTATTTGGTGGAACAAGCGCGATCGCCCGCAGCGACTATACGGGTATGGGAAAGAATCGCACACAAAAAAATATTGTGAATAAATTATTTACACGGCGCATATCTTGAAGCTATATTAGCATATATATTGAGCAAAGAGCATCTCCTATACGTTTGGATTTAACTTTACTTTCTAGTTTCCGCTCTTAAGGTTAATTAAATATAAATTCATTCGCATATTGGCTAGATATATCCAATAGTCAATATGTACATGAGGCAACACCTATGCATCTAGTTATAAACATTCAATATTTAATAAGATAAAGCTTTATTGGCTGACAGCTTTCTCATTTACAATTCAATAATTTATCATCAAATTAATCACATTTTTTTCTTCTTTTTTTTTCACTTCTTTTTATTCGTCTGTTAATTTTTATATTCATTTTCAATCAAGTTGATGGGGAAGCGTATTGAATAAGATGAATTAATATTAAAATTTACATAATTTTATGGCAGAGTTGGGAGATGGGGAATTAGTTTACGTTTAATGAATTGAATACGTTATTTACTTACTTCCTTTGGTTGAACACACTGAGGTTCAGTTGAACCGCGGAATTACATCTAAAGCCGACTCTATATTTGGAGAAGGTCTGCCTATTCGATTCTGTTAAATCATTAATTGCACTTCAACTTACACTCTAATATATAACATGTACTTATACAACTAGGGTAAAATCCCCAATTAGCGGAGTATAGACCGGAATGACATCTAGAATGACAAATACCCGTGATTATATTTCAAATGAGCATGTTTAAACATGTCTGAGTAATAGCATGTCATTTCATTTCAGATTACTTTCAAACAGAGTAGGTAGGACTTAATTATGGAATACCAAAATTCAACTGAAAGTTCTGGTCTCTACTGGAATGTTAGATACAGACAATGAGATAATGCTATTACATAGATACATACTGAACCTGAAAGTGTGCTCTTTATCTGTTAAGGTTTCAAGATTAAATGTCATTTTAAGCTTCATTGCACCTACATGGACTCGAATGGAGTTCGGACGTCACTTATTTGTAGACAGACTTTAACCCAAGTGGACAAAAATTCGTTGAAACTAGTCATTATTTGGATACATCCATACTTATACAGCCAGCAATAGAGTCAGATTGAAGCATTGTAGTAACGTCAAGTAAGTCTTCAAGTATTATTTGGATATTAACTTGCCATTAATTCGATTTAACTCGATATTCAGTGAAACTTAGTCCGGAATAATATATATTAATTAAAGTCAAGAATATAGAAATATTCTATTCAGAGCTATGTATGTTAGCTAGTGTTTCATTTCAAGACTGTTCCAAAATAGTAAGAACAATACTAGGTTGATTATTACATACTAGTAGTAACTCAAGATTCTATAAGCCTTTTGGAGCAATTCTTTGACTTTTCTGAGGAGGTTTTGATGCAAAGAAAGGTTTAGGAGGAAGATCCAAAAGGTTGGCTATCGTCTGAATTAATATTGAAAGATTTTAAGAAAAATACCAAAAATTTGTCAATTCTCGCATTTTTAGTAGGGTTTATCTAACTCATATTCATCCAAACCCCATTTGGAGGAGGGGGACGGAGTCAATAAAGCCTATTCCTAAGCAAACGATTCCTAAGCATCACCTCAATAAACCAAGCAATACCAACCCTGTTTCACCTTAATGAAGTTCAATAAAAATTACTATAAAATGCTTTCCATCAATCAAAATGAGATAATTTTTTATTATAATTTAATACAATAAAAGTGAATCACTCAAATTAGCTACAACTGCGTAAAAATGCTAAGCATAATATCCAACAAAAGAATTTTAATGAATATTTCATTGCCCTTAAAATTATAAAATTGAGGATATAAACAATAATGTGAATTATTTAAGCTATTTTTTTCGGAGGTATTTTTCAATGAATTTGCATTCGCACCTTTGAACAATTAAAATGTTAATTAAAACATACAGAAACTTTATTGTTCGACCCCGGGCTCGGGCATAGCATTGCGGAAATTAAAAATTACTCATCGTATTGTGTCGTCGCATATAAAATGAATATATTGGAACTGAACAGTGTAGCTATATGAATAAATTAATTCACTAAGAGCCGTCGAGATAAATAATAATTTTATTCAGATAGCCATAATGGAAATTTAATGTCGGTGTAGACACAAAAAAGTATGAAAAATGACAAAAAAGTTGAAGATTTTATTAAAAAAAAATAAAAAAAAAACATATCGCTCCTGGGTGGGATCGAACCACCAACCTTTCGGTTAACAGCCGAACGCGCTAACCAATTGCGCCACAGAAGCAGATGATTGTTGTGTACGAATTTTGCCAAATACATTTATATACAAACACACGTATCATCTTCATAGAACACAACATTTTTTAGGTCATATTCCATTTGTTATTGTTGCCTACCACAATTATTTATATATTCTGCTGATGCCATTTAAAAACCTTGTACTTATTTTTAACAAACAAAAAAAGTATAAAATTCTGATAATGCTTATGTCATTAAAATCTACAGTTTTCATGCATCTGATGCTCTAAATTTAGATGTTGATAAAATTATGACTAAATTTAGTGCCTGAAAGATATTTTTAAGTGCCAATAAAAAAATATGTTTATTCCAGCTATTCACATTGCGTTTTAAAATATATCTGTCAACATACCAAATTTTGTTACATTGATGTGTGATTTTGTATTCCAATCATTCACATTTTGTGCCTTACAATTTGACTTAAGTTGTGCCGAACAGTACAGTGTGATCGCAAGGGCAATGCTACGCTCTCTAACTGGGATAGAGACCGCTTTTAGGTACCGTAGTAGTATTTTTGAACCATGAAAGCATGTTCTTATGCATGTACGGTACCTAAAGGCGTTTACTTAAAAGCATGGACCTAAAAGCGGTCTCTTTGCCTGTTAAGGGTCGATCCCGAGTGGACAACTTGACATAATGTCTATTAATAGTCGATTAGTTGACCGTAGGGTAGAGTTATTTACTTGACATTGGAAAATTGTCCACTTAGCAGCCATATTAACATTAAGACACACAATTGCCCTAACGACATCGTTACTCTAGATTGCAACCCATTTCTACAGTAAAAAATGCAGCACACCATACTGTGCCGCTCGGATTGTGTTAAAAAATATGTATATTTAAAGCTTATATAGCATGAAAAATTGAGTACATTGTACATTTATACGTTATGATCATTACAAATTATTGTGTATATGTTATGTGCTTCCATTTATAATTACTGAGCCCATTCTTTGGTTCATGTTGCTTTTTTTGCTTCTTGGTAATGGCTTGTAATGGCTGAGATTAAAATGTAGAAACAGAGTGTGGTTTTTTAAGGTTTGATCATTAAAAATTCATTGAGTATATGTTATGTGACTTCCATTTTAATTACTTAGATGATTTGAATGTCCCTTGCTTTTGCCGCTTCTTGGTAATGTGCTGTGTTAATGATTAAGTATGTAGTTTCAATGAGTTGCTTTTAATCTTTTTTATTGGGTTCAAAGATATTACTAAAGATTTCTTAGGTAGATTTGAGAGCCAGCTTCATGGAAACTAAGAGAGGCCATTGATCACAATTGAATTTTAAGCAGTAAGTAAAGATTCTTTAAAACCTCAATTTCTTAAAACTTTTTAATAATATTCATCAGTGGTGAGCAACCTTGTGCCGCAGACAAAGATTTTTTGAATATACCATGAGCCGTACTTACTTACTTACTTCGCTGACCGTACCGATCAATTGTGATCCATGACCTCCTCAGATGCCGCCTGAAACTGGTTCTATCGTCGGCTACCGCTTGCCAATTTCCAATATCCCGTGTATGGTTCCAATAGAAGCTTACCATCAAGATGTGCCACAAAAAACAAAAGATTCCCCAACACTGATCTTTAATAATATTGAAGACATCACATTTTGTTAATGTACAAAGGAAGGCACATCAAATTCGATTAACATCCAATGCTTGTCATTGAGAATAAAGATGAGACGAAAAGAAGTCTAAAGTCGATATAGTCGTTTATGGAGGGTAACATATTTATGCAATCAACTCACACAATTTGTTTTCTTTTAAGTTTCTTTGCTTATTTAAGTCGTTTGAATGCAAATTGCGGGGAGTTGAAATTGACTTTTTTTTTTGATATTTACTGCTACTTATTTGTTGATTCCATCGCTAAAATGAACACACCCGTATTTAAAATAGCAAAAACTGCGTCTTCTTTCGGGTGCCGCATAACCCACAAAATCTGAATTATTTTGTCATTCAGTGTGTAAAAAAAGAAATTTTTTCCATTCGAACAGAAAAACAAGCCCCGTTGTCAATATTAATGAGATGTACCGATTGTCAAATAATCAATCATCGGTCGATGTGCATCACTTTATGAATATTTATAAGTGTGAATAATATTTGAACATTCTCATAAGTTGAAAATTTGAAGGAATACAAAAATTATGCAAATTGAATTAGTGATGTATTGACTAAGTGAAGTAAAGGTAATTGTGATAATGAATGGAATGATGTTAGATGCTGTTAGACTTGTTTTGCTGGTCTTAAATGGTATGAGAACAGAATTAGGAATGTTTTTAGGGCCGGCTTATGACGAAAAGTGTATGACCCTTAATTCCACCTCATTTTTGACGGCAATATCGAAACAAGCAAACGCATCGTCCCAACTCGATCAAACACCCCCTTCCATATTCTTAGGACGTTCGAAGACTTTTTAGTGATCAAAACGAATGGGAAAAATTTTTAAATTTTAGAGTTGTATTAAATCTGAAATAACCTCATGACACATTCCGCTATAATTTTGATGAAGCAATTGATTTCATTGATTAACCTGCATGTGACACACTTAATTGGGTAAAATAATTTTGTGTCTCAAAAATAGGTGAATTTTCTAAACCTTAGTCTTACTCAATAAGAGTATGAGCTCCTTTTTTGAAGAAATCTACGAGACCTTTTCTAGACATCTCTAAAGAATTTTCTATTACCATGGATACATGATGGCTCATTGAGTCAGATAGGGTCAATTTGATCCTTAAGGAACAACCTGAATAGCTCAAATTGGTTAATCGATCCGGCTAGATTACCGTGACTCTGATTTGATCAGATTTCAGTCTAAATCTGACACAATAATCGGCCTGGTTCAAGATTTTGGATCGATTTAGATTCTTTAGCAATAGAACTTGTATTGCTCCTTTCTGCCTCCTATAAGTTCTTTCCTAAACATGTCTATATAACATTCTGTTGAAATGGCTATTGCACCACTTTAGAACTCAGATAGTGATGTGACACTTAGATCGAATTGATTCTTTATGACTTCTCTGATTCTTCTAAACATGTCTATAAGACTATCTATTAATATGTCTTGTAGAGAACACAAAAGAGCGTCATGACATCAATTTTTCAACTCCCAATTCTACTCGATTCTCCAAAAAACACATCAATTCCCATTCAAAAACCTCATAATCATCCAAGAGTTCATTACAAACATCCTCAAAAAAAAAAACGAAATTTTAATGAGTCATTATTCTTTATTTTGCCATTTCAAGTGTCAAGGTTCTAAAAAAATTTACGTTCTTTTTGCACTCACAATAAGTACCACCATCATTTAAAACATCCAAAAACCACAAGAACATGCTGTCAAATATAGTCAAGAATGTTGAAATGACATTCGTCATCATAAAAGAATTTCCATTTAGTTCTTAAAACCCTCAAAAGACTCTTTTGAAATGAAATATTTAGCATGAATATTTTCTAAGCACATCACAGAATATAAAGCATGTAAAAAATAAAAAAAAATAAATCATTGAATGGCTGAATGGTTAATTTACTTGTCATTCACCGCACAGTCAACCACAGCCATCCTCTACATCGCATACGCACATGTTATATTCATTTCACGAATTAATGACCCAAAAATGAAACAGACGAATGGAAATAAAAAAGGGAAGCAAGTAACATGAAAATGTTCATCTCATCAAAGCAATTTGCTTAAATCACATTATGAGTGTGGAACCAAAAAGGAATCAGCTTATGTTTCATATCTTTTTATGGTCTATTCTCTTTTTCCCTTTTTTTTGACATTAAATTATCTATAGCACAACGGAAATGAGTTATTTCATTCTGACTTTGGTTGTGGCGACTGGCATTATTTTTGAGTTTTTTGTGCTGTTTCATTATGGCACATGAAATAATATTTAATGTGGTGGTGGTGGAAGAAGAAATGAACAGAAAACTCACATGTCATTTTGTGCTGTTAGTAATTTCTCATCTTGTTTGCAGGAAATTTGTAGTAAAGCTATAGTTGAGATTATACTTATGGATATGACATTTTAAGAGGTGATTGGGATTATTTTAGATAATATTTTGGGATATCTGGAATATAAATGCATTTATGAGTCTAAATATATTAAATGAACTGTTGTTAAGGGAAGAATACACTTACTTACTTCAATTGTCATACAGATCAATATGATCCATGATCCATAAACGTCATCTGAAAGATGACGTCGCCTGCAAAATGCTATATTTAATGAGTTCTAGTGCTTGAATGTTACATTGGCAATCGGCAACAAGCGGTAATAACACATACAGCCTTCTCTATCTAAGTGAAGTCATGGATCACAATTGATCTACGGATAATATGGAGCAGCAGCGAGCTAGGACAATTTGCTGAGAATCGAGTTATGCATATCGACTTGGAGCTCTGACCCTAAAGAATTCGGTAGTACCAGGCTGGCATAAGAACTATTCACAAAATAAGCACATCACCAAGTATGAGTATAAAATAAATGTGTAAGAGTACTTTTAATACAGCAAATTCTAGTATAAATTAATAAATAAATTCATTACAGTATTTTAACTAATCTCATTCATCTACAATATAACCTGACTCTTTAGGCCTCTTAATTTCAGAGCTTGAATTCAACTCGAACTTTGTATGGAATTGATTTGAACTTTCCCTAACAGGAACAAGCTAGAAGAAGTCGACTTCTATAAAAATCGAAACTTAGCTCCACTAACAATACACGCTTTTCATGCTTATTAAGCATTGTTTTTAGTTTACTAAGCTCTTAGTACGTGCTCATTGTCTGCTAGAATCCCCATCCAAAATCCGATCTAAATTCAAACTCTGCTTACATATTTCTGCTGTCTATAACGAAATCGTATATTCTAAGCTAAGAACAATTCCTCTATGGGAACCTTATTGAATACTGCTTTCACTGCCTTTTCGAAAAACTTAGTCCACTCCTCACTGATGACGGATATTAAACTTCTTTTGATGATGGCATCAAAACTAGCATTCAAGAAGACATTTGTGAAGTATCCTTGGTCGGGGACATCAATTTCACCGCTAAAAATAATGATAAAAAAATGTGATCAAGAATTGAATAATCAATCAAAATCACAGTAATCTTTCTTTTCTAAACTCAAAAAGTTGTGGTAAAAATCTCAGTTGGCATTTTCAAAATTTTCATCAATTTCAAATTTTTTTCAAAAATTAAAAAGTTCGTGTAAAGTTGAAGTTCAGTTTTAAATTTTGTGATTTAAAAGCAACACTCAAGTAGAAGTAAATTGAATCTTACCCAGATATGTCAAACGTCAACTTGGAGTTCAAAACTTTGAAGTATTCTTTGCCATTCTTTTGATAACGCTCCAATTTCATCCGGTAAGTTCCAACAAAGTTATCTAGAATTAAAGAGAATTTTCAAACAGTTGCAGTTTCATGTTATATGAATTTGGTGAGTTTTCAGAATTTGAGTGGGAAGGTCCATCAAGCGACATGTCGATGTTCGGTTAGAATTAACCGTAAAGTAAAGATTTTTGAGACCACCAAGACCTAACAGACGCATCTGTTTAGTGTCTGTTAAGATTTCAGTCAAAATGAAATCGGTTCGTGTAATTAACTTTCTCTCAGTTTGAGTCCTGATCTATGTCTCTGTCTCGATTACAATCTCCGATCTCAATTTCGAAAATTCCGAAATCAGACTTCGGGAAGACCTCTCCAAGAAAGTAGTTAGAAATTTAAAACCGCGACATTTTAGGACATTTCCTGACAAATTTCCTTGAATTTTTAAGAATCATAACAAAATGCAGTTGCATTTAACCAATATTGGATCATTAGATCCAAAACCTCAATTTAGAAGCCATTATCACTAACCACCTTACTCTACACTCTACTTACTAAAAGACACCTTAAAACTTCCTTTTCCATTAATCGACAGCCCTAGCACATTTGCAACTGATGAATACAATCCACTAAAGTTCAACTTTGGTGCTTTCAACACAATCTCCGGCTTATTGACATCAAATCCTGTAACTTTTTCAAATTTTCCTTTTGAAAATCCATAAATACTTGTATTATTTCCAACAGCATTGATAACAACAATTCCTGCATCTTGAACAATTTTTACATAATCCACATAAAATGGGTCAAGTGGTGCAAGATTCAGTTCCTTAATTCCTAAAAATGACACATTCTCAATGACAATTTATGATAAGATACTCAAAATTCACCTCCATAATGTTTCCACAGCACTTTATTTGATGATTTAAGTAAGCACTTATCATCATTAATTCTGCACTTTTCAATGTCATTGGCTATAAAGTAAGATATATGATTATTATCATGATTATGTGATCTAATCAAACACTCACGTAATGTCAATATTTTATCACAAATTGTAAGAATCACGAGAATAACAGCGTATCTAGACATCGTACCTAGCACAAAAAAATGTATATCCAACAGCTGGTCAAATGAGTCTCAAATGAGATAATTTTTGCAAAGTTTTGAGGTTTTATACTATCCATGTACTGTACAAGAGCCTCTATCTAATTGCCGATCTTTAATTTCGTCATTTTTACCAGGCTTTATTTTATTTGGTGCTTCTTTATAGACTTTTTTTGTCCCGAACAATAGGTATGACCATTAATTGCTTAACACTTGACGTCAAAATATTATTTGAGAAAAAAAATATTAAAACAACAAAACGAGAACATAGTCCAGACATATTCAATCAGAGCTACGCGCAGAAGGGTCGTCTAAGAATGACGTCTAATGCTTAGTAGAAGAGATGAGAGTTTGAGTGACGGGCAGAGGTCAAATTACCATCCCTTCATGCTATTTTGGATGAATTCTTCGAGTTGCTTATTCAAATATTCCTAAACCCTACCTCATTCCTTGAATTTTTGCATTACGAGCCAATTTTTCTGGGTGGTGGGGTACGGTACGGCAAAGGTATATAATTGGTACGATGCAATGATGCACCTTGTATGCAAAGTGGTATTCTTGTCTCGAACCAATGATACACCAGTGGAATTCCGATGGTGCACCGGTGACACGGTAAAGTGATGCGATGGTACAATATTGGTGCACGAGATTAGAGAAGGGTGCGATACAGGTGCCGGTGGTAGGATGAAACAGTATTGGTACACTGAACCATTATTCCACTAAACCGTGTCATCGGTGCATCGTTTGGTATGGGACAGATATAGCATTTAGCCAAACCTGATGCACAATTGTACTGTTCATATGCCGTACCTACTGTATCGTAGAACCACCGGAAGAACCGGCGATTGACATCATCAGTCCATGTTAGCTTACTTAACCTTCCCTAAACTTAAAATTCTGTTTTGTAGCAATTAAAGTTGAACTAAGGTACAATTGCCATAAAATGCTCAAAATTTCATAGCAACAAAGAGCCAAGAAGTTTAATTTTTCCACAAACCTCATTTACGAATAATCCCTAAGTCAATAAATTTTGTAGTTGACAATTTTTATTTCAACTTTTACGATCTGATGTCAAGGTACTAAGGATTGTATCTGCAAAAATTTTCAACATAAAATGTAAATTTTTTTTGCTCTCTACAATCGCGAGATTTATGGACGAAATGGCAATGAGTCTCTTGTCATGAGAACTTTTTTTTTGTGTGTTGAGGACGGTCAAGATTTACTTTTTTATTATTAGACATTCAGCTGATTAAACAGTATAATTTATACATTGATGTAATCTCTTGATCTTACTCAGTATAAAGTGTTTAATAAGACCAAGTTGAAGTACATACATCATTTTTGGTGTTTGGATGAATGACTTGCAAATGACAGCGGAATATGAAAATTGTTCTTAGAAGAATTAAGTGAGGTAATTGCCGTAGCTTATTAAAGATGATTGATTTAATTATGAGATTTGAAGTAATTTTTGAGGTGTCATTTTTGATGGTTTAAGAAGCTAGACACCAAGAAGCTGTAAATTAAAACTAGAATTTTCAAAGAGCACCTCGAAGGGCACAGCATGCACACAAGGGCATGGCTTATTATGTCGAAATATATGGCATGCCATGAATATCCCTAACAGACAAAGAGCATGCTTTAACGGTACAAAAAGGCCAGAACGGTACCTGAAAGCGGTATATTTGCCTGTTAGGGTGTGGCATGTGTTGTTCGGGCTTAGAATAGAATAAATCCAGACTGGTCCAGCGATTAACCCTTCGACCATTCAACCACCTCCCCGTGGTGCATTCCTGTCTATCCCCAACCGCTAAAGAGGTACCGTACTAACTGAGCAGGTTAAATTTGACTTTGAGGACCGGCGAGCCCACTCTCGTTAATCAAACAGTAGCCACAAAATGCTGTAAATCTACATAAAATCCCAAAAAAATTCAAACAATTCTTATATCGAACCAAAAACAAATCCTGAATAGGAACTTTATTAAAAACATCATTAAATCTCTTCTCATAAAGTTTACTCCATACATCGCCAATATAAGATTTCATGCTACTTTTGAGGACAACATCAAAGCTTGTATTTAAAATCCAATTTACAGCTCGTCCGACTTCTGGAAGATCTAGGTCGCCTCTGTGAAATAAATGGTTTAATTAGTGATGTTAAGTACGGGTCAGGTACACTCCAAAAGTACAGTAAGTACAGTAAGTACAGTAAGTACAGTAAGTACAGTAAGTACAGTAAGTACAGTAAGTACAGTAAGTACAGTAAGTACAGTAAGTACAGTAAGTACAGTAAGTACAGTAAGTACAGTAAGTACAGTAAGTACAGTAAGTACAGTAAGTACAGTAAGTACAGTAAGTACAACAGTAAGTACAGTAAGTACAGTAAGTACAGTAAGTACAGTAAGTGCAGTAAGTACAGTAAGTACAGTAAGTACAGTAAGTAAAGTAAGTACAGTAAGTACTACAGTTTAGCTTGGGATCGGATTCTCTCGATTCTTCCAAGATACTTACGTTCTGACAGTCGACGAAATGTCAGTATCAACAGCTCTAAAGTATTCCTTCCCATTCCTAGTGTAACGTTCAAGCTTAATCTTCAATCTTATCAAAAAGTCATCTAAAGTCAAGCAATTAATTAATTTACCAAAATTTATATCAAAAGTATCAATCCTTACAAAAATTCACAGTGAATGGCCCTGTACCCTGCAGTGGAATACTCAAAAGTTCACCTCTTCCCTTATAAAATCCAGTAAATTTTATTACTGGAACTTTAAAGTGAAGTTCTATAAGATTTTTGTCAATTCCTGAAAATTTTATGATTGTTGCTGCTGAATATCCATGTGCCTTAACATTGTACATATATCCTCGAGCTTTAATGACTCCATAATCATGTGTCAAATCTACTTTGTCGACTATGAATGGATCGAGTGATGGAAGATCGATTTCGGTGATTCCTGAAATTGATGAGAAGTAGTTGTAATGGAATTTTAGTAAGGATAATGCTTGTGCCTTGAAATTACCTCCATAATACTTCCTTAGAACTTTGTTTGATGATCTAATTAAGCATTGTTCATCATTTATTCTGCATTTTTCAATGTCGTTGGCTGTAAAAAGGTGGAATTAGGATCAGAGCTAGCTGAGTGGGCAATTTGGCTCAATATCCTGTTAATAGCCACACCTACGGTCAACTAATGCTAGAATGTTCTATAAATTATGTCATTAGACGACCGTAGCTCTAGCTATTACCTAGACAATATGTCAAGATCACTCGACTCGACCTATCAACCTGCTAGGACAATATACTCAAAACTCACGTAATCCATACAATTCATCCCAAAATAAGACAAGAATAGCAACCTGCAACAATTTTATCATCTCAAAAAGGCACTTGTAGCTTAGAGAAACGTCAGTTTTATACTGAAATAATATTTGAGAATCAAGTTGTGTTTTTTAATATTTCCCATAAATAAATAATATATTTTTTAATAATAATCTGCTTAAGTTTTGACATTTTTGAGAAATGCCACTGATTTGACCAAAAGAACACGTTAAAGGAATCTGCTTAATTCTGTTTATTATTTAACAAAACTAGTTTGGGGTCGTTCACTTATTACGTGCTGATGTAGTGTGGGATCTGTTTTTTAATGGTGTATGCCTTCTGGAACGTAGATCACTGGTCAGCATATTTCCTTAGAACCTCATTTTATGACTTAATGAGGCATTCCTCATAATTCATTTTAGACTTTTTCAATATAATCAGCTACAAATTCTTTAAATTTAATTTGTAAGCTAATTATGTAAAAATTGTGGGGATCATCCGAAATCGCAGGTCTAAAACCTTGGATGAGCTATGAGGTACAGCAGAAAACTGCAGATCTGTGCATCAAAAATGCTGTCAATATTGATTATTTTCAATAATTTTGTATGAATTTTTTCATAATTTTACCAGATTTTCTTTATTTAAATATTTGAAACTACATTAACTACATGTATCTGCAACGCTTAAACCTAACTTCAGAATGTGTTATCTGTTTCCAAAAATTAATACCTTAATTCCCCGAAAATGGACGAAAAAACCTTAGAACTAGTCGTCAATTGAGCATTAACTTGCCATCTTGACATTAACTAGTCATCAACCAGTTAAAACGTATTTTTGTCCACTCGGGTTCACTCTTTATTAAAACCATTTAAATTTAGTTCAAAAACAGCTCCTCAATTGGCACTTTTGTTAGCACTCTATTGATGGCCTTCTCATAATGAACCGTCCACAAGTCACCAACATATGACTTTAAAGTGCTTTTGATGACAAGATCAAAACTTGCATTAACAAGCCAAAGTAATGATCGGGGTGCGCCATCCGCATCTATATCACCTCTGTATGAAAATTTGGGATATTTATTATTGTTATTATTAAGGAATCTTAAATTACTCCTGAACAGCACAAGCTAGTCAATCAACCAAAAATTCGGCTCTAGTCTTGCGTGATTCTGACTGGGTCCCTGATTATGATGGAATAACTGACTTGTGCTATTCGGAACTTACGTTCTTAAGGTGGACGAGATTTCATATCCGTTGGTCCTGAAATATGTTTTTCCATTTCTGGTGTATCTTTCAAGTTTGATCTTCAATTTGCCGGCAAAGTCATCTGTTCAAATTTTGAAAGGGTCAGAGTTCAAAGTCGACTCCAATTTTGGATTCAAGTCGACTCGACTCTTTATCAAATTCTAGTCGACTCCAAGCTCTATTAGGGACTCCCTTAAAACTTAATAAATAACTTTAAATCAAAACTTACAAAAATTCATCAAAAATTTGCCTTCCGACACTATTGGAAAGCCCAAAACCTCTGAAGTAGCTTTATAAAATCCACCAAATGAGAATCGAGGCGTTTTGAAATCAATTTCCAGAAGATTTTTGTCGAATCCGGAAATACTTTCTATTGTTGTGGCCGCAAATCCATGCAACTTTATATTATAGACGATTCCCTTAGTTTTAATTGCACCAATGTTATGATTCAGCTTAATTTTGTCGACCATAAACGGTTCGAGGGAACCAAATCAATTTCTGTGATTCCTGTGGATATTTTGAAGATTTTTATGAGTTTTTAGAATTTTTAAAATGTCAGCTAAAGTCACCTCCGTAATATTTTCTTAAAACTTTATTTGATGACCTCAATAAGCACTTTTCATCATTAATTCTGCACTTTTCAATGTCATTTGCTGGAATGAAGACAATAAAGTCAACAATAAGTGATTAAAATAACTTCAACATGCTCACGCAATGTCAATATTTTATCAGCCACAACAAGAATAACAATAAACTGATATATTTTAAACATTTTTGTAAAAACACTTGTAAGCTATAAAGCCAGTCACTCACGAATGAGAAGAATGTTGCTTGTATCTCTTAATAAACTGAAATACCTGGCATTTTGACATTTTTTAAGGATTAGTTTATTGTAAATCATCGTAAGGGGCTGTTCACTTGTTCAAAATGTTCACATTGTCATTATGAGACCCCTTGCCGCATCCACAGCAGCATTTCAGTAGCAAAATCTGAAATTTCAATGAAACCCCTCGGAAGGCCTTCCGTAATAAGTGAATTACCCCTAAGATAGCAAATTAATTCATTTTAAAACAGCATTTATTGAAAATTTAGTTCTTTATAGACAGTGAGCTCATTTATTATAGATAAAAATAGTTTCTAGCAAATTCTTAGTTCCTAGAATCTAGATCAGTGTTGGGCAACCTGTTAACCGCTACCTGCCACAAACCGTACGTCCTTAGCGCTTTTGTTTGAGGTTTAGTAGCCAAGATATTCCGCAAAACATAAAAGTTTGCCCATCACTGCTCACGTAACCAAAATGTTCCATATGTACTGCATCAATATTCCTCAGAATCATTAACGTAATACATAAGGATCATTTTGGTTACATGCATGATCTAGATCATTTAATATTGTCAAATTAATCCACTATAAACAGTTCCTCAATCGGCACTTTTGTCAGCACTCTATTGATGGCCTTCTCATAATAAACCGTCCACAAGTCGCCAACATATGACTTCAAAGTGCTTTTGATGACAAGATCAAAACTTGCATTAACTAGCCAAAGTATTGATCGCCCAGCGCCATCCCAGTCTACATCACCACTGTATGGAAATTTTGGAAATTATAGTGCTAACCAAGAATTTTAAACCAGAGCTCGAAGTCGACTTAGAATTTAACTATGGAGTCCAGTCTGAATCAAGTAGACTTTTCCATAAAAATCTGAGTCCCATCGAGCTCCGTCTTGTACTATTAAACTACTTACGTTCTGAGTGTTGACGAGATTTCATATCCATTGGTCCTGAAATATGTTTTGCCATTTCTTGTATATCTTTCAAGTTTTATTTTCAATTTGCCGGCAAAGTCATCTATTCAAATTTTTTAGAAGTTAGAGCTTCAGAGCTCATTTAATTACTCGAATTTTGTATCGAAGTCCTAAACAGGCAAATAGCTTGCTAAAATCAAGAACAAGAGCTAGGTAAATTATCAGGCTTAAGAGCAAACTCGAGGGATGAAAGGAGTCGAATCGATACAAGGTTGAGTTTTTCATACAAAATCCGAGTCGAATTCAAGTTCTGAAAATTTAATAGACAAGTTTTAAAACAAAACTTACAAAAATTCATCAAAAATTTGCCTTCCGACACTATTGGAAAGCCCAAGACCTCTGAAGTAGCTTTATAAAATCCACTAAATGAAAATCTTGGAGTTTTAAAATCAATTTCTAGAAGATTTTTGTCAAATCCTGAAATACTTTCTATTGTTGTGGTCGCAAATCCCTGCAACATTACGTTATAGACATTTCCTTTAGTTTTAATTGCACCAATGTTATGATTAAGCTTAATTTTGTCAACCATAAACGGTTCGAGTGGAACCAAATCAATTTCTGTGATTCCTGTGGATATTTTGAAGATTTTAATTAATTTTTAGAACATTTAAAATGTCAGCTAAAGTCACCTCCGTAATATTTTCTTAAAACTTTATTTGATGACCTCAATAAGCACTTTTCATCATTAATTCTGCACTTTTCAATGTCATTGGCTGCAATCGAGACAATAAAGTCAACAATAAGTGATTAAAATAACTTCAATATGCTCACGCAATGTAAATATTTTATCAGCCACAACAATAATAACAATAAACTGATATATTTTAAACATTTTTGTGGAAACACTTGTAGGCTATAAAACCAGTCACTCACGAATGAGAAGAATATTGCAAATATCTAGTTTGTATCTCTCTGAAATACCTGGCATTTTGACATTTTTAAGGATTATTTTATCGTAATTCATCGTAAGGGGCTGTTCACTTGTTAGGTGATGCGAAAAATTTACATTTTGAGCCCCCTTGTCACTTACATAACAAGATTTCAGTAGAAATAGCTGAAATTTTAATGAAACCCCTCTGGGAGCCTTCCGTAATAAGTGAATGACACCCAAAAATGACAATTTAATTCATTTTAAAACAGCATTTATTAAAAATTTAGTTTTGAAGATAAAAATTAATCAATATTAAAGGATTAAAAAACTACCAAGATACTAACGTAATGATAATCCTTTATTCAAAACCACGAGAAGAACAATAAATTTAAATATTTTTTGCATTTTCATCACTTGTTACTTACTGGACCAGTAATTTTGGAATGAGTTAAATTAGCAACTATTTATCTAGTTTATAATGCTATACACCTTGCTAAAAATGTTTTTGTTGCTATTTTGACATTTTTAAGAAGCATCTGAATTTTACAATGTAAGCTGTCATCGTAAGGTGACGAATTGTATCCGATAAAACATGTAATTGCATATTTTGAGACTGCATTAAAGTTAAATGCAAAAAGTTTAAGATTGAATTTAGTTATTCATAAATAGTATCAGTGGAATGTATATCATGACTAGGAACTTCATGATGTATGGATTCAGTTTTGCTAAGGAAAAATTGGGATTGTCAAAAAAATTAAAGTGTTTTGTTGAATTTTAAGTTTTTTTTATTAAATCACAAATAATTCCTTTATTATTAAATTCGTGTTTGTATATCCGAGCAGCACAATATAATAACGCTACCCTAACAACTGCATCGTGCTGAATTTGACCCATTATTATAAAAAACTAAATAGTTTGCATTATGATGCTCGATATAACACTTATTAAACTAAAAACAGCTCTTCAATAGGAACTTTGTTTAAAACATTGTTGATTTTCTTCTCATAAAATTGAGTCCAAACATCCCCAACATAAGATTTAAGGCTGCTTCCCAGGACAACATCAAAACCTTGATTTAACAACCAAACTACTGGTCTACTCAATGTCGTTGCGTCCATGTCTCCTCTGTAAAGAAATATAAGGATGATAAAGATTATTTATAGCAGTGATGGGCAACCTGTGGGCCCCAGGTAATGTGTTAGGACTGAGATGTGCCGTGGCACAAAACAGATTGTCCACCACTGCTCTATAGTTAAATTAATGTTCTTATATTTTGCAGATATCTGCAAATGTCAATAAGTTCAACTCACGTTCTAACAGTTGAGCTTATGTCTGATCCAGTAGTTCTAAAATACTGCTTATTATTCCTTGTGTATCGTTCAAGTTTGACCTTCAACTTCCCAACAAAATCATCTGTTTTCATTGTAAAAATCAAAAATTAAACAAAATTCTAATTTATCAACTCAAACTTACAAAAATTCAGTGTAAAAATTCCATCAGATTTACTAGGAAATCCAAAGACAACTCCCGATGCTGAATAGAATCCTTTAAAATGAAATTCAGGCACTTTAAAATGAATTTCGAGAAGATTTTTGTCAAATCCAAAAATTCGTTCAATTGTGGCAGTTCTAAGTCCTCTTAACTTGATATTATATACTGTTCCATTAGCTTGGATGACTCCATAGTCATGAAGAACTTTGAATTTGTCAACCACGAAAGGATCGAGTGATTGAAGGTCAATTTCGGTGATTCCTGGAAGTTTTGAAAGCTTTTTTGAATTATTAAGATTTTGAAAATGTCAGCTTATGTCACCTCCGTAATATTTCCTCAAAACTAAATTTGATGATCTAACTAAGCACTTTTCATCATTAATTCTGCACTTTTCAATGTCATTTGCTGTAAATATTAATAAAATTTAGGGGATATTAGGATAATATGTTGATATAAATTCGGAAAAGAATGAATCGTTGGGATACACTTTGTTATCTATGATATTAGACACACAGCTAGCAAAGGATGGACCCAGAGTGCACATAACTAGCCCACACCCCAACAACCATCCTATTGGATAAAATTCTTCAATTTTGTAGGAATTTTTAAGACAAAAATCCTCAAATTCCCCAAAAATTATTGATCTCGATCAAAAACTAGTCAAACCCCTTCAAAAATCAAAAATAAACCCCTATACTCATGTAGCTTTCACTAAACACTTACGAAGTGAACTAATTAGATCACAAATTGAAACAATGAATAGAAACTTCAAAACTGTAAACATCTTTAAAGACACTTTTTACTTTTACAACCGCTAAAACACGAATGAACGTCTGGAATATAAAAAAAATACTACAAGTTTTTTTTTTTTGTATTTTGCATTCTTTAAAGTCCTTTGACATTTTGAATATATATTTTGAAAAGATGTTATGTGTTAATTTTTAATCTGAAATGGGGAATTGTTCATGTGTGATGTTCATTAAGAAATTTAGATTTTTCACTGATTGATAGATTTCGTACTCAGCTACCCACTACTAAGGCTTGATCATGATCACACTGATCTAACTGTCACTTACCCGAAAGGCACACGACATCGAATTGGCTGAAATCTGGATTTAGAGGCCAGTGACTCTGTTGCTAGGCTGATTTGATAAATTCTACCTTAGGCCAAAATCAAGTCAATCTGGGACCGGATTTTGGCCAGTTCACGTCATTTACTTTCTAGTAACCCACTATATACCTTCATGAATCAGCGTACCCGAAAAGATAAGAAACAACTCAATTTTGTGAACATACTCATGAGCATGCTTACTTAAGTGACTATATTCACTGTCATTCAAAACATTCATACTCTTACCTCCAACTAAAACATTAGACATCATAGACGCTTGACCCTAAGGGTGATTTGAAAAATCTTCAAGAGATTTCTGTTCTGAAAAACAAGTTTATTGAACAAAAATCACTAACTAGTTTTTTAATAAATTATAAATCATTTCTTATTAAATAATCTGCAATCATATTAAACTAAGAACAGCTCTTCAATCGGAACCTTGTTCAAAACATTGTTGATTTTTTGCTCATAATACTGCGTCCAAACATCACCAACGTAGGATTTCATACTGCTTCTTAGAACTGCATCAAAACCTTGATTTACTAACCATGTTAAGGATCGACTTAGTGAGGTTGCTTCAATATCTCCACTAGAAATAAAAAGTATAAATTAGACAATTTTATTTGGATATTACTTAAACAAGGACCAAGGCTCCGGCAACCATAAAAATTGTGCAATTTTACAATTTTCTGTTTGAGTTTCTGCCAGTTTCTGAGCCTTGGCAAGGACCAACCCAGTTAATGTCTATTATCTTATTGAGAATGATCATCCTCAACTAAACGAGCGTGCTGATGAAAAAACTCAATTAATAAAGTTGAGCATCCTTAAATTTTGTGATCATACTCATAAGAATTCTCATTGTCTGTTAGTCTGTTAGGGTTAGTTCTAACAAAATATACTCACGTTCTAACAGTAGATGAGATATCGGATCCAACAGTCTTGAAATATGTTTTTCATTTCTTGTGTATCGTTGGAGTTTAATGATTAGTTTGGCACTAAAGTCGTCTGAATAAGAAAATAAATCTATTAATTTAATTGCCTATTTATATAACATATGGTGAGGATTCACTTATTGCGTTCACAAGGATGAGGTTTAGGATGATTTCTAAATTGTTTAAGGTTTTAGACCCCTATCCTCTGAGGAATCGGTTCTAACACACTTCATAAGGAGACTAAATTGAAAAATTGCAAATTTTCCTCATCCCGCAATAAGTGAACAAACTCTAGAACAAACTTACAAAAATTCAGGGTGAAAACCCCTTCGCCTTGTGAATGAAATCCAAACACATATGCTTGTGCCTTATATAATCCTTTAAAATGAAATTTTGGCACTTTGAAATGAATTTCTAGCTGATTTTTGTCAAATCCATAAAATCTTTCAATTGTGGCAGTCTTTAAACCAATCAAATTGATATTGTATAAAGTTCCATTGCCTTGGATTACTCCGTAGTCATGAAGAACTTTGAGCTTATCAACCATAAATGGGTCGAGAGATTGAAGGTCGATTTCGGTGATTCCTGGAATTTTAGACAGTTTTAATTAGTACTTTGAATTTAAAATATGTTTTTTTGAAATTTCACCTCCATAGTAGCGCTGTAGAACTGTATTTGAAGATCTTAGTAAACAAGCCTCGTCATCAATCTTACATTTTTCAATATATTGTGCTGTTAACATATAAATTTGGAATTTGTAACAGAAATAATACCAAAAACTTACGCCATGAAAATAATTTATCGAAAAATGTGAAGAAAACTACAACGTGAAATAATTTTCGCATCTTAAAGGCACTTGTAGGTTAAGCGAATATCAATTAACAACTGAATTTATTTTTAAAATGTTCTGTTTTATTTTCATGATTATTAATAATCGATTGGTATTGAAACTGGGAAAATATGTATATTTGAGCACTATGAAGGTAATTGGGTCTGAAACTTTATAATGTGCTGAATTCATGCAGCTATGGAGAAATTGAAATTATAAAAATAATTAAATAGACATCTGTATTTTGTTGAATTTTTATTAAATAACAAATCATCCCTTTATTTTTAAATTCATGCCCGACCAGTATAATGTAATTGCTAGGCCACCGCTATGACGACTGCGTGATGTCTGATTTTGGCCCTATTTTATGGCAAGAACAGCTCTTCGATTGGAACCTTGTTCAAAACATTGTTGATTTTTTGCTCGTAATACTGCGTCCACACATCTCCAACATATGATTTAATACTGCTTCTTAGAACCGCATCGAAACCTTGGTTTACTAGCCATGTTAAGGCTCGACTCAATGAAGTTGCTTCAATATCTCCCTAGAAAGAAAATTTAAGTTTTTAGACAGTATTGATTAGAAATGATTGACTAAAAACAAAATAAAATAGGGTACAATCCCATCAAACAGGACGGATAAAATTTGGATTTCTATGGGAATTATCAGGGCTTAAGAAGCTCAACTTTATCAAAATGGTCTAAAAAAATGGAGCTGAGCTTAGACTGGAGTCACAGACAGAATGAGAAATGCTAATGATTATTATTACTTTTTTGAATGATTTATCTGATTAAGTTATGGAAATACTTAACTAAGATTCATTACAATATACTCACGTTCTAACAGTAGATGAGATATCGGATCCAACTGTCTTGAAATATGTTTTTCCATTTCTTGTGTATCGTTGGAGTTTAATAATTAATTTGGCGGCAAAGTCGTCTGATTTGAAAATAAATCATTTAACTTAATTGCTTAATTACATTACATATTGTGAAGTCACTTATTGCACAAAGATGAGGTTCGAGGAGATTTCGATATTGTCGAAGGGACCCCTACCCATTCAAGAATTGGGAGGAACAACCATTCTAAGAGGACAAGATCGAAAAATTGCAAATTTTCCTCATCCCGCAATAAGTGAACAAACTCTAGAACAAACTTACAAAAATTCAGGGTGAAAACCCCTTCGCCTTGTGAATGAAATCCAAACACATATGCTTGTGCCTTATATAATCCTTTAAAATGAAATTTTGGCACTTTGAAATGAATTTCTAGCTGATTTTTGTCAAATCCATAAATTCGTTCAATTGTAGCAGTCTTAAGACCATACAATTTAATATTGTACAAAGTTCCATTGCCTTGGATAACTCCGTAATCATGAAGAACTTTGAGCTTGTCAACCATAAATGGGTCAAGAGATTGTAGGTCAATTTCGGTGATTCCTGGAAGTTTAGACATATTAACTTAGAATTTCAAAAATTCTGTCAAATGTCACCTCCGTAATACTTCCTCAAAACCTTATTTGATGAATTTATTAAGCACCTTTCATCATTGATTCTGCACTTTTCAATATCATTGGCTGTAGAAAGAATCAAACCTGTTTATTAAGCAACTTTTGGATGTTTAGCACTCACGTAGCGCAAAAACTGTATCACAAAATGCTAAAAGAACAATAAACTTCAAAAATCTTGGCATATTTACGGAAACACTTGTGGATTCAATGTAGAAAGATTCAAAACTGAATCAATTTTTCGGGAATATCTTGTTTTTTAATTCCAAAATGCAAATCTTTGTGTATAAAAATATTAATGACATTTTTCTTAAAAGTATTGGTTATTTAATGACTTTAATCAGTTCTTGATGATTCTCTCAACAGCAAATTAATTAAAAATTTTGCATATTTATTTAAAATTAATTTGTTGCTGTATTGTTTTAAGAGAGAGTTTAAACCCCTTAAGAGAATCTGTTTTGTCATGAATACTTCATTAATGATTTTAAATTACTTAAGCTACACACTTAACACTTAAGCAGGTAGTTAAGGAAGAATAAATATATCAATGCTAAGACTCGAAGATTGTACAATTTTTCAAGGCGAATTTTGGTAACAATTTGTTAAGGGTTTTTTGAAAAAATAAGCGATCTGCCGCCTTGTGACATATCACTCGAGAAATTGATTTTTGAATGAATTTGAATATTCGAATGTCTAGGCTGTCACACTAAATGATCACTATGCGCCACAATTAAGACTCGAGTTTTTATGGCACCGAAATTGTACCATTTGGGGGAAAAATCCAGCATTAGGCTGAATGCGTGACTCAATTTATAGACACTTAGTGTCAGATTCGATCTTGATGAATCCGAGTTACTTCATATCAATTTTGACATTGTCTCAAGACTTGCCTAGGTTGGTGCCTGGGTCTTCAAGGTTTCAGAATAACACAAATCAGTTAAACATTGTCAAGGTTTTGCCTCTAACTTTGTGCCGGATTCGGATTAAATCCAATACCATTTCAAGGTCATTTCTCAGATTTGTTTTGAGTTCTGTTTGAATTCGAGTTTCATTTCATGATCATGCCTCTGACTTGAGTTGGTGCTGGGTCCGGTTTGAATCCGATAACATGTTAATGCCTCTAACTTGCCAAGTTCTGACTTAAATCAATACCATTTCAAGGGTCTCTGATTGAAGTTAGGTATTATGACATCTTATGATAACATTATGCCTCTAACTTGCTTTTGAATGCCGGGACACATCGTTTTTCTAGTCCCCAAATTCGGTTCTATCCGGTGCTAAATTTATCACAGTCATTCCAGAGTCACGTCAACCTGTTTGCCAGATTTTTGATTAATCAACCAAATTGAGCTATTCATGCTTAAAATTTAAGAGAACCAAAACCACAATTTTCAAACAAATTTCATTTATTATCACATCCTAAAATTTATTTAATTTTAATACCCATAATACCGAATAAGTCTCACGATTCAAGGAACAATTCTTCATATGGCACTTTATCAAACACAGCATTCATTTTCTCCGTAATAAGTTGTACCATCGGTATGCTGACAGCACCTTTAACAGCATTAACAACAATACCAAAACTCCAATTGATGAATGTATTAGCGAATGAGCTTAAATGCGATAGATAGATGTCGCCGCTGCAAAAAAAAAAAATGTTTAGTCACACATTTGCATAGATTATTTTTATAATCATGGTCATTAATTACCCGGAAAGGTCAAATGTCATTTTTGGATTGACAATTTTATAGAACGTTTTGCCGTTCCTTGTTGTGTTTGTCAAGGGCAATGTTATTTTCATGTCAAGATCGACTGTTGATGACTTGATAATAAATTAATCAATAAATTTTGAGGAACTAAGCATAAACTTACTGAATTTTGTTTTTGTTGTGCCTTCACCCGTCACTGGAATGATGAGGATCTTCCCATTAATTTTATATGGACCTTTAAACAGCCCTGCTGGTGCTTTTAATCCAATTTCAAGCTTATTATGTTCAAATCCTCTAAATTTGTAAAATTTTCCTTTTGAAAATCCAAAAATCTCTAAATTCATCATCGTTGCCTCAATCATAACCGGACCGGAATCCTGAATGACTCGCATAACATTGGATCTTATGGGATCAATTGACTGTAAGGCAATATCTGAATTTCCTGTAGAAACAGAAGCATGAGAAAAAAAAGAATAAAAGAAAATATTTTTTGAGGCAAAATACCTTCATAATTCTCATGCAGCACATCATTCGCCACTTTTAATATGCACGTCTCGTCACTCACTTTACATCTCTCAATGCTTGAAGATGCTGCTTTTTTGGAGAGGATGTTACTTTTTATTATTATTGCTATTTTTAAGGCTAGAATTGAGTGCTCGTTAAGTTTGAAAATCAGAATGAATTTGTGAATTTTAGAGGTCTTTAATTGTGTATGAGGATTCTGGTTGAAAGCAGGAAAGGTTAAGAAATAGACAGCAGTTATGATTTCTGAGGGTATAAAAGCACTTGCATTGGTTAGCCCTAGAACTTGTCTTAAGGAAATTTATAGTTGCTTTACTTGTTAAGGGTGCAAAGATACCCTAACGGCACCATGATGGCTGATTTTGACTCATTTTAACGGCGAAAAATGCGATTTGTCACATTCTGCTGCTTTATCTACTTTAAGTATTCTTGACGTTGTCTTAAGAGCATTCGTAGTTACTTTATGAATCTTACGTTTAAGAGGCTTACCCAGAAGGCACACGACATAAAAATGACCGAAGATCCAACATTAGGCCAGAGTGACTCTTGAATCACGTCTCAATTATTGAAATACGGCTTAGAAAAAGTCAGCAAGTTTGCCTGAAACTGGATTTTTGAGCATATCTACTTTGTGTGCTTTCCGGATTAGTAACATATTCGCAAAGCACACGGCCTGAAAAGGTCAGTAAATAGTTTGTGACTCTGACTTCGAGTCGGATTCGATCAAATTCAAGATGAGCTTTTGAGTTTTATGCGCACGAAGCGAAAAATCTAGTTCAAGGTCGGCATTCAATCTTGTTTAAGGCCGGATTTCACTAAATCTTGATTCCAGGTCAAATTCACGGTGGGTCAGTCGGATTCATTGCCATTTTTAGACCATCAATTTTTTGGTGACAAAACTAGGTCAATTTAATGACTACAATATTGCATAGTTGAAATGTTCAACTAAGAACGAAGTCGAAGATTCTACCAAGAACCTAAGCAATTCTACCTAAATCAACACCTTCTCAGAGTCTCATCAGGGACGAGATCGGATTTTTGATATATTAACCAATTTGTGCTATTCGGACTTAGTAAATCTAAAACCACATGACATGCAAACATCCATTCATAACTATAAACATCCCTAATTTTTATTTATCTTTTATATTTTTTGAAGAATATGAAAGTTGATCCTCTTTTCATGTGAAAAATGAATATATGTAAATTATTATATATTTTTTTTGAGCAGACACGACTGTTCTCTGTTGTCATACTTACATAACACATATGTTGTACATTTTAGAAATGATAAAATAAAGATTATAAAATATGTGAACAACATCACTCGCCAAGAATCTGACGCTACTTGCTTTTTTTTTATTAAAAAATGTGTTACTTAGCACTGAAATATGAAATGTAGATTTGAAGCTGTATTTTAGAATTCATCTCATATTTATACAGTCTGTGGAAGTCTAGTACGGGGAAATAAAGTCGTTGTGAGAAGGACGATAAGTTATAATTATTTGTATATCTGTCCTATGACACTCATTAATATCATACAAAAAAATACTTTACACTGAATACTAATTAATCAGTACTAAATAAAGCCATTAAAATTCCGTGCTTTTTATCAATTTTTTATTATTTATTGTAAAAATAAGTCATCGATTGGAACTTTAAGGAACATTGCATTAAGTTTATCCATATAAATCAGTGACATTGGCTTACAATATGTATCTTTGACGGCATTCACTAATGTCACGAAACTCCAATTTATGAATGAATTGGCTATTGAGCCCAGGTGTGACAAGTTTGCTGTTCCACTGGAATTAAAATTTATTGAGGTTAAT
The DNA here is from genome assembly GCF_022539635.2 of Chironomus tepperi. Classification (NCBI taxonomy): domain Eukaryota; kingdom Metazoa; phylum Arthropoda; class Insecta; order Diptera; family Chironomidae; genus Chironomus; species Chironomus tepperi. Next base: position 111,242 of record NW_027226583.1, read on the forward strand.
AATCTAGTTATAGGTCAGATACTTTTTAAGTTGTTTTGAATATGGAGATTGTGTTTAGGGGTATCTGTAGTTTCTATAGCAGTGAAGGGCAATCTATGGACCGGTGATACTAGTGAAATACTAGTGTACCACCAAAAATTCTTGAAAATGTCATTAAACATAAGCTAAATGGGGTTTCGGCCTTGGTATACCACCAAAGTGTGCCCCGAAGAGTCAGAGGTTGCTCATCACTGGTCAATAGTGTGGCATATGCAGCACTACGTTTAAGGAAAACTGCTGGAGAGAATTCTATAGTTGGCTAAAGTTAGTTTTTGGAAAAAAAATCGTTAATAAGACAAAGATAATGCTTTCATGGTACTTTCCTTTAAAAAAATCTAAATAATTTTAAAAATTGGCATTTAAAATGTAAAAGTCCTCTTATAAATGGAATTTTCAATTCTGATCCCGACTTTTGAAATTTTCGGTATCCCGGGATTTTTCGGATCACGATAGCGTGAAAGCATAAACACTACGGTATCTAAAAGTGGTCCCTTTAGACCTTCAAAGGCATAAACAGATCATGAACCAAAAATCAATGATAGTTTTTTCACTCATTTCAGATGGGAGTCTGAATCAGAGTTGAAGACATATCATCGAAGACATATCTCCTTTAGACTCCTGTTAGACTCTTGTCAGAACCAAGACTGTTAACTTTGAAATTGTTTGGTTACTTTACTATTAAAATTCAGACTATAAAATTTATACTCGAATTATAATTCAAAACAATTTGATTCATATTCATAAAAATTACTTGACTATCCATTTAATCATCATTATAGTTTGATGGGATGAGTCAACCTGGTTTACCAGGCTTTGCCAGTTCGGATAGAACAAAACACAGTTAGAACTAGTCATTAGCTAGACACTAACTAGCTATTAACAAATTTGTAGCAATTTTGAATAAAATAAACTAGATGAGCATGCTTGAGAGCCTTACTCTTAGCTTAATCTGCTTTTGAGAGCATGTTCTTAGCTTTCTATGGACCGTTCACTTAATATGTTGCGCAAAAAAAAAATTTCTAGACAAACACCCCCATTCGTTACAAAATTTCCACACAATAAAAAATCGTAGAACACCCCCTCCCCCTAAAAAGTGAACGTAATAAGTGAATTTTAAGGGAATTTTCAATTTTGTTGCTTTATCTAAGACACATTAATTTTTGGGTATAAAAACTAAATATTGAATACCCTAATCGATATTTTGATATTATAAGTCACATGTACTTCATCAATATATCAGCTTATTAGCTACAAAGTGATTTCAGAAGTTACTAATATGTTTACTACCACAGGGTGACACTTGGAGTCACTTATATTTCGATTAGTGAGAAAACAACTGTATTAATAGTAATCTATTGTAATTTCTGTTGATGACGCACAACAATCACGTCAAAAACGTGAAATGCGAGCAGTGCAAAATTATAAAAATGTCACTCCATTTAAATTACTCTCATCTCATTACTCCAACCTTCCATAACCACAATAATATAAATACGAAAAAGGCCTAAAATAGCACATACCCTGTAAGTGACATTGTCATTTTTGGTTTTACAGCGTGAAAATATGTCCTCCCGTCAACTGTCTTGTTAACAAGCTTGAATTTTAATCCGACATCCATATTCGCTATATTAGAAAGTAGGAAACAAAAAAGTTGTTAGTTTTTAAATTTATGTCCAAGATTGGATGTAAAAAATTGATTTAAATTTTTATCAATTTAATTAATTTTGTTGTCAGTAATTTGATATTTTTAAAATTGAAGGTTAACGGTTGACAGAAATTTATTCATGTCGATAAGTTCAGGAAGTCTTAAATAATCAAATTTATTGATATTTTTAAGAATTCTTCTGCATAACTTACTAAATGTTAGCTTTAACTGTCCATGTCCTTCAATTGATAATTTCAGTAATTTTCCTTTTACTTTGTATGGTCCGTACATGCCACCAGAGGGTATTACGAATCTTAGTTCGACCTCTTGATTTTGAATTCCAGATAGTTTTACTAATTTTGCTTTTGAAATTCCTGTCATGTCTAAATCGTAAATTTTTGCATCAACTTTCACGGCGTTGAGGTCTTGAATGACGGATAGTTGGTCGATTCTAAGAGGATCTAGTGCTGGGAGTCCTAATTCGTCGTGGCCTGTGTGGATTTTGGAGAGAATTTAATGAATTTTCAAATTTTGAAAGCAAAAAATTTTTAAAATTCAAAATTTCAAAATCAAATTTTTGAATTCTAAATTTTCCAAATTTTCAAAATTAAATTTTTTAATTTTTAAATTTTTAAAAGCTTTTAAAGTTAAATTTGACAAATCAAATTTTAAACCTTCAAATTTAAATTATTTAAATTTTCAAATTCAAATATTTAAACTTTCGGAATCAAATTCAAAATATTAAATTTGTCAAATTAAAATTTTTAAACTTTCAAACTTCAATTTTTAAATTTTCAAACTTCAATTTTTTAAATTTTCAAATTTCAGTTTTTAAATTTTTAAATTTTCAAATTTTAATTTTTAAATTTTCAAATTTCAATTTTCAAAATTTGCCAAGAATTAAAATTTAATTTTAAATTTTCAAATTTAATTCTTAAATTTTCAAATTTCAATTTTTAATTTTGTCAAACTCAAATTTTTAAATTTTCAACATCAAATTTTTAAAATTGCTTAATTGAAATTTTAAATTTGTCAAAATCAAATTTTTAATTTATCACCAAATTTTTAAATTTAAAAAAAAATTAAATTTTCAAATTAAAATTTTTAAATTTTAGTCTAAAAATTTTAATATTTTCATAAACAATTTTTAAACCTTCAAATTAAAATTTATTCAAAAAAATCAATTCAAATTTTTCAATACCTTTAAAATGCTTTCTCAAAATAATATTAGCATTTTCAAAGATACAATCTTCATCATCAATCTTACAACGCCGTAGATCTTCATTGTCATTATCGGCTATCAAAAAATCAATCATTAGACAAATTGTGAAAAATTATTAATAGAACTAAAATTCTTTATTCTTAATATTTTTTTTTTCTTATTTTCACTCGAATGTTGTTGAAAACAAAACCTACATACAAATGACATTCGACACACAATTCAATATTGATGTTATAAAAATAAATATAAGCTGTCTCGTATTCATGTTTCAAAAAGTGAGATTTCAAGTATTACGATTAACTAGAACTGACGTCTTACAATTTCATGATATTTATATTATAAGTAAAATGTGAAATGTCATTTTAGACGAAGTGACGGTAAATATGAAAGGCAATAATTAATACATTGTATATGAATATTAAAAAAAATTCCTTTAAATATTAATTAAAATTAATTTTTTTCCGATGTGTGGTTTTCTGGGGTGATTGGGGATGTTAATGGCAGTTTGGGGGGTGTTTTGGGATTTATAGAGAATTGGGATATCCTGAATTTTCATCTTTACTTAGTAGGGTTTCCTGGAGTCTCGGTTTTAACAAATTCTCGAAACCAAGACCGAAATCGAGACCAAAACCGAGACCGAAACCAAAACCGAGTCCGAAACTGAGATCGAAACCTAAACTGAGATTGAAACTGAGACCAAAATCGAGACCGAAACCAAAATCGAAACCGAAGCCGAGTACGAAACCGAATCCGAAACTGAGACCGAAACCGAGACCGAACCCAAAACCGAGTCTGAAACTGAGATCGAAGCCTAGACTGAAACCGAGACTACCCTTCGGAAATTTCGGTATCGGTTTCGGCATGGAGAACCATTTCTACTTAGGCAATTCCTTCACTCAGGTATGACGCCGGACTTAAACCAGATCCGATGCAGAATCATTACCAAGTAGATCTCTCTGGGGTCAGATTTTCAATTTATAAACCTATTTATATGCTTTTTGTAATAGATTTATATACAAAATAATGTAAATTATTAAAATTTACTTGACAATATCAAGTTTTGGAGTTCGAATCTCATAATTTATGACTTAAAGCCATTTCCAAGGTTTGGGTGTAATCATTATTTTTTGAATATTTTGCTATTTTTAAATTCCATAAAATTGGAATCATCACTGCGTTTTTGCGTCAAATCTCTCTACTTCCTATCAAACTTACTTCCTTTATTGCCGTTAAAAGAAAAGCGAGCAAAAAAAAAATCTGCCATGTCATTAAATAATCGCGTATATAAATTATATTCATTATCATCATCGACAAGACAGTTCATGTACTCCATAATTACTTAAGATTATTAATGAAAATACTAAATTGTGAAAAAAAAATTATTAATTATACAGCAAAAAAAAATATATATAATAAATGTAATATTAAAACGTGCGAAGATTTATTTTCAACAAGCATATCAAATTTCGTATATTCACATGATCTCACAACTTAAGTCACGTCACATCTTCCTCAATTTACGTGCTGGGTGTTTTTATTTTTTTTTTATTTTATTTCTTTTCATTCTTAAAAAAAATATTAAATTACAAAATATCGGATGAAAATAATATTGTTGTGTAAAAAAGAACATCGAAAAAGAAGTCGAAAACCATGAAGGAATAGATTTGGATGGGAATGTTGAGGTAAAAGCGCATTTTTGAGGTTAAGAGCATTAAAAATGTTAAAATTTGCAACGTGGAAATTAATGAAAAATTTTTTTCAAAATTTATTAAAAAAATGTTAAACGGCTTTTGAAAATTCAAAATCAACAAAATAATCCAAAGTCAATGATGTTCTCACTTCGAAAAGTTTTTCGCTTATTTCTCTGGTTATGCTTAATGTTTTGCCATGAAATATGCAAAATAATGTTCAAAAAAGTGGCAAGCATGATCTTCAATATCGCTTTAAGCTATTAATAAAGAATTTACAAACTATTTTAATAAAAAATCAAATTTTTTCATGCAAAAATCAACTTTTCCATTCAAAATCCAAACATTTACCCAAATCGACATCAAAAAACTCAAAACTCACCTCACAAAGCTAATGATTGTCTTTAAAGGTTTCCATTTCTTACCAATCCATTGTTTATGTCACATTGTATATTTTACAATTATTGACAGAATATGATAATCATAAAAAAACCAAATATATATGCAATGCTCTCTCACTAGAAGCATGAATATTGAATTAATACCACAAACAGTCGTCTCCTATTGTAGCCCCGAAAAGTAATGCATATAAACATAACATTTCAGACCCAAGCCACATCCTAATGACATAAAGTTCACATTCATTATTATGTCGACGTCAACGACAAACAACGAGTGTTTCAAGTGGCTTTTTTGCCTCTCCCATTTGTTCAAATATTAAGTGACTCTACGTACAGGCTTTACAAAGACGAAAAATATGTTGAAAAACAATATTTTATATTTATATTTATTTATCTACATATCTTTTCATATATAAACTTCATTTCGGGTTCTGGAAACACACTTGACATGACTTCATTAAGTCCGAAAAAAAAGCGAGAAACACGAAAAGCGACTTCATGTCGAGGAGAGTAATAAATTTATCAATTAAAAATAAAAAAAAAGTAGTCTATATATCGAGATATGGCATTTAGCTACATGTTTCAGCCATTGACTTGATTCATTTAATATATTTTTCATTCCTTTTCATTTTTTTTTTTTTTTTGAGTGGCTGTAATTTCTGGAATGAAATGTGGTTATGGTGTGACTTTGTCGTGTTTTGATGGAATTTGTTGTTGTTTGAATTTGACATTGTTTTATTAGAACGGATTATAGTGGAGGTTAATAATGAATGAATGTTTGTGGAGGGCTTTGTGGACTCGGTTAGGGATTTTATGGGTTTTGTTGAAAAAACGCTTTTTTAGTCAGCTTGCTGGAATCTCTATGTTGCTGAAAATGAATATACTTACTTCCTTCCTTGGCGAAGATGCACGAGGGTCCATTGCCGCATTTATAGTTAATAGTTTTAAATTTTATAGTTTATTCAGTCACCTGAATGAGAATGAACGATCATGAAAATACCTCAAAAGCACACGTTGTAAAAATGGCCGAAAATCTAGCTCCAAGGCCAGACCATTGTGGCTCAGATCCCAAACCAGATTCCATGAAATCCGATCTCAGACCATAGTCAAGCTAACCTGAGGTCGGATATTTGGCTATTTCTACTTCTTGTACCATCCGGGATACCCAATCAATATAACTAGTCTAATATTATGTTTAAATAGTACAAATTGGAAAATCAATCAAAATTCTAACCCAGCTCATCATAACTCTGACTTGGTGTCGGATTATTTTTAAATCCGACATTGTGCCAGAGTCATGTCGGCCTAGTAAACGAATTTGGATCGATTAAACGACTTGGGCTTCTCAATTATCGTATTTTGAGAAAAAGTTTATACAATGCAAATATTGCTCAAAAATGAGGGTATATTAAGTATATTGAGAGTATATTGGGGTCAGAGTTAGAAGGACTTCAATTCGGAGTAGAGCTTGACTATTGAAGAGCCCGGGTTCAGTAGAATCCGACTACAGTATAGTCTGACTTCAGTAGAATCCAACTAAAGTAGAGTCTGATTATTGTAGAGTCTGGACTCCCGAAGTTCTGACTACTCTAATTGCGGTAAAGGAAGTAATTCTAAGCAATAGATCGGAAAAGCAGCCATAAATTACACAAACAAGTTAACTGAGCTATTTAGATTTAGTAGTCTGGATATAGACAAAGATTACAATGTAATCCATTCTACCCGAGTGCGACACACATGAAGAAGGCTCAACCACAGAGGTGGCTTCCATTTCGTCTTAGTAGAAGAGCTTTAGCGAATCCTTAAGAGTTACAGAGTCAATGCCTTCTTCATTTGCATCCCACGGTGTAACTACATTGTATTCATTACAAAACTACTAAACAATTCCATTAATTGAATATGAAACGATGCAAATTAAAACTAAACAAATCACAACAAATTTCAATTTCAAATCAAAACTGCGCTTAATTAAAACTCTTTTTTCCCCACTCAGATCCTACAACTCAATTTAAACTTCATACAGAAAAAAAATCAAAAACTCGATCAAGAAACCGCCCGTAACTCTAAACATTACTTTGTAAACAGCAATAAACATGTAGATATATATGCATAAATATATATCTTTCCATCAACATCCAACAGATTTTTCATTCATTAAATTTGAAATGTTTCCTTTTTCCATTTTTTTTTTGCCTCTTTCTGCTCACATAAGCCCCGATAAAAAACTATTACAAAGTACGACAAGGCGAATGTGAATGTAAAAAAAACATACAAAATACAATTTCAACGGAAATGGAATAGTGAATGAGAAAAAAAAATGGGTTTTATAAATGAGAAAGATATCGATGTGAGGCAGTAGAAGCAGTGACGACTGTGTATACATTATTCTTAGTAAATTGAATTTTTATTTCAATTTAATGCAATCTGATGTGATGTTTATGGCTTGTGATGGAGATGGGAACTGTGGGAAATTGTGGGAATTAATGTGGAACTTGTTTAGAGATTTTTTAATAAAATGTAATGTTTTTTTTTGTGGCAAATTGTAGTGTGATGGCAGCTTGATAGTAAAAAACAATGAATGAATGCAACACTAGTTCATTGAATTCAAAAGTAAGTGACAATAAGGTCTTCAATTTTCTTTGGTTCTGATTAAATTTAGGATCTAATCTTTGACGAGAGATGGGAAGTTGGGGTAAGATATTGAAAAATGGCTCAAATTTTACTGAATTCGGCTAAACGTCAGAGTTTCTCAGGTCTAAAATTACAATTTTTGTCTATATATTCCAGTTGCGCGTCTTTCATGAAATCTTAAACTTGGAAAAAATCCAGAACGTTTCCTAAAAGACATTGAGTATGCTAACCGAATTGAAGGTGTTCATGAGTATACTGAATCCATATAAACGAGCATGCTCATTGTCTTTTAGTGGTTTTGTCATTTTAAAGCTAGAATTCAGCTAAGAACAGGCACTTAGTTAGCATGGTTTTGCCTTTATGACAAGTCAAGGATAACATTTGATTTGTATGAATAGCAACGTACATGTAACATGCCAGATTTTCGGTCATTTTTACGCCGTTTGCTTTCTGGGTGAGTATGTAGCAAGGATCATTCAATCATTGGTCCTTCATGCAATCCAACGTATTCAAAAATTGTTCTAATTTTCCATTCCTGAAATCAAAAACCAATAGTTCTGCTTCTATAGATTAATCAGAGTTTTGTAGAGTTCGGCCAAGAACCAGAGGGCTGTATTTCGTGTGTTTTTGATGCACAAACTTGCAGTTGTCGTCTGTGACTTCCAATAACAGGCAAAGAAACCGTTTTCAGGTACTGTTGGGTAATTTGTAATGTAATTTGAAAGTAGTTGCCTGTTATGTTTATAGTCCGTCCAATGCTGTAAACCTACTATTAAGAACAAAACCTAGCATTTCGAAAATTTTATGGCAAGTGACAGTCATTTATGCATAGTTATAATTCCCAATTGTCACTAAAAATTCAATACTTTTCAAAATATACCACAAAAATATTCAATGACCCAAAGCCTCACGACTTTCAAATTTCATTCATATAATTTTCATGATTCCCCCAAATGTAATTTTTTGCAAGCTCATGCACATTTCCCCGAAAAAAAGTCATAAAACTCTAGACATTTGTTTATTTTATTACGAACCTCGGAAATCGAAATGATGTAATTCTTGCAATATTTTATTTATTTACCCGAGAAACACAAGTAAGCTAAAAGTCACACTTCAAGTAAAGTATAAAAGACAAGAAGTAAGTGATAACAGGCAGTCTGATGTACTGACTCAAGTCATACTTTGTCCGCGCGCAAGCTAGTCCTCAATATATTATCCTATAGTGTGTCATATGTATTACTTATGATGTAACCTTGAGGTAACTTCAAGGTAACACTAAGTCAACTTCAAGCTTATTTAAAATGATTACTTCAGCCTGACTTGCAAGTTAACTTGAAGTCAACATAAAGTTATACTTGCAGCATGACCCATTACTTTCATATTCCCGAATTTTCCCACAAAATGATGAAATAAAAAACACTTAATTCTCTTAATTAACTAAAAAATTTGCAATTTTAAATTTTATTAACTAAAAAATGATATACAATTTTAACATTAATGCACGTACACTTGAAATACACTTGAAAAATTAATCCTAGATCACTTAAAATAAATTAATTAATTAATAAATTCCTGAAAAATGTAATGTTAATAATGATTAAATGATTAAAATACTGTTAAAAGACCTAAAAAACGATAAACTAAAGATTAATGTCTATACAAATGACAAAAGAAGAATTAATTTGATTATTTTAAATTTTTTAAAAATTTTAATGTTTTATATTGATTTTACTCACCCAATTCGTGAATTTCCTTCTATTTCAACTTTTTCACTTCACTTTCAAACAATTCAAGCACTTAATCCACTATTTTTTAATTATTTTACATCAAATTCACTAAACACGTTTTTATGCAAACAAATAACTAAAGAAATTAAAAATTGCAAAAATGTCCTTAATTGTCTTTTTGTCGAGATTTACTTGAAATGCTCAATGTTACCCCAACTTTACCCCAAAGTATCGTCAGAAGTCAATCCTAAAAGTTTTTTTTGTGACGCATAAGAAGTAATCATAAACGGTCATATTTTGTGTCACATATTGGATGTTGCATTAAAGGAAATTTTTATACGCATTAACTTGAGACATTACTTAGAAATAGACTTTCCTCTACTGGTTTCTCGGGTTATTTATTTCCATCATGAGCCTCGATCGAGCAGATTAATTTTTATGAGTTGTTTGTGACTCACATTACCAATATTGAATAGTTGCACATGAATAATAGATAATTAAAACTTTTTATTAGCACATATATAATTTTGCAGAAAAAAAGGCAATTATTATGTCAAATGATTAGCTTTTAAAGACTTAACAAAACTTAATTAACGGACAAAATTGCTTTTTATGCTGTAAAATGAGTTAATTTATTTTATGTGATTTTTTATTAAATTTTATTACATTTTTTAATTCATTTATTCTTAGAAATAATGCGATGTAATTTATACAGCCTCACTTTACAGCTGTTAAAATTCTTAAAAAAATCTTTAAAATTAATTAAATTTCAAGAGCACAGGATGTTCTGTTTTTCGAATTACTTTAAATTGATATTTTTCAAAATTTTACTTCCAATTGAAGGAGTCTGGTGTGTGGGTTTTTGGAGGAAATGTTGCGGTTAATTGAGTTTTGTTGTGCACAACATTGTTTGACTTTCTTGTAGGATGTGTACAACATTGAATATGACTATGAGTATTTGAGGGGTTTTACGCACATTTTTAGGTACGTGATGTAGATTTTGGTGTGTTTTGATGGAAATATGATTTAAAATTGAGATAATTTGGGGATTTTTATTGAGTAGCTTAGTTACTTACTTGTTCGGGAAGACCAAAGAATTTCTGAATTGGATGTATTGAAAAGGACGCTAGAGTCCTTAATATCCCGAACGGCCAGAACTGGTTTCGAAGTAAATAGCTGTCTTCAGACATTCTCTACGCATGGCTATGGGCCCTCGTGCACCCCAGCCAAGGAAGTAAGTAAGTTTCTTACTTCGCTGGCTTTACATATTGTACAATTGTCTTCCATTGATACCTTAAAATGTCATCTGAAACTGGCCCTATTGCTGGTTACCGGTTGTCAATTTCCAATACTAAATGCATCTACTAACATGAAATAAGCATTCTCTCAAGAACTAGCTCTACTTAAACACACGAATTAAACATTTTTGGGAGCATTACTCTCATATTGCTCTGATCTTGAGAACACACCTTTTGCTTGGGTACAATACTGTTATTTTCTAGCAATAAAGTCAAATCAATGAATAGGAATGAATATTAGCTGAATGACATAAGAGTCAATGAGCCTAGGCACCCAATCATCCTAACTCAAACACATTCATACTCATGTATATTCAATATTTCATTAGATTCATCATCCAAAATCTCATTTCATTCATCAAAATACCCATATACATATTCCATATAAATTCTACAAATTTCTCAACATAAAAGAAGTAAAAAATTTCTCAATTCAATTTTCATCTCATCGCAAAAATTACATAAGAGTCAATTCAACGAGAATGAAGAGAAACCAAATTACATCATCTACTCATTACATTTCTCTTCATTTCTCAACCATATAAATCTAGAGAAAAATTTTTCAATTCCCATTCAATCTACAAGAACATGCAAAAAAACTGTTCAATTTAAATTTCACTTGAATTCAGCAACAATTTTCACAAACATTAACGTCAACATGTCGTGCTTCTTATTGGATGAAATAAATTGAGCATCTGTCAATGTACAGAATGAATAATCATTTACACTACATTAAGTAATGTAGTTTTTCCAGCTACATTTTGTAGAATCACTCCGATGTATTTTTTGGGGGGAATATTACAATTTTTACAGAGACAATTGATGTACAAGCGACAGAACTGAAATTCGTGAGAATTGAAAATAAAAATCTGTGTTGAAAATAGTGTTTAAAAAATTACAATTTCAATCGTAGGAGTGAAATTCGAATAATCATTATTGCATTGAAAAAATCCAAGTTTTTTAATGAAAATTCAAATTTCATTTCAATTAAAATCCCATTTTTTGGATCGAAATTCGAATAATGATTATTCAATAATTTCGATCCTAAAAATTGGATCAAAATTAAATGATTCGATCCAAAGATTTTAATTAAAATGATTTGTATGAAAATTTTCTTTGTGTTTTGTAATTATAAATGGAATGCATTTCTCAAGAAACTGAATGCAATTTTGAATGAATTACTGCATATTTGAGTTCAAACTGATCATATGGTCCTTCATAGACATAAAGGAAGTAGTGGAACTGCTTAGTTCCGCAGATCTGACCCCCTCTCTAAAATGTCATGAAACGTCCAGAAATTAAATAAAAAAAATTTTTTTTTGGCAGTTCCAGTCAGTTGGACATGACCGGTATAACCATCAAACGTTAGGGAAAACTGATAATCGAATCATACATAATGTACGTTTATCAATTCCCGTAATTCTGTTATGGTTTCATTCCACTCGGTTCCATCTTGATACAGGAGAGTCTAAAGTTCGACGTGTACCGTGCTGGTATTAGTAATATCTTAAGCTATTATGAGGGTTTTCAAATGGTATTGACGCACACTACAGGTGTCCAACGTTCTTTTGCCTTTACTACCCAAGTACCTACTTCCACCTCCCCATGGTTCATTCCTGGCTATGCCAATCCGCTCAAGCGGTGCGGTACTAACGGAGAAGGTTAAGTATGAACGTGTGGCCTGGTTAGCCCACCCTTGTTAAACAACTTTAAGCCACTAAACATTACAATAATAGTCAATGGACAGATTTATCGAAAGATAGAACTTTCTACAGATGTTCTTAAACGCGGCAATGAGCCTTCGTGCGCTCCAGTAAAGGAAGTGATTAAGTATTATTGATATTACATTGTGTCTTAAGCATTCACGGTTCTCTATAAAAATTTTAAAAATGTTTTACCATGTCCATCGGCTACGTCCAAATGACTGGAACTGCCAAAAAAAAATTTTTTTATTTCATTTCTGGACGTTTCATGACATTTTAGAGAGGGGTCAGATCTGCGGAACTAAGCAGTTCCACTACTTCCTTTATGTCTATTAAAGACCATATGACCAGTTTGAACTCAAATATGCAGTAACTCATTCAAAATTGCATTCAGTTCCTTGAGAAATGCATTCCATTCATCATTTCAAAACACAAAGAAAATTTTCATACAAATCATTTTAATTAAAATCTTTGGATCGAATCATTTAATTTTGATCCAATTTTTAGGATCGAAATTATTGAATAATCATTATTCGAATTTCGATCCAAAAAATGGGATTTTAATTGAAATGAAATTTGAATTTTCATTAAAAAACTTGGATTTTTTCAATGCAATAATGATTATTCGAATTTCACTCCTACGATTGAAATTGTAATTTTTTAAACACTAATTTTGATGCAGTTAAACAATATTTTGTGGATGAACTGCAACAAAACTTGATACAAGGCTGCAAAACATACGGGAATTATATGTTATCTACCGTTCGATTGACACAGATCTGAGTGGACAAAATTACGTTATAACTAGTTACTGGAACGTTAATATCCAGTTGATGTCTAGTCCTAACGTATTTTTGTCCACTCGGAAAATTTATTGCCATTGCCGAGAATTATTTGAAGCTTAAAGTCAACTTAAATTGCAAATGAAGTCATGTCGTATTTAGCATTCAAAATCCAAGTCGACTTTAAACTCTGACAATGAGAAAAACTCAATTTTCGTTGGTTTTTATTGACAGACTAATTGGTCTTTTTGTAAACTTTTTTTGACCACATTTCAATTGCTCAAAGCAAACATCATGTCATATTACGAATCACTTTCCATTAATGTATTTGATTTAAAACCGACGAGGTTGATATCAAGTTAGACTCTTTTTTGTTCCGACCTATGTACTGAAGTAAATAAAGGATTATATTATTATTATTATTATTATTGACAGATCCTCTTAGATTGCTTACATACTTACTTAATTGGTCATTCAGATTAGTTATTATCAGGATTGTAGCTTGAAATTTTGGATTTTTGGATTTTTACAAGATTTTTGTTACGAAACGTTCTAAGAAAATGAATATTTACAAAAAAAGGGGTTCATCTCAGACCCTCATTCCAACAGGATGCGTCCTTGGTATTGATCTATCGCCTCCCTTAGATGGTGCTGGATCTGTCTTTTATCGACCATTTACCAATACCAACCCTAACAGGCAAAAAACATTCTTTCATGGCTTCATGACTCAGATAGAACACTTCGGTACCTAATAATGGTCTCTTTGACTGTTAAGCTAAGTAAAAATCCTTACAATCCCTTCTCATCCTAAAATTAAGTTTGTTCATCTTTCCTCAGTACACAAGTTTACAAGGGTCAGACACTATTTTTAAAATTGTAGAAATTGCAATTTCTTAAAATTTGTATGAAGAAATTGTAAAAAATTTGATTTCTACAATTTTTGCAATTTCTCTTAGAAAAAAATTGTGAAATTGGATTTTTACAATTTCTACAATTTTTACAATTTTTTGTATAGAAAAAATTGTGAAAAATTGTAAAAATTGTAATTCTTTTTGATTTTAACTGAAAATTTTTTCAAGTCTTTAAAAAGAGAAAAATATTTTTCCAGATTGCTTTCTATAATTTTTGATGATATTAATGACTAAAATGACAAAATATAGTATTTTTCATTTAATTTATATATTTTTAATTATTTACACTTAGAAAGTGCTGTTAAAAACACTGAAATTCATAGTTATTCGTTTTGATTTTGGGTCGATTTCCTTAAAACAAAGCGAAAACTCTGAAAAATTCTAATTTCTATTTATTTTTCTCTAAAAATTTGTCCCGAAAAACTTCTCAAAAAAAGCCGAATTTTGCCTTGGGTTTCTTAATAAGTTCGAAAAACCTCTCAAAAAAACCGAATTTTGCTTCTGAATTCTCATTAAGGGCAAAAAACCTCCCGGAAAAGCCGAATTTCGCCTCGGGTTTCTCATTAAGGGCGAAAAACCTCTCGGAAAAGCCGAATTTCGCCTCAAGTTTCTCATTAAGGGCAAAAAACTTCTCAAAAAAGCCGAATTTCGCCTCAGGTTTCTTAATAAGGGCGAAAAACCTCTCAAAAAAGCCGAATTTTGCATCGGGTTTCTCATTAAGGACGAAGAACTTCTCAGAGAAGTCAAATTTCGCCTCGGGTTTCTTACTCGAAGTGAAAAACCCATCGGAAAAATCAAATTTTCTATTGAATTTCTTATATTAGACTGAAAAATCCACAGGAAAACCAAATTTAGGCTCAATTTTCTGTTACTAAGGTGAAAACCCCTAAAAAATGAATTTATACGCTTTAATCTCTAATAATTATAGAAAGCACGTGTAGCATAATAATTCCATAAAAATTGTAAAAATAAAATTTTTCTCAATTTTTGTATGAAAAGAAATTGTGAAATTTGATTTTTACAATTTTTACAATTTTTATATGGAGAAAAATTGTAAAGTGCAATTTCTACAATTTTTACAATTTCTATATGGAAGAAATTGTAAAAATTGGATTTATAAAATTTTTCAATAGTGTTCGACCCTTGCAAGTTTACTAACATTACCTTAGTAAACTCCAGTCCAATAAAAACTCAAAATCCATCTCTTTATCCATCTTCAAAATACTAAATTTCTCTCTCTCTGCCTAATCACATCCAAAGCAATTTTCCCATCATACATATTTCGATTCCGGTCAATAACTCTCAATCAAGACCCCTAACTATGACTCAATAACGATGATGATGATTTGAACAAAGCGACAAAGAACAGTCATTGCAGCGATACAAGCAGACAACATCGAGAGAAAATTTATAAATGACATTAAACGACGAGCATAGCTTTGGCCTTTTTTGTATAAAAACGATAGCGGCATTAAAAATAGAAGTAAGAGGAGGGCAATTGCGATGATGATGATGATGATAATAATAAATAACAATGAGCAATTGAAGGAATATTAATAAATAAATACAACTCGCTTAAACGTCATTTTGAGATTTGAAGTGATAGATATACACAACAACAACAATTTTTTATTTATGAGCAATAATTTTCATGTTGAGTCTTTATTGTTGTTATTGTCTCGTACATACTTGTATATACATATATACATAAGAAAGAGAGCGCATAAAGCAATAAACTAATTTAAAATTTAATGGAGTGGAAAATTAGAAAAAATATATTTATAGTAAGGCTCATATGAGAAGCTCTTTTTTTCCGTAACATTTATTGCCTAAATAAACGATCCCTTTTTAGGTGATGGACACGAACATAATTTAGAGAACATATATCGAATAGATGACCATCAATTGAAATTAATTGAACACTTAGTTTTTGATATAAAATTGGTGTCTATTGGAGTCCCTTGGGATGATTATAGGGATGGGAGTTTTGGGAATATTCTTGGATTTTGAAGGTCGACTTGTGGATTTTTAAGATTGATATCAATTTGTGGATTAATGGATTTTGTCAGGATTTTATTAGAATTTCATTAGGATTAATTGAGTGCTATAAAGCAGATGTGTTAGTTTATAGCAAAACTAAGGTCATTTAATGGAGTTTCTTTTGAAAGGATGAAAGTAAGACTTAAAGATAAAGATGTAAACATCAAATCGGGGACTTTAGGAATGTAACCATAATCAACGAAGATTTGAGAGTGATTCTTACTCAAATTCAGAGCATAGAGCTAAATTATGTGTAGCTTAGGTCAATTTCGATTTTCATTAGATACCAATCTGCCAAAAATTCCAAAAAATACTCGATTTAGCACATCCATTTATATCAAAGACTTTAAAATAACCTACTCAAGCAGCACAATGCGATGAACTGCAATTTTAGCCATAAACCATAAAGCCATGAGTGAAAACAAGTCGTTATGGTGAATTCAGGTCAATTTTGCGTCTAACTGTTACTACGGCGACGTAGTAGAGCCCTAGCAAATACGTAGTAGAGATACAGGGACATAGTAGAGCCCCATCAAACACGTTGTTCTGTTTGGGATATCTAGAATTCAAGGAGCATACAAACTTGAGCTCTGACGATTAATAAACCTAATTGTCGTTAGTTTTTATTAATACTAGTAATAGACACTGACAAAATCCTTTACATAACGAACATGCAAGCATAATGCTCGAAGGGCCCACTCTTATAAGTTGGAGGCAAGTTGAAAGCAAGTTGAAGACACTGCGACTAACAATCTGTTGAACAACATCCTTTAGACCTACAGTTTTTAGTGAAATTTGAACCATCTGCTAGAACATGCTTTCATGGTACAGAAATACCACTAAGATACCTAAAAGCGGTCTCTTTGTCTGTTAGAAACAGCCAACATACAACAAGCAACACAAAACTCAAAATCCATCCACAGTACATTCCCCCAAAACTCAACACAAGGGCCAACTATTCACAATCATTTATAAGCACACATCACATTATCTTCTTCACTCTATTCCATTTTGATTGAATATTATTGTTGATCATCATGTTGTACTTATGCCTTTTCGCTAAATTGACTTTGATTAACCCTTTTTTTTTGATGTTCTCATTCCTCATTTCGTACGAAAAAAAAAAGAATTATTTTAATGAATGTTATTTTCTCCCCATCAAAAGAGACTATACATAGAGCCTCACATTTGAAATTTTCACAATTTTTTATTTTAAACAGTGAAATCATTGAGTATATACACACAGTGAGATTCTTTTGTTGAAGGAAGTGAGGCCCTCGAGTAAAGTATTCATTCATTCATTCATTCAATATAATTTGCAATGCAATCATCATGAGAATTTAATTTTTGAGTTTTTTATTTCGTTCATTCGTTTTGAGGGGTCGTTCGATAGTTATGTGACGTGCTTTTAGCCCCCTCTCCTTTGGACCATTGATTGAGTTCTTGAGATTTTGTTATGACTCAAACATTGAATTCATTGAATTCAGAGATTGTGTTATGAAGAAGTAAGCGGATGGGTCAAAAAGTGGACATAACGTGAACCATCCTCTCCTAAGAGCGCTCTACAGTAAGATAACCATCCTTAAGGTCCATAGGTTTGTAGAAGAAATAAACACATTCTTAGCGGGTGAAGTGGGTGGTTAGCGGATGGAATGGGTGATAATCCATGCTATTAGTGGCTGGATTAGGTGATAATGCACGTTTCTTGAGCCGGGTTCCCTCTAAGAATACGTTAAATCATAATTGAAGATCCTTAAAGGTCCTCAGATCCTCTAAGAACAAATATACGCACTCTCAGCATGTGGGGTGGATGTTAATCTACATATGTTCATAGATGGAGGTAGATGATGGCTGGTTCCTCTCGAGAGTACGTTACTTAATAAGTAAACGACTTCCTTAGGTCCGTAAGTCCGTAAAAGTAATATACACATTCTTAGAGGTAATTGTAGGTATCAATCCACATTCTTTGAGGAGTGAAGGTGTTGACCTGCTCTCCCTCAAGACTACGTTACCTAAAAACTAAACGACCCCCCTTTCGGTCCGCACAAGAAAAATATAATTTCAAATATATATCGTGTAAAAATTAGTTCGAAATGAATGTAAATAATTCTTCGAACCGAGAGCAAAGAAGAACAAACTCGAGAAGAAGTAGCGAAAAAAAAAGAAATTTATGTATTTGGGTAAGAGCTACAAAAAAGTTATACATTTTTTTTTCGGGGTCGATTAATAGCGCACACGAAAGCGAAGAGCTATGAAAAAAACTAGATAATAATTTTACCATTTTATCTGAGAGTATTTATCAAGACCGTATATACATTTTCGGAGTTTTTTCGTTAATTACATAAAAAAAGTTTAGTTTTATTGCAGTAGAGGAAAAAAAAAAGTTTTTCATTTTCATTTTATGGCTCTTGTTGTTTAGTTTGCGTTAGCTTGAATTTATGGGAGAGATGTTGAGGAATTGGATCACTTTTTACTGACGATGGATGAATGTAGAGTTTTATTACTGGATAGAGGATGATAGTTTGCTTTTAAGCAGGAAAATATTAGGATTCTGGATCCAGAACTACTCAAAATGAGTCATTTTTGATACAAAACCACTTCAGAAAGAGGAAGTTTGCGGACGGCATACAAATGGCAAGAAGCTCGCCAATAGGCCGACGTTATCCTGGTCTAGACCAGCCTAACTCCCATTGGACCAGAGTTTGAAGTCGATTTGAGTTTTACATGGAATCGAGTCGACTTTTCCAAACAAAATCTGAGTCAACATCGAAGTGTTGACTGGAAAAAGGTCGAATTTTTCATTATTTTTACCTCTTAAGCCTTCCTGGAGAGTTGCTACTGTCCGACAGCTTTTAGAATCAAAATAACCTTCAAAAGTTCTAAATCATGTCAAATTCTATCTCAAACTTGATGATCTAGTCTACCAAATTATGCTTCTCCGAAATACCGGTCCCAGAAGATTTTCGGGACTCAGAACTGGACTGGGACGGAACTTTCCCGGGAAACATCGAACCAGATATCGGGTAAGCACATAACAAACGCTTCCCAAATGCTCCATATTCACCATCCACCCTCAAACACCTCATCAAACTCACTTTCATCGTAGAATAATTTTGTATGCGAGCAGTGCTTATGTGAAGGCAATTTAAAGGAAAAACCAACACGAGATTCACAAAATTGAGATCATAAAACAATAGAGCTGCAAATGAATTTTCAGCTACTTCGCTTGAAATATTTAACTTGATTTTCTTTCCTATTCACGTTAGTTCCACTTCTTATTATTCTCAAACTTTTAACCATTTTTCTACTTCATATACTTCATTATGGAACCTAGAAAAATAAGAAGAAATTCGCTGAAAAAAAAAACTTTACTGCCTAATTTTTGCGTGCTGTTATCAGCCTTTTAGTCGTGATCTTTACATTTTAACCAATTAATTTTAATCTTTATGCGTCTCTCGTCTAGAAAGTTGATTAAACAACAAGAAAAAGAAATAATTTTTTGTCGACTTTGACACATGACTCGTTTTAAATGAAAGAATGAATAATAAAAAGTTTTTTTTTTTGAGGCATTCACATTACGTCAATAGCACACGCGAGGCTAATTAAAAAAATAAAATAAAAATAATTTGACATACTGAACTTGGGCAAGAAGAGAAATAAGTTTATTGTAAATTTTTTTTATTGCATAAGACAACTAGTATAATGAGCTTGTTTTTAGTGATAAGATAGAGCAGTTTATGATGCAATTCGAATGAATTGAGAATATTTTAATGGTTCTATTAATGGGATGGGATTTTTTGATTCTTGATATGGAAGAGGAAGGAAGTTGATGAAGTTTACAGGAAATGATTGTTACATTAGCGTTCAAAATTACAGAATTAATTATAGAATTAAATAACATTAATTTGAGTTTTTTTAAGATTGTGAAGCTTGTAATTTTGACATTTTGTAGAGATTGATAGTGACCAACATTAATTGAGAAGCATAAGTCGATTAATCGGTCTAAATTCCAGAACTAGGTTGGTATTACTCTGGGATTCTGGATTTGAACAGAATTTAGGGCCAAATCTCAAACATGCCGAATTAAGCCTGATTTTTGATCGATTATACGTGTTGTGCTATTCATGTTAGTTCATATTGAAACATTATGAATCGTAGACGTTTTTAACTCGACTTTATTCTTGAGTGAAAAGCAACTGTTTTATTAGTTTGGAGAATTCAACCCAAGAGCACAAAGAGCCAGCTCAAAACATGCCAAATTTTTGCTGAGCATGTTAATCTGAGCCATGTAACCCATTTAACTAATCTCAAATGTATCCCATTCAATTCTGATGAACTCTGATGAACTTTGATGCACTGATGCTCTGATGCCACTATTATTGGATTGAGCATCCTCAGAAAGCTCAGTTTCGTTCGTAAGCTCATTATAGACTCAGAAAAATAGATGAAGTTTGTCTCTAAAATATGCCTAATCTGAAACCATGTTGGAGGCACGCCAGTCTAGGGTCAATCCTTTAATCAATTAAGTTGTAGAATCCAGGCAAGAAGTACAGACCCTCTAGGACCCATAAAGTGCCTCTTGTACCTATAAAGAACAAAACCGAGATAATTCAAATAAATCATCTACAATAAATTGAATTTCTTTATTAGAGCGCAAGGGCGGTCAAAGAACTGTTAAATAGAGGTTGTTGATAGAGGCAGTGTAGCATTTGGTATTTGTAGTTGACAAAGAGAAGCCAGCGATAGAGCTAGCTCCAAACACCAACTAAGAGAGGCCATGAATCACAATTGAACAGTAAGATTGGTGAAGTTAGTAAATATTTTTTTAATATTCTTATTCATAATTGACTTATTTTAAATTATTAGAATAGTCAAAAACATTGCCATAATATTGACATTTCAAAGAATAAACAACAAAACATCAATAGCACTTCATTATTTCGTCACATTCTCATCGAATTCCCATAAAATAAATATGACTAACAAGCACACATAAAAAAACACAAAAAATTCATCAGCAAATAAAAAGAAACAGAAGGACCACCAGAAAATATCAAAGAACCCCGCACACATTTCATTCATATCACACTTCAAAAAAAAAATATCGTCAATTTCGACAGTTTCGTAAGCCTTATCAAGCCTCATGATGAGAATAAAAAGAATAGTTTCGGTTCATTTCCGACTGTGTTTAATCGCGTGTTTATATGACAAATAAAATATAAAAAAAAATCATAAACAAATATAAACTTTCTTATCTCATAGTAATAAATATTATTTTAAGGCCCCGAATAAGTCAAGAGACTGATTAACAAGTCTCAAATGTTTATGACCTCATTTAAAAATTTTTATTTCAATTTTCCCTCCTTTTTCCAATTCTTTTTTTATTGCACTGGATGACGATGGAATTATATTGGAATTTGACTTGATATGTCATCAATTGCTTCGCGCAATTGCCATTTATGTGTAAAATAACATAAACAGAGTGAAAAAAAAGAGTCGTAATTAACCATTATCGATTCATCTATCTGTTTGTGCACTCATAAAGTCTGTTTTAATCTGGTTAGCTGTGTTTGGGTGGATTGGGGAGATTGGAGAGGTTTGACGTTTGTGGAGTTGGATGGGGCATCTGCTTTGGGTTCTGAAATACATTCATTCAATTGTGAAGTTTCCAGAGTTTAAAGTCAACTGAGTTTTTACAAGTAGTTTTAACTCTGTCCTAATTAGGGTTTTCAATCCCGGGATCAAAATGTATGATTGAAACCCCTAGTCCTAATGCAATATTTCATCAAATCTGGTCTTTAGTCTGAGTCCTGCCAGTCTGGTGCCTGATTTTTTACAATTTCTACGTCGTTGGCTTTCCGGGTTTAGTTTTGAAATAAATCGTACTCTAATCGACAAGGAGACCGCTTCTAAGTATCTTGGGAATGCCAGGTACGTTCTGTACTATGAACGCATACTCTTGGCCTGTTAGGACGTATCCTAAAATATCTAAAGCCTAAGAAAGGGCTAACTTGTAGAATTAAGTCAGCTGAGTGATAAACATAGTATGAAGGCTCAGAGTAATCGAGAAAATTCAAAATATCTTGAAAAATCTCAAAAACTGTCAGTGTTTTTTGGAATTTTTTTAGAATTTTGGAAATTAGTAAGTAGCACTTAAAATATTCTTTAAATGAGGTTGTTTTTTTTTTTTTGTTTTTTTTTTGATTTTTACTAGATATAAGAAATCTACAACAATTAAGTCAGCTTCAGGCGTCGTTTAAGTCACTGTTGATCTGAATAGCCAATGAAGTGAGTAAGTGACGGGTCGTTCATTTATTATATCCAAAAGCTCAATTATTTGCATTAATTAATATTAGTATTAATTATTAATGAAAATTGGTCAGCTGGTCTGCTTCTTGACTTTCTTGGGGAAATACGCACAGTTACTAGTATGTAACCAGTTTCAAACTGCTTGTTAAGTATTTTATTTAGTCAAAAAGCACCTTAAGGCTGTGATTCCAACTAAAATGTAAAAACTAGTCCAGCATCGTATGACATGCCCCCAAAAATCCAGTCGACTCGACTTAATTAATTTAAAAATGTTGACCCAATCGAATATTTATCAAGTACAAAGCAATAATATTTCCATAAAAAAATTGAAGACTCAACACCAAAATAAATGGAATCAAAATAAACAATTCAATTCAGCCTGAATCAACAGAACATAAAACGTGTAGCATTTAATAAAAATCAAACACAAATTGATCTTTCAACAGCCAATAGCTTCAAGCTAAGCAAATTAAAACAGTCTGCTCTAAATTTTTAATTACAATTTCCAGCAATTTTTGTAATTTTTCTAGCACATTTTGTTATCATTCACAGCTCATCACATGAAAAATGCGCTTAACTCATCCATTTTTAATGACTTTTTGTGTTTTTTTTGTGCAATCTCATTCATTATAAGAGACAGAGACACTCAGACTGAATGGCAAGTCAGGCAAGAAATACTTAAACGACAATTCATTGAAACAATTTGCCATTCAAGCCATAAATTATTTGCAATTTCTCATGAACCAGTCTCGGCATATTTGTTGTCGCATAGCTTTTTTTTTTTTTTTTGTGCGAAACTATCATCAACATTCAACATTATCATCAATGGAAGCAACATTTTTATTGTAGAGCATTTTTTTATTGTAGTTCCATCCATGTGCAGTTGCACATCGACCTGAACATAATAAAAAAAATACACGAAATTACTTCATGATTGTTTATGTTATGGAACAAAAAAATGTCAACTGCTGGTGCATGTTCAAAGTAACTAAAAATAAATAAATTACAATTGGAAATTGCTGACATAGGTTTTTTGTCAGAAAAAAATATAACATGCTTTTAATCACATTAAGTATCCATTGCATGCAATGACGATTAATTAATGTAGTGCAATTGGTATGAAGTTTGTGTTGAGGCAGTGTGTTGATGCATGGGGTCGTTCACTTATTGCAAGAGGTGTGGGTCATGAGGTTACTGAAATTCGGACAGATTACGGCCGAAATTTGGGGAGATTTAAACTGGATTTTGACTAGATCGGCCGAATTTCGATTAATTTTCTGTCAAACTTCAACCGATTTTTGAGAGAATTGACCGAATTTCTATGATATTTCCACACGAACTTCAGCCAAATTTTAAGGAAAACTTCAACCGAATTTTCGATGAGATTTCTGACGAATTTTTGGGGAGATTGACCGAATTTCGATAAGATTTCTGCCAGATTTTAGACGGTTTTTGATACGAATTTTGCTAAATTTAGCAAAATTTTGGGTAAACTGGACACATTTCGATGAGATTTCTGCCAAAATTCAGTCAAACTTAGTTGAAATTGGCTGAATTTCTGATGAGATTTGTGCTAAATTTCAGCCAAATTTTGGAGAGATTGACCGAATTTCGATGAAATTTTGGCCGAGTTTCAACTGAATTTTGAGAAACTTGTTTTGGGTAGATTGATCGGATTTCTGACCGAATTTTGATAATATTTCTGCCAATTTTCTATCGATTCCACTCATCTTCATACCAATGCACTGCTTCATTTACTCACCCATCCAACAATAATTCATTTAAATTTCTACACAGTAAAAAAGCACCAAATTTAATGAGCACAGTGTATTTTTAATTGAAATGATTAAGTGTTGAAGGAAGTTTGCTGTGACTTTGATCATCATCATCAGCATCGTCATAAATAAAACATGATAAATTAATATTAAACTTTTTTATTATTTTCATTTTCTTTTCTTTTCTGTTTTTTTCATATTTCATAATTCAAGGGAATATAAAATATTGTATGAGTCAGACAGAAATGTCACAAACATTCATTAATACATTGCAAGAGAAAAGTGATGCAGATGGGATGCGGAAAGATGGATAGATGAGAGGGGCTTAGAGGTTCTGATGTTATTGGATTAGATTCTGGGTGAGGTAAGGGGGTCTAAATTGGAAGTTGGAGGACTTGACGTTGGTCAGCAATCTTGTCAGATTGTCAGCCTTACCACAGCTTCCTGATAGCCTACTAAATGGCAAGTCTCTAACTAGTCCCCAATCCACTTAACCATCCATCAAATTCCTTCAAAAATTCAAATTAATTACTTCCAAATACCTAAAAATTCACTAAATTCCACTCCAAATTTAATTCATTTCCCACGTTTCCTGCATTTTACAACAAATTAACTACTTAGTTCCTTAAAAATTTCCAATAAATTTTTAATCGACCTAAAGCCACCGCCACAAAACACACGATTTCAATTAGACACAAAATCGTTAAATATGCACATGAACATTTTATTTTTTTGAGGATATAAAAAAGCAATTAGGATGTGACGAGAGAAATTAAAAATACAAAAATTCTTGGCTGTGCATCAACATTTTAATGAATTTTTAAAATTGCTTAAAAATCCCCAAATTCTTGCGAAACATTAGAACCGCCAACGATCCCAAAAACAAGTGCGAATGAATGTTAATTAAAAAAGCACATAATGTTGATCTAATACCAACCACGACTCGCATAACAGAAAAGAGATGCTTTTCATTAATCTACTTACGGAAATTGGAGTAGTAGCAGCATCAGTAATACAGCCCAGTTGGGAATATGCTTACTTAGAATTCTCGAGTGAAATTAATAATTCATTTTGTGAATAACTTTTTTTTTGTGCTCTGTGAGAGGATGGACGACTTTTTTGGGGGGCATATACTGTAATGTCTCAGTTTTCATGATAATTTTTAAGTCATTTTGGGAATTTTAGGAGGCAGTCATTTGACATTTTGTTGTTGAGGGGAGTTAAGGTTCATGGAATTTTAGAGAATTAGTAAAGATATTGCTAATAAAGTTAAGAATGGGAAATGAAGTCGAGTCTTGTCAAAAAGATGGCTCTTTCAAACTAAATCTATTACTAAAAATGCACGAAATTTCATAGATTATCAAGAATTTCGAGCAGATTTTGGCAAAATGCAAAATAAGTTGCAAGATGTTACCAGACAGAGGCCATACCTATGTCTTTGTTTACCTGGATAATCAATTGGCTTCCTAAGGAGTCATTCGGGTGCTTCATAATGCCCAAAATTCACTTTTTGATCTATTCTCAACTCCCTCCTTTAAGAGAACATGGTTAGGTGTTTAACTCTGGATCTCTGGAAAATCAATCACTTAATGTTAAGCGACTTTCCAGAGTCTCATTAAAGCTCGCACTTACTTTGCCAAATATTCAATTCCTACTGAAGACGTCCCTACCCAGGAGCGCAACTTTAG
Source organism: Chironomus tepperi (assembly GCF_022539635.2). Lineage (NCBI taxonomy): Eukaryota > Metazoa > Arthropoda > Insecta > Diptera > Chironomidae > Chironomus > Chironomus tepperi. Next base: position 137,101 of record NW_027226583.1, read on the forward strand.
CTTTTTAGGGTACCCAAGATGGCTTAGAGAGGGCTTCCCGGAAAGCATACGTCGCAGAAAGGGCCGAAAATACTGCTAAAGGTAACAAAAGTATGGTCTGAGACCGTAATTCGTCGAATATTTTCTTGTTCAAGAGTCAAACTGACGTGAAGCTGGATTTTTGCACATTTCTACACCGTTTGCCTTCAGAGCTAGTGATTTCGATCTCAAAAATCCAAAACTAATTAATGAATTCAGGCAAAACAATGAATATTGACCCAAAACCCCCTTGCCATCTGCAAATGACCCAGCCTCTGTCACTAGCATTCTTAATTTCAATCAAATTCTTAAATTGCATCAAATTTCATCAAAAACCTTCCAAACTAATTCCCTCAAGTCGCTCCAAAAGCATCAAATAATTCTTAAAAATACTAAAGCAATAAAGAAGTTCTCTCTCGACACCCCAAGATAATGACCAACTATGTCATCCACACACAAAAAAAGGTTCCACTGTGCTTCTATGTGTTGCCTTTTAATGTTCATCTTTAATTACAAGTACAGATGTCGTTTTTAATTACTCGTTTTTGACAGAAAAGGCCCCGCAACAAGACGAGACATTCAAGGCACAGCACAAAAAAATGTTATTTAATTTCCTTCTCATTCTTTTCTTCTTCCCCTGCAAGTTCATTCAGTTGATGAGCTGGCTGAATGTGTCTTTTTTATTTATTACCATCAAGTCTTGATGAACGAATGAATTTTTTCAAGTCTTTTTCCCCATTCGACGTCAGAAACCAAAATATTGGGCAACTTGACTGTTGGAACTGAAATTATTTTTTTTATGCTTCTGCAAAAAGAAGTAAATTAATTGCACAGATGTTATTCACAATAAACAACGAGAAAAGAATTTTATTATATTGTGCATGCTTTTTTATGCTGTCTTCCTTCCTACTGCTGTTCGTGAAATGTGATTTAATAAAATTCCTCATTTTGTCGCTTTCAGCTGCTTCATGAGAATCGTGAAATTGACTTTTTTATTTTTATTGTTATCATTATTATTAATAGCCAAATGACAATGAAGACTGGCATTTTTCTCGTACGAGAATCGCTTAGCTGCTTATCTCTATGAAATTTAATATATTATGAAGAGTTTGCTTCTTTATTTCTGTGGATGAGTGTCAAAATTAGTTTTTTTTTTAAATAAATTTATAGACACAAAAATATCAGAACTGAAAAAAAAAGTCATGTTGATGTCACATTTTATTATGTCAGACAAATCGATAGAGCTATAAAAAGATGGAAGAGAATAAGACTATCAGCACATTTGAAGCGTGTGCATGAGACATGTTTGAACAAAATCTGGTGAGTGTGGAATGAGTTTTGTGCTGTATTTTGTGAATTATTGATAGACTTTATGTCTTTATTTATATTTTTGAAATAAAATTTTTGAAAAACAAATGTTTGAGATGAATTTAATACTTAAAATTCCGCTTATTTCAATGTAAAGAAGGAAATATAGATGATAAAATAAATTGAACTTTTAGCCAACAATTAATTTTCAGTTTCATGAACTACAAAACCTTAACAGACAAATAATATACTTTTATATTACAGAAATATCACTACGGTACCCAAAAGCGGTCTTGTTCTCTGTTAGGGTACGTATCTAGAGTAATAATTGGATGAAGTCACCCATGTCTTTAGTGAAACTGTGATTATTGTGAAACTGAGAATATCATGTACCAGGAGATAAACTTACAGTTTATCCAGTTGCAATAAATGTTCAAACTGAACTCTTTAATGTCAAATCTAATCGTCTTAGGAATAGCAGAGTTCATAATGAATGGTATAAAGACAATTTTTGCTTTAAGTCATAATCTTTTGAAATTGCCATCGATATTAATCTCGAATAGTACAAATCGTTTAATCAATCTTAAATCTGGAATCATATTTGTATGATTAAAACCGGGTGTTGGTCAACGACACAACGGGAAACCCAATTCTAAACTAAGTTGTAGATAATTTACTTAGGCTTCACGTTGATAATAGTAACACATTAAAATTACAAAAATCAGCAGAAATAGAAGCAAAAATGATACAAAGGATTTGTGTCATACATACTTTCCAGCCACTTTCAAATGAATCTTTCAGATCATTTGTGATTCATAATATTCATTAAAAGTCACCTAAAACTGATTCTATCGTTTGTTACCACTTGCCACTTGCCAATGTCTATCAACAGCTTCTTTTCATAAACTCTTAGTCCACCTTCGTGATATTTTACTATTTCAAAGTCAGATTTATAAACCTTCCTTAACGGAGCATGTAAAAGTCTTCTAATAATAGGCGTAGGTGCATAGGTGCATGGACCCGACGGAATATTCCGCGGAAGAAAATTCCCCGGAATAATCTTCCGGAGAATAATATCTCCCCTAATAATATGTCACATTTAGAAGAGCCTGTTCAGTCACTACAGAGTAAAATGTTTGCGGATTTTAAAAGAGGTCTTAGCCAGAGCTCGAAGATGGCGCGAATTTTGTATGGAACCGAATTGACTAGAGTTGAAATTTCTATACAAAATTTGAGTTCACTTTAAGCTCTGATTTTAGCAGTCATTACTAAGCTCATTCTGAGTAGTGCTTAATTTCTAAATTTCTCTAGCATATATCCCACTCTATACTCCCCAAACCACTCCAAATCCCACTTGTACTCAAAATAATTTCCTCAAAAATCTCCATCTCCAAACCAGCACTTTCATTCCAAGAAAACAAGCTCAGAAGAATGATGTAAAACAACAGAAAAAAAAGAATTGAAAAAGATAATTCAATTCCAACGATTGAGTAATACGAAATGAGTCTCTATTACGTTGAAACAAACAAATAATGACAAAAAAAAATTAAATAAAATGTTTCAAAAGTTATAATGAGGGCACATCACATCAAGAGAATATTTATGACATGCTGTGTATTATCATGTGCCCTTTATTTTTAAGACGACATATTTTTTTATGATTATTTTCTTCTTATGCCTCCCCGGCGTATCTCAGTGTGTCTCACATGGCCTGTATGCCTTGTCTGTGATCTCAAAATTCGAAAGACCATATCGTAATGCTATTTAGTGCTGTGTACAGGCATTAGCTTCACTTTCATTTTGATCTCCCACTTGTAATTTGTTTTTCAACATGTTCTTATTTTTTTGCCGCCATCCGGAGAGCATTTTTATATATATTTTTCATAGACATACATTTCATGCATCTCATGTGTGAAAAAAAGGAGTGAGTGAATGAGAGATAGATGAAGAACTCGAACATTTTTCAAATAACATACTCATCGTGCTCTAGAAAATAATATAGACGAGGCAAAATAATTCATCACATGTGATGGTGATGTACTCTATAACATATTCCTTCTATCTATCTATCTTGCCTTCTTTTTTTGTGTATTTTTTTTTTTTTTTTTGACTCTGCCTGCCATTCACTTTTAATGTTCTGTAGTTCATTTAGAATTGCTTTAGATATTTTTTTTATTTTAATTTTTTTTTTTCGAATTTTATTTTAGTGTTTTTGAGTGAATGATGTAGGTAATGGGGGATGCAGTTTGCCTTTGATCAAACTGATTTTGTTTAAAATGTAGTTTGTTACAAACTGAGTTTTTAGAGCGATTATAATTCAAATTTACGATTTAATTTGAATAGCAGAAATCAGTGTAAATCCGACATATTGACTGAGTTAAGTTGGTCTGATGTCAGAATACCGCCGGTTATGGATTATAGTCCCGTCGGTACTATGGTGACACACTGGTGCCGGATTTTCGATCGATTAACCGACTTGTGATATTCGGGTAAATGCTCATTAGTTGACTCTAAGAGATTAGAGAGTTTAAAATTGTACAAAGATAATATTTTGGTTAAGATTAGACACCATAGTGAACTTGAAATGTCAATTAGTTTCATACTAACTATGATGGTTGTACAAATCAATTGTGATTCATCTCATTTATTGATCTCCTTTATTGGGACTCTTAGCTTGAATTCAAGGATGACTTCTTGATAGGACAACGAGTTGTACATTATTCAGAACCTCGTTTGTCTCCATTCAACTATGTGTCTTTAACTGACGATGTTTAACGCCAGAAGGTGAGGCTGCTCGGAAGCTGCACTGCTTACAGATGGACGGCATTCTGATTCCAGATTCAATGAAATCCAGTCTCAAACCAGAATTAAGTCGTCCTTGCACCAGATTTTCAGGATTATTTTACGTCGTGTGCTTTTTGGCCCGGTACAGAGCGGAATTGAATTAATTATGACACGCAATAGAAAATTGTTGAGCAGTGATAAGTGATTATCATCAGAATATCATCAAGAGGGGTTAATATTTGGGTGAACCGTAACGATTTAGACTGCTTAGTCAAGGCAAGTATATCCACAATTTCAATTTCAGAAATTAAGAACTAGAAAACTAAATGTTTTAGTCAAGACTATCCCCGAACAGCATTAATCGCTTAATCGATCAAAAATGCAGTCTCAGTTCAGCGTGAATCTAACTTAAAACTGTTTTAATTCTTTTCTGATTCTGTTTTAATCAGGCACTTTGCCAGAGTCACTAAAGTCATAGAATACTATTCGGTACAGCACTTACATCACCTAATCTAAAAGATCATTTATATTTGTAGTGTTCTGACTAATTTTTCACCATAAGCCTCTAACAAACTTACTTAAAATGAACATTAATACAATACATCATTTAAAACAAAAGGCTTGCATCATATCCACCCACAACTATAAATGCGCTTAATTAATCATTCTCATCTACTTCCCCAAACTAATATATTTTTTATTTTTTCGTACACGACATGTTCTTTAAGCAATCTCATACTTTTAATTACATAGAGTAGAAAAAAAATACGATTTTTTTTTTGTCTTTTCATTTCACATGAAATTAAATCTCTGATATGAAATTGCCGCTGCTGCTATTGCTACTTAATGCAATGTGACATTTTTTAAAATAAGAGAAGAAAAGAGGCTTGCCTGTCGTGCATTTAGCTGCCTGATTTTCTTTCTTAAATGAATAATAATGAATGAATGGATCTTTTTGTTGTTGTTGCTGCTTATTTTCTTATTCCTTTCGTCTCACATCATCTTTTTTCATTTTAGTTCTCTTATTTCTTTTTTTTTTTTTTTTTTGTATGTATAATTAATTTTTTTTAATGGATTGAACATCAGAGCGGAGAAGAGTTGATGGAAGTGAGATGGAGATATAAATTTATATTTCATTAAATAAATATTTATATGCCTCTTTGATTGCATGACAGCACTGATCTTTAACTTTAAACACATATAGAAATTTACATTTGGCGCTTTTAAAAATGTTTTTTAGCTGATTATTTAAAGGAAAGTGAACTCGATTTGGATTGTGAATGGAGTGCACTTTAGTCTTTACTATGTTTCCGGTCATAATCTTGCTTAGTTACGTGCTTACTTACTTACTCTGTTGGGCATACAGATCATTTGTAATCTATGCTCGAGTGGACAACTTGACATAATGTCAAATTAATAACTAGACTTAAGGTCGACTAATGACGAATTTTACGAAAATTTCTAGAGAATACGTTATTGGTCAACGGAAGGTCTATTTAATAATTGGATATTATTAGAGACAGATAAATTTCGTATTTACGAAATTTCTGCGAATTGTTGCGAAAATTCGCATTTTTTGGCGATAGATGCGAAATTTACAATAATTTTAAAAAAAGCGAAAATCCGAAATTTTTGAAATTTTAGTGGAAATTAATTGAATATGTAACTTCAGAGCCCAATTTTCGTCATTTCTGTTACGAAAATTTAATTTTATCTCATGAAAATTTTTCAAAAAAAAATTTCCGGTATGAATTTCAGTAACAGTTTTTTGAGATTCAAAATATCTAAAACTTTTATGTGCGAATCTCACAGAAAATAACATTGAAATTACAACAATGTTATGCTATAATGATTTGTAATTCCTTTATTTATATTTTTTCTGCCAAAATATTTAATAAAATTCATGTTTTTAATTGATGCGAAATTTCAGCGAAATTTTTAATTTTCAAAAATAATAAATGCGAAATTCACAAAGAATAGATGCGAAATTTATCTGTCTCTAGATATTATGTCAATTACGGTATGACCTCCATCAGATGTCGTCTACAACTGGCTACGACATGCCAATTTCCAATATCAAATGCAAAACTTTTTCTACCTCAAAAGGCTTACTTTCATGATTTCTTTGATCATCCTCAGATTGCTCACTATCTTAATATACAAAAATCCAGCTTAGAGATTGACAACATTCCCTGATTTTAGAAGTAATCTAGCTCTGTGGCTGACTAGATAAAGCTCACTCATTTTATTCGATAGATGTTTAAATTAATATCGTATATAGCCTCACTTAAATAGCGTATAAAGCTGTCTCAATTGTTGACTACTTAGGGTTCTTGAAATCAAGATAAAGATTTCATAGTCATGGTTTTCGTGACTTTCTAGTCTCTGTCTCCAAGACTTATTAGAAATCTAAAGACTTCAAATAATTGTTTTGTAGTTTTAATCTTGACCTCGGTATCGGTCTCGGTCTCGGTTTCAAAAATTTATCGAAAACGAAGCTTCAGGAAACCCTACTGACTCTCGTTAAATAATTACTAATTTCAACTTTAATACTGTCTATATCAACAGTAGCCCTATAATAATTTAGAGATTTACCTAGTTCAGATTCGATGAAATTCGGTTTCAAGCCAGTGTCAAGTTGGCCTAAAAATGAATTTTTGATCATTCCTACACCATGTTCTTCCCGGGAGAGACTAAATTATTAAAAAAATCAATCAAATCTGTCATTTCGTGTTAACATCAACCTAGCTCCTTTCTAAAGCAGTCTATGGAGTCCAAATTAACACTAGTTAGACATTTACGGATAAAACTTGGCATTAAATAAAGCTAAGTCCCAAATATTCAGAGAAGAGACTCAAAAACCAATTTAAATTGCATCATTTTAGTCGTAATTTACGAATAATCCCAAATTAAAAATAAAGAAATTTAAAAAAAATTAATTACACCCTAGAGTAGAGCTGAGTTTCATCAAGAAACGCTCAAAGAATATTTTCATTAATAAGCAACGACATGCGGCATTTAATACAACGCAAACTATCCTCAAACTCACATAAATTTCATATGAAATGTTTCGTGATTTTTGTAAATTAATTCGTAGCTCATAAAACTTCTTTTTTTCTCTTTTTCCTGCCTTTAAGCAAAACTATAAAAGATGCTTATCAGTTCCAACAATCCGCTCTATATAAACGCATGAAAATTGTTTTTTATTATTTCATTCGGTGCTTATTTTTCATTTACAACTGAATCAACATTCTGAGTAAATTGTGTATTACCTGGTATTATAGTTCCTTTATATATATTTTGATATACAATGCTGATTATTAACTCATTATGAAAGTATTAAGTGCTTAAATACGCCAGAGAGATTCCAATGAAAAGATTTCGAATTTTTATTTTTTTATGAAATAATCTTTCGACATTTTATTTGCCATGTGCATGAAATTATTGGTGAAATAAAATGTTAAAAGCTGAAATTAAGTCATGAAAAAAAAAAAATTATGAATGATATGCTGAATAATTTACAATCGATTTACGTAAGAGAAGTTAATGAGATTCTTCTTTTTGGATGAAAACTTGGAATTGAAATTTTTTAAGTAATTTATTCACAAATTGATGCGTGTAAGGTTTGGTATGATTTTGGGGTTGGAGCTCATAATATGAGACTGTAAGGTAAGGTTAATTGGGGATTGAAATTTGAAAAGTATATAAAGGTGTGGATTGCATCTTACTTCAATCTTATTTGGCGTTGAAGTTTTAAATGATTTTTCACTGATAGTTATGCCTTGTATTAAGTTAGTCAACTAATGAGCACAGTTTGAATCTTTGTCTATTGATACACACTTCAGAAGCGTAGGGTACTCAGGAGAGGAGGACAAGTTGGTTATGGAAATATCTCGAAATATACTCACAAATTGAATAATTTTGTCCAATTAAGAATACGACTTCTGGAAGGAATCTAGATCACTCTTTGATGACAATTGGCCAAATACTCAGCTGAAGACGCTCCAAGGGTTCAGGATACTCGAAAAGACAGATGGTTATGGAACCCATCTCGAAATATCCTAGCAAATTGAATAATTTTGTCCAATTAAGAATACATCTCTAGAATCTAAGATCGCTCTTGGATATGTCCTCCAAATACAATGCCGAAGACGCTCCAAGGATTAAGGATACGCTCTCTAATTTTGACCTTAGATACACATCCGATAGAACTTTAATGGATGCTCTAGGACAAACTAAACTAAGATGATCAAGACTAGGCTATTTCGAAGTCTCAGTCTTGACATATTCTCTAGAATCGAACCGATAGACCGAAGAATTCGAACATTTTGAACTCAACTTATTTTGAAATAAAAATTTACGTTACGAAGAAAATTGTAAGTAACGGTCAAAAAAATTTGAATTTAAGCGACAAAAAATTTTTTTTTTTTGAAAATAATTAACAGTCGTTTTTGAGAAAGCCACATTTTGGTCTGGACATTCTCCTAAATCTAGACCGAGCCAAAGGCAGAACCACAGGCAAATACAAGGCTACTTCCGAAGAGAAGTCTCGGTCTTGGCATCAAGAATCCATAGTTAAGACCTCACTTTTGCAATGGACGATTCGATTATAAATTTTAGTTTTGAAGCCCAAAAATGTTCTACGACGTAATAGTATCGGCCAGACACGACGTTGTTTGATGACACGATGATGGCTAATTTTGACCAAATTGTGCCTGAACTTCTAAAGTGTCACAAAATCCCAATTCCTCCTCTAAAATGATCAGCCCCTTAGTTCCTTAACTCAAGAAGCCAAATTTAATACCATAAAAGCCCAATAGCTTTGCCACCTTTACTTAATTACAGCAAAAAAAATAAAAATAAGTTAATGGAAAATTTTATCGCCCCCTTTTAAATTCATAAGCAATAAACTCATTTCCTTATCAAATCTCAATCACACTTAACACCTGTTTATTAAAAAAAATCTTTTGAGTAGAACAATAACAAGCCAGTTAATGAATGATGTGGAAATGATCAATAAAATAAAATAAGAATCAAGTGCAAGGCTGATAAGTTCATGAAAATAATACAAAGTGATGTGAAATCAAAAGTATTTTTATTATATTTTGATGTGAATGGAATTTTTATGGATTTCTATTTTTTTTCGCTTGGGTTACTGACTTGATTAAGTGCTTTTGCGATTTTTTGCTGAGTCAATTGTCGTAGTAATTTATGAATGGCAGTTGGGTGAGTTTTATTGCTGATTTATTGATTGATTAGGATGAGATTGAGAGATGACGGAATAGGTTGGTTGGAGGGGTTTGATATGACCTGGAGATGGTTGATTCCAGCGGTAATCACTAAGTGGTACTTGAAGGTTCCTCAATAAATCAGACAGAACTAGAGGTTACCTTACTTTATGCATGGATACCTAATAATATCCTATGGAATTTTTCGAATATATTTTCAAATATTTATGGATAAATTACTCAATTTAAGGCTATTTTATCAACCATATCCCAGCAGGCAGAGTTGACAGGACATTAAGAGTCCGGTCCACAAAATTCCAAAAAGGTATATCCACTAGAGACCGACAAATACTGAACTGAGTCAAGATTCCAGTCGAGGTAACTCTACAATTGAGTCCTGATAACTCTGCCGGCAGTCATCTTACATTTTCCAGTGTCTCAGTCAATAATTCAGCTCCCAGTGTCTTCCTAGATAAGCCATGCATGCAACATTAACCAAAATATGCATCCTCAATCTCCCAACAAATTCTCAAAATTCATATCAAATATTCACAAAATTCACCAAATTCCCATCAAATTTTATCCATCCAGCAACTTAACGGTAATTCAACATATGCTCTTGATGTCTATCAACATCACATAAATTCAGGCACAAAAAAAAATTTACAAAAATTCTTCTTAAAAATTAGCAAAAAAGACTTAATCGTTTTATAATCTCAAACTAGACAATTCTAACAATCATCAAAAAAATGAGCATCTGCAGCATTAATTTTCTCTTGATTTATTCGATTTTAGACATGTCTATTTCCAAGAAAGCAGGTGAAAGAGGTAAAAAAAATATCTTAGAACCCTTAAAAAAATCAAAAATTCAAGGACAAATTTGAGAACGAAAAGAATCAAGCAAAACTATCGATCCGACAATCAATAATAACAAGGCAAAGTCCTCGTTATTCTAACGACTATTCATTAAATGGAATTTTTTTATTACCCTCAAGTGCCTCAAAGTCTCAATGGGTTATTATGCGAAATTATTATATCAAAAAATGAGGCTTTGGAAGTTATTTTGTTGCCCGAATAACACAAGTTGGGTAATTGATTGAAAATTTGAGATTAGATCGGCGTGACTCAGGTAGTTGCTGGATTTAAGCTTGAAGGCCGACCGCAGTCTTGGTCGTCGTTCATAGGCCTCGTTCAGACTCGCATGAATTGGTTTCTTAGCTTGTAGTTAAACTATGACGGCTTGGTAGGTCAACTCTATAAAGAGCTTAATTAAAGCCTCGAGTCAAAGTGAACAGGCTTGAATGAACTGGACATGTTTCTAGAAAATTTGCAGAAGTTTCATTAAATAAGGTCTTTTAATCTGACTCCTTTTAGATTGTAAAGAATCGTGGACGACAAAAAAACACTTGGGAGGAAGTTGTTACGATACTTAAGGCATATTGCACTTTATTGGAATTGAAAATCTCTGGTTAGCAAAATCGGAAGCCGTTAATAGAGTCAGCTTTAGGTGCCATCTAAAAATACAAATAATCTGAAATTGATCTGTACGGCCAGTACGGCCTGAAGTTATAAATTTGTGCATCAATTCTGATTTTGCTATTACTTACTTCATATATGGTACGCACGGATAAGGTGAGTCTTTTGTCGCATTTAGAGAACAGTAGATAGCTCTATTTATTGGATAAATTCGATAATGCCAGTTTGGGATATTGAGCTTTATGGCGTCCTTATCAAGTGCATCCAATCCAGGAACTTTTAGTTTTCTCCTCATCTTTTGCCGTCAGAAGTCATGCAAAGTCTGATAAATTTTTTGATTAATTAACCGATTTGTGCTACTCGGGTTCTTTACATAACTATTATTATGCAGCCATATGCCCAATAAGTGTAATAAAATGCCAACAATCTATCAAAAATTCAACTTAATTTACAGCACATAATACATTATACCATCAGCCTTGAATTTAAAACTTAATTTTTTTGATATTTTTACAATGTGCTATTTCCTTGCGATAAACAATAATAATGGATATATGTTTATTGTATCTCATTTAGTGAGTCTATTATTGCAGGCGCACATAGAAATTTAATTACTTTGGTATTTCGAATGACAGATGTATGGAAATTAATAAAAAAGCATGAATGTCGAGCAACAATAGACCCAAAATTGATAATTGAATTTTTTTATATCAAAAGACTGACAAATCCGCAATTTACACAAAGAAAAGAATCAATTTAATAATGAAATAAAAAAAATCCTCTCAAATAACAAATTTATTGTTATTTTCATATTTGCTCTTTGCAATAATACCCGAAGGGAAGTTGCTTTTAACAAACAATAATATTCATAAATTGCCATTTTTATCCTCCCTTTTGTTTTTAATTTAATTTGATTTCTTTTTTTTATATTTTCGTATATTTTTGCTTGATTGTTTCATATGAAAATGGATTAGTTTAGGAATGGGTTATAAGGTTTGATTTATATGGGATAAAGAAGCATTTATAGAAGTTCTAAAGGGGATTGTTTTTGAGTTTTTGGTGATTTTTATTAGGAATGATTCTATAGTTTAGTTTATGGTATTAGATTCTGATGTCAAGCTGTCAATTAGGATAGATTCGATAGAATGCTTCATTTCAGACCCGAACAGAAAATGAGCACTTGCTGAAATGAGTGCTCGTGAGTATAATCTATCAATATAATTAAACATTCTCAAAATTTTGTGAGCATACTACTAAGCATGCTCCTTGTAATTTTACATGAAATCATAGTCAATTTGAGTATTATTCCCTACAAAATCCTGTGGGCTGTAACACTAGTGCAATGTCATATGAGTCTGCATGAAATTGTCATGTCGACAGCATTCCATATAATTACTGAAATTGAAATTTGAAAGAAATTGAGATACGTACTTACTAAAAATAACTAGAGATATCAGTTTTGTGGTCAGCCTTAGAGACCATAGATACCTTAGTTGGTTTTAACCTAAATATGGTTCAACACCTCAGATTCCACTCTTGTCAAACCACAACTGGAAAAGTACAAACATTGAAGAAATATAGGTTTAGATGTCCTTAAGACACTACAAATCTGATTCAGCGTAGAACTGTCATCAATAGGCTGCATCAATTTTGCTACAACTAGACATTGACTTGTCATTAACTAGTAATAACTCATTTTTGTCTATTCGAGTTTGATATCGATCTTATCAGGTAATTTAAATGGCTCAAAATAGTCGATGTGAAAGCCTGCGTATGCTTAAAAAGGTCTACAGTCCTGCTGCAGGTCGGCAGAGGTCTACTGATGTTTTCTGAACAAAAAAAAATCACATTTTACAAGAACCTTCCACATTAACCCTCAAGAACTGATTCATTTAGACTTTCTTGCTTACTTACTTACTTAGCCCTTCAGATCAAATGTGATCAAGATCCAGTGTGATCCATGGTGAAAATAAATAAATATTCCCTCATACCCTGTCGCCAAATTCCTGATTAGTGCAATACTTTCTTCTCGATTGACAACTTCTTTCCAGTCAACTAGACAAATCACATTCCAATCAACTCAAACTTCTACAAAACCTCTTTCCCAAAATAAAAAGGAATTAAATACATTTTTTGGCACATGACGAGATTCAAAGAGAGCACAAACAATAATGCAGATGACAATAGAAATTGTTTCAGAACAATCTTTATATTCTCTCATATTCCCTATTGTTTCCACATAAAATTTTCATTCCTACCTGTCCCTAACTCTTTCTTCTTCCTCTTCATTCTCTCCCTTTTAATGTGAAGAACAATAAAAAATAAAAAAAAAAAGTTTTTAATATTAATACGAGAAATAAGCAGGAATTGTGTATATATAAAATTTAATATTCAAGGCAAAAAAAGGGTTTTTTTTTTTTATATGCCAGCATGTTACCGTAGCCACAAAGGATTAATCATAAAAACAATAAAAGACAGAGATTTTTTCCTACAAAAATGTGCTCAGAAAAAGTTTTGGGCAGAGTAATTTTAATTAAATCAGTTATTAATGCCTGTGTCTTCCTTCAGTTTAGCTAAATGATCTTTTTTTTTGTGTGTCTGAGAATTGATGAGGTGTGGTTTGCAGTTTGTCTGCTTTTTCTCATGAGTTTTGTGACAGTTTGAGATTTATTGTGTAGAAAATCTTTCTCATGGATGTTAAGGATGGGTTTAATGGATGTTTTAAAATTGGTGATAAAGGGTTTGTTGAGTGACGTAATGAAGAATTTTAATGGATATTGGGAAAATTGTGGGAAAAATGAATGTTTTTGGATATTTATAGATATTGTAAATATAGTGCGGTGTCTTAGAGACGTATTCATGAGTCAATGGGGATTTAGAAGGTGATATCTTCCTTTTGGATAAAACTCTTCAATCAGCTTGCGATTTTAGATACAAAAATCTCAACTTTCTCCCCTCCTTCCCCACGTCTTTCAATTACTGCGATCCACACAAAAGCACTCAACTTTTCCATCAAACTTTCAGTCCTAACAAATTTGTGACCTATAATCCTTGGTGTTTTTGAAGTAGTAAAATATAGGCTATCAATCCAAAGATAGGGGATTTTCGCTGAAATCTCGGTCTCTTTAAAATTCAAGATCAAGACCGCAGTCGAGACTACAACAAAATCCTCGAATTCCTGGTGTAAATCACTTCTTGCAACGGCACTCCTTAGTCGTAAGTCACATCCGAAAATGCTCATGGACTACGACTGACATTTTAAAAGAACTTGACGGCAAATTAGGGAAACTTGGAGAATCTGTAGTCTAAACACTTCGATACTGAGATAGTAAAGTGTAAGTCTTCAACCGAGAATCTGGCAGATTTAGGAAAAGAGCAACTCGAAGTTTATATGGAGCCAAGTAAACTTTTCCATACAAAATCCAAGTCGACTTCGAGAATATGGCCTATACGGATAATCGACTAGACAATATTAGACTGGACTTTGTAAAGTCCGTAAAGTCTGTAAAGTCTGTAAAGTCTGTAAAGACGTGGACTCAACATCAATTGTGGTAAGCATTGATCGTAACCGCACACAATATTCGGCAAATATACAGTTTGGCATTTCCAAAACTTTTGGCATAGACTAGTGTACAGTGAACTATTGTGGACTCTAAATCGCGTCTTTCTGAAGATTTTGGTCAAAAACATCCAAAAACTCATCTCTAATTTCCCTTCATTCATATCAAGGCACAATTAAACGAATTATTTCATATCTCCATCACTAAATTGCTTATTTCTTTCATAAAATTATCTCTTTTTCTCTCATTCCTTTCCTCATCCACCGAGTTCTAATGTTTTATGACTTACAACGAAATTCTTTTATTTACAACGTTGATTTTAATTTTTATTTTATTTCCTACATCAGTTTGTGTGTGTGTGTGTATTTCGGGGGGTATGCCTTTGCCTTTTAGTGAAAAGATTAATATATGAAATAAAAGTAAAAAAAAGAGCTGAGAGCTGCAATAATAAAAATAATAAAACATTAAAAGCGGAGTGAAGTTGAATATTAAAAGGCATTTTATTGCCTCCTCTTTTTTCATTCTTACTCATTTAGTTGCTGTATATAGAGCTAGAGTCACAAAGTCATAAAAATCCATATTTTTCAATATTATTTATTTTATTCCGGACCCCCATTAATGCAGTAATCGTAGTTGAAGCAATAAAATGTCATAAAAAATGTTGTCGATGCTTACAAAGTCTCTTTTTTTCTTCTGTTTTCATCATCAACGTCTCATTCTCGATTACAAATGTCTTCTTTTTGTTTCCATCAAGCTACACTTTTATTTAATCATCATAAAAAGTGCTATATTATGTTTGAGTTTTAAATGCACAGTTTTGATGTTGAATTTTTGATGGTTATGATGGAGATGATGGGGATGCAGTTTGTCTTAATTATTTTAAGAGTAATATTAACCAATATGAACTCATGGTAGACCAAGGAGCTCATGGGATTGCTGTGTAAGCAATGATGCAAAAGTCCTGGAAATTAGGAACTAGCAGAGGCTATCTTGTGAAAGATTCAGCTTCCGACGAACTCTAAATGCGGCAATGGGCCATCAAGCGCCCTCGTTAAGGAAGTAAGTAAGCAATATGAACCATTTGTAGGTTCATCTGCATACCCTTCAAGTATAACCTAAAGCTATCTTTCAGCTGTAGAGGTATTCATACTATGCTACTCAAATTAGGTCATATTCTAGTGTAAACTTTGCTCTAACATTAACAAGATGTCATTGTTACCTAAGTACTGTAACTATGTTCTTATGTGGATCTTAGGTTACAGCAAGATGCTTTCTATCTGACTTTGTTGTTAGCTTTGTCATAGTTTTTACATTCTTTGTCCAGACGTTAAACTGGGATTCTTTCATCACTCAAGGTCTCTGTTCTGTATTTAGTAGGTTTTAGAACTCTTGTTTGCCGTTTCTTTTTCGGATTCCAACCAAGGGCGAGATAGCGAACTTGTGAATGCTTTAATTTACAATTACCTTTAATTAGTTCATTTATTGACCCAAAAAATCCCCTGAATACGCCCAATGAACACATTCTATTACTAAATGTTAACCCTTCCTAACATGTATCTTTGTTCACTAAGAATTGACACTGAATTTCATCCTGATGAAGTTTTTTTGTAATAATTTTGAGTGACAATTCTTTGTTAGATCGTCACCTAGAATGTCAGTCGATATAATAGCCTAAATCACACTAGTATGCTGCCAAAAATTCTTTAAAATGCTTTGAGCCGTGTGCCGTATGCGGTGTCATTCTAGGCTTCTCAGATTGTCAATTAGACACCGGAAGATTGATGAATTTCCGATAAATTTTTGGATTTTAAATAAATATTAAAATGTTAAATATGTCAAATTAGCTTTAAATAATAAACAGAATTGTTAAAATTAAAATTTAACAAGATATGAAATATAAGTTCGAATCTTAACACTTTAAGCTGATAACTATCGTTGATTTATACTCTCCTGTTGGTTCCAAAAATGCGCTTTTTTTTTTAATTTCCTTAAACTTTTTAAAACAAATTTTTAAACTTTTTTCACATCTCTAACAATCTTTTAACTTTTTTACCATTTGTAGCATCTAAATTGCACCTCATTTGAGTGCCTTTTATAATAATAAATGAATATTTCTTTCAACTCCGTTCATTATTGAGTGGTAATTGATGGCGAAGCGAATTCAAACACATAGATTTGTAATGAATACGATTGGCAATGGAAAGTTGATTAACATCTTTTAACGACTAAAAAGCATTTATTATTTTACTAAAAATTAGCAATCTGTGACTGTTTTTTCTTTTGATTAACATTATTGCCACATGAATGACTATTTGAAATTTACTCGCATGATTGATTTTTTTTGTGTCTCTTTTTCTTTTTCTGCTGAATTGCACTAATAATTAATTTTTATGGCTCTGAATGGGAATCTTTCGCAACATCATCATCATCATCATCAACGTATATATCGAGGGATTATTGTTATTATAGTGCGATGTTTATTGTAACTATTTCCGATGTCAATAAAATTGAAATCATAAAAAATTGGATTTTTTTTTCTCGTCGATTCCTCAATTGAATTGAATTGAAGATGTTTCCGCAGTAAAAATGGTTTTTTCCTGTGTTGATGCTTTTTTTTATTATTGATAGATATTTTATATATTTGTAACAAGCTATTAATTTGAAAATGTCTGCAATGTGGATTGAGTTTTGTGATTGATTGCGAGGTGATTAGGAATCTTGTCTTGAATTTTAATGGATGGAGTTTATAAATGCTTAGTTAGCGAGGCTTGAGTAAAGCATCAAGTTAAATATGATTGAAAATCTGCATTGATTGTTCCAAAAGTCTAAGTTCGAATCTTTAATATTGTTAAATTGAGGTTAATTCAATGATAATAATATCAGGTTATTCCGAGATTTTTTCATTTTTTTCAATTTTTTGCTAATTTATTAAAATTATATTATTTTTCGAGACAGAATTATGGTAAGCATCGTTCAAAACCACATACAGCATCTTTACTTCCTTTCTTCCTTGACGAAGGCTCATACGAGCCCCTTGCTGTGCTGAAAGAACGTCTAAAGCCGACTTTATCCTTCGAGAACTTCTGCCAGTTCTGAATGCATACGGCATACGGTTGATAGCATTACCAAGAATTTTTGGTAACAAACTAGTGTGTTGTAGGTGAGAGAAATAGTGTTTTAGCTGGGGAAGAGACACAAGCTCGCTTTACTGCTCTTGATTGGAATCCACAAGGGAAAAGGTGTCCTGGTGCTCTAAGAGCATCATTATGTAGGATGGTAATGATGAAATACCAGTTAAATGTCCAAACTGAGAATTCGGGCAGCAAAAGAATCAGATGGAAATCATTTTGAAACAACTTAGGCTCTAAGTCGGAGTATGGATGCCAGTAAGTAAGTCTGCGGACTTTTAGTGTACCACAGCACATTAGGCTGCCAACCTCTGTATCTAATCCAAAAAATTCACTTCAAATTCTCAAAATGTCTAAATATTCAAAATTCCCAGAAATCCCACAATATACTCCGAATAAAACCCTCCAAATGACAAATAAAATATATAAACTCAACGTAACTCAAGCCTATGCAGATTAAAATTACATCTTCTACACTTTCCACTTAGTGAGCACATGAGAACATTACCAAGAAAACGGAAGGAAAGAAGCAGAATGCAAAATAATGAGCATATATATGTAACTAAAACTGTACCTGAAATAAAGTAGTATCGATGTGATGTGAATTTCCTATAAATAAGAGTCTTAAATATAGCGGGGTTTGGGTGATTGTGACGTCCTGTTGTTAGGAGGTAGAATGAGGGATTTGTAAATAATTGTGGAAGTATTTTGAATTTAGGCCTTTTATATCAATTGATCTGTAATACCAAGGAAGTTAGTAAGTAAGTAATCTACTATCTACATCCCATTTCCATGCCAAATCCACCTCAAACCATACCTTCCTGCATAACAAGTGATCTGTAAGACCAAGGAAGTTAGTATACAACCTAATACAACACCAATTTCATATCAAATCACCTCAAACCAATGAATAACCCCCAAAGTATATCAATGAAAGTAATAAGTCTCAATACCTCCCATCAATCAACCTCTCTTTCCATCCAGCTCCAATAACTTTCATGACAAAAAAATATCGTTCAATGGCATTTAATGTACGTCACAATCTATTGATTCCTCTATGAGAGTTATTGTTTCGTCAAAAAATAAGAAGAAGAAGAAGTAAAGGCTTGCTCTTAATTTGCTACAATCATGCAATAGACATTTAGTGTAACAACAATAGAGAAAAAAATTATTAAAAGGAAAAATAAGAAGTATAAGATTATTACCGAAGCACACACAGAGAGCACACAACGCAACGTAGGGAATATAAAGTATAAAAAAGAAATAACTCTATTAACATGAAAGCATTCAATTAAACTGCCTCATTCGCTTGTTTGATGTGTTTTTACTTGTTCTCTTCACTCTTCCCACATTATAATGTATATAATAATATATAAAAATAATAATAAGAGAATTTTTAATTGGCAGTTTGTGCTGTGCGATGAATTTTATACGAAAAAAAAAAAATATAAAATTATAGCGCACACACAGGCAGGGGTATAGTTATAAAAAAAAAGTAATGCCTCATCAACTGCTCAAAAAAAAAAAAAAATAGTGGAAAAGTGTCAGCATGCGAGTTGTAATGACAGCGCATTTTTTACTATCGCTGATGATGTTTATGTAATGACATGAAATTGTTCATGCGGAGATGGATATGATTAACTCTTATTTTATATAGAATACAATGTTGATGTTTAGATTGTATCTTGGGTTGGATTATCTTGAAACGATTTGTCGACTTAGATTAATGGGGATTTAAAGATGTTATAAGTTATTTTAATTGTTGCTATAACTCAGGCTATGGATGGGTTTGTGGAGATAATAATCAGATGTTCTAGATTCTCTTGAATTTTTTGGTTTAATTCTTGAATTTCTCGATTTTTTTACAATTTACATTGAGCTTGAAGTAAAGGATTCTTGGAACTATAACCAATAGTATCCCTTAGTGTCTCAGTTTCAGTCTCAATGTCGCAGTGTCATATTGTTTCAGTGTCAAAATCTCTCAATGTCGCAGTGCCACAGTCTCCCAGTTTTTCAGTGTCTCAGTGTCTCAATGGCTCAGTATCTCATTGCCTCAGTGTCTCAGTGTCTCAATGTCTCAGTGTCTTCAGTGTCTTCGGTGTCTCAGTGCCCAAGTGTCTTCAGTGTTTCAATGTCACAATGTTGCAGTGTCTTCAGTGTCACATTGTCTCAGTGTCTTCAGTGTCTCAGTTTTTTCAGTGTCTTCAGTGTCTTCAGTGTCTTCAGTGTCTTCAGTGTCTTCAGTGTCTTCAGTATCTTCAGTGTCTTCTGTGTCTTCAGTGTCTTCAGTATCTTCAGTGTCTTCTGTGTCTTCAGTGTCTTCAGTGTCTTCAGTGTCAGTGTCGCAGTGTTGCAGTGGCTCAGTGTTGTAGTGTCACAGTGTCTCAGTGTCTTCAGTGTCTTCAGTGTCTTCAGTGTCTTCAGTATCTTCAGTGTCTTCTGTGTCTTAGTCTCAATCACAGTCTCAGTGAGTATTTTCTCTGTTTCGATCTTAGTCTTGTTTGGTCTCGTTCTCGGTCCAAGGTGGCTTGTTCTTAATTTTGTCCCGATTCAGTCCCAGTCTCGGTCTTATTCTTAGTCTCGGTGTCTTGGTCTCGGTCATGGTTTCTGTCCCAATCTCAGTCTCAGTCTCAGGTCTCAATATCTCGGTTAAAGCCTCAGCCAGGGTCCTGGTCTCGATTTCGATGATCTATAAAAAAAAAAACTGATAAAATTCAATAAAATGCATCGACAGTCAGTCAAATCACCTCTACATGCCTCTCACATAATTCCAAAAAAAATCCAAACCTCATCAGAACAAAACTAAAAAAAAAAAAATCCGATATCGTGCGCTGCATGAAATAAAAATGTGTTTTTATTTTATATATTCTATTATCTACTTCAAAGAGATCATGTGAAATCATAGTTGAAATTGAAAGATATGAAAAGAAAGAAAATTATTTCAATTCGTCAGCTCATCAACACGCACGTCATCGACATGCAGACACGATTTTTTACTTCTTTTTTCTTTCACTTCTGTTCATTGCAAAATCATTGAAAAAAAGGTAAGAATTATATTAAGATTGGATAGAATGATGTGAGGCATTAATGTAATCAGAATTGTAAATAATAACAAGCAATAAGTAGCTACACAAGCAATAGGAGGAAGCATCACAAGTCATTTAACATGAATACTAACTTATAGACTCACAGGCTTACATTGTTGCCAATAAAGAATTGAATTTTTTTTTACATCATGAAAATATTTATCATGATTATAATTTAATAATAAGGCTTGAACGGTCACTCCTTCTGACTGTTGTGGTTGTTAGAGGTTGATTATTGTTGCCATTGAATATGTAGATAAAAAATAAAATTATACACAATAGAGATAATTTTAAATGAAAATTAATAAAGAGAAATAAAGTTTGTTGGGAATGTCAACTGATGATGGGGATTGGAAGCGCATGTTATGAGGTTTGAAGATGTAGGAGCGTGGAAGGCAGTGTTACATTCTTAGACAGACAAATTGAATTTGGTGTAGGCATTAAAAAAACCATTCAGTTATTACTTTGGAAAATAATTGAATTTTATCAAAATGGACAGTCAAGCTCTCGGAATTTCTATGATTTAAATAAGATTGACCCACCCCCACCTTCCTGAACGTGCCCAAAAGCCTTTCAATTGTTTATTCATTTATTTGCCATCATTAGAGATGAAACTAGATAACTATTGCTATTTTTAATCACAGATGACTCTCAAGGATGTATCCATGGAAAGAGGGATTCTGGCAAGAGTTTCGGAATCAAACCCCATAATTTGAACTAAACTTCAATTTGTTGGATTTTTTGATATTTTTGATTTTACTATAGTGACAAACCCATTTAATTTTGACGTTACTAACAATTTTTGTATGTTGACGTCTACTAGAGTTTACTAGAGACTCTTGTTCTAAATTCAAGATTTATTAGTCGGTGTTTGACTCCCTATGGCAATTTGCTTACTCTACTAGTCAAGCAGATCAATATTTAGATCCATTGCTTGCCTCAGATGACTCTTGATGCGATTTCATCACTGTTTACAGATTGCCAGTCTTTTATTTTTTTTGGATAGCTAATTATTGACGCATAAGTACATCCCTGGCAGCAATTTGGAACGAATTTGTTCCGGCAATGATTTTATTTAGAAATGTCAAGTGATTAGACTTTCCAAAACAGGCAAAATTCAGAATCGACTTGGAGCTCTAGTCTTGAAGATTTATGTCAAATGAAGCAAATGGAACCAAGACAATATGATCTTACAATTAAATCCATCAACCAACCAATCTCAATTTCCATGCAGAAAATTCATTAAAACATTCAGAAAAAAGGCATCGAAACAACAAACCTTTAATTGATATTCACGGTTAATTATAGGTGAAATAAATGTTATGCAATGAATAATATAATAAAAAAAAAAAACGAAAGAAAAGTGCAATAGCAGCAATGGCAATAAATGCAATTAAGCATTTAGCGTTTCAAGCACGAAATGGAAACATGCTAATAACATACAATCGCTTATTTTATTTTTTTCTTACCTCAATTTTGAACGTGCATTTTCTCTCATATTTAAATAATAAGTAAGTAAGCTGCTACTTTTTACTACTCATATACAATTTTTTTTCCCATGTCATGCACATCAAGCCTGAATCCTTTCAAATGTTAGAAAAATAAAGGTGAAATTTCAAATCCCATTTATGAATATTCATGTTATGAAATCTGATTAGAAGCGTCGTATGTCCCACTAATACTTGAGAACCACTTAATGTGCACCGCATGCATGCATCATTTTGAAATTGTAATAAGGGTCTACTCGTCAGCAAGCTGACGAAACATAAGACATGAGAGGAGAGAAAATATTAAATTTCAAATGTCTACTTCTAACTGATTGAATCAGGTTTCTTTTTGCTGCTTCGTTTGATTTTCATGTTTATTGATGTTTTTTGGATGACACTTTTTTTTTTTGGACTTGTGGGAAAAATTGTCAGAATTTTCAGATGGTTGTTTATGGTTATTAGCATTTGAACAGCTGTTGGGTATCAGTTTGATCTCTAGGTTCTGTTAAATTAATGAGAATACTTAGTGTATAGTGCCTGGAAGCGACAAAGAATTGAATAATCGAAAAATTCGGCAAAACCTCGATGTGACCTAAGTTTGAATTCGGTTTCGACGAAATCTAGTTTCAGACCAGAGTCATGACAATCTGGCGACGAATTTTCAGTGATTTTTCTTTATTAGGAGCCTTCTTGGTAACAGGAGCAGATATTATGGATGACAATAAGTCTAGACCAAAAATACTTGGATTTACCGAAGATTAGAGCCAGCATTAGACATTCTGTATCCAAAGATGTAAGGAAGTAGCTAAAGAGCCTTTCTGAGCAGTTTAAATGACTGAAACAGGGTTGATTTCCATTTTTTGAACATCCAGGATATAGCAGAGACCAAACAGTTAGACTTTATTAGCAATCTATTGTTAAAGAGGTAGGAATCTGCCAAATTAAAGACATCCTACAACTCCAAATGCAAAAATGTGCAAAATAGTGATGAAAGAATTTCAGCTAACGCATGGACAGAGAATTTGTATAAACTAGGTGATAAAGTCTTGAGAGGTCATGGATCAAAACTGATCTGTACGACCAGCAAAGTATGTAAGTAAGTAAGGTGATAAAGCCAGCCACATCGTAAGATGGAAAGCATTTTGTTGTTGTCGAAGTTCCACATTCGAGTATTGTTACGATAAATAAGTTAGTAGTGCTAAAGTAACTGTCTAAACTGCTATGATTAGGATATGCAGCTTAGTTACTGAATTGTTGCAATTTTAATCCAATTTGAGTATAATTTACTTATGCGTCTATAACTAAGACACATTATTGTCGTTAAAAAACCAATATTGATGTCAGAATTCAATAAATAAGGAGGAGTGGCTTGATGGCACCATCAGATCATCGTTTGATAAGAAATAAGCCCTGTCATAATGTTTTGCTCCTTAATTTTCAATATTTCTCTCTAAAAATCTCAATCTACCCCCTAAAGAATCCAAAAAAAGTTCCAAAATTAGTCAACAATTCATTAAAATTACCTTCCTTGACATAAATCCTCACAAGGGGATTCTACAAATGAAAGAAAGAAAAAAGCCATTTAAGGAATTTCCAATTCGTTCACCATGACACTAAAAAAGGATTTTTATTTTCTTCTTATTTCATTTCATTCCGTTTCTCGAGCTCATTCAAACTGTTGGCAACGGTGCAGAGCAACAACAGCTTATCGTACTTTCCATTCAACCATTCTTCATTCATACATATCCACATACAGAATATTATATTATATATACATAAGTAAGTTGAAAGAAAAAAGGATAAAGACTCAGTTTTGTAAGACTCTCTCAAGCATTCAATATTTGACTAAAATGAAATATTTATTTCGCAAAAGAAGCACAAAAAAAGAATTTCCTTTTTTTGCTTTTTTTCTTTCTTTTGAAATTGTATAACACAATGGGGATGGGGATGGATAGGTGTGGAAATTTTTCGGTTGTGAAATGTTGTGATGTGGAAGAGAATTGGATTAGGAAGGCTTATGAAAAATTTAGTGTGTTGTGATTCCTTAATGTTGATTTATTTTTGAAGTTATGGTTGGAAATTTTTCGAATTTGAAGAATGTGGCGCGCAACTGTTGGGCGGAGATGGTTTTTGTGTGTCAACAACAGTTGTACTGAGAATGGTTTGGAATTGCGCGAGATAGTTGTGTGGAGTATGTTGCGCGACTGTAATTTAATTACTTATTGGAACCATACCCTGATTTGGAGCTTAGGTTGCTACAAAATGCTTTCCATCTTACTCTATTGCTGGCCGAATCACAAACGTTGTAAGCATACTTCGGGTTCCCCAATCCCTAGTTGCGCAACTTTAATGTGGGAACAATTTTGTATTCAAGCAACCGTTGTTCAAGAAATAATTGTATGTCGCGTACAACGGTTGTGCTAGAAACAGTTGTATATGTCACAAGCAACTGTTGATCTGGAAATAGTCACATATGACTCGCAACATTTATTATTTTCTATATTATTTCTCTCTTAACTCGAGTGACAATGTTTTTAGAACTTAAAATCGCGCAACAATTCAGAGAAGAATTGCATCATATGGTGGTTAGCTGTTGTGCAAGAAATAATTTTCTTAGTTGCGTAACAGTTCTACCGAGAATAGTTGAATATGTTGCGCAACTTTGTATGCTTCAAATTATATACGGTATTCAGCTATTTCACTGTAAATTATTGATTGTGGCGCGCAATATTTGATCCCAAAATTGTTGTATACAGCACTTGCTGTTTTCGATACGTAACAATTGCGCAAAAAATTGTGTCGCGCAATGATTGTGTAGGAAACATTTTTATATGTTGCGCAACGGTGTGAAGAGCAATTTAATATGTCGCGCAACTGTTGTAAATGGAGTAATTTTCAGATGTCGCGTAACTGTTGTATATGGAGCAATTTTGTGCGCAAACGTTGCTCAGCTGTTTATCAGCCGTTGTTCAATTGTTGCGCTCTTATATCGCGCATATATTGTACGAAAATAACTTCCTTGAATTTCAAAAATTCCTTTAAATACCCTTCAAGCTTCATTAGCTATAACTTACAAATTATATATTCAATTCCAATTCACCTTTCATAATCCATTCAGTTCAATAAATAAAGAACATTTCCATCCCTAGAAACGGAATAAGGGTATGAGTATATGAAGGGTAGTACACAATGTATATGAAGGATGAAGAGAAGCACAAGCTTCACATTTATATTCAATTTCATTCCATTTCATAATTTTACTTACTTTGCTGCAATCCTTGAGAAAAAAAAAAACTTTATCGATAGAAATTTCATGTATAATATGTTCGAGAGCAGCTAGCTATTCACATGAAGTTTTATTGTATTATGAATTTCATTTTATTTGTGAAGATGGCAACATACAATATTATTAAATTTAATATTTTTTTCATATTCATTCGAACTTCGGTTCGGTTCAAATACAGTTTAGTAAACAGCACACATAAGAGAAAAGTTTTCAAATCCCCCAATCGTATATATGCTTGTGATATACATTAATTTCCAAAAAATGTGGATGAATTATATCTTCGAAGATATAAGGGGCCGTTCACTTATTACGTTCAATTTTTAGGCCCTACCTCCCCCTACGATTTGTGGATCAGCCTATTTTTAAAATTTCATGGACATTTTGTAATGAGGGGGGGGGGGGGGGAGTTGGTCCATAAATTCCTTTTTTTTGCGTAACGCAATAAGTGAACAGCCCCTAATGTAATTTATGTTCGAGTTCTTCTTTTTTTATTGTTATTTCAAGAGCATCAGCGGAAAAATTGCTATTCTGTAAGATCAATAGACATTCATCATATTTCTTCTTATATTTGTGGATGAGCATGATTGTGGATTCATTATAAAGATGAAGAAATTGAGAGATATTTTTAAGAGAGTTTCGTGAATGGATAAAAATTTATTTTCTTGTGTAAACAATGGGAATTGAGTAAGTTATTATGATACAGTAATTGCTATAAAGCAGATTTAAGAAGTTTATTGAGGATATGCTTGAATAGTTTTCGAGTTTATTAGAACGGAATGTAATGCTTTTTTGTTGCACATTTGTTAATGAAGGTATGAAAAAGTTTTAATGAGAGAATTTTGGAGCTGAATAATAGGGAACTTAAATTGGTTCAATTGTTATGCCAAAAGGAACTAAAATTTATAAAGATGACGTTGGGGATGAAGGATCTTGAATTCTAGAATTTAACAGTTAATTTGCGGATTCTTTTAACCATTTATGATTAGAATCTAAGTTGAAATTCTAGCTAACATTGCTGCCATGTCTCAGTCATTCAAATCGACAGCACTCTATATTGATTAAGAGTTCGATTTCCAATAAGAATCGAGCCCTTATAGTAACTAAAGAGTGAATCAAATATCTGATCTGTTGCCTAACCACTCCACCACATAGGACTTACTCTCGCAAAGGTAGAATCGCCTATATATGACTTGATACTCCAGATTCCGATTAAACGCCTCAATACCCAAGCGGTATAATCTAGAAATTCTCATCTATAGCCATGAAAATGAACCAAATGGAGTCAAGATGTCGCAAGAAAGACTCCAGACTATTTGATATCATCCCAAAAGAAACATGACGAGAAAAACTCGGTTAATGCTGTTCTTAGGTCAACATGACTCTTGCGTGGGAGGGATATTACTGAATCCAGATCAATGCTAGAATTGCGTCGGCCTGAGGACATGTCGTTAACTGAGGATATGTCGTCAACACTTCAAATACGTTGTGCAATGTTATACACTGAAATAATATTTTCTAAATTGGTTGGTTCGGTTCCTTAACTGGGGCGCACGGGAGCTCATTCCGCGTTCAAAGAGCGTCTGTAGACAGCTCTATCTTTCGATAACTCCTGCCAATTAGGGATATTGAGAACTCTAGCGTCCTTATCAACACAACCAATCCAGGACATTTTTGGTCTTCCTCTTGACCTTTTGCCGTCCATAAAGTCTGCAAAGGTTACTTCTATATACTGGGGCATCCTGTGGCCGTCTTTTTCTAAATTAACATCTTTTAATTACGTCTTGCAGATCTAAAACTCAGAATAAACAACAGCCTGAAATATTTGGGCAACTCCCACTCTAAATCAAGACACCCCTAGAGCATCAAAGCCTTTTTGAGCATCAGCTTTTCTTTTAACATCATTGAAAATCCATCAGCTCACATTAAACATTTCATTATATTTTATAATTAATACTGCATCATACTTTACAACCGTCCCAGTAACCCCTCAATTTCCTCTTCAACCTTCAACATTCATCTCCACTTATCACAAATCACTTAACAATACAAAAAACGAGCATTTACATTCTACTAAGTACCAATGCTGCCCAATGACACAATTATCTTTATATATATGTTGAAAAAACAGTTCGAGACTCGTCAGTGTCAGATAGCATTATCCTTTCTCACGTCAGCAAGCAAATAAGCAAGAAAGTAAGTACATAAGCTTCTCTTTCACAACATTTTTTTTTATTGACACAAATAAGAATTGATACAAAATTGTACATACCAAGACGTAAGAAACGAGAGACAGAAAAGTATAAAAAAAGATACCAACAATGTAGTGAGAAAGGAAATGACACTAAAGTCAATAAAAATTATTGCAGAAGTTGACGGAGATCATTGAGAAGTATGTTAAAGTTACTGTGTGTCACATTGTCGTCGAGGTGAGTCTTTAATGTGCTGATTTTATAATTGTAAAGTGGTCAAGTGTGTCGAATGAGTTTGTGTGGCTGACTGAATGTCTAGGTGATGTTGTTATTGGCTGGGTAGAAGTGGAATTGAGTCATAATTGTTATTTTAGCCATTTTAGTCATTTTAGTCATTAATATACTTACTTACTTATTTCGTAGGCCGTATGACTAAGTGTGATCCATGACCTCCCTCAGTCGATTCTTGAAGCTCTATCGCTGGCTACCGCTTGCCAATTACCAATTCCAAGTGTGGCTCTAGCTTTATCATAGTCATTAATATGAATGGCTTAAATCTGTTAATCGATGAAGAATCTTGTCCAATTGGTTGGCTTGACTCTGATTTAGCGACAGACTTGGTTTATACTCGGCAGATTAAGTTTATATGTGACATCAAATCAGAGTCCTTACGGTTTAGTACAGGATTTTGGATCGATTAAATGATTTCTGGAAAGCACAAGGCTCAAAAATGGTCAAAATTGCAGCTTCAGGCTGATTTGACTCAAGGCTAAGGCCTGATTTCATCAATTATGGTCTGAAGCCAAAGTAACGCTGATCAATGACTGATATTGACCATTTATATGTCGTATGTCTTTAAGGATTGTGCTATTCGGGGTCATATGCCATCCAGACTTTTACTATTCGGATAAAAATAGTTTAAATCAGGTGAAATTGGGATTGGACAAGTCAAAATAGCGACAAACCTGAAATTTATGGATTCACTCTTATGTGTAGCGAAGCATCGTCTAGTCATGCGAATATAACAGCACTATTTTGAGAAACTTAGAAATGGACTTTTTTATGTTCTAACTATCAATGGCCTACACTTTTGCTACAAATAAAATCACATCAGAACCAAAATGCCCATCCATCACACACCTAGCACCAACAATTCCATATGCGGATTTATGCGCGACTGAATGAAGCCCCATGAAGCCTTCAAACATCAATTTTTCCAACAATTTCTATTCCATTCCATATCTCTAGTCACTTTTATTATTGCTGTATATTGATTACCCAATGAACTGTATGTAATAGCATTCACATAAGTAAGCACAATAATAATGATAATTTCTTGACTTATATTCAAGCAAGACATTGAATGGATAGAAGTGAATTGTGGGGTATACAAGAGGTCATGATGATTCTACAAAAAAAATAATAAAATAAATCGAGAACTTATGAAGTTCTCTTCAATCAATTCTTAAGAGTCAGTCAATTCAGTCATGTATGTATTAAATTTATATATGAAGAGCATCCACTTCCATTAAGACTTTTTCTGTATTCTGACATTTGAAATGAAACACATTCCCCTCAATTCCATTTCATTTAATTTCTAAGAGCCCAACAAGACCATTCATCCATACATATATGAGCTGAAACCAGAGTTGGAAAACAGGTAATCTGTGACAGGCAAAAACCGTACAATTTCTTGATAATTTGTAAGAAAACCATACAAATTATTTGGTTTTGGTTTTGTAAGAAAAATCATACAAATTATTGAGAATTTGTACAGTTTTTTCCAGTCACAGGTGCCTGTTTTCCAACTCTGGCTGAAACCGTTCAATTTATTGATAATTTGTACGGTTTTATACGAAAAACCATACAAATTATTAATAATTTGTACGGTTTTTGCCTGTCACTGGTGCATGTTTAGCAACTCTGGTTGGCAAAAACCGTTCAATTTCTTGATAATTTGTATGGTTTTATAAGAAAAACCATACAAATTATCAAGAATTTGTACGGTTTTTGCCTGTCACAGGTGCCTGTTTTGCAACTCTGGCTGAAACCTCTTAATGATAATTCATTTCCGTGGAAAATGTTTGTGTATTTATATCCATCCATTCCATCCATCCATCCATTCAATGATGTAATATATAAAAAAAAAAGAGAATTTAATGACTTTCAAGTTTTTGAAGGAACGAAAGAATTATGAAATGAAATAAATTTCCCAATTTCTGATTGTAATGACTTTTTTTTGATAATTATTACAATCATTGAGAAATGAATGGCAATTAAAGCTGCATTAAAAATCGATTTTCGTGGAGTGGAAATAATTTTAAGTTTTTTATGCTCTGAAATCTTAATTCTTATTTGTGAATCATGACTGGTGTTTTTGGAGTTGAGTAGGGTTGGTAATGATTTTAATTATTTTTACAAATATTTCAATTTTTTTCTAAATTTTTTAATTTTTTTGTTAGATTTTTTAAAATTTTTTCATTTTTTTATATCTTTTCAATTTTTTTAATTTTTAAATTTTTAAATTTTTTAAATTTTTATAAATTTTTAAATTTTTATAAATTTTTCAATTTTTTATTATATTTTTCAAATATTTTTAAATATTCTAATTTTTATCAAATTGTTAAAGATTTTTTAATTTTTTTAATTTTCTTTAATTTTTCAAATTTTTTAAAATTTTATAAATTTTTAAAATTTTTGACTTTTTTCATTAAGCTTATATGTCCATTCAGTCGAGAATTTAAAACACCACAAAAAAAGAACTGCAAAAAAATCTCTCAATGATCGTAAAAGAACTTCCATTGACGCAATTCAATCAACAGAGATGAGACACAGACACAAAATATATTTTACGTATGCAGAACCGCTTGTGACATCAAAAACAGCAGCGAATGACTTATGCAAAAATATTTAAACGTATTTCCATTCTGACGAACTACTGTTGACGACTTTACAGTAAAAAAATCACATTTTATTGTGTGTTATTTGTACGCTTATGCATGCCTGCGATTGCGAAATGTGAGTTTTAAAAAAATATTAAACTGGATCTCTGGAGGATGGGGGGAAATGAATTTAAGAAATTTAAAAAAATTAAAAAAATTTGTAAAATTTAAAAAAAATTTAAAATTTAGAAAATTAAAAATTTGAAAAAATTGAAAAATTTTTATGAAATTTGAAAAAAATTTAAAAATTGAAAAAGTTTTTAAAAATTTGAAATGATTTTTAAAAATTGAAAAATTTAAAAATTTGAAATGATTTTTAAAAATTGATAAATTTTAAAATAATTTTTAAAAATTGAAAAAATTAAAAAGTTTTAAAAAAGTAATTTTTTAAATTCAAAATCTTTCAAATAAAAAAAAAACGAATTTTTTGTATATAAAATATATAAAAAATTCAAAAGTTTCAAAATGCAAAAAAACTTATTCAAATTATAATATTTTCATCACTAATCAACTTAAAAGTTCGTTAAAAAATGTCATAAAATCTACAAAGCGAATATATTAAAATTTTAATACCTCACATCCCCGATAATCCCGCAAAAAAAAATTCAACATTAAAGCAAAAAAAATCTTAAATTATAATACAAAATAATAAAATTAAGCTGAAATGAAATAAAATAAAAATTCAGCACACAAAAAAGAGCTTGAAAATCTCACAAAAAATAATAACAATAAAAACTGAAATTCGAATGAAAATTGTTATTAATTTATAAATGCAAATTTTTTTTGTGCATTCAGATTCCCCGAGTGTAGCTTAATAAATATGAAAATTATAAGCATCAGATAAAATTTCAATTAAATTCATAGTTCTCAATCCATTTATTTATTAATGAGGGACCCGTATTAAATTTTTATATTATTTATTCAATTTTATTGTTGTTGCTGATGCTGTCGGATGTGTATATGAATAAAATAAAATAATATACAAAAAATTCTCTTCGATTATTATCTCAAATTTATTTAATATTTGCTGAAATGAGAGCCTATTGGTAGGGAATGACAGAATTTACTAAGGGGATCCTCTTAGACTCCCCTTAGACCTTTTTAAGACACTCCTTAGACCCCCCTTAGACATTCTTTAGACCCCTTCTTAGAACCTTTTTAGATCCTTTTTAGACCCTTCTAAAACCCTTCCTAGATCTCCCTTAGACCCCCTTAGACACCTCCTTAGACCCCCCTTAGACCCTCTTTTGATCTTTCTTAGACCCCCCTTAGACCCTTGTTTGATCTTCCTTAGACCCCCTTAGACCCTCCTTAGACCCTCCTTAGATCCCCCTTAGACCCTCCTTAGTCCCCTCTTAGACCCTTCCTAGATCTCCCTTAGACCACCCCTAGATCCCCCTTTCAAAGATCTTTCCGAGACCCTCCTTAGACCCCCTTAGACCCCCCTTAGACCCCCCTTAGACCCAGCTTAGAACCTTCTTAGACCCTTCTTAGGCCCTCTTAGACTCTCCTTAGACCCCTTTGACCCTTAGACCGTTTTGAAATTTTGAATTTTTTTAACAAAGCAAAAAAAAAATTCAAAATTAAAAAATACGTTACAAAACAAACTGTTTTCCAATTCTCGGAGGGGTGTCCCCCAATGACCCCTCTTCTGGCTCCGCCCTTCCTATTGATATAAAATTATTTAAAAGATTCTTTTTAAAAAATTATCATAATTTCTTAATAACTGACCCAATTCACATTCATGTATAATTTATAGTCATATCCATATCAATAAATGTGCCGACTTGACTTCTCGTGTTATTGTTTTTGTTTCAAATGTTAAAATCGTTCAGATGATAATCAAATTAGACAAAAAATGAAGGAAGAAAATAACAAAAGAGAAGAAGTTAAAAGACATTTAAATAATATAGTGTCGTGATAGAAAAAAAGAGGCAGGAAAAATATAAAAATATTTTTAAGTACGAAATATGATAAAATTTCTCATGCTCGAATGATACAGCAGCTAACAGCGGCACAAGCAGTATTTGTGGCGTCGGTAGAGAGAAATAAATGTTATCAAGATTAATTTTTTTAATGATTTGAATATTGAAGCTGTTGATGGTTTAAGGCGCATTTTTCTGTAGACGCATGGGCAGTGAAATTATTGAGATTGCTCAAATTAAAGCTTATTACAAGTAAATGCTTTCGGGTTATGAGGAATCCGGCTTGTTGTCTTAGGATACTTAGCTTTCCTTACCTAACAAAGACCCTGGCAATGAATGTTATGTCGTAAGCATTGTGCATGCTCTTGTCAAGTCGATAGCACTCTATATAATTATAACGAGGTTGGTTTGTCGTGGGAATCGAACTCAAACACCATAATGAGTATTCTCACAAAAATGATCCAGAATAGCACAACCAATTCGCTCAAGTATTGCTTTATCGCGGCGTAAATGACAAGACACAAAGTTGGCGCACTCATTTTAGTGAGCATGGTTTTTTGTCTGTTGTAGTGCCGATATTATCTACGATAAAGGGTATTTTAGCTTCTGTGCTGTATTTAAGGTTCAAGATCCATAAGATGGAAATTTATGTTAGATTAGGTTAGGAGCAAGAACCTAGAAAGGCACACAACTTAGAAATGACCAAGAATCCGATAACACCCCAACGTAAATCTGACTCTAATCTAAATTTAATTAAACCTGGCCTTAGACTAGAGTCGTGTTGGTGTGTGCCGGATTTTTCGCAAACTTTTGGCAATTTCTACATCGTGTACATTTCAGAACTGTATTTTAAATATTTATCCTAAAGGTTCAATAAAATACGAGTATACATGCTCAATGATTATATTACGGTACTTAGTGAGCATACTCATTGGTAATTGGTACCGTGAAATGCTCATTGAGGATATGCCTGTATACTAAAGGCTATTTTCTCATTAAGAACATCAACTTAATGGAGTATTCTAGTCAATTAAGCCTACACAGCTATTAAAATGATACCACAAATTGACTAAATTAAGTTTATCCCAGCCATAACTTGATTATGGCCACTTTCATACTACATTTCAGCTGTTAAAAAACGTCATTAAATTTTAAAAAAGTTTTAGTTTCATTGAAAATAATAAAAAAAATATCTTAAATGATTTTTTTTTAGCCAAATTGATTGTGTGATTTTGATAAGTGGCACTTAAGATAGGATCAAAATCTCGCATAGCTTTTAGAATTTACATAAATTATGAATCGTTTTATTTTCTCAAGAAAAACAACAAATCTATTGGAATGCGACAAACATATCAAAGTGTATGTGCCATTACAATAATCAGCTAGAATTGAATTAATTTTGGACAATTTAGATTCAAGTTGTTGGCAGAAATCGGAGTAAGTTTTATAAAAAAAATTGCAGAGTTGTCAATTTGATATCAATGGCAATATATAGGCAGAGGCAATACCTAGCCAAAGGCACTGCCTAGCCAAATGCAACCGTTTTAGTCTTCAAGAAAGTAAATGTGTTTACCTTTCCATGGGTAATGCCTAGGGCAGCCATCTGCTGTAGTTTTGTCGGAACGATGCTATACTTTTCTACCTTGCTGCTGTGTACCGACAAAGCCTCTAAATGTCCCGATTTTTCCCCAATAGTGCCAAATTCAGAAATGTCCCGATTATTTCCAAAAGTGTTATTCTGCGAAAATCCTCTGGCTACCATAAGGCACTGCCTAGCCAAAAACAACCGTTTTTATCTTCAAGAAGGTAAACGTGCAGGGTGGCCAGAGGATTTTCGCAAAATATCGGCACACTTTAAGAAAAAAAATCGGGACACTTCTAAGTTTGGCACTATTAAGGTTCTTTTGGACTATTTTGAGTCTTAATATTCAAAGAACTAGTTAAATTAGGTTAGAAACTTGCAAAAAAGTGCAGAAAATAATTGAAATTCCGAAAAAAATATTTTCAGTCCTGGGCTTGAATCCGGACCTTCAAAAGGAAAATATTATAATAAATGGAGTTTTTGATCAACAAATTGGGACATTTTGAGGCTTTGTCGGGACATAGCAGCAAGGCTGCAAAGTACAGCAGCGTCCAGGCAAAATACAGCATACGGTAGCCCTAATCAATAGTCAAAAACTACCATGATACTGCTAGACACTTATCAGAGTTGTCAGATAGGTGCCTGTGGGTGCCTTTAGGTAGGCCTAGCGTAGATTTGAGGAGCTACATGATTTTTTCTCATTTTTACAAAAAACACTAGGTACCTACTCAAATCTTGCCAATTCAATAGGCAATGCCTGTGATAGATTTTTGCCTTTTACAGCAAATCAATAATTGACAACTCTGGCACCTATCTGGCAACTCTGAAAAATTGTCATACGAGTCGGACAGGTCAGAGCAACAAAAATTGTGTATCGCATTTAAATATACAACAAGCTATAAAAAATAAAAATTAATCCACCTTATGAATAGGAAATTATAAAAATGTTAATCACTGATATCTTTTAAAAGCCTTTACTTTTTCATTGGAATTAATTCAAAAAAAATACATGTCACATAGTATTAATTATAATACGAGTTGTAAATCAATTAAAAAAAAATTGATAAAATGAGAAAGCCGAGAATGAAAAAAATGCTCATGCGGATTATTGCTTTTTAATGTTCATTCCATTCATTCATTCATTAATTCAATGATAATATTATATTATATTTTCAGAGATACACGATGTGACGATCCTATCGCGTCGTATCAGATTATATTATACCATTTATGCCTGTTCATAGAAATCATTTTAGAGGCGAGGATGAATTTTGGGGATTTTTTAAATGTAAATTAAATTAAAATATAAAATGAAAATTTTTCTTCAATACGAATTGGCATTTACATAATCAGAAAACATCTGAGGAATAGCATTAAGTTTGATATTTTATTACAAGGTATGGTTGATGATGATTTGTGAGCTTAAATTGCTAGGTAGGAAATAAGTTTGGGATATTATGATTGTGTTGTTAACGAACCAGACCAGCTCAAATTATACTTGGTAGACAACAGGCTTCCATAGTGACGTTTAAGTAGCAATTTTCATGGCAGTTAACATAGAAAGTGCCGCATGGATACCATGTGACAACCATGAAGAACTTGTGTCGATTGGGCTGATGTAAAACATAGCAGAAGAGCTTAACAGATTTTAATTTAAACTGGGTTAAAATTCCACAGAACCCTAACTACATGATAAAGGATCTGTCACACTTCGGTTTATTAATACCAAATGGAAGCATCATCCATTTGATGTGGTCATTTAACTTCTCGACATAAACTAGAAATTAACTTGCCATCAACTTGTCATGTGTTTTTGTCCACTGGAGAAAGCATCCGTTTCGGAGCGTTTTCCGTCGGAGAGTTTTCAATTATGTCACTAGAGAAATCAGGGTTAATTATTCCAAATTTTGATGCCAGATAAAAGTGACTCTAAAAGGTTTTCAAACCAAATCCAGTCATGGAAAAGTCAGAGTCATGCACTTCTGTAACAGGATTTTTATGTCGATTCGTTTATACTATTTGGTTGTCTGACACGTCCTCTAATTGCCTAGCAGACAAGAAGCATGCTCATGAGTATCCTCAATAATGTATATATCAGAGATCAAAGTCACTTAAGTCGGCGGCTAAAAATCGGCTTAGCTAAGTCGTTTTTTTATCCAGCTAAACTTTTTCGCTTAACTAAGCCGATTTTTAGCCGCCGCCAACTAAAATATCAACGGCTTCAATCTCTGGTATATTTATTGAATTTATTCAAAAGAACACTCATTTAGATAGCATCCTCATCATTGTTTGTTAGAAATTCAGCCTAAATCTCTCCTGAAGAGCCAAAAATCGGTTGTTCGATCAAAAATCTGACCCTAATCCGTCGTGATTATGATTTAGTTCTAGATTCTGCTTAGATCCGACAGCATTCCAGAGTCACATCGATCTGGTGTGTCGGCGGATCGATTAACCGCCTTGTTCTATTCGACTCTAGCACTGAATAATTGATTAACAATTCCAAACACCTCTCAGTCTATCCTACACTCTGAAAAAGTATTGAATAATTGCCACAAATATCAGATTTCGCATAATTCAGCTAGTTTCATTTATCAATCACCTTATGTCACTATTGACTATATAATTTATAAACATTATTGTCTCTCTCGAGTGATTAATGAGAACTGTTTACTAGATTCTCAAGAAAAAAAGCTATAATCACATATATATTTAGAAAAAAATTTAAAATTTACATATGCATTACTTAATTTATATTTCCTTAGTGTTTAATTATTCAGAAAATAATAATTGAATAATAATCAGCTACACAATCTACAGTAAACAGCTTTTCTTGGAATTGCTCACAGTATCCGCCCGTATTTCATCTCAATATCTCAACAATTAATTATTTTCTAATAGCTCATTTATTATTTAAAAAGAGAAAAAATATTCAATCAAGCTTGGGCTGGCTGGTTGGCATCACACAAAATATTAATTTCCTCAACTCATTAGAATGTCTCAATCTGTGATTAACACAAATACGAGAAAAAAAGAGCTGTAAATTAACATAAAATTTTTAATCTGTTAATCAACAGAAGTTGTAAATAAATAATAAATAAATAAATTAAACTAAAATTGTTCATTAACATGAACAGTCAATCAATTCAGCCTTAATGAATGGATTTTAAATTATTTTTTATTTTTTGTAAAGTGAATTTGCATAAATTTAATTAACAATTCAGAGATATTTAATTTTTATTGTTGTTCACAATTGTGCTTAGAATTCGAGTGATTAGAGCTATTAGGAAATTGTTGAGTTTTACGATTTAAAGTTAATAGGCAGGCAATAGAGCTTAGGCTTAGAATAGTCTAAAGCGGTATACTATGATGTAAGTATCAGTGGTTGGCAACGTGTGTGCTGCGGCATACTAGTGTGCAATCTAAAATTTTCGGAAATGTCATGAGCAGTTTGCGGTTTCGATCGAGGCTACACTGATAAAAATAATTTAATATTTTGTATTAGATTTGTATGAGAAAATCTAATACAAAATATTAGATTTTCCTCAAATGCAAAAATATTAGATTTTAATAGATTTGTATTAATTTTTTTAAAGGGAAAAATTTAAAAGAAAATAACCGTTGTGATCATTAAAAATTTAATACAATAGTATTAAAATTTAATATTCACATATTAAATTTATTAATTTTTTAAACCTGAAAAATCCGTTTGAAATTATAACATCTAATATTTTTTTATTCGATTCAAATAAAATTTTATTAAACTTTGCTTATGTCCTTAATTTATAAAAATAAGTTTATTTAAGATAAGATGTGACACAATAATTTTGTCTTTTGTGTGCCTTTTTGTAAAATGTTTTCTTTCTTCTGTGTAGTCAATGAAATGTCCTAAGTCTACAGCACACTATTTAGAAAAAAATATGATTATTAAAATTAGAATCGTTCATTATATTATCTTAAATATATTATACCTTGAATCAATCAATGCTATTGAATTTGTCGACTCATTACGATCGATGTTCTCTACTTTTTCATAGAATGTTCATCAGATGCCAGATCGGATTTATTTGCTAAAAAGAAAATTTTAATTAGCACATGAATTTTTATAAATTTCAATCAAAACTTACCTGGTTATATCTTTACTATGCTTTATTTGTAGATGCTCTTCATAATCTATAATTTCACTTAAATACTTCTTGCACTTTTCTTTAAAATATGGCATTTTAATTATTTCAGTTATTATGTCTCAAATTGTAATGACACTTCACAATATTTTTACTAATAGAAATATATTAAAATTTAATACTAAAATATTAAATTTTAATATAAACATAAGTTTTAATACTACAATATTAAATTTTAATATTAAAATATTAAATTTTAAAACTAAAATATTAAATTTTAATATGGTAAAATATTTAATACTAAAATATTAAAATTTAATACTAAAATATTAAAATTTTAATACTAAAATATTAAAATTTAATGCTAAAATATTAAATTTTAATATGGCGGTATTAAAATTCAATAGAAAATTTTAAAACTTTTGGATTGTTTACAAAAAGCTAATAAAAAACTATTAGAATCTAATAAAAAATATTAGAATATTGTTTAATACAAATCTAATATGAAAATATTACAAATATTTTTATGAGTGTAACCATCAAGATTTTCCGCGAAAATAAAAGAATGCCCATATCTAATTGCCCATTTTTGGAGGTCATTATGATTTTAAATCTGAATTGTACCCAAACAGCATGCTAAGGCACCACAATAAAGCTGTAACAACAAGATACAGACCTGTCCTGATGGCACAATAACAGTTGATTTTGACCCATTTTTGGGACAACAAATGCAATTTTCCGTATAGTGTCACTCTAGGTAGCAATCACCTGGTAAAGACTGACCTTGTAAATAGAGTTACTCTGTCAATTAGGTAGCTCTTAGCTTGCAGAGAGACTTTATGATGCTTACATACAGTACTCAAAGTAGAATTGCACTCATTTCCTTCATAATTTAAACACTTTTCTAAGATTGAGTAATATTATACCCTCAATATTCAGCATATTAAGTCATTAAAGCCCAATTGAGAGCTCAACCTATCATTTTAGATTGATTACTGTGCACATATCGTGACAAGTTCCTCAAATGAGGGGTTTGTTACTACAAGACGTAAGGTCGACTAATCATAGCTCCGAACCGACAATGTGCATCAAAAAATTGAGCACACGACATGCATGCAACAAAATATTAATTAAACCACAAAATTTCAGGAGAATTCTGTAGAACTTTGTTTTAGAAATCTACAGAATTGTTCAACAGAATTCTGCAGAATATTCGGTCTACCAAATGAACTGGAATCGTATTCTTGATCATGCTCCTTGTCTATTAGAATTAACACTAACTTACATAACTTTATTGCATTTCAACAACTCAAAAAATTAAACTGATTAGTATAATAAACCCATGTCGAATGTACAGCTACACCAGCATCACAATAAAAAATTATACAAAATTAATCTGAACAGCAGTAAACTAACAAAAAAAAAAAGCAATTTAAAATGGAAAAAAATCATCTCACAATCTCCGAACAATAAAAAAAAAGAGTCGACAATACTTAACATTCAAAACGAGCCTCATTCAAAGCCAAATAGCTATTAAAAATTCAATCCTCATTTTCTAATTAAGCAAAAGAATGGAAAAAGTTTTTTTACTGAGGAACGGTTATCTCGTCGCATCAAAAATAATAATATCCAGAATTAATTACTACGTAATAACGCTTTCCTGGAGTGCCTAGCTATACATTTAATAGGATGCAGCGTAACGATGATGATGCAAGTTCTGCTGCTGATTCTATAGTCTGTGGAATCTACGAATAATACCTAAAATCTAAATTGAATGTAATTATTGTATTAATCCAGAAATATTAGGTCAATTTTTTTGAGAACCGTGCCTTTTCATGCTCCCTATCCTCAATATTGTAAATCTTCCTTTATCTCAACATCACATGCACAGCATGTGCTTAATTAAAAATATATACACAAAAAAAGAATGTTGAAATGAATGAACTAGCAAGTATGAAGGAACGAAACACAAAAAATATATGCGGCTTTGGCAGAAATTCAAAATAACATATGAAGTATATTAAATGCATGAAAAATTGTCATTAAATCTATACAAGAGAACTAATTATGCAAAACTACTAATTGCTACCATACGAAACAAATGAAATAAGTAGCACACATGGCTTTACGTACTGAGTAAATCTTTTTTCTTTCAGTAAGCTTAGCTATAATTTTTTTTTCTTGAGCTTAGTTTTCTTGGGATTGTGTTGAGCTGGTTAAAAAGGTGTGCAGTTTGGGTTTGTCTTTGGGATTTTAAGTTGATCTGATGGTTAAAGACTAAAAGGATCATATATATGCCAAAATTAGGTTTGATGAATTATTTGCAAGACATTTCGTCTAATCTGGTTTAAGTTAAATGATATTTTATTCTGGATATACCAGAATTAAGAGACAAAGGCAGAATCTATTCTAAAAGATGCAGGAAAATTTGAAATCAAGTGATTAGAAAATAATCTAAACTCTATCCTTGAGAGATCGGACTTAACTGAAAAATTTCAAATTACCCTCTTTGTCAGTACCCAAATTATAACCTAACCAATATAAAGGCATTCAGAAGGCATACGATTTAGAGAGCCCTAACTTACACCGAACAGGGTTCGAATTGTTGACCGTTTCTACTTCATATGATGATTAGTTACTATTGATCCTCTGTTTAGGGCGTTAATAATATAGTTGAATAGGCTACTGTTCCTAACTAGAACGGCTACTTCAGGATAATCATATAGAATCTATTCGTAATGCACATAAAGGCTGAACTGATAATGGTGTCCTAATTGTTTGAATGGAGACCTTTCTGATATGCACATGGTACGGTAAAGGCCAAGTATCTGGCTCTAAGTTGACTTTAGTATGACCTGAAGTTAGATTTCACCGAATTTAATCGCTTCAAAACCAAAGTGGTGGTTTTTAGAAAAATGGTTTTGGAGATGTCGAACTAAACAAACTGCTAAAAATGTTGTTCCAATTAATACATGTAAACCATGGAAACCTGTTGCTATGAAAAATGTTGATCCGTATACAGCGTCAGCAATAGTAAAGCGGGTCTAGAGCTGGAATTTAAATTCAAATGAAGTCTTACAATTTTAAAACCAATTTCACCTAAATCTTCACAAGCCCCGAATATCACAAGTCGGTTAATCGATCCAAAATCGGACACGAGTCGTGAATCTGACTTGGTATCGGATTCGGTTAAAATGTGGCCGTCCATGTCTGGGGGAGAATTTTAGATCAATTAACCGTTTTTTGCTTTTCTCTAACAGGCAAAGAAACCCCTTTTAGGTACCGCAGTGGTCTTTCTGTATCATGAAAGCATTCTCTTTGCCTAATAGGGTTTTAGATAACCAGACACCCAACTCCACGAAGCACAAGCGCTCTATAGCTTCTAAAATTCAAAAACAAACACATTTTCAACTTCCTTCCTCTTATTGTAAGTAAAACAGATTGCTGTTTATTATTAATGGACTCATGTCGAGTTGACTTAGGTACAATTTTAAAATCTAATTGAATGCTACGTGTATTTAAGTAGTTAACATTTTACACACATTTTACATTTTTTTCTTTCAATTCAATGCAAAATGTTACAGTTAAAATTTTCGCTAATGATATGACATGCCGCGCTTTTGTATATTTGTTAAGTATAATGAATAGACTAGAGTAAAAAAATGTATTTTTTTATATTTTTTCAAGAATGAACATAAATACACATATTTATAACGAATGTCATTAATTAGAGTAAATTTGTCATTCGCTAAAAAGGAAATGTGTTAAAAATAATATTATTTCTCACTCAGCTGGATCTAATTTTAATGTCGTGGAATTATTTTTTTGTCAACATTTTATTGATTTTAGTGATTAATTTTAAATGGCTTTATGTAATAGCATTTATGGCGTAATGACATGCAAATTTTGAGTGGAAAATTTTTATATTTTAGTTAATTAAGGTTTGTTTTGACGCTTAGCTTTAAGGTCCATCACTGATTCTGCTTATCTTTAGTAACTAAAGTTTCAATTTTGACGCTCAGCTCTAATAATTCAATTTTGAATTTGAGTTCTAAATTTTGATGCTCAGCTGTAAGGTTTCAAATCTGACCTTCAGCTCAATTGTTTCAATTGTGACGCTCAGCCATAAAGTTTCTGTTCTGATGCTCAGCTCTAAGATTTCAATTTTGACGCTCAGCCTCTAAAGTTTCAAATTTGATGCTCAGCTCTTAAGTTTCAATTTTTGATGCTCAGCTTTAAGATTTCAATTTTGTTAATCAGCTCTAAAGTTTCAAACTTGACGCTCAGCTCTAAGATTTCAATCTTTGATGCTCAGCTCTAAGGTTTCAAATTTGACGCTCAGTTCTAAGGTTTCAATTTTGACGCTAAACTTTTAAGGTTTCAATTTTGATGCTCAGTTCTAAAGTTTCAATTTTGATGCTCATCTATAAGGCTTCCATTTTGAGGTTCAGCTCTAAGATTTTAATTTTGACGCTCAGCTCTAAGACTTCAATTTTAATGCTCAGCTCTAAAGTTTCAATTTTGATGCTCAGCTCTAAGATTTCAATTTTGACGCTCAGCTCTAAAGTTTCAATTTTGACGCTCAGCTCTAAGGTTTCAATTTTTGATGCTCAGCTCTAAAGTTTCAATTTTGACGCTCAGCTCTAAGGTTTCAATTTTGACGCTCAGCTCTAAAGTTTCAATTTTGATGCTCAGCTCTAAAGTTTTAAATTTAGACGCTAAACTCTAAGTCCTAATTTTGACGCTCAGCTTTAAGATTCTAGAATAATCCATTCTAATCACCTTGATATATCAGCTCCACATGACGTCATACAACAATTATTCATTCAAAATCACCCTCAGTACAACAGTAAACAATTCTAGTCAACACAGCAAAAATATACAAAATACCCACCTTTTGCATCACGATAATAATTAAAGCATAATATCAAGTGTAGTAGCATTATCGCATACTAATTAAAATTCACCATATTTTATTGAAATGTGCTTTCGCTCGACACTTGCAATGAATGTTAAATAGACTATATTTTGCATTCATATTTGCAAAAAAGCCTCCATACCGCAATGTTAGCAGCATATATATTTTTAATATGTATATACACATGCCAGCCTGAAAATGAATGTACTTTTGTGAGTGGCGTTCCAAATTTGCCCGAGTTAATTAAAAAATACTTTTTTTTTTTTATTATTCATTCCTCACTCGCCCCAAAGTCAGTATAAAGCCTTGCAAATGCATGTAATTAAATGAATATTTTTCAATTTCAAAAGCACACAAAAATTAGACAGAACATAAAGAGATTTTTTAATGCAATCAATGTGACGTATTTTTTTCGAAAAATTAATGGACATTGCTAATTCGGG
Organism: Chironomus tepperi; assembly: GCF_022539635.2. Classification (NCBI taxonomy): domain Eukaryota; kingdom Metazoa; phylum Arthropoda; class Insecta; order Diptera; family Chironomidae; genus Chironomus; species Chironomus tepperi. The sequence continues at coordinate 180,582 of NW_027226583.1, forward strand.
TATGCATTCAGTTCCTTTTCGTTTTTAATTGATTTCCAAAAATGGGTAGAGAATTGAAAAACGCCCAAAAACCAAGCATTTTTTTATTTATTATTCAAGTTCCTCAATATGCACATAATTTATACATCAGCAGTCTGTCGTGAATGCAAAGAATGTTGCTTTTTGTGAATGTTAAATTAGTGGTGTGCTGTGTTGGAGCTGAGAATGAAAGACGCCCATTAGAATGAATGAAATATGCTTTTTATTTTGAGGTTTGAATTGTTTTTTAGAGTTTATATTGAAAATAGAGACTTGATAGGGAGTTGCACAAGGTGAGAAAATGGGAAGCAAATAGTGTCCCCAGGATGTCAATAATTTCTCTTTTTTATCAAATTTGTAACATTTTTGACTATTTTTTTTTTTTTTGTGACATTTTGTCACTTGTCCGCTATGTTGACGATCTTTAATGTCCATCCGCATGTCAATGCCCAACCACATGCCCATGCCCAATATCATGCCCATTCCCATTCCCTTGTCCATTTCCATGCCCATTCCCATGTCCATACCCATGACTCAGACTCCAAGTTAGATTAAACGATATTGAAAATTTAACCATTTTTCCAGACAATTTCTGTCGTAAGCTGAATTTGGACTAATTTAACTCGAAGGCAGGGCTACGACAGACTAAGAACAACATTTTCTGACATTTTTTTCTGTCATGGACTAGATTTTAACGAATCTGACTCGAAAACAGAATCACACAGACCAGACGACACCATTTTCTGACTTATTCGTGTCATGTGTCCTTCAACCACAGTTGACAATTGACCGACAATCGAACAAAACTCCGCCAAATATCAATTATCATCGGCAGTCTACGACGAACGGCCTCTTGCAGTACCAGGTGGAAGTCGCTATTAGCCGAATGTCTGTAGCATCTACCATGGTCAACGGCCATTTGAAGGGAAAACCTAATATCGACAGTGTACCAGTCGTCGATGGTAGGACCAAAAAATGGCTGATGACAGCCGATTGCTCATTTCAATTTGAGGTGGCAGTGGACCGTCCGCAATCGGCAAAAACCCGTCGATAACATCTACTAACGGCGGACGGTCGTCGTTGATTGAAGAAAACAAACAATAGAAGTGCCAATTCTGGCAATGGACCGACGGCAATAGGCAAAAACCTGTCGAATATCAACTATCACTAGCAGTTAACGGCGGAAAATAGTAGAAGACACAAAACGGCAGAAGACAGCCAATTGCCAATTATTCTTTCAATTCAAAATTTGAAACCTGACAATTCATTCTAAGCTAGCTATTTCTCAATATCTACAGCCAAAAACTTCCATTCAAATATTCAAATCCAATTCTAATTTCAAGTTCAATTTCTTTCTCATCCAACATGACATCTCATTGCCAATTTTATTGTCTTAAGTTTCATTTCAATTCCAATTTTTATATTTTCAATGTGCAAGTCGATACTGGCGTTGACGGCTTTGTGTTTTATATTCTTTTTGGATATGCTGAAATCTTATATTGTTCAACAAAAAATTCGTAAAATACACAAAAAAGAAGAGACGTTTTATGTTTCTGTCAGTTTCTTGTGAAACGTAAATGTTTATGAAATTCTATAACACTGCTCTAAATTCATGTCGTATGAGCCACTACGACCAAAATTCCAAGTATAACGAATGTTTGGTCTCAATTCTCATAAAATAAACAACCATTTTATCATCAACAGGATCTTTCAAGTGGATAGAATGAGAAAAATATTCTCAAGACTTCCATTAGACATCCTTTAAAGATGTAATTTATTTTTTCTGTAAACAATAAATCTTTCCAGCACCTTATTATGCCTGCAAACTCGACCAAATGTTTTTCATCCATAAAATATTTATTTTTTTTTTTTTAAACTTTTTTTTCTTTTCCTTCTCATTTGCTAAGTTTAAAATTGCTATGCTGGATATATGGTAGAGTCATTTGAGATGGTAATTAGCCCCTGATTGATTTATACGCTTTTTAATGTTCATTTGTCTATGAATTTCTATAGCTTTGTTCCTCTCTCTCCTTCCTTTTTTTCGGAATTGGGTTTTTTTTGTGTTTCTTTTGTTGAGTAATTTATGGACATTTTTTGAGAATGTGTGTAAGGACTGCATTTTGTCCGTTAATGTTGATTGTTTTTTGAGCATTTTAGGGATGAAATGTAGTGATGAATATTCAATTAAGGCAATTTAAATTGATGTGATGAATAAATTAATGATTTTGAAGATTTAATGACTTCTTATGTAATTGTGTCCAATATTTGACACCCTTAGATTGCCTTAAATGACGTTTTATGTCTTAAAATTTGAACAAATCTACAATTCCAGTTAATCAAGAGGGTACAGTCGAGATTTGGTGATTAAAGTTTCTTCAGCTTTGTTTTCAATGTCTACTGGATGTTGACTTCTTAATCTCACATGTGAATGGACAAAAAAACTGATCAAAAAACCGCTAAAATTAGTCAATACCACGCCTTTAAATAGTCATAAGGTTTTTTTTCCACTCTTGCATAATTTGAAATTTCTTGCAGAAGGTATCAGGACAATACAGAGGGATGAGGATGAGTTTATAGTCATAATCCCCCTTTTCCGACAAGAATGTTCAATTTCATTGAGTTTTTCAAGGCAAAATTGCAAAATCATCTAACCTTTCTTCTTCATTATTGCGATACATATTGACATACATCTCATGCTACCCATACAACTCATGCAGCTCCCCATCTAAAGACAGAACGTTTTAAGAATACGATAAGTTATTGTAAGTTCTTCGAGCGGCAAAATGTGGCAAATTGCATTTTTCGTAAGAAAATGGGTTGAAATCAACCGTCATTGTACCGTCAGAGCAACTAAGCATCTTACCGTTAATGCCACAATGCAGCGTTGCGGTAATAAACACGCTGGGTGTTATTGTTTATTCTAGGATACAACTACAAGATACTGCCAAAAATCTCATCCTCAAAACTCATTCCTTTTCCAATTCTGTTTAAAAATATATCAAAAGTGATAATTTTCATGGAATTTCAACACTGCGTCCGTTTTTTCCGAAAAAATTGATGATAATTCTAGATATAGCATAAATTGATGACTTATTAGCTTCACTACAGCTTCTCAAATGTCTATAACAAAACTTGCCATTATCTGGCAAATATACCTCTTTTAAGGTACCATAATGGTATTTTTATAGCACGAAAGCATGCTCATTGCCTGTCAAAACTGCGCTTCATCCACAACTCCTCGCAAAAAACAACCCAACTTGTTTCCACAAATTTTATTTTTTTTCGCAACCATTCGTCTCGTTTAAAAATTGTAACTTACATACGTCTATAAATGAATGAGAGAATTCTTTTTGACATGGGATCTATAGACGATTCTTTTTTACTCTCTATGTTTTAATGGATTTCCTTTCACTCTAATGACTCTAGTGTTTCTATTGTATTTAACTTGTGCAAAAATAGCACCCTATTGAAATCGACATGGAACAAAAAGTGTTGAATTGAATGACTGAAAAATTCTCTTCTTTTTTGCCTGCTTTTCTGAAAAAAAAGCAGCAGAACCATTCATAACAAATAGCAGCTCGCAATGTGAAATGTCATTGTATAAAAACAGTTCAGTTTCTTCCTCTTTTCCCTGCTTGACTGACTCATTCTTCTCACAAAACGATTGTCGATTGAATTTTGCATGAATCGGTTCTTACTCAACCGTACGATGCTTTAGAAAATTGAGAGTGTGGAACATAAAATAAAAGAAAAGAAATTTTTTTAATGATTTATGTACTGACTGGTGATTCTCTTCTTTTATTTTGTCGCTTTTTGTTCTATTCTGCAAGTTCACATTTATTATGTGTGACATAAAATAGTCACAATGATATTCTTATCCTGAAACTGAGATGGTTTGGAGGGAATTGTAAAGAAATTGGAATAATTATCGCTTTATTTACATAAGAATGAAGTTGGAAATTTATGGTTGATGGTTAGATTTTAAGAATTAATTTTATGCATACAAAGAAGACAAACGGCATAGAAAATGTGAAAAATCTAATTTCAGGCCAGATTGAGACTAAGCTGAATTTGGAGAGCATAATCACAAGCATGCTCCTTGTCTTTTCGGACACTTATTATTAATTTTGATCAATTTCTCATTATTGTCTAGCACGGAATTGGTGAAATTTGGAAAGAGCACTGATATCCGGAGTCAGACTGAGCTCTGGTCGGGTTCTTCTACTGTTCTTTGCCGTTTGCCCTCAGAATTAGTCTTTTGTCGACAGTTAAGTCTTGTCTATACGACAGCCAAACAAAAAATATGGAAGGAACCAAATCCGAATTGTGCAAATTGATAAATTGACCAAAAGTTTTATTTTAGGTCGACATGATTCTAACTTATCGCCGACTTCAAGTTGAATTTGTAATCAAACTATGCCAGAGTCAAGACGGCTTAATTCCGCAATTTGGATCGATTAACCGATTAGTTTATTCGTGAAAAAGCGTTTATTGACAGTAGATATCAATCGGCTTGAAATCGGTTAAAAAATGAAATCATACATTCTGAAAAAGCACAATGCATCGAGTTTATTGCTTCGCTTGAAAAGTTGACAAAACCAACGGACAAACAGCAATCAAAGTAGCTTATTTGCTTATGGTTGCATCAGCACTACAACGTATCGGCTTCTTAAAGACATAATTGTGCTATTTGAGTATCCATTTAATAACTTAGAGGATAAGATTTCAGCAAAATTAGAAACTTTTGGGAAACAAACCTAAAAATTGATCATTTTCTACATTGTGGTACTTCCTTCACTAGCAAACAGTGGATAGATGTAATTCAACATATATTGTATTTCAATACAATTTTACCTACAAAATTGTAACAAAAATTCTCAAAATTTCCACATCCCCATGTAAATATCAACTTCACACTAGCATCAGACATGACCAAAAATTCAATAGTCTCCCACCCATCTAAAACAAAAAAAAAGAGACAGCCAGACATAGCAGATTATGATTTTTTCAATATTCAACAGCACAAAAAAAAAACACATTCACAAGCAATTCGATGCTAAATTGAATTGATAACCACTTCTAATCGAATTTTGCTGTTCATTGCAGGTTCTGTATTTTTTTACTTTATTTTTCAATTCCGGGCTTTTGGCTAATGCCTTCAATGAAATATAATGCCATACATTCTGCTCTATTTCATATCATGAGAGCACCAGCAGCCAGAAACCAATTTATATATACTTTTTTTAAATAACAGATGAAAGAGAAACGAAAAACAGAAGTGACTTTTGCATGAGACTGCTGCTTTTTTTTTTGTATACAATAAGATATAAATTTTGCAATTTTATTATGTCCTTCTGATCACGTTCTGCATTCAAAGAAAAAATGAAAATTAAATATAAATTGAATTTAATTCCAAAAAATTTTTTATTGGAAGTATCTCAAAAGTAGCCCTACGGCGACTGTAATTTAATTTACAATTTTTTTACATATAAAATTGAGTGCATATGGGGGCATTACAAGCTGAGCTATTGAACTTGGGGCGCTGTTGATTACTATGGAATTTTATTGGATGTCAATTGCCAGCATTATTAACGGCACCAAAAAGGCAGAAATGACAATACGGGCGGTGAAAATGAAATGAACTGTTGATATCAAAACTAGTTTGTTGAATTTTTTTTTAAAATAAAATTGGAATGTTGGCATGATGAATGGTGTGCTAAAGGTAATTAATCTAGTTCGTCGACTTGTTGACTGGCTTGAATATTGGGTTCAATGATTTTTTTGTGGAATTGAAATTTCTTTCGTGGGGTTACTTTGTGAATTGTTTTGTAGGTTAAAGTCTGGGAAATTACTGAATTGTGGGAGTCATCTCAATTAAATTCAGAATTGGGGTGATTTATAAGTATCTACAGAACGGTACAGATTAAGAAGACTCCGGCTGAGATCTGACATGGCTCTGATAAATCCATATAAATCTGAGTTGATTTTGAGCTCTGACTAAGGTTCTTTTGGTATCACTAAATGGAAACTAACTCTATGTGGCATTCATATAGCTGTAAAATTGAGGTGGCTTACTTCCTTACTTCCTTACTTCCTTACTTACTTCTCTGGCCGTACAAATCAGCTGTGGTCAACTTTGACTTCCTTCAGATGACGCGTAAAGTTAGCTCTATCGCTGGCTTCCGCCTACCAATTGTGCTTCCAATTAGTGTTGATAATGAAGCTTACTTGAAGATTTTAAATAACTGTAGCAAAATCTTCTTAATTTTGTGTCGCTCGAATCTGCAAAATCCACTCCATATTGACCTCCAATTAAGTTTGTAGAAAAATACTTAGCAATTGTCAATTTATTCGATTTCTGGCAGCTAATGGACTGAATACAAAGCTGGAATAGCACCTAAAAGTCACTAAGCTGATGGCAAGGCACTTTAATAACGTCTAAAATAGAAATTCTTATCTCATGTCTATGCATTCAATCTCTGGAAGCTATTGAACTCCACAAATAGCTAATTTAGCACCTATAAGTCACCAAGCTGATGGCAAGGCACTCCAATAACGTCTACATGATAAATTTGTATCTATTGTCTATATTTTCAATCTCTGGTCGCCATTGGACTGTACTTATAGCTGACATAGCACCAATAAGTCACAAAATTGATCAAAAGGCACAAAATTGCCCTCAAGACACCCTGACTGCTGCTTCTGATTCATATTCTTGACGGAAAATGGAGTTTGTCATACCGTGTTGTTTAGGACTGTTTGAAACGCCACAATGGAAATTCATTGCTTAATTTCCATCATTTGTGTAGCTTTAAATCAGCCAAATTGTCATATCTACAAAATTTAAAACTATCTTTGACTACAAATTCAGTAATTAAGACTAGTTCCATCATTACCAAACACCACAAAAACCACAACAATCACTCAGAATATTCATCAAAATTCACTAATTTCTACATCATTTCAAACTAAAATTCAATATCAATAATTAACCTCATTAAAAGTACAAGCTTCAATCATTCCATAACTCACCTTTCAAATTACATCCAATTTAATCCATACATGCAATTAAATACCCAAAAAAAAAAATCAATTAAATCATCGACATTCAAATTTTGAAATAATTAAAAAACAGCACCGCAATAACTCATTAAAATGCTTAATCAATTACGGCATTTCATTTTGATCTCAACCTAATCCACTTAATCCTTTCAATTAAAATTGAATTTCAATCAAAAATTCATTTTTTGTGCTATTGATTTTATTTTCGGGGCTATTCATGTGGGGTTCATTATTTGTACTGCGCATAAATTGAATATTCAAATTTTTTTTATTTTATTATCATGAATCAGAGTTGGTGGAAGGTTGGGTTTTCGGGCGTCTATCTGTCCAACAAACGCCGATGATGCTCTTCGAAGGTTGCCGATGATCTTTAAGCTTTTATCTAACTTTTAACGATGGCATTTTAAGCAGATTGTTGCCTTTTGTCAATTTCCCTACCGCAAGAAGCCGCTAACTGACGATGGTCTCTTCTGTAGGTTACTGCTTTTCTCCGATGGCTCATTTCTGCAAGTTGCTACCTTCCAACGATGTTCTCTTTCTGCAGGTTGTCATCTTCCGACGATAGCTCCTTTCTGAAAATTGATACCTTCCAACGATGGCCCCTTTCTGCTGCAGTTTGCTACCTTCCGAAGATGGCCTCTTTCTGCAAGTTGTCACCTTCTTGTAATGGATCCTTTCTGCAGGTTGCCGTCCTCTGATGATGGCCTCATTCGAAGGTTCTCCCTCCCGCTGATGACCCGTTCCTTAGATTGCTGTCACATTCCGCCGATGGCTTTTTCCATAAGTTATCGTCTTCTATAGATGACCCTTTTAATTAGCTGCGAACTTTCGGTTGCCTGGTTGCCTTTAGTAAGATTGCCCCGTTCTTTTGAACGCCCTTTTCGTCTTAGTACGATGACCCCTCCTGTAAGTTGTTACCTCACCCGATGAACCTTTTTCCTGGTTGTCGACTTCTGAAGATGACTCCTTTCAGCAGATTTCCACCTTCATTCGAGTGCCCCTTTCTGCAAGTTGCTGCCTTCTGCAGATGGACAATACCAACTCTGCCACAAATAACACATTAATTCGACAATTGGATAGAAAAGAGCGAACGGAAATGAAATTTAATACTATTTTTTTTTCTATCCATACATCCACTCGAAATTACGATAATAAATTCCTTCTTCTTTTTTGTGTAAATTTATACAAACTTCACCCATGGGGTGCTAAATTTTATGTACAAAAAAAAAGAAATTTTTATCTAAATTTATTTCATGGGCCACAAAAGTAATGGAAATAGAGGAATATAAAATATCTAAAGCACGTACATACTCTCTTGAGTCATTTCGTACTTCCATTTCTCTTATGTGTGAAAGTTTCCCTATTTAATGGCCCTGTGTGCTCTATCTTTTAATAATATGTATGTCTGTGCTATACTGTATAATCAAATGCACATATTTCATGCTCTACGAGGAATGGAATGAAGAAAATTCTTATTTTTTCAACTTTAATTAATTGCCCTACGCTTCATTTTATTGAGGGATGATAATTTTCATTTCATTCATGCACGCAACATTATATTCTTTTTTCCTTCTTTATTTTCGAGACTCATGATGCATATGTATGAAGATACACAAAGCTATGATTAAATGCTTCATCTACCAACCGTAGGTACATGTTTTGAGAAGAATATAAATATATATGTATGGAATAAAATTACAATTGTGCCAAAAAAGAATGGAAATGTTGTTGATGAGGAATGTTCTTGATTGAAAGGTTTGAAATGTTCTTGAATGGAAAAGAACACATTGATGACTTACATAAATTACATACGTTTATGATAAGTTGAAAGTATTTTAGAACTTGCTTGGATAAGGCGCATTGGGCAACTGATGGGCAGCTTACTTGCTGACTTCGTGCATCCATGTTCCTATGTGGAGCTTGGGTTACACCAAAAGGCTTTGCACCTGACTCTGACGTTGGCTGTGTTACCTTATTTGTACAAATTCTCTGTCCGCATGAGAAGGTGGCATTCCTTCATCACTATTCTGCCCCAAGTAGAGCTCCTGAAGCTCCAGGTTGCCATTTCCCTTGTGGATTCCATCCAATGGCTGTACAACAAACTTGTGTGCCGCTAAAGATGTAATTTGTATTGCGATTGTTTTGGTAAATTCCAATAAAAGACGGTACAGTGGACGAAATGGCATCAAGGATCTAAATGATAAAACGTTGGCCTTAAACTAGGGTGGCCATCTGCTGTATTTTTGCCGGGACACTGCTGTACTTTTCTAACTTGCTGCTGTGTCCCGACAAAGCCTCAAAATGTCCCGATTTTTCAAAAAGTCCAAAACTTCATACAAATATTGGAATTTTTGACAAATTTTCAAAAGTCCAATAATATCTCAATAGTGCCAAACTTAAAAGTGTCCCGATTTTTTGCAAAATCCTTTGGCAACCCTACCTTAAACTTCATATGTCCTGGGTTCAATCCCATGCCATGCCAAATTTTCGATGCAATTTTTCAATTTAAGCGTTCTGTTGGGTGCAGTTTTCAGGTTTTTGGTAAAATCTGTTTACATTGTTAGGTTTACATGGATTTAGCAACATTCTAGGGTACATCAGGTCTAATGGCTTATTAGTATTTTTGTAATGTACAGAGCATGCAAGTAATTCGAATTTCACTGCAAATTGAAGGTCTAAAGAGTGTGGTGCCAAAGATTATTAGTGACAGTGTCTCTAGCTCATAAGGCTGGTCCTTTAAACATCATAAATACCATCATGAACACCATACCCTCTCCTGAATACGCCTCTGGTCTAATCTTAGTTACAGTTGAGGTTTGGCATGTTACAAGACAGATTGTCCACCACTGACATAGAAAATGCCTCAAAATCCCTCTATTGTTCAGAATATTCCATTAAATTTGGATATTTAGGTCATTATTCCCATACATATATCCCAAATCTAAATATCTACCAAAAATACAAATCTATAAACCCCTTTTTATTCACAAATTTCCTAAATTAATGATGATCGACACGAAATAATCACATGTGTGCATTTAATGAACATTCTCTTAGTTTTTGGACATTTGAGAGTTTAACATGCATACACACATATTCGACTCTTATCTCAATCGTATGTTGATAATAAATTGTGTGTATGCTTATGCATTAGAACGTGTGCAATCTATCAATTCATTACTGTTCATTAATCGAATTTTGTGTCATCAATGACTCTTGTGGGAATTCATTAATTCATTATATTTGCAACATAATCTATAAAAGTATTAAGAATCAATAAACATTAAGCATGCTGTTGTGAATCCCTTCGAAATTTCATCTGACTCGAAGTTTTTTTGGGAAAGAGATCTACATAAATTATGCAATTTGTAGCTGTTGTACTATGTTATGATAGAAAATAAAATAAAAGTTTTTTTCAATAAATCCCCTGGATAGAACATAACTTTTGGCATATGAAAATGCCATTTAATTTTTCTCATCCGGGAATATTTTGGAATTAAATCTAAAGTCTGTCGATTTTTTGAGGATTAGGATTATTTGAATGAGAAAATTTTCGGAAATTTGAAATTATTGTTCATGGTTGCGATGAAAAAGCAAAAGGCACGTCAAAATTAAGAGTTTATCTAAAGGCACTAGAAGTGGGTCCAAAAATTGACTGCAAGATTGCAAAAATTTGCAAAAAATTTAAGTCAATCTGGTAAAAACATACAAATTTCATAAATCTTAAGGAATCGAACCTTTAAATATTAAGGTTAATTATAGATTATCAAATCTTATATAGTGTTGATGCTGACAATCGATAATTTAAAGATGACAGTGGGCCAGAAATTCAGAAATTTAGAAATTCATGGTGTCACTATAGAATGTCAAACTAAGCGCAAAACTCTAATAGTGCAGTCAAAAATAGTAAATCCGTTACTGAAAACTCTGGTAAAAAAGTATAAATTCTCAGAAAGGATTCAAAAAGTGATAACTAGGGACTTTGATCATGTCTTGATCTCCAGAATTTATCGACATTAAGATCCTGTTTGGGAGCATTTTACCCAAGATTCCGCCAATAGAAAATGGATTAATTGATCAAATATACGGCCTTATGAAGGTGTGACTATGACTAGTTGCCAGATTAGATTTACATCCGGAACCATCCTAGAGTAATACTACCCAGGTACAGGATTTTTGATCGATTGACCGACTTGTGGTATTCTAGGTCTATTTAAGGCGAGAATTTAAGGTTTGAGCTTCATTTCATGGATATATTTTGAAAATATGGACTAAAATATGAACATTGTCTTTAAAATGTGTACTGTATTCAATAAACATGACATTCATCCCTGTAGCCTACAAAAGGAGGCTGTGAGTCGTGCTTCAATTCTTGAAGAAGTTTCTCTTGACGAATCTCGAGTCCATGATCGCAGAATTGGTGTGTTGCAATCATTAGTTCCCAAAGTACTAAATCATATCGGCTTTGAGCCACTAACATTCACAAAAATTCCTAAATAGCAACAGGAAAAGCGCTTAAAACCCATCAATACCTTCAACTCCTCTCAGTCTCTCAATACAAACCAAACCCCCCCTCAAAAAAAGAAATTCATCATTATTATTCATTTATGCAGCCCTTTTATTTTTCACTTCTAATTTAAATACGTTAATCCCGTATGGAACGCACCGCGAACAGTATACAGATAGAGAGTAGCATAATAAATAAATTTATTTACGACAGGTGCACATTTTCCCTTATGCATTTTTATTACGAGCAATATGAATTAAAAAAACAAGTGAGTATGGGCTAATAAAAAAAAAGGAAGGTATGCAGAAGTAACTTAAAAGCTGATTTACATGTCAAATTACGGAAGGAATATCAACATTTTATTAATATTGTTTTATTTTATCTTCTTTTTGCAATCATTAAAGTTAGGTTGGTATCAAGGGTGTGGCAATAAGGAGGGGGGGGGGTCCATTTTAATTTTAAACCTGTGACCTAGCTTAAAATCAGGAGGGGGTTCATTGGAGGCCACCCCTTTGAATTTGGAGAACCTTTTATGAATTCAATAATTTTGAATTTTCTAACTACACCTCTGGTCGGTACCAACAACTACTGACAAATGAGGAAGCAACATTTTAGTCCAAATTATTGTATATGCCCCCGTTCATGTACTATAATATAAAAAAGCAAAAAAATTAAATTAAATTTCCACATTATTATTGACTTCGCATGTTGCCTTGTTGTTATAACATCACATCACATATTACTGTCTCCATACCATTTCATCGTCGCTTGTTACAAATATATATAAAATTATATGCTTTAATGCGGGACACAGCATATGGTAAATGTATATTGACGACATTATTTCACAATGTAATGTATAATACATGATATTTTATTAAATTTGCTCAAATGATAGCTTCTGAAGTTTCAATTTTCAATTCTCGAACTACAAAGAATAAAAATTCCTTCTTTTTATTGCCATCATTTTTTTACATCATGTGCATTTCATCGGCAAAGCATTCTAAGTCATGTATGAAGATATTATTCTGTATTCTGAACATGTTGTCGTGGATTTTTCTGTATAATCTTCTTTTGTATAATTCTTTTTTGTGGATATAAGTTTGAGATTGATTGGGATGAATGGGTAGTTTGACGCGTTTAGAGGTGATTAATTGGAATTTTTTTAAGAATTTTATGTTTCTGTGTGGTTGATCACATTTAAGGTTTTACAATTTAGTTGGTAAATAGGAAAAGGAAGCTTAAGAGCTTAATTTAGTGTTATTTAAACTTTTTCGTGCAACGAGACATCATGATGGTAAGCAACGACCAGCAACATTCGTGTGTCGAGCCACATACATAACAATCTGCTGTACCATACCCTTTAGACCAACAGCTCATAGTGGGATCCGAATGCATTGCCACCGAAGTAAGTAATTGAGAAATCTAGAAAGCTAGTGCAAATGATACAATATTGCAAATCTCAATTTTTGTAGTAAAAAGGGTCAAAATCAATTGTCTTGGTGCCGCCAGGGCCACTTTGTATCTTTTCGTTGTCAAAGTGACAGGGGATTGTGCTAGCAAGCACGTTGAGCTGATCTAGAATGACACTAAATTGCTAGATAAAGGTTTATGATTCTTGAACACTAGAAGACTGATATTCATGAAGCGTGGCAATAAAGAAACCACAATCATGAGACCTAGGAAGTTAACAACGCTTAAAGTTCTCAATATTCATTTCACAAGGAACAATTCTATCAAAAAATGCAGTTAATTCAATTTAAAATCTACAAAACCATTCAGAACAATCAACAACAACACCGACAATCTCCAATCATCACCATCTACTTCCCCCTCACATTCACAATCACCTCACAATCCGCTACAGACAATAATAATAATAATAAAAAAAAAAAGTATGAAAATTGTGATTTCACTTTACAGATAATTTCCTGTACACTTCCCGCTTTGGAATCAAGTTTGCAAAAAAGGCCATTTGTGTTACGATGTCCGAGGTCAGATTTAATTTTGCATACATTGCACCTTGTGTGCATGTTGTATTCATTATTATGTATATTAAACATTTGCATTTCATTTTACACTAACTGATTATTTTTTTTTTTTTTTTGTAGCTGCTTCCCAAATGGAACTCCGACAAGAAGGTTCGAGAACACAACAAAAAAAAAATTAAATTTATAGCCATAAATTAATCACTGTGAAAATATTTTTACTTTTTTTGTGCCTCCCTTTTGGGATGAGAATTATAAATTGTAAGTTGCTTAATTCGCCATCAGGCATATGATTTGTGCAGACAGATGCTCATCGAGTCCGACAATCATTAATGAAAATGTACTTTTTTTTACTTCTTCTACAAGAGAAGCAATAGAAGCAATAAGTAAACGAAAATTGAAGAAAATGAAAAATTTAATTTTATAATAAAAAGAAAAATTGTTTGATTTTTTACGGAAAAAAATTTTTTACACTCATGGAAATAATTTGAAAATTATTTTAAAAATTAAATTTTTTAAAATTGTTTGATTTAATTTAAAAATTTGTTACATCAATTAATATGGTTCGGTTGCCCAGAGGGTAAATGACTAGGAATGTATCCAAAGTCATGGGTTCGATTCTCAATCCGAGCAATGTTGATGTTACCCTACCTAGTGATCATGAGTTCGAGATACATGCGACTCACAACCCTCCTTTGTAGGCTACAATCAGAGTGTCCATCATAGAAGTGGATCTGATCCAACTTTAAACTGAAGTGTCTGTTTGTGGTGTTTTCCATTAGAAACGCACCATTTTGACGGCTTGTCATTGCCTGAATGGACTACTTGGAGTTGGTTTAGGTGCTTGGGTAGGAAAGGCTTTAAACGACGATGAACTCCTGTACAGAGTTGGCAGGACTCCAATGTGGAGTCCGGACTTTCGGAGTCCGGACTCCGAATGTCCGGACTCAAAAAAAAAAAGTGGAGTCCGGACTCCAAAAGTCCGGACACCCGTGGAGTCCGTACTCCAATGGAGTCCGGACATTTGGAGTCCGGACTCCGAAAGTCCGGACTCCGGGACTCCGGGAGTCCGTGGAGTCCCATACAAAAATTTTTTTTTTCTTTTTCGGTTACACTGTGTAACAGTGGTGAATTTTTTGAAATTTTTTTCGGTTACACTGCGTAACCCGAGCTAAAAAAGTGAATTTTTTGACATTTTTTTCGGTTACACTGCGTAACCCGAGTTGAAAAAGTGAATTTTTTGACATTTTTTTCGGTTACACTGCGTAACCTGAGTTGAAAAAGTGAATTTTTTGACATTTTTTTCGGTTACACTGCGTAACCCGAGCTAAAAAAGTGAATTTTTTGACATTTTTTTCGGTTACACTGCGTAACCCGAGCTAAAAAAGTGAATTTTTTGACATTTTTTTCGGTTACACTGCGTAACCCGAGTTATAAAAGTGAATTTTTTGACATTTTTTTCGGTTACACTGCGTAACCCGAGCTAAAAAAAGTGAATTTTTTGACATTTTTTTCGGTTACACTGCGTAACCCGAGCTAAAAAAAGTGAATTTTTTGAAATTTTTTTCGGTTACACTGCGTAACCCGAGCTAAAAAAAGTGAATTTTTTGACATTTTTTTCGGTTACACTGCGTAACCCGAGCTAAAAAAGTGAATTTTTTGACATTTTTTTCGGTTACACTGCGTAACCCGAGCTAAAAAAGTGAATTTTTTGAAATTTTTTTCGGTTACACTGCGTAACCCGAGTTGAAAAAGTGAATTTTTTGACATTTTTTTCGGTTACACTGCGTAACCTGAGTTGAAAAAGTGAATTTTTTGACATTTTTTTCGGTTACACTGCGTAACCCGAGCTAAAAAAGTGAATTTTTTGACATTTTTTTCGGTTACACTGCGTAACCCGAGCTAAAAAAGTGAATTTTTTGACATTTTTTTCGGTTACACTGCGTAACCCGAGTTATAAAAGTGAATTTTTTGACATTTTTTTCGGTTACACTGCGTAACCCGAGCAAAAAGTGAATTTTTTGACATTTTTTCGGTTACACTGCGTAACCCGAGCTAAAAAAAGTGAATTTTTTGACATTTTTTTCGGTTACACTGCGTAACCCGAGCTTAAAAAAGTGAATTTTTTGAAATTTTTTTCGGTTACACTGCGTAACCCGAGCTAAAAAAGTGAATTTTTTGACATTTTTTCGGTTACACTGCGTAACCCGAGCTAAAAAAGTGAATTTTTTGACATTTTTTTCGGTTACACTGCGTAACCCGAGTTATAAAAGTGAATTTTTTGACTTTTTTTTCGGTTACACTGCGTAACCCGAGTTGAAAAAATTATTTTTTTGACATTGTTACACAGTGTAATCGAAAAAAATGTCAAAAAATTCACTTTTATAACTCGGATTACGCAGTGTAACCGAAAAAAATGTCAAAAAATTCACTTTTTTAACTCGGGTTACGCAGTGTAACCGAAAAAAATGTCAAAAAATTCACTTTTTCAACTCAAGTTACGCAGTGTAACCGAAAAAAATGTCCAAAAATTCACTTTTTCAACTCGGGTTACGCAGTGTAACCGAAAAAAATGTCAAAAAATTCACTTTTTCAACTCAAGTTACGCAGTGTAACCGAAAAAAATTCACTTTTTCAACTCGGGTTACGCAGTGTAACCGAAAAAAATTTCAAAAAATTCACTTTTTCAACTCGGGTTACGCAGTGTAACCGAAAAAAATTTCAAAAAATTCACTTTTTAGCTCGGGTTACGCAGTGTAACCGAAAAAATGTCAAAAATTCACTTTTTCAACTCGGGTTATTAAAAAGAAAAAAATAATTTTTGTATGGGACTCCACGGACTCCCGGAGTCCCGGAGTCCGACTTTCGGAGTCCGGACTCCCAATGTCCGGACTCCATTGGAGTCCGGACTCCAAAAAAAAGTGGAGTCCGGACTCCAAATGTCCGGACTCCACGGACTTTCGGAGTCCGGACTCCAATGTCCTGCCAACTCTGCTCCTGTATTACGCATCACTAATCTTTGCATTCCATAGAAAATGACGCTAAAGTCCTTAACATTCCAAAACTTAACACTCTGGGTAGATTCCGAAGTTTCCGAAGGATAGAGTCGGCTTTGGACGTTCTATCCGTGCTGAAATTGGAATACGTACGCTCTAGTCAAGGAAGAGTAAGCAAGTAAGTTGTTAAGTGCAGAGGTCTGACGCATCCGTACTCATTTAAACATTATTAGTCGCGAATTACCTTATCGCAGCTCTGGTTCCCAATGATCTGAATAGATAAATACTGTTTTAACGTTTTTTAAAAAATTCAAACATTCAGATGCACATTTTCGGGATTTATCTTCTGCAGGCCTGCTTTTTGTATCGTTCTAGATGCGCATCTAGATTCAAATTTTTGCAACTATTCAGACCTGCTCTACTAATTTTGCCAAACCCTAGATATTTTCACGAGTGTCCATAAGCTTGAAACATAATAACAACAAATACATACATCCAGCAAGCAAAAAAAATAATAATTTTTTTTCAACAATTTCAAAATTAATGGCATCATTATCGAAAAGCAATTCTAACAATACAATGGAAGTACATCGTGAAATATAGCGCTCAAGGCACAAGTGAATTTATTTTATGCATTTAAATAAAGTCTTATCTATAGCTTCATTGTTTTAAGCCATCGCATTTATGTGCCTTTTATTCAATATGCGATATTTTGTAAGAGTTTGATGTTGCAACTGATTTGTTGACCGTGTGTCAGGTTGTGTTGGGATAGAATCATGATGATAAGGTTTGTGGTTGGAGTTGGGTGATGTAAATGGATTGTGGAATTGAGGGATTGGTCCTTGAAAGTTGTGGTGGGTTTGAGTAAAGTTGAATTGAATTTTATTTGGATTTATGTCAACTAAAGTCTAATTTGGCATGCAAAATTTGAGACGACATTGAGTTCTGGTCAAGTGAGGCAGGTATATGGAGACAAAGGCTTATATGAGCACCATGCCACCCTCTCGAACAACCCCCGGTAGCTCAGTAAGTAAGATCAATGACATCTGATGTCGAGGGTGTAGGTTCGAGTCCTACTGAAGCTTGACTCAGCCTTAAGCTGCTGGGAAGTCAACTCTTTTCTCTGCAGCATTAAGAGCAGTAAGACTCTGAGCATCCTACCTAAAAAATGCGCTCTAAACCCCCAAATCACTCAAAATCCCAATCCATTCCTACTTCCATGCCCGAACGTCCCCGTTATCAACATACATATAACATGTATTCATGCAATTTTCCTAAAGTTTAAAACATAAGCAGCCTCTCTTTTTATTTTCATTCCATACGATATATTGAATTAAGCATAATTTATAGCTGCTCGCCTGCTTGCCCTCTCACAATTCAATTTAAGCAACAGCCAAGAATGAAAGAACGTGAAATAACACAAAAAAAAGTAAAAATTTTTCTTTGTATTGAAATATTTTTTTATCGGTCTACAATGTAATGAGCTACTTCATGTGGCATAAGCAGCCGTACCATAAGTTTATGTATTTTTATTCTTTTATATCCAAAAATTAAATAGTATGGAAGTTTCCAATTCATTGAGTTCAAAAAAATTATATCAAAAATACCCGATTTTAATTTTATATTTTTTTATTCGACCCTTTTCAAGTGTACTCATGGAGATTTCTCGCTTTATGACACGTAGAGCACTTCCTTTTTTTATATACAATGAATATGAATATTATTTTTTTTTATCTAGATATACAATATCCTCCAATATTATTTTTTTTAATCGATTTTTATTCTCTCTTTTTTCTCTATGGCTGTTTTTAATGCTATATGGCAACAGCAGCAAGCAATAGAATTGTAACTAACGATCCATGAAAGATGCATATTCAGCAATTTTAATATGCTCACTCGATTGGTTCTTGTTTTTGCTCCATTAAAAAATATGAAAAAAGATCAATAGAAATTTTTAGGGTGATTTAGGGAATAGAGCGCATTTTTGTTAGATTTGAATATTTTATGAATTTTTAGTGGGGTTTTTTATTTATGTAAATTCTTGCTATTATGAACAATGATCACAATATCTAGAATCAATCATAAAAAATATGGATTACAATCACAATTTCGACATCAATTTCAAATATGTATTTAGAGAACTCATTCCTGAATTAGGAGATTTCTTTTCCATAAGATTTCCAGACAATTTGACTCATATTCTCTCACGCAGAGCTCAAAATCTTAGTCGAATTCGTCAATTTTTCAATACAAAATTCCAGTTGATTTCAACCTCTGCAATCTGGTATCTGGTATCTCCTGAAAGACGCATGACCGAACAAAATACAGATTCATTTAGGGATATTTGAATCTATGTCAGATTCACGTTGGTCTGAGACAACATTAACCGAATTCTCTTCACTGGGTGCCTGCAGGATTGAATTTACATCACAGTGGATTCTATAAAGTACTCAAGCAGCACATTTAGTTATAAGCACGCTACCTAACCTTGTTGACAGCAATATATGTGGTTGCAATGACGGTTATGAAACATCTAATTCTGGCCCATTTTTTTCGACGAAAAATGAAATTTACCTTATTGTAATATACTGTGGACTATAGACTCAATAATGTATTTGAAAATATCATTAGAGTCTCAGAAAGAATTTTTGATTATTTGGATAATCGGGACATTTTGAGGCTTTATCGGGACACAGCAGCAAGGCAGAAAAGTACAGCAGCGTCCTGGTAAAGAGACAGCAGATGACTGCCGTATCATGACACCATGGACTCTAGTCGTTTCTTTCATACAAAATCCGAGTCATGTTGGAGTTGTCATACTTTCTTAACCATTCCTTAATGTTTTCTTGTGAAGAATTTTCTGGGTAAATTAGATAACACTAACAGCATACAGCAGTACATATATTTTCAAGAACAAAACGTAACTCAGATTAATAGTTTTCCTTGTAAACTTATCTAACACTTATGCCTAGCACACATATGAGACATAAACATTACCCACCTTTTCCTTTCAATTTAACACAGAGTACGCTGAAAAAAAGACTCGGTATAAAACTTAAATTAATAGCATAAATCGAGAAGAGAGTGAAAAAAAAATAATAATAAATATAAAAATATAATTTATTGCCATTGAAATTGATTTCTACATCCATTATATCGCATTGGCAATTCCAATTGCAGAATATATATATATTTTTAATCGAATCTATATGTGCTAAATGGTCATCAGAATGGAGAATATTGAATATTGTTGTGCAAATATACGCAATAAATAGGGCGGCCATCTGTTGGGACGCTGCTGTGCTTTTCAGTCTTGCTGCTGTGTCTTGACAAAGCCTAAAAATGTTCAAAAATCATTACAAAATTTAGAATTTTTGACAAATTTTGAACATTTTTGTTTTTAAGGTCCGTGCTCAAGTCCAGGACTGAAAATATTTTTTTTGGAATTTCTAGTGCCAATAGTGCCAAACTTAGAAGTGTCCCGATTTTTTTCAAAAGTGTCCCGATATTTTACGAAAATCCTCTGGCCATCCTAGCCTTAAAATGTATATCTAAAATGTATACGCAATAAATTCTAAAATAGGTCTCTCGGTGTAATCGTACATAAAACAACAAGGCATACAACATTTCATAATGGTTATTGATGATTATTTATTAATAAAATGAAATGTACGTTATACTTTATATATGTACAGTATTGCCATGATGTCATATATATACATAAGTATTAATCACGATCACCCCATCGTGTATGGGACATTTTTAGTTATTATTGAAGTAAAATAACGCGGGACAATAATTTATTTTAATCATGTATATTCGCTGATGAGGGTAATATCATTACATGTGTCGTGTCGCGTATAGTGAATCCAATTATTATGTGTCAATATGGGACGGGTGAAAAATTTTCATATTAAATGAATTTTTGTTTGAGTTCCCGGAAGGTTTTGATGAGTTTAGCATTTATGTGGCTTATTTGTTTTAGTCATGGGACAATTCTAATGAATACTTGAAGTTAATTTTGTAATGTTTTTGGTGGAAATTTATGCAATTTTTTTGGGAGTTTTTTGTTTATTTTTGATTATTGTAATTTTTTAAGGCTTGTGTAGGGTGATAAAGAGACAGTACAAATTTTACGTGAATTTTTTTGATTAAATTATACTTACTTACTTACATACTTACTTCGATGGCTGTACAGATCAACTGTGATCCATGACCATCCTCAGATGTCGCTTAAAGCTGGTTCTTGATTAAATTATTACTTTTTATTCAATAACTGATATCTTACAGCAACAATGAATGACCACGATATTATATAGCCCTAAATAGCATAAATCGATTGAATGATCCAAAATCCGGCACCAGGCAGGTGTTACTTTGACAGAGTGCTTGATTTAAGTTCAATCTGACAACAAGATAGACCAAGCCACATCAATCTGAAGGCACGTTGATTAATCGGATAGCCAACTTGTGCTTTTCTAGGCCCAAGCTTCTTTTTTGACTTGATAGTGACTATTGTGTTAATCAAGCGAGTCAAAGTAGCTGGGCTCATTCTTCTGGAGTTAATTATTGGACACAAACCAAGTGATTATGATAATAATAATAATCCTTTTTTTATTCATGATATAAGTCGGAACAAGAATGAGTCTAGCTTGATATTAACCATGTCGGTTTTAAATCAAATAGCCTGTGATCATGAGTTCGGGACTCTAAAACGTGTCGTATGCACTTGAAACACATCTCACAATCTGTCTAGTTCTGCAGACAGAATATAAAAGATTCTAAGAATCCGGACTGTAAAAACCTAAAAAGGTGCATTAATGGAGTCCAGCAAACTTATTTTGGAGTTCTGCCAAATCTGTATGCAAGCACTTTTGGCTATAGGGAGTAATGTCGTCAGAGAAGTGGTTCAAATTTCATTTTCAAGCTCTAAAATCATTTACTGATAGATCTAAGGCCTGAAAACTCAGGAATATATTCACGAATATTCCCAAAATTCATGAAAGTATTCCAAATATTCATTCCAAATGTGTATGGAATATTACCTTTATTCCGAAGTTTTCAGGGCTAAAATAGATGACTTAACATCATTCCCGAGCGGTAACAGAACCCATATGAACTCTTAACACCATACCATATTGCTACTAAACAAATGCTTGGAATAAAAATCGATAATTTATCTCAAAAATACATTTAAATTAGTTTTTAGGGTATATAGGGGCATATAGCCATAATATATTTAAATAGGTATTTAAAATTCAATTACAAATCTACATAAATTTCAAAAAATCCAATAAATTGATTTCAAAATCATTAAAAAAATCAAATTCAATTTATTCAGAACTTCTATTTCCATAATAATTCATAATTGAAGTGAGAGAGTGAGAAAGAGACATTAAAAAAAGTTCAAATGAAATGTGAAAGCGAGTAAATGAAAATAAAAATAAATTAAAATTAATTATTGATATCAGTGATTGAATGACGCTTACAAAGATGATATTGATGGCGCAATTTCGCTAATTAAATCAGATAATGTATTTTAATTGATGTCGGATATGGTTGATTGATGACCCCCATACTCATGTATATTAAAAAAATATATTGACATTTTATGTTGTGTCTATATTAAGTTATTGAACTAAATTTACTATAAATTACATTATATTAAGGCAAGTGGTGGGCAACCTTTGGGCTGCGGGGCACTGGTGTGGAAATGTCATGAATCGTGGCCTGGGGTAGGGATCCAGGCCGTTTTTCTCGAATTTTGTTCCAAAATAAATTGTTTTTTTTTTTTAATTTTCAGAGAGGGGGGGGGGGGAGGGGGTCATGGGGGGTCGTGCTCCAAATGAAGCAAACTCCAGCCTCCACCCCTGCCATCTGCGGCTTTGTCAAGCGAGGCTTACTACCTAAGTGTCCACAAAACATTCAAGATTGCCCACCACTGGATCTACAGCACATAATCTAGTTTGGTGGTAAATATGTGTTCAATGGTGGCAAATATTCATTCGATGGTGCTATAACATCTCTTATTAAATTTTCCTTTGGTGGCAAATATGCTGACGACAATCTTTCCGATTCCGATTCACTTGGGAAGTCAAATGGCTCTAAGCACAGGAACGAAAATGGATGAAGCAAAAATTTATACTTTTTTAACTTAATAAAAAGAAAAGTTGTTCTTACTATCGTAGCTGACTTGATATCCCTTCTTATCAGCTTTATAATAAATTTTTCTTTCCTTCCCATCAGGATCTATGGATGAAAATAGAGAAAGTATCAAGCAACTTGTGAAGCTTTACAAGCATATTTTATAATGCATTTTACTTACTTACCAACGTACTTGTAAAATCCAATTACAATATGAGCTCCATCAATTTCCTTTCTCTGTTGTTGACGTTCATGTCCGTCCTCTAATGTGAATCTTTATTTTTTTTGTGGATTAAATAAATTTTAGATGATTTTAGAAATAAGGAGAGATCTGGAGTAGAGATTGGCGTTTTGTCTTGGAATTGAAGGTGCCAATTTAAAGTAGGTGATAAAGTTTTGACTGAAGGTTGATCTAACGTGGGCCAATTGTAGGATTATCCGAGAATTCGGTCTCGGTTTGAATGAATTTTCGACATAAAAACCGAGTTCAGGATCGAAACCGAGACAACAATGGAGTTTTTCGAAGTCTCGGTTATTCTAAATTGTGAGACCTAAACCAGGACGTCTTGGGCTCGATCTCGGTCTTGATATCATGCAACCAAAGCTAATTCCTATGCATATGACTCGCCTATGCATGGGACTCGATACCATGCAACAAAGCTTATAGAACTAGTATTATTAGCTGCATTCTATTCTCAATTGTTATTTAAGGATTCTAATAGCTTTTTTTTGCATAAGACAAAACCAATAGTCATGGCATCGACAGGGCATTTCCTCTACTGCTAATACAGCAGCAAAGCGAAGTTCTAACGAATGAATGATGCTAATCAAGTCACATACTAGACAAAACCTCTATGAGAATTAAAAAAGTAAATTTTAAAAATCTGCATACTAATGGCACTGACAAAAGATACCCTTGGCATGTTTACTTATGACAGTATTCCAAAAATATTCCAATTAAAAAATCATTAATGGGAAATTTTGGTTAGAATTCATCAGACACATGCATAAGAGTGGCTTTAGGAGGTATAACACCCCCAAGCACCCCTAGGTAGTCCCTAAACACCCTTAAGTAGTCCCTAAGCACCCCTAAGTAGTCCCTAAGCACCCTTTTCCTTCCTTTTCATAACCGATTTCACAACATCCATTCTTCAAGAAATGGCTACGCTCCAAGAACACGAATGAAATGTTAATTGCAGAAAATTGCACAATAAATGAAAGTCTATCTAACTAGGTAGACATTCTTACTGAATCCAAACTCCTATCACTAACTAGACTCATTTTAAAGAAGATAATTCTACATCCTCCTCGTCTGATAAGTGACTAAATAGCAAAAAAAAGTATGTTCAATATATTTTCCAGTGCAATGACTTACTTGTAATCAAATTCAGCTCCATTGATTTGATTATTAATGCCTTGTATCTCAACATCATCATTTTGAGGCGATGGTGCACAGTGAACGTAAATGATTATGAGTGATAATATTGGTATGATGAGCTTCGACATCATTTATCGATTATTTTTATGACTTAAAAATGCCTTTGATGCTCTTGATGCAAAAAAAATAAAAAGTTCTTGTCTATGTCTGACGCTCTCAGCGATTATCTATGTAATGATATCGATTTAAGTATAATCAATGCATTTTATGTTATTTATATATATGCAAAATATCTTCTATCTAATCGGTGATGTGCTTCATGTTCTTCAATTAATTTCATTATTATTATTATTATTATATACATCCATAGCTGTATCGCTAGTGTGTCAAATTGTTGTGGGTGAAACTGATTGATTGAACATCACGGATGTATGTTTAGATCAAGTGTGAAGCGAACAAAAACAAAAATATAGAATTAATGGGAAAAACAAACAAATAAACATGGCAATAATGAAAAAATATACAAAATTATGCAAATGAGGAAATGAACTTAATAAAGCATTGAGAATTTAAAACTAGTAATGAAGCGGATCACGCTTCATGGGAATATTCACACCATACGTAGATCAAAAAACTGTACAGAAAAGTAAGAATTAAAAACACAACTTGAACAAAATAATTGATTTATGAGATAAATGTGATAAAAAATGATTATTTACACGTTAACTAAAATTATTTAAATGAATGAAATGCATCCGAACAATTAAAGTTCGAGCTTCGCTCGAACCATTTTTCTACTCACAGCAACATATTTTCATAGATATGCAGTTTCTAGTGATTGGGAAAATTTTCACGCCTTCACTCGCTTCGCTCGGTTCAGGTCGCAAAAATTTGTGAGCTTCGCTCAACCAAGTCCGAACTGCGTTCGAACTACTTGAGTTCGAGCTTCGCTCGAACCATTTCTCATCTCACGGCATCATATTTTCATAGATATGCAGTTTCTAGTGATTGGGAAAATTTTCACGCCTTCACTCGCTTCGCTCCGTTCAGGTCGCAAAAATTTGTGAGCTTCGCTCAACCAAGTCCGAACTGCGATCGAACTACTTGAGTTCGAGCTTCGCTCGAACCATTTCTCAACTCACGGCATCATATTTTCATAGATATGCAGCTTCTAGTGCTTGCCGTTCAAGTCGCAAAAATTTGTGAGCTTTGCTCGCCCGACTTGGGTAGATTACAGTACTTTTATAGATCACTTTACGAGCCGGGCTGAGCTTCGCTCGCCCGACTTGGGCAGATTACAGTACTTTTATAGATCACTATACGAGCCGGGCTGAGCTTCGCTCGCCCGACTTGAGTAGATTACAATACTTTTATAAATCACTAAGCCTTATAGTCCAGTAGGATCCGTATAATTTCCAGAAACATAAAAACAAGATTCAGTAGTATCCAGTTCACTTTTAGACCATTAAAATGAGATCCAGTAGGATCCATACAACTTCCAGATACATAAAAACAAGATCCAGTAGGATCCAGTTCACTTTTAGACCATTAAAATGAGATCCAGTAGGATCCATATAACTCCCAGACACATAAAAACAAGATCCAGTAGGATCCATATAACTCCCAGATACATAAAAACAAGATCCAGTAGGATCCAGTTCACTTCTAGACCATTAAAATGAGATCCAGTAGGAGACACAACTTCCAGATGCATAAAAACAAGATCCAGTAGGATCCAGTTCACTTCTAGACCATTAGAACGAGATCCAGTAGGATCCATATAACTCCCAGACACATAAAAACAAGATCCAGTAGGATCCAGTTCACTTCTAGACCATTAAAATAAGATCCAGTAGGATCCATATAACTCCCGACACATAAAAACAAGATCCAGTAGGATCCAGTTCACTTCTAGACCATTAAAATGAGATCCAGTAGGATCCATACAACTTCCAGATGCATAAAAACAAGATCCAGTAGGATCCAGTTCACTTCTAGACCATTAAAATGAGATCCAGTAGGATCCATAACTTCCAGATGCATAAAAACAAGATCCAGTAGGATCCAGTTCACTTCTAGACCATTAGAACGAGATCCAGTAGGATCCATATAACTCCCAGACACATAAAAACAAGATCCAGTAGGATCCAGTTCACTTCTAGACCATTAAAATAAGATCCAGTAGGATCCATAAAACTCCCAGACACATAAAAACAAGATCCAGTAGGATCCAGTTCACTTCTAGACCATTAAAATAAGATCCAGTAGGATCCATATAACTCCCCGACACATAAAAACAAGATCCAGTAGGATCCAGTTCACTTCTAGACCATTAAAATAAGATCCAGTAGGATCCATACAACTTCCAGATGCATAAAAACAAGATCCAGTAGGATCCAGTTCACTTCTAGACCATTAAAATGAGATCCAGTAGGAGACACAACTTCCAGATGATCCAGTTCACTTCTAGACCATTAAAATAAGATCCAGTAGGATCCATATAACTCCCCGACACATAAAAACAAGATCCAGTAGGATCCAGTTCACTTCTAGACCATTAAAATGAGATCCAGTAGGATCCATACAACTTCCAGATGCATAAAAACAAGATCCAGTAGGATCCAGTTCACTTCTAGACCATTAGAACGAGATCCAGTAGGATCCATATAACTCCCAGACACATAAAAACAAGATCCAGTAGGATCCAGTTCACTTCTAGACCATTAAAATAAGATCCAGTAGGATCCATATAACTCCCCGACACATAAAAACAAGATCCAGTAGGATCCAGTTCACTTCTAGACCATTAAAATAAGATCCAGTAGGATCCATACAACTTCCAGATGCATAAAAACAAGATCCAGTAGGATCCAGTTCACTTCTAGACCATTAAAATGAGATCCAGTAGGAGACACAACTTCCAGATGCATAAAAACAAGATCCAGTAGGATCCAGTTCACTTCTAGACCATTAGAACGAGATCCAGTAGGATCCATATAACTCCCAGACACATAAAAACAAGATCCAGTAGGATCCAGTTCACTTCTAGACCATTAAAATAAGATCCAGTAGGATCCATATAACTCCCAGACACATAAAAACAAGATCCAGTAGGATCCAGTTCACTTCTAGACCATTAAAATGAGATCCAGTAGGATCCATACAACTTCCAGATGCATAAAAACAAGATCCAGTAGGATCCAGTTCACTTCTAGACCATTAGAACGAGATCCAGTAGGATCCATATAACTCCCAGACACATAAAAACAAGATCCAGTAGGATCCAGTTCACTTCTAGACCATTAAAATGAGATCCAGTAAGATTCAGTTCAATTTATTTTTTTTGTTTGTTTACAAAAATGTATTTTGCAATAATCGACTATAATTTGGACCAAAAAAAGACAGTTTTTTACATCTTGTGCCTTAATGGAAGCATCTTATGGCTCCAAAAACAATACAGTTCTTGCCATACCCATTCCCTACCAGAAGCAAAAAACCCGAAGTCTTAGTATTGAGTTTGAAGAGAGATATCGTGCTGATTAACTAACTAACTAACTAAC
The DNA here is from genome assembly GCF_022539635.2 of Chironomus tepperi. Lineage (NCBI taxonomy): Eukaryota > Metazoa > Arthropoda > Insecta > Diptera > Chironomidae > Chironomus > Chironomus tepperi. The sequence goes on from NW_027226583.1 coordinate 208,235, forward strand.
TAACTAACTAACTAACTAACTAAATAACAGAAAGTGTTTTTTTGCGATTTCTCTGCACTGGAAGCACCAATCAAGATGCGGTTTTCACTGTTGGATTGGTATTTTCAGGCACAGACTTTCCACCATTGGAAATGTTTGTCAATTCTGTAAGTCTGATGCAGCAAATTAAAAAAACTGAAATTTCAAAATACCAAAAGCAATATATTCACCCAAATTGAAAATTTGGTGTGAATATGATTAAAAATTGTTTCATCTTCGAGCTCATCATGTAATGTGATTGTGAAATTATTGCTGTATTTTTTGATTTTTTATGATGAATTATGCTATTAAAATTCAGAAAATGATGAGTATTTGCTATAAACTGGAGTCTGAAGTCGACTTGAATTTTCAGTTGTATAAGGTGGCCAGAGGAGTTTCGCAAAATATCCGGTAATTCCGGAAAAAATCGGGACACTTCTAAGTTTGGCACTATTGGGGTTCTTTTGGACTATTTTGAGTCTTAATATTCAAAGAACTATTCAAATTAGCATAGAAACTTGCAAAAAGTGCACAAAATTACTGAAATTCCGGAAAAAATATTTTTAGTTCTGGGCTTGAACCCGGACCATCAAAAATTTGTATGGAGATTTCGACTTCTTGAAAAACCGGGACATTTTGAGGCTTTGTCGGGACACTGCAGCAAGGCTGAAAAGTACAGCAGCTTCCCGGCAAAAATACAGCACATGGTCGCTCTACCGTTGTATGATTTGGGCTGCTTGTTCTTAGTAAGAGTGGCTTGGGTATGATAAGTCGATTAATTATGGCGATGATTATTCGCTTTTCATCAATAGGCTGTCCACAATCTCGACACTACGTTTGCATCAGATCCGAGGATGTACAAGTGCAGCATCCACAAAGGTAAGATCTATAGTGGCTCTTGGGTAACTAGTCCATAATAAAAGACTTGCGGCTGAACGGCTGAATTGAATATGGACGTTTTTGGCTCTTCATATAGAGTCGAGTCGACTTTTCAATACAAAAACCGAGTCGACTTCGATCTCTCTTAAAAGCGGAATTAAGGTTTAAGACCTTTCGTAGAATTAACACTATCTAAATGCAGTGACTTAGCAATGTTTTGATGGATTTGAGCCAGATAATTACTAAGATATCAAAAACAAGCATAAGGTAGGTCAAAAAACTTCAAAGTCTACATTTGTGACAATGATAAGAGATGGATAAAAAAGTTGATAAAAAGGCTTAAAATTGTTTATGGATTATTTTGAAATTATCTGTCTTTATAATCTGGTTTTGACTGGTTTGGCTCATGTGAAAATGACTTTTAATACTGAATACTAAGAATAGATAACATTTGAAGCAGTATCATAAGGGAAATTAACGGTCATAATTCCATCACAATTAAGCATTCTAAATCATTGTTAAGATTTGTCGATTTTTAGAATTTAAATCCAGTTAATCGAACTGAAATTCCTACGTTAGATTATCGCCGATACCAGGCCGGCGTAAGTCTGACATGGTACCGAATTAAAATCGAATCCGGAAAGTGACAAAGTCACCATGGAATCAGCAAAATCATCATTTAAAGCATCTAGTGATAGTTTTAAGCTATCAAAACAGGTAATGCTTCAAAACTAAGCAATGTTGACATCTCACGTTCCGAACAGGCACCCATCTAGCCAGTCAGTCAGTGAGTCAAACAGCCATCGAATCAGCCAACCAGTAACCCAACCAACTGATCCAAATTTAATTATAAGCCTCAATTTTATCTAAAAATTCACTATAAACTCTGCTGTAAAATTCCAACAAAATCTTTAATTTACAGCCAATTGACTTTTTAAATTCCCAACCATCAATAAGCATTAAATATCTGTTTATTTTGTCATATGACAACAATTTTACAGCTGTCGAATAGAGCATAACATAACATAACATTGCATAATGCAAAAAAAAAATCTTCAAAGCTCATTTTTTATCGCTCAGCAATATTCTTGGATTTCACAATAGTAGCTTAATTGAATTAAAGTCACACAAGCTATTTGGATACAACATTCGAATAGTGAATGCTTAACTGTCTGGAAAAAATTTCACGCATTTTTTTTTTGTGTTGTTTCAAAGCCATAAAAGAAGATCACGTTTGTACTGCATATGGAATAGTTGTTCCAATTTTGGTTTGGGATTTGTTACATTATTTTGTGTATGGCTGTTTAGGTATTGAAAAAATGCTCGATTCGAGAAATATGTTTTATTGCAACAACTAGAAAAAACTAGAATTTTTATTGAATAGGAAATAATTGAAAGTTCGTGAAAGAATTTGGAGCTAGTTTGTGAGAAAAATGGTGGAATTTGTAACAATTTAGATTGAATTAAGCTTATGTAACTGAACATATTTGATGAAATAAAAAAGCTGAATTATTTGTTGCTTAGTTGAGAATTTGTAATTGAAATCCATAAGGCAGCATCTGGGTATTATTAGATGTTTTATACTCAAGCAGGCAACAAGCATGCACTCAAGAGTAGAGTAAGCTGAAAGAAATGCTTGCGAGCATGCTTAATTAGCCTATTTAGCCCTGGTAATAAAAATAGACCGTTTATAGGCACTTTAGTGGCATTTCTGTATCATAAATGTTTGCATTTTGCCTGTTAGATTAGGAAAAGAAGCTGTATAAACCATTAATGGGTAACCTTTTAATTTTCGCGGGACAACTTGATGGAAAACCTTCACCGAAACCGCAAATGGCATACATTAATGGCATTTCCAAAAATTTGACTGTTCACTAGTGTAGCCGCGACACACAGGTTGTCCACCACTGATCAAAAGTATTATCTTTGCTAATTAAAATTATTAGATTCACAGAGAACTTTTAGTCAATCTAGGAAACATCTGAGAACATTACTGAATTAAACAAGCTGCAATTTGTCAAGTTAATGTCTAGAAATAAACTTAACATTCGAGTATCTTGGAGTGCAATGTCATGTCTATAACTAGACACATTGTCGACTAGTTGCAGCCTGTTCAATTAATGACTAGTTCAAATGTATTTATGTCCACTCGGGGTGTAGTCACTAGGGCGCCCCCATGTCATTGCGTGTCATGGCAACAGAAATGAATGCTCTGCCGGTAACATGACTGCTGTTTCCCGAATAGACAAGGAGCATGCTCATGAATATGCTGACAATATTGAGGATGCTCTATTAGATTAATTGATCATACTCATAAGCATGCCTTTTTAGGTGAGTATGCTCATTATCTGCAAGGGTTTTCGGACCATCATTTTCCGATCAAGAACTGAAATTCGTCGAATTTTCTTGCTGTTCGAGTAACTTATAATTCTAAGATTATGATCTATTATTAGAAAAGTCTGGAAGCATTTGAAGACCCCCCATAAATAAAATCAATTACATCATCCAATTCATCATTAGCACAAACATCATCAACACAACAAATAAGCATTTCAATGTCAATCGATAAGACACACGAGATAAGCATGCACAACAATTCGACAATCTCAAGTATTGATACTTAACAGAGTCTAACTCAAAGCACATGCAATAATAATTACAGATATCCATAATACTTCAATTGAATAGCTTTATCTTAATTGCATAATTTATTTCAACTATGATTTTGAAGAGCTGTATAGCTAATAAAATCAAGGTTCCATTTTCTACGTCTTAATCGACAGAAAAACGTCTCATAAAATTTTATAATTAAATTAAATTATATTCAGTATGTGATGTAGTACATCATCAACATTAATATGAGCAAAAAAAATACAATTTTATTTTTTTCATGAATATTAAACAGCAATTTGCAATAATTTCATGTTATGTAACATGCTTGTTTGCCTGTATATCTCTCACTCACTCTCTGTTTCTCCTTAATTTCCATCCATAAGCACAAATATCAGCAATTGAAATAATTACAAGTCACAAAACCTTACTTGGTAAACAACTGCAAATTACATGTATCTAGTCATCAAAATGTAAAAATGACAGTCAGTGCATTAATGGCATATGCACACAAGTCAGTCATTCAATCATGTCTTTTAAAATTTTTTTCATGTCTTGAAAGACGACCCACATTTTTCCGTATTTTTTTATTTATTTTCTTCTTTCTTTCTTTCTGTTTCTTGGTCACACAATTAAAATCACATTAATATCTGTTATCACATAGAGTTTAGCTGGATTTTTTAGAAGACTGAGGGGAGTGAGGGAATGCAGTTTGTCTGTTTTTGGTGCTGACAAGTACACTTTAGAGGCTTATGAACAGCATTATCTTACTAACTCAATTATTTCAATGGTTTTAGATTATAATTGTGATCCATGATCTTCTATAAATGTCGTTCGAAGCTGAATCTATCTCTGGCTTCCATATGCCATTGCTCAAGTGCAATACTAACTCTATCGACAGCCTCCTTCCAAGAGTTCTTAGTTAGCAAACGTGATCTCGTGCCGCATCATCTTAGTGTTGCTTTATTATAAGTGTATAGCAACCTAGGCTCCAAGTCAGAGCATGGTTCCATTAAGTAAGTGTATTGCAGTGTATACACAATTGGAAATAGTAATTTTCAGAGATCGAAGCCGCTGACTTTTTAGTCGGCGGCGGCTAAAAATCGGCTTAGCTAAGCGAAGTTTAGCCGGGTAAAAAAACGGCTTAGCCGACATTTGTTTAAAAGTAAAAGTTGAAATTTGCTGATTTTGGAGAGTTGGAGAGTTGTGGCCAAATGATGACGTTGTGTGTTTGTTCATGAACATGCAATTGGCTGTATTTATAGTAATTATATCCAGTTAGTTATCTACATGTTTACTTTCTTATTTGCCATGTTTGCTTTGAACTCTTAATTGTGATTCCTGATATCTTTTTAAGTTGACTCACTGAAATTAGCAAATTTTGACTTGACAAATTTTGAATTTTTTAGTTCAACCCGATCGGCATGTGAGCTAAAATTGCTATAAATAAGGTCTAAAAACAGACAGTTAGTCTGGTTCCTAGGCTAGTCCTATCAGGGTAATTTCATGACATTTTGACAGTTTGTTATCAATGAAGCACATCTTTAGCGACTATGTTGTGCTGCTTTTGCAAGTCAATATTATATTAAATAGCACAATCCGGTTAATCGATCACAAATGCACCTCAGGCCTACGTGACTCAGACTTAATGCCGTATTCGCTTTGAATCTGGCACCTATTCAGAGTCACTCCGAACTGTTGCCAGATTTTGGATTTATTAACCGAGTTATGCAATTTGGGTACACTCCAACTTTAAGACTCAATAATTCTCTTCAAATTGCAACAATCCATCAAAAGATGTCCATTAAAAATCTTAGCACACTATGAAATTTCTCTCAAAATCTCATTCAATTTGCAGTTTATTTCAAAAGTTCGTCACAAAAAGAATCATCAACAAAAAAGTTCATCATCACCTCAACATGCTTCAAGCTCGTCAACATACCATTTCATTTATAATTTCTTTTGACTATTGCGACTGACATCACCCGTATTTATTTATTTACTCATTGGTTTAAAATGGATATTTATCTAGAAATAATAAAAAAAATGTCAAGATTTGAGGGGATTTTAATTCCATTCGAAAAAAATATTTACGGTAAGTAAGTAAATATGCTAACCGGGGGGAACATTAGTACCTGAAAAAATTATAAAAAAGAGACAATTTTTTTAACAACTTTCTCAATTAATCATAATTTCATGCTTTCCCTTAATTCCCTCAAAAAATACGAATGAGAATAACCAAATACACCTAAAATGGATTAAATATTTTTATATAGAACGCTTCATTTATCTCCAAGCCAGTTTTTATTTCTTGTGTAATTCACCACTGTCTGAAATGAAATTAATGTAAAAAAAAAATGATTATAATCGTATCGTAAATCAAAGCGGAGCTCAGGCAAGCGGGCAAAAAGAGATTAAAATCAGATTTTTTTATTTTTTTGTGTGGTTTTTCTTTGTTATTGAAATTTTTCCTTTTTTTTTCTTTCCATTCTTTTGCTTTTGTTTCTTTATCTATGGCTCTGTGGTTCCGCATAGATTTTTTTTTTGATATCTGCTGTAATTTTTGAAGATTTGTGGAGATTTTGAAGGATATTGATTGTGGTTTCTTGTGTGTGGAGGAGATTAAAGGGTTGATTACAACAGAAATTCATTATATTTAGGCTGACTGTGAAAAGCTTGAGGATTGCATGATTTAGTTTGAAGCTTTCGCAGACTCACGGCTCACACTGAGCGATATAAAGTAGGTAAAGATATAGAATTCATGTGAAGTATGGATTTGTTATTGATTGGAAATGATGCATCTATATTTATCGAGGTTGCTAGTATGATCAATCATGAGCCAAAGTCAAGCTCTCAGACGATGCAATCTGAAGCTAATCTTTCGATTTAGGTACAGAAAAAATAAAATGCAAAGAAATTTGCAAGCAATTCAGCATTTTACAATCCTGAATAGTATAATTCGGTTTATTGAAACGGATTGAACCCAAATTTGGCATTAAGCTGGTGTGACTCTTGCATATTGCTGAATTTAAATCGAAATCAGCAAAAGGTTAGACCTAGAACCCGATTTTCGATTGATGATGATTAATTCCTATTGATCCAATATGAATCGTAGGGGGTCTAAGAGAATGATTTTCGATTGATTAACTAACCTCAAGTTTGGTTTAAAATCGGACAACTTCAAATGCTAGCGAAATTCAGAAATCCAAGTTTAATAAATTTAATAAAGGACGGTAGAGCCCTAGTATCCCGAACTGGCAGAAGGTTTCGAAGGATTGAGCTGTCTTCAGAGATTCCCCGAGCGCGGCACTGGAATCTCGTGTGCCCAAGCCAAGGAAGTAAGTAAGTAAGTTTAATAAATGCCTTCAGAAAAAGTTAAAATTTTACTGCAGTAAGGCTTAATTAGACAAAACATGGTGCTGACATAGATCTTCGATGACACCAATCAGTTAGAAAACAGCACATTAAGAACCTTACACAGCGAGCAATATCGAATTATTTTGAGCCGACTGTGACTTATATTGATTATTAAATGTAATTGACTGTATCATGGTAGTTAAGTAGATACGTTTATTTTTCCATATTTTAGTCTAGTTGAGCCTCAGCACAAGTATCAAATCGATTCACTCTTAAACCAGACAAGCCAGACCCTAGCATGCGTTAGACACAAGCATGTGAAGTTAATTCCATGCCAATATACCCATTGGAAAGCATCTTACGGTACCAATGAGTATGGTACCGTAAGATGCTTATTGGGCATGTGCTTGTATGCTAAAGTGAGATACAATAGAACCATATCCATTTGATATGATCAAGGATCAAGATTCCATAATAGCATCATTGCCATGTTACGAATGCAGAACTGATCAATCACATTTTGATAATTTTTGATCAATTTTATATAAGTCACTTCCAAACTCTTCATTCTAAGCCGTTTTCAATCAAAATCAAAAGAACAACATAAACAAAATATCTAGATTTGGACATTGATATCACCACATCCATCAAGATAATAATTAATGAAGATTCATTAACACAAATCCACTAAAACACAAGACTCGATTTAAAAACTCGGTCAACTAAGCTAGATTATGAACAAAAAATAAACTCAATTTCAAGCCTTTCCCCAAAAAAGGAAATAAGATATTAATATCATCAGCTAGATATCTTAAATCCTCATTCCTTATAACAACAAAGAAATAAAATAAAAAGCGATTAATGAAATTTTATTCCTAAAAATGATAATCACATGCCAGATATTCTTGTCTAAATGCATTAAAGATTATAAAGCGATTTAAAAATTTAATTTTCACGTCAATGTCGATTTTAATTTTTTATTTCCATTTCTTTTTAAAATCCCCAAATGAGCGTGTGGATATATAAAAAAAAGTATTAAGTCATGTAATTTTTCATTCCAAATCGAAGTTGAATGTCGAAATAAAAAAAACATGAAAATAAAAATAACGAAACATGTAAATCGTTTTATGGCGCAGAAAGTTCATTACGTGCTACAACTGATTTTGTAATCTCTTGTTTTGGCCCTTTTTAAATCCCCTTTGGAGTCATTATCGGAGCGAAGAATCTCGAAAGGTCTTTGGGGGGATTTGATGTAGTTTTTTGGGGAATTGGGTATGAATTTGTAGATGTGTTTTATGTATTTTAGTTCTTCTGATGTGAATTAAGGATGGATTGTCTGAGGATAATTGTTTTGACAGCAATGGTATGAAATCTAGCAGAGATACAGAGTTTAGTGCTTCAATTGAGAAGGTTTCGTCCAAAAATAGTGAATGAAATACTCAAAAATGCACTTCGACCTATAAAATACAGCCGGCAGTTTTAGACAAACTATGAGATATAGCCAAAAATTGTAGATCTGCAACCTTTCATGAACTATAAAGTACATACGAAAACTACAGGACTGCAGCCTTAGACGAACTATAAGAAAAAGTCGAAAGCTGTAGGTTTGCAGGTTTGCAAGAACTGCAAGGTACAGCTGAAAACCACAGGGCTGTAGTCTTGTACGAATTAAAAGGAACAGCCAAACACTGCAGACCCGTAGTCTTGGACGAACTTTAACTACAACCGAGAACTGAATGCCAGCATCTTAGGACGAACTATAAGGGATAGTCGAAAACTGCAGGCTTGAAGTCTTGGACGAACTATAAGGGACAGTCAAAATCTATAGACCTTCAGCCTTTGACGAATTATAAAGTACAGCTGAAAACTGCAGGCCTTCAGACTTGAACAAATTAAAAGGTACAGCTGAAAACTGCACGCTTGCAATCTTTGGCGAACTATGAGGTACAGCTAAAAACTACAGACCTGAACCAAAAACTACAAGCCTGCAGCGTTAGACGAGCTATAAGGTACAGCCGAAAACTGGAGACCTGCATTCTTAGACGAACTATGAGACCTGAAGCCTTGGATGAACTTTAAGATACAGCCGATGGCAGCAGGACTGCATTTTAGAACGAACAATAAGGTACTGTCAAAAACTGCAGACATGTGGATCTAGTATGCAGTATTTTTAGATGCACATGCAAATCAGGGCTGTAGTTCTTGGTTGAACATTGAATTGAGTCAATTCTGATCCAACACCACACCATTTTTGACGATAACGTTCTTCTTTATAATCAAATAAACTAGAATTACTCATTATTCATCCAATATCACCAATCAATTTCCTACCAACTCAAACAAAACCGAAACTATGACATCAACCTCAAACATGTCAAAGTCTTGACTCATGTAAATGTAACTAATAAGTTAGTCAAATTTCAAACAAAACTGAACATTAGTCTGCGGATATTAGTCGAATCAATTAACATTCATTAGTCAGAAAATGAAGTCGTTTCCAGTAACTTGATCAATTGATGGAATTACTCATAAAAATCGTCTGATTCACATAAAAATCGCTTCAAAACTTTTCATCCACAATAATTTCCCTTACCATCAATTTTCTCTCCGTGCTGTTTTGTGGAAGACCATTAATTAAGATCTATTCTTTCGCGATTGTATAATCTTTGCATGAGCAACGCCAAGAGAAAAGATATGTAAAAAAAGGTAAGCGTAAGAATTACTGCTTATTCACCTTTTTTATGAAAATTATTAAGAAGAGAATGTATACACAAGAGGATGAGAAGAATGAGATTTTTTTTTTGTGTAAAGCTTGATTCATTGCCCCGAGTGAAAATCAATTATCGATTTGCTCATAATCATGGAGCTTCAAAAAATAAGAATTTATAATTTAGCTCTTCTTTTTTCATTTGGATGGGCTTTATAATTTATTTGACTTGGATAATTTATAGATTGGTGAGTGGGGAAATCAGAGTTGAGATGATGGAAATTTTGACTCGAATCAGGAGTTACAGGGGTGTATTTTGGGGAGGAGAGAGTTTGGGGATCATCTCTTCTTTCTAAATACGTCTCTAAAGCTCTTTTTTAGGTCATTTTGACCCTGCAGCTTCTTTTTGGGGAGTTTTACTTCTAAACCCCATCGTCTCCTCTTTTTCTAGAGCAACCTAGAAAGAGTACCTTTTTAACAGTTTCAGAATAAAGTTCATCAACTCACTGTTCGATGGTATGGTGCCCTAGAAACTGACATCTGGATCGGAAAACCTACGGCTCTTTGCATCATTTGGGAACTACTCATTTACCTGACACCCTTCTTCATTCCAATATTGCAGAGAGTTGGACAATTTTTGGTAAATACCATCGATAATAGCACAAATTTGTGATCTATTTCCTCTTGACCTGAAGCAAACGTCATTGTCATAGCTGGGTCAAAGACTTCTAATGCCAAATTTGTCCTAGACACTGACCTTTAATTGACTTAGTCATTAATCTTTGTTGTTAATAGCAACACCTGACATAGTATATCACACTCCTCTTGCTATACTTAAAGTAGGGTTTCATGACATTTTTAATAATGGCCGTTTCCAGTTTTTATTTTTTCAAAAAACGGCCCGTTTTTCGTTTTCGTTAACGGCATCAGAAACTCTAACTTAAAGATATGTGCGTTTTTCTTCATACTGCCATACAATGGCGATTTAAGGCAAGCTTAAAGACCCTAGGGACCAAGTAACAAGTCGTCAAAAAAAGAGCTGCACTAGAACAATTCACGGCAAATGATTGTTTAACGAGTGAGGTGAGTCAAACTACTGCATTCAATAGACCTACAGTTTATATTGAGATCAGTAACACTTCTTTGATGAAGCTATTATCAGCGTATTGCTTATTGTATCTAGCCCACAAAGGCAGGCTGTGATGCCGACTCTGACTGTAAATGACAATATTCCCCCATTCATCCATTAAATAATGATTTTTTTTTTCCATAGAACTTATTAGCATGCTCTTAACAAACATCAGCCCCGCTAATGAATTGAAATAACAAATGAAATTGCTTTTAGATGTTGAAATTGACAAATAAAAAAAATAAAATCTTTTTTCACGCTTTCATTAAAAATTCTTGCTTCAAAAAGTTAATCCACTTAAGTATAGAGCAACAAAAAAAAATCATGTCGATTTAATTCCGTACACAATCTCGTGCTGTTTCATGCTTTAAATCCCACCCATTGATCAATATTTTTTTGCATTCAGTTCGTGTTCAATCGATATCGACTTAAAAAGTAAAATATAATTGTAATGATGATGAAAATGAAGGTATGAGTGCTTGATTAAAGCTAACAAATGATGAAATATATGTTAATCAATGAACAACATAAGATATTCGGTATTATTGAGGCAGGAGAATAAAATTTCTTTGTAAATTTTTTTTTTTTTTAATTTCCATAAAATGTAAAGTATGTTAAAGTTGTTGAATATTGAGCAGATTAAGTATATTTCATTGGAATATATTGACATTTAAGGTTTTAGTTCGGAATGGAATTTAAATATTTTTGAATTTTTGTTGATGAATATTGATTTAGGGTGATTCATGAATTGGTTTAGTCTGCATTAACTAAATTATGATATAGTCCACTGAAGGACAATCTGAGCGTCGCGGCACTATTAGGCTTACCACCAAGGTGTGCCGCGTAAAATAAAAGGTTGTTAAGCATTTAACAAAAAAGCTTTAGCTATTCCGATCTTTGAGGTTTAGAGCTGAGCTAAGGCGATTCGCGGCTAATGAGGATGCGCCAGACCACTGCCCTCAATAGACCTACAGCTTATAGTGGGATCAGAACCACTTCTTTGATGACGCTATTATCAGCTGACGCTATTGTCTCTAGCCTACAAAGGTAGACTGTGAGCCGCGTTTTGACTACATATGATTCGAAAAAGTGACACGTGAAAAATTTTCCATGCTGAGTCTCGAACCCACGACCGCTAGATCGGTGTTGCAATAATTACGTACCGAAGTACTACCAAAAGAATCTTAACGGACATTTAATATTCAAAAAGTTGAATTTTTCTAAAAACACGTGGTTTTTCCTACTTCGAAAAGTATTTTGAGCTTTAAAGGCTGTAAAACATTCAAACTGTTATCAAAACATGTTTAAATGGTTTAAATAAGTGGCAAAAACTACATTGAAAAGATATTTTGAACTTTAAATGCAGAAACTTTGAAATATTTGAGAGTTTTGATGAAATTTTGTCCTCCATATGCTTTTCTTACTAAGGTTCGTCCAAAACTGCAAAGCTAGAGACATGAAACGCAGACTTCCAGCATAAGACGATCTTTTGTAGGTCTGGAAATCTAAAATTCACGAGATGCAATCCTCTGTTGATCGCAGTGCTTCTTTGCTATAAGAAACCCCAACAATTCATTCTTTTCTATTCTATCCTCTGTAACAGGCAAAGAGCATGTTTTTATGAATCAGAAAGACCACTACGGTATCTTAAAGCAGTCTCTTCGTCTGTTAGTGCTTGCGACTTTTGGTCTATTGAATTTTTGAGTATTCGTACCTTCACCCTACTAAACCCATTAAATCAACATCAATTAATCCAAATAAACTCAAATTCCTAATCATTTCCACACGAAAATTCCCTCTAAAATCCATCAAAGCCCCAACTAACCCAACATAGATTTCAATCAATCACTAAACTACATAAACCGATCAAAATATCGCATTTATTTTCACAAAAAATGAGTTAAACCTCGGTAATAAGAAGAAAGCATTAACCCACGAGAGTTAATTAATTTTTTGCGTAATAGTTTTAATTTTTTTTTTTTTGTTTTTTTAAGTCATGAGGTTGCATTTAGTTATGGATCATAAAAAATAATTTTCAAGTTCCATTTCGTCATTTTTATTTATTACTTCTTCGCATCGAATTTTTTTTAAATTTATGGCTTCACGATAATGACATTAACAAATAGCGTGCAAAGCTGCTGATAACTTTTTCCTACGTATTTATTATTATACTTTTTGCTTCCCTCATTTACTCATTTCATTCATCGCTCGTGCACACATAATTCTGAGTTTTTTTTTATTATTTCTATTTGGTGTTGTGATCTGGATCAATTTTCATGGATTTTCAAAGTGATAAGTCACACAATGAAATAAACACGATACCCACGTATATCTACCGATTTTTATTTTTTTTTCAGTATTAATATAATGAAAATTGTAGTAATGAGGAAAGGGATTAACATGATTTTCAATAAATAAAGTAAACATTGGAACCCGAGTGATGAATGATTGTGATTTTGTAGATATAGATGATGGTAAATGGTGGTTACTTACTTACTTACTTCACTGGCCGTACAGATCAAGTGTTATCCATGATCTCTCTCAGATGTCGCCTAAAACCAGCTCTATCGCTGGATACCATTTGCCAATTATCTATAAATAGTGGTTAATGTTGTTTAATATTGGATTATTAACGGTTTTTTGATACTGAATGTATCTGGAGTTGCACAAGTCTGTTGATAAATTTACCACTAACTAGTGCCTCTCCAGGTCGAGATGACTCTGACATATTACTGGATATTATCCAAAACCATCACCAAATCAGTATCATGGTTCATTATTAGGAATTAGTAACGGTTTTTTAATTCACAATGTGTCTCGAATAACACAAGTTGGTTGATCAATTCACTCCGACTTAGTGCTTCTCTAGGTCAAAATGACTCTGGCATGATTGGTTCCTATTGATCCACTGTGAATCGTAGGGCGTTAATAAAGCGATTGAACAGGTCTCTGTTCCGAGCTGTAACGGCTACTTCTGCTAACTTCTTTTGTTGTTCTTCTGCCTCGTTCTCTACTGTTGACTGACTCTGGCATGGTTCTGGATAAAAGCAAAATCCAGCATCAAGTCAATGTCTTGCTAATCTGGAGCCAGATTTTTCATCGATTAACCGATTTGTGCTAATTGATTGGCTTTAATTTTGAAACACGTGGTTTTCTCACCTCAAAAGGTATTTTTCATTTTTCTAGATTTTAAATCTTTAAGGAACAACATAGTATGTTTAGTATGACTTAAAAAAGTGGCAAAAGCATTAATTTAGCCAATTTATTCAGAAACCATCTAATTTAGGCTGAACTAGTGTATCGGGTAGAAACCCAATGCGGATATATTCACACCGTCCCATAAAAAGTCTCGCGAGTAGGCCAAGCTTCGCTTGGCACAAGTTTGAGGAATCAGGCTCCAGCGGGTAGGCCAAGCTTCGCTTGGCACATGTTTGTGGAATCAGGCTCCAGCGGGTAGGCCAAGCTTCGCTTGGCACATGTTTGAGGAATCAGGTTCCAGCGGGTAGGCCAAGCTTCGCTTGGCACATGTTTGAGGAATCAGGCTCCAGCGGGTAGGCCAAGCTTCGCTTGGCACATGTTTGAGGAATCAGGCTCCAGCGGGTAGGCCAAGCTTCGCTTGGCACATGTTTGAGGAATCAGGCTCCAGCGGGTAGGCCAAGCTTCGCTTGGCACATGTTTGAGGAATTAGGCTCCAGTGGGTAGGCCAAGCTTCGCTTGGCACATGTTTGAGGAATCAGGCTCCAGCGGGTAGGCCAAGCTTCGCTTGGCACATGTTTGATGGATCAGGCTCCAGCGGGTAGGCCAATCTTCGCTTGGCACATGTTTGAAGGATCAGGCTCCAGCGGGTAGGCCAAGCTTCGCTTGGCACATGTTTGAGGAATCAGGCTCCAGCGGGTAGGCCAAGCTTCGCTTGGCACATGTTTGAGGAATCAGGCTCCAGCGGGTAGGCCAAGCTTCGCTTGGCACATGTTTGATGGATCAGGCTCCAGCGGGTAGGCCAAGCTTCGCTTGGCACATGTTTGATGGATCAGGCTCCAGCGGGTAGGCCAAGCTTCGCTTGGCACATGTTTGATGGATCAGGCTCCAGCGGGTAGGCCAAGCTTCGCTTGGCACATGTTTGAGGAATCAGGCTCCAGCGGGTAGGCCAAGCTTCGCTTGGCACATGTTTGAGGAATCAGGCTCCAGCGGGTAGGCCAAGCTTCGCTTGGCACATGTTTGAGGAATCAGGCTCCAGCGGGTAGGCCAAGCTTCGCTTGGCACATGTTTGAGGGATCAGGCTCCAGCGGGTAGGCCAAGCATCGCTTGGCACATGTTTGAGGGATCAGGCTCCAGCGGGTAGGCAGCTTCGCTTGGCACATGTTTGAGGGATCAGGCTCCAGCGGGTAGGCCAAGCTTCGCTTGGCACAAGTTTGAGGGATCAGGCTCCAGCGGGTAGGCCAAGCTTCGCTTGGCACATGTTTGAGGGATCAGGCTCCAGCGGGTAGGCCAAGCTTCGCTTGGCACATGTTTGAGGAATCAGGCTCCAGTGGGTAGGCCAAGCTTCGCTTGGCAAATGTTTGAGGAATCAGGCTCCAGCGGGTAGGCCAAGCTTCGCTTGGCACATGTTTGAAGAGTCAGGCTCCAGCGGGTAGGCCAAGCTTCGCTTGGCTAATGTTTGAAGGATCAGGCTCCAGCGGGTAGGCCAAGCTTCGCTTGGCACATGTTTGAGGAATCAGGCTCCAGCGGGTAGGCCTGCTTCGCTTGGCACATGTTTGAGGAGTCAGGCTCCAGCGGGTAGGCCAAGCTTCGCTTGGCACATGTTTGAAGGATCAGGCTCCAGCGGGTAGGCCAAGCTTCGCTTGGCACATGTTTGAGGGATCAGGCTCCAGTGGGTAGGCCAAGCTTCGCTTGGCACATGTTTGAGGGATCAGGCTCCAGCGGGTAGGCCAATCTTCGCTTGGCACATGTTTGAGGGATCAGGCTCCAGCGGGTAGGCCAAGCTTCGCTTGGCACATGTTTGAGGAATCAGGCTCCAGCGGGTAGGCCAAGCTTCGCTTGGCACATGTTTGAGGAATCAGGCTCCAGCGGGTAGGCTGCTTCGCTTGGCACATGTTTGAGGAATCAGCCTCCAGCGGGTAGGCCAAGCTTCGCTTGGCACATGTTTGAGGGATCAGGCTCCAGCGGGTAGGCCAAGCTTCGCTTGGCACATATTTGCAGAATCAATTTTCATACAATGTTCAATGTTTCAAAAATCATAGAAAACATTGATTTTGAAATTTTGTATGAAAACGAAAGTTTTTTGCTTTTTTAGAAGCAACGGCTGCTCCTGGCATGCCCAAAAACTAATCAGCTCTTCTATAGAGCAACACGGATCGATTGCAAAAAACTAGAAGTCTCTACGATGTCTCGTTATTGAGATTTCTTGCTGATTAACTTGTTTGTTTGCTTGTTTGTTTGCTTGCTTACAGAAAGCGAATTTTTTGATTTTCTCGGCAACGCCTGAACCAATTTCAAATCTGTTTTTTGATTATGGTGAGGAATTCCAGGCACAAACTTTTTGCGATAGAACAAAACTTGCCATTGTGCTTAATTTTGCTGAAAAATCCAAAAAACTGATTTTTCAATCTGAACAAATTCAATACATTCACACGTGAAAACGGTGTGAATATAAAAATATAATTTTTTCAAAAAATTGTCCGCCATCTTGGATTTTTTGGTACTTTTAAGTTTTTAAAGCATTAAATTGGCCGTTAAATTGTAATTTTAAGGAGATTAAAGTAGATTGTAGTACAAAAGCCGACGATAAAACCAAATATAGGTGTTATCTGAGGAAGGTCATAGATCACAATTGATCTGCACGGCCATCGAAATAAAGTAAGTAAATTGTAGTACAAATGCATCAAAACATCACCAAAAACCATTCCACATCCACCACACCTCCATTCTTAGCTCGGGACAGCAAAGTAAAAAGCGACAAAACAACAAAAAAAAACCCAATCGAGTCAAATTGTCAAGCATTTTTGTGCCGTTCCCATTCTTCCGTTTGGAATTAATTCGCCAGTATATATACATTTTTTTTTTGATGGAAGCAACACGAATTGAATTCATAAAAAACGCAAGCATTTATATTCATTAAAAATGCTGAAAAGGCGACAAAAACTGATTTCTCATGCAAAAAGTGCACACACAACATCGAGAGATATATCAAATTCAAAACGAGACATTCTTTTATGCTCTGTTCAATGAATGAATGACGAGGGGATTTAATAAATTATTTATTGCTTCTCCTACAAGCATACATGCAGCTCCAGTAACGAATCATTAATCAGCGCATGATTGCTAACAATTAAGACTACTATGACTGAAAAAAATATAATTTTTTTGATCATAAATTGCACATTTTTAATGGAATTTTTGCTTCTCACTCTGGTGTGCCTGTTTGTTGCTGCAAACTTGCATTAAAACGGGGTATATAAAAAAATTAAAAATTTTTTAATTAACAATTGCTTTTGATGTTCATCCGTCATGTATGATGTTTCTTTACTGGCTGTAGATTGATGCTTAAAAAATATAAAATGACATTTAATTGGCAAAAATTAAGTGGAATTACTTGCTCAATGAATATATTGATTTATCTTTATTGCCATTGTTGTACGGCTGAGTTTTTTTTTTAAGTTTGTGTGTCCACTTGATGTGGAGGGTCTTTTGACGCTTTGATGTCAAGTGGATATTATTAATTACTTCTCATTGTACTCGACTCTTTCCCGACAATTTCCTATACACTTAATTATTTGCTTTCTTATCAACATTAATTTGCATATTTCATTGATTAGTTTGGATATCTATTGAACTTTGTATTATGTAGATTGACTGGTGTGGAGTCATGATAATGGGAACTGAGTATGAGTTTGGAATTAATGAATGATTTTGCGTCATTTGGTTGATAAAGTGGAGGTTGATTAGATTTCGTAAGTCTATGACTTCTTCAGGGGCGTTGGGGTTCAAATCCTATCTCTTACTTTACTTAATTATGTCGATAGTCATACAGAGCAACTGTATGCAACAGTTTGGATCAACAATCGGTAAACCCTCTTTAATCAAAGATAAACTACTCATGAGCTAACTCCGATGGATCCACAAATCAACTGTGATCGTTGGTTTCACTTAATTGACGCCTAAAACTCGCTCTTTTGCTGATTGTCCTTTGCCAATCTTACTTACTTCCTTAATTCCTAGCATGGAGTGCTCCTGGACCCAATAGAATGTCTAAATCTGACTCTATCCTTCAAGATCTTCTACTAGTTCGGAATGTTAAGCTAAATCACCTTTACCAATCACCAATACCAAATTCTACACTGTCTCTAACTCAACAAGCTCTCCAAGAGTTCTGTGACCGCCCTTTTGCAATTCCTACCCCAAAAGACAGTAAAAATTGTAAAATCTACTTGCGGTTCCATGAAAATTCCTAATTAACCCTCCTTAACAACCCATCAACCAACATTCTTCAATTATTCATCGTCAAGTAACTAACGATGATGTCTCTAAAAAATCAATTAAATACTATTTTATAATGATTTGTCATTTGAGTCATCTTAGACATGCTAATTGAGAATCAAACATCTGTCTACACAATTATTTTTTAACCGTATATCTAGACATCTATCTGCATATTTTAATGCTGATTTAATCTTATTGACTAAATATCATGTTCGTCTCGTTCTAGTCATTGATATTTTTTGAGATTAAAAGTAAATTTGTAATTTTATTGATATTGAGGGTATTGGGGTTAGTGGCTAATGAGGGAGACTTGGGATGAAGTTATTGATAGAGACAGTGTTACATTTGGTGGTCTAACAGACATAGAACATGCTATCATGGCACAGAAAGACCACTCTGATAACATAAAGAGGTATCTTTGGCTGTTAGAGGTGTTGGTAATTAGTAGAAGCCAAACAGCTTCAGGAGCCGAAGAAGAGAGGCCATAGATCATAGTTAAGGTGGCCAGAGTATTTTCGCAAAATATCGGGACATTTTGTGGCTTTGTTGGGACACAGCAGCAAGGCTGAAAAGTACAGCAGCGTCCCGGCAAAAATACAGCAGATGGCAGCCCTAATCATAGTTGATCTGAACGGTCAGTTAAGTAAGTAAGTAGCTATCTAACGAGGTTTGAACGTCAGTTAGAATTTGGCCATAATGAAGTCTACCTTTCGGTCAAAAGATTAGCAGATGGTGAGTTAAAACAGTTGAAAGACATCAGGAGCGTACCTAGGGGATTGATGAGTTTTAGGGTCAAATCCCTTCGTTTTGGACAATATACGTAAATTTTCTGGAGTCCTTTAAACCGATAATTTCATAAGCCCCTCCCTAAATTCTTCAGGCAACCCCCAATGATTGACATCACTCCCAAATGACTCCCCAACCACTCTCAAATCATATTTCCTAACCATCTCACATCTGTAGGGTCAGTAATCATTCAATTCATTTATTTTTTGCTTGTTCAACTCCATATTTGTCAAAATCACGAATAAATATTAAGTTTCACGACAATTGTATAAATCCATTATCACATTAAATAGTAGAGATACTGAGGCTTAAAGAGGAGTTTAATGGCATTTGTGGATGATTATAATTACCCTCAAAGCAATTTCAATCATCAATTTTGATTGCCATTTCCATCATGTGCCTATGAAATGTGAGAATCATCAAAATTAAAATCTGATTAAGTCAAACTAATTAAGCATTGTATGAATAATTGAATTTGACATAAAAAATTGATCGTAATATGCTGCATATATTTTATAACAAGGTAATAATTTTCATATTCAATTTCACGAATGTAATTTATATAAAATTGTGTAGGCTTTTTGGTTACTGCATGCAAAATTAGCGTAAGGTATGCAAGTAATTGATGCTAAAATTAGGTGAGCGATTTTATAAATTGAATTATATTCAGTACAAGTTAAAAATATTCATAAATGAACGTGGGTAAGTGAAACAATATAAAAAAAATATAACTTTAACCGCAATTAAATTCACAAAAGCCATTAACAGTGAACAAAAGGCGGAGGAGCGTCTTCTTCTATAATTAATGATGAGTAATTAATGCATCATTCTCATTAATGTGTTTGGGAGTTGTGCATAAATGGCATGTCATAAAAATTTAGGTTTTATGGATTTGTACTAAAAAATTTGTACTAAAAATTTGTACTAAAAAATTTGTACTAAAAAAATTATCCCGTAGAATGGGATAATAATTTGGGTATGGAAAATTCGTACTAAAAATTTATCCCGTAGAATGGGATAATAATTTGGGTATGGAAAATTGGTACTAAAAAATTATCCCGTAGAATGGGATAATAATTTGGGTATGGAAAATTCGTACTAAAAATTTATCCCGTAGAATGGGATACCTAACATCCCAACACACCCCGTTTATAACACTCATCGTTGGATTAAATCAATATACTGTAGACTAGCTCACTCATAAAAAGCTTAAAACTTAACAAAGCATAAATTCAAAAGTCATTATATTAATTGGCGCTTCAATGGCACTCAATTCGCTTGATTATGCACTCATTATACTAAGAATATTTGAATAAAACTTTTGTTGTGACTAATAAAAGCTGTTAATGTATATTTTCTATGTATCCTATTATCATTGTCTTATTTTTTTGTGGGATCTCACATATGAGATGGAAATGAGTGTAAAATGTACGCAAATTTTTGTATTTTATGGCGCTTTATTGTTGTCATTAAACCACGATTGAGGATGTAGATTTAATTTTATTGCAGTGTCTTATTTCGTAATTAAGATTGTGGGTTATTTTATTGTTTAGTTTGTGAATTGCTTATTGATTAGATGATGATTATTTATCAGTAATAAATCTTGTGGTCATTGGTAATATCTTGAGTAAGATAATGAGCTGAATTGCATTTTTTTGGCGTATTAATGGGTAAAAATCAACAGTCATGATTTTTTTACAGCAATTTTGCGTCCTACTGTTGATGAGATGACGGAGCATTGCTATAGTTAACACATTGTGCTGTTAGGGTATTTGATTGTATTTAGAGCAAGTTTAGAGATATAAGTCGAATTGACTGAACTTGAGGATTTTCAAACAATTTCAATAGATTGAAGCTAAGGTTTGGTTCTATTGTAAGATTTGATAACTGAATGTATTCCGGCTTTTTCAGGACTTGATTGAGTTATTTGAAAATAATTAAGGGGCCGTTCACTTATTACGTTCGTTTTAGAAATTCGTTTTTTTGCGTAACATCTAAGTCGAATTCTAGTTCTGCTTTTAAATTATTCTTATATCAAATCTAACCAAGAAGTGTATTTGTAATTAAGAAAAGAAATTCAAATAAATGTGAGTTCGAATCTCAATAAATTCAAAAATATAACAAATTATATCACAAACTTTTATGTATCTTTTTTTGCATTATAAGCTGGATTCGCATTTCCTGCATTTAAGTTGCACAGACCAACAATTTTCGACTGTAGCTTAAAGTTCGTCTAAGGCTACGGAATTGCATTTTTTGGCTGTAGGTTTAGACGATCCCTAATTTTGAGTCCACAATTTCAAAAATTGTGAAGCTGAATTTCAAAAACAAATTCAATTCCTTTTTTCCCAACCAAATATGCAAATTAAGCCAATTCCTATAATCCCTTAAGAATACTTGAAAATTCAATTTCAATTAAAAATCACAAACAACATCTTAAACAGACAATTTAAATTCTCACAGTACCCTCTGCATGAACCCTCCTTTGCATCAATCAAAATTGCACCATCTCTAAAAAGTAGGTATTAAATGAAGTAATGCATAATGAGGCACGCAACATCAAACGAAGTAAAAAATAAGAATCTCATCACTTTATAATAAATATTCAAATTATATCTCATTTCCATACAACTGCATGCATCAGCTCACTCATCATCTTCTTATTCCCTAAAAAAGTATGTCTTAATGCATTGGAATTACGTTCGGAATAATTTTTCTAAGTGCTTCCCTCATTTCGACTCAAAAAAAACTTTAAAGATTATTGAAACGTCATGCTGATTATTAATGCAGTTGAGGGGTTGTTGCCATACCGATAATTAACATATCACATGCACAACAACAACTTTTTTTTGGAATCATCTTAAAGCATTATTATAATTGAAGTTCGAGATGATTTGCCTGCTTTCGACATTTCTACCGAACATTGAAAAATGAATGTGATATACAGTCGGTAAGGAGAGTATAGACTTCTCATGAAATATTTAATAATTGCTGAACGAATGGGGTGAAATTGATCTCTTTGCAAATAGGCTTGAATGTGAATGGGAAGGAATTATTCATTCAGATGTAGCTTGAATTTTAGAAAATATAAATCCCTGACAGGCAAAGAGCATGCTTTTATAATGCAGAAAGACCAATATGGGATATAAAACCGGTCTCTTTGGCTGTTAGGGTAATGTTGGATTGTTGAGATGGAAGGGATTGGGTTGGGAAATAAGTTACAAAAAATTGCAAAAAAAGATCATGCTTGTGCTCACACTGTGAAACAAAGTTTTAGTTTTTCGTGTTAGGATTCGAACCCAGAATTATAGATTCTTCTTAGATTTTGTTATATTTGGACTTGATAATGATACGAATATTGTCTAATAAGATTCCAAATTTCTCTAGAATATCTAAAGATGGTGATTTGCTATGCCGATGCACCTTATGATTGCCATCAGAACTCGAAGTCGACTCGGTTTTTTTTATGGAGTCGAGTCGACTTGAGTCAACTTTTCGATACAAAATTTGAGTCGACTTCGAGATCTGATTATCACAGTATGGTTCGACTCTATCATATTATGTGCCTGTACGGTCACTGGTTCAAGAAAATGAGGTTCATACATGGTGTAGTTAGGCTAATTGCTGTAGATTGAATAAGGCTGCATATGTTCCGCATCCACAAACTCAGAAGAAACCAGGAATATTCAAGATATTGAAAGTAAACATGCTTAACGTATGAGATTCATAGTTGACCATGTTTATGCCAAATTGAGCTCTGTAACAAACAATCAGCAAACTCACTTAAAGGAGTGTACTGATGAATATTCTTAGTCAATATAGCTGAACATATTCAATTATTTGGATATACTCATGAACAAGCTCCTTGTCTGTCTCGAAGTCGAAGTCGGAGTCGATTCAGATTTTGTATTGAAAAGTCAACTTGAGTCAATTCGACTCCATATGAAAATCTAGTCGACTTTGAATTCTGTTTCAAACTTGGAGCTCTATAACGACTCAAAGATGCGCCACATCACCAACTCCATCCCATTACCTTCAATACTTCCTCTCCATTCTGACAAATAATGATGATGACGATGGTATTTTTAGAGAGCAAAGTATGAAAAATATTTATAAGTATGCATGACTGAATGAAATGAATTGAAGGAGAAAGGGATGAACGTAATAAATACACGAACTTTTTATATTTTTTTATTATTTTGATGTGCCAGCAGAAATAATAAAAACTGGAACATTTAAATCGGATTAATTTTTCTTTTCCTCTTCATTCACATTGCGGTTTAAAAAAATGTGCAGCATCAGTTGCGAGCAAGGATATAAAAATATTATATATTTTACCTTGCTATGCAAAAATATCCTCATGGGATGAATTAAGAATTTCAAACAATTTTTTATGTTCTGTACTAAAAAAAATAAATATTTTTACGTCAAATGATGCCATTTACAGACATTGAAGCATTTTTACCCAACTTTTGCTGTTGCTTAGTACATCAACATCAGTTATTTATGATAATAAGTATGATTGAAAGTTTTCTTCTTTTTCATTAATAATTTAATGAAATTAGCAGTGTTGTGTGTATGATGTGAGCTGTAGCGAGGGAGACTATCCGTTCTAAGTGAATTGTTCACAAAACAGTATAATCTTTTTTAATGAGTTTATTTATTATTATTATTTTATGTTACAGATGAAAAGAATGTGGATGGAATTTTAGTAAATTGGAATATTTGTTTCAATGTTGATGGCTGGAGAAATATTCAAAAAGATCCCTAACAGACAAAGAGAATGCTTTCTTCTTTCATGGTACAGATAGCTTACTACGGTACCTATATAGGCCTTATGGTCGGGACCTTATTGTTGATCCCGATTTTTTCGGAAATGCCATGAACCGTATGTAGGACAGCACCACACTTAATTCATTGGCTCGATCCCGTAACCAGTGTGATTCAAAAGTATATCCAATCAATATGAAGTGATTTTTCATCGTTTCTAATCAATCCAGCTCTGTTTATACAATGTTCCTTTCATTGTATAATTCATAGCAATTTCTAATTATCAAAACGTAATGCAACAATGTCACTATCTGATTTGTATGTTCGTGAAACATATATTGTCGCTAAAATTTGTTAAACATGATAAACCTCGACTCATGCACAATTGCTGTATCGTACATCGTATAGGAAAATCTATTTTTCATGTTATCATAATTTTAGGTCATAAAGTTGATGAATGCTAAATATATATACATTAAGCATTTTCTAATTAAATTCTACAATGTAACAACCTCTTTTTTTCGAGGTAGTGACCGAAAATGCTGGTTAGATAGTGAAGCAGAGATGAACTTTGCTCGGGTTAATACAGTTTTGATATGGATTGCCTTTGAAAAAGGCGTTGCTTTTGACTTTGCGAATATTTTGCATTTGCAAAGGCAGAAAAAATTGCCTTCACCTTTAAGCTGAATTTGAAAGATTTTTTTAAGGAAATTTTGCTTTGCATTGCCTTTGCAAAGTTTGTCTTTTTTAAAGTAAAAAGCAAGATATCAACACTGGATTAATCCTGCATGAACAGGCATATCTGTCTTAATTTCAATTTAAGATTCGAAGCGATCGTTTACTTATTGTGGACTAGGAAATAGCAGCTAAATCTTGCCTAATCTTAAATTCAAAGGAACCAAATTCAAGATTCGATTTATATCTAGTCAATTGCCGGAGTGACGCCAGAGTAACGCCAGATTCTGGAACAATTAACCAACTTGTCTAATTTTGATACTTATTAATTCTAGATTTATGTCGGACTTTATAGATCTCTCCAACCAATTTCAGAACATTAAAACTTTACAACTAGAATAAAATTTAATAACATATAATTTAAATTTTGTACACTCAAAATCGTATGTCCCACATCAATTTGTTTAGCATCATTATTAAAAAAAAGTTATAATTGAGAGTTAATGACATTTAATTTTTGCCGCTAGCGAACAAACGTAAATTAAAATTATAAGATATATCCAACTAATTGGTATTTCATGTGTGAGAATTTCAACACTAGTTTTCAACTTTTTTCTACTTCTTCTATCGGTTTTTGTATTGTTTAGACAGTTATAATTTTCTGTCAAACATAAAGACTCACCTAGTAATTTATGAGCAGTTTTCAATAAGCAATTTACTAAATTCCTCATTCTTATTAAGCATGTTTTTTTTTTTTTGAGGATGTTCACATGACCTAATTTCTACATCCACAAAAAAATAATTTTCTTTGTTGTTCCTACAACAAAGGAAATATTTTTTTTTTCATCATCATCCATCAAATGAAGTGAAAGAACTGCACGTTAAAAACAGCGACAGATGATAACCGCATTTTGATATGCATGTGTGAAATGGAAGAGAAGGTAATTTGTATAACTGAATAATGATGGACAGGCAATAAAGGCAAAGGGAGTAGCAAATGTAATAATACGAAACTCATCATCATCAACATGAAAATCGAATAACAGACAAAATCTGCTATTAATTTGCATTTATCGTTTCGCTCTCTTATGTTTTTTGGCATGCAATCGACAGTTAAGGGAATAACGAGGATTTTTTCTCATTGCCAATTTTTTTTTTAGGTTTTAAAGTAATTTGTAGCTAGAGATTTGAGGTATGAGACTTTTTTTGGAGGTCATTTTGGAGGGACACAGATTTTAGAAAGTAATTTAAGAGCATTTTTCGACTATTTTCAAGGATAATAAGCTTTCACAGAAAGAAGAGCTCGAAATCGACTCGGATTTAGCCAGCAAAAGAGTCGGATGAAAAACTCTCCAGAAAAGCCTCCCTGGCAGACAAAAGCGTGCTCTCAAGAGCAGAATAAGGTATGAGCAACAGTCAAGAGCATGCTCATATAGTCTATTTAAATGGAGCAAGTTCTCGAGATCACGCTCTTTGCCTGTTAGGAATACGATACAGAAATAAATGATCCACGCTATTTTAACTCCTAAATGAAGCAGAATTTCATTGAATTTGGATAGAATTATTAAAACTAAAGCGAAAAGTAATAATTTCTGAGCATAAATCCACGTGTTTTTTAAAATCCGCCATCTTAAATTATCAATTTTTTATTTAAATCTTGATTTTTATGAGAATTAAGACTAGAAAGTGCTTTTAAATGATTACTAATCGACTTTTGCCACTTTTTTAACGACAAATTAATAAGATTAATCGTGATTTGACTGCTTATGACTGTTTAATTTACAAAATAAAACGTGAAGTGAGACAAACGTCCGCCATTTTGAATTTAATATTAAATTTCATACAATTCTCTCTCGGAAAGGATCCCTAATAGACAAATAGCTGGTATGCTAAGAACGACGCTCACGAGTATGGTCATCTAGTGTATTTAGGGTGAGAAAGCTCTCAAGACCATGCTCATTGCCTATTATGGATACGGCTTAAAAATACTTGAAAATGTGGCCTTATGTCCGCCTGATTCTTGACTGAGTTCGAATTTTATCGAATCCGGACTAACACTAGAGTCATGCAGGCCTTTGGTATGATTTTCGTCCATTACAAAGCATTGTTCCCTACGAGTAGGAATTTAATGCGCCTCAAAAAAACCGAGATCGAATTTAATCAAATCCAAATTGCAACTAGAGTCATGGAAAACTAAGGAATGACTTTCGTTCATTTCTACGGTGTCTGCCTTGAAATTTTATTCTATTTCTCAACACCATATATCCAATGCGCCTCAAAAGAACTGCAATTCATTACCACCTTTACACAAACTTTTTTTCTCTCTTTCCAAAATTGGCAATGTGCATGATGATAAACTGTATCTTTGACTGTCATTAACTTTTCTCTTTGGCATATAAAAATAAGTTTACCTTCCCTTCATTCAATTCCTTTCTCTATACTTTTCGTTATTTTACTCTTTTTTTTTCAAAAAATATAAAAATTTATAGTCATTAAATTAACAAATGTAAAATGGAAACAGCAAGAACATTTCATGATAAATTGGAATCAATTTGTTTTAAACTTGTTATTTTCATCAATTACTCTTTTATTTGCAAAAAAGCATGTTTCTAGAGGTTAATAATAGAAAAAATGTATATACGATGAGAATTGAGAAATCATTTATTTTAAATTGTCATTTATGAATCGATTGGCTGAGTCCGGAACCTTGGGAAAGAATTTTCGAGACACTGAAATTGAACAAAAACAGAAAAAAAATTGATTATTAAGTTGCTGAATAGTTTTTATGGAAATTAATTAGGTATATCGAATAAAATTTAATTCTGCAGAGGAAGTTGAGGCTGTGAAGGTCTTGTTGTTGATTTTTTTTGACAGACATGATTGAGTTAATTAATTATTTTTAATGAGTTTATTGATTTTTGTGTTTGGGTGATTTAATAAAATTCTTGTGAATTATTGATGCTATTAATATAAATAATTTGAGGTATTTTGTTAATTATTGGCAATGATTTACAGCAGGAACTTGAAGATTGATTTCAGTTTGGTGAATTTTTCATGCTAGAACAGCTGTGGGGAACGTTTTTTGAGGCACGACACGGATTTGGACACCAGACTTTGGTGGAGAATCCAGCACCAGACTTGCGTTACTCTAGCTTGGTGGAGAATCCGGCACCAGACTTGCGTTACTCTAGCTTGGTGGAAAATCCGGCACCAGATTTGCGTTACTCTAGCTTGATGGAGAATCCGGCACCAAACCTGCTTTACTCTAGCTTGATGGAGAATCCAACGCCAGACTTGTGTTACTCTAGCTTGGTGGAGAATCCGGCACCAGACTTGCGTTACTCTAGCTTGGTGGAGAATCCGGCACCAGACTTGCGTTACTCTAGCTTGGTGGAGAATCCGGCACCAGACTTGCGTTACTCTAGCTTGGTGGAGAATCCGGCACCAGACTTGCGTTACTCTAGCTTGGTGGAGAATCCGGCACCAGACTTGGGTTACTCTAACTTGGTGGAGAATCCGGCACCAGACTTGCGTTACTCTAGCTTGGTGGAGAATCCGGAACCAGACTTGGGTTACTCTAGCTTGGTGGAGAATCCGGCACCAGACTTGCGTTACTCTAGCTTGGTGGAGAATTCGGCACCAGACTTGCGTTACTCTAGCTTTGTGGAGAATCCAGCACCAGAATTGCATTACTCTAGCTTGGTGGAGAATCTGGAACCAGACTTGCATTACTCTAGTTTGGTAGAGAATCCGGCACCAATTTAGAGTCAGACATTCAAAGTTTCTGATTTCTTCAATCTTAAAACCCACTAAGTTCTCAAAATTAACCCCAAAAATCGATTCCATCATTAAAAATCCACTCATCTCCACACCACAATCCAAACCTCTAAATAAGTGCCTACCTTAAAATTCAATCCCATTTCCATAACATTATTAATTATTCATTATATATCTTACATGCCTAAATACTTATCTAAAATTAGAAAATGTTTCTTATGAAAGTTAATAAAGTAATTAACTAAAGACATTTAACTTGACATTTACAACAAGCCGCAATTCAATTATGCATGTATGTACTTTGCATATATGCTATGGTACTTAATAGACGATACGAGATTATTAATAAGGAAAAAAAAAATTGCTACACTTATCATTTAATACTTTGTTGCAAGAGCTATTAAGTTAATAATCAAGGGGGATGAATGTTCTTTTCAATATGTATGATGGGAAATGGATGCAAGATGTGTGGGAACGGAAGTTGGTTTGGTTGAGAATGTTGTGGATTTTTTTTTAAAAAAGGGAATGACACTGGGTTATGTTGAAGCAAGTCAAAGCTCGAAATTGACGGAAACTGATTCCAGGAACTGGTATATTGGAGTTGATGTTGATCCCGGTTTATATCCCGGTCAGGTATAAGACGTTGGATCAACTAACCAAGTAATGCTTTTCGATGACATTTGTCATCTTCAGATGGGCCGGCTTGAGTCCAACTTGGTGTCAAATTCAGTTTAAATCCCACACAGCATCATGCAAGTAACACACCGGCCTGATCCCAGAAGTTTGATCGATTTACCGACTTGTGCTATTCTGGCATGTCAACGGCAAGGCTTGAGGGCGAGTAGAAGGTCCCCTGGAAGCTCAATTTTAACAGCAAACTATGAAATTTGCCTTCAAATCCACACAACTTTTGATTTATTCCACCAATTAATTCAAGCCAAAATTCAATTAACTTTACCTTCCACAAAAATCCACAACTAAACTTTCTCATACTAAAAATTTCACATTAACGTTAATCTTTCTCCCTTCAAGCCATATCCCAAAAAATTACTAAAGTGCTTTAAACGGTAGCTAAAAAACAGCCAATTTAATATTCATAATTACATTCCCGTCTTTAGCTTATTAAGTCAATAAATTACTTCAATTTTTTTCCCTCATTTTTACTTTCTTAATCACCAAACGATAAAGTCATAAAAACCATTAAACTTTCCAAAAGATTAAAAAGTTTCCAAACCTGTCTTACTGATATCATATCTTTAAACATTATAGAATGTAGACATGCGGTTGCAATGGCATTTTACTGAAACATTTAAGTATACCCGAGTGATATAGATGAAAAAGGCAACGTGACTGAGCTTTAAAGGCTCTACCTTACTAACTTTCTTGGCTAGGGCGCACGAGGGCATATTGTCGTGCATAGGAAATATGTAAAGACAGCTCAATCTCCTAACAGACAAAGGTCGCCGCATTTAGGTGCCATAGTGGTTTTTCTGAACCATTAAAGCATGCTGTTTGCTTGCTAGGGATCCTGGCTCGTAGCACGCGTCTCTCAAACACACTTAGTGTGTCCTCATCCACTTGTTTTGAGTTCCAGGTTTATGGCTCAGAAATCCGAACAAACAACGAACATGCTCATGAGTATGATCACAAAATGGAGCATGCTTAATTATATTGATTGATCATTTAGATATGTACGTAAAGTCATAATGACGCTCATTTAGGAGAGCATGCTCATTGTTTGCTAGGGATAGCGCAATGTCCCGGATAAGGGTCTTGTACAACCTAACTCTGGTTCCTCTTGGCATGCTCTTTGATGCTAAGAGGTGCTTAAACCTCTTTTATTAACACTATATGGAATAAATCAATTTTTGGTCATATGGACGCCAAATGTAGAATTAGGGAAACCAAAATGGAAAATTGGGGAAGCCGAAGACTGACTCCGAAGCTGACCAAATGTCAAGTGTATATTTTCTCGTGGAATTCCCTGATATCGCTAAATGCACCGCTGACGGCCGAGCTATGTGCCTGAATAAGTACAATAAATGACAGATTAACAGCCTATCCAAACCACATTGTCTGAAAGGTGGCAACACCACAATCAAGCTAGAGATTGTAAGGCTTTCAATCGACCATTTCCAGAATCAACTTGTGCAATGAAAGCAACTTGAACTAAATATGGACGACAAAACAAATGGAGTCGCTCGGGATTTTAAAACTTTTATATTATGCATATGTGAATATTATCTCGATACATGCATAATAGCTTGGGATTATGAAGCATTAAAAAGAAGTTCATAATCAATTTTAATTGTTCATAATTTTCATCGCAATTCCCTCCCTAATAACCCTCCTTTTAGCGATTCGATATGTATTAAAGTTTTTGATGATGTTCAAATAAATATTCGTGTAAATTCCACAGACAGTTCCAATTGCACATAAATTATACGAAAATTTTTATGTAATTTATGCGTATTATTATGCTTATTGCCATAATTCCGAAAAAAGGCATTGAAATAAAATAAAAAAATTTCTACTAACTTCCATTTACGATTCGTTTCACATTATTTGCAGTTACTCACAATTTCATATTATTATTATTATTAACGAATTGCACATGTGGTGCACGTAGAAAAAAAAAATCTTATAATTGCCTGTAAAAAAATATTAAATTATTCGTTCTCAAGTGCACATTATCGATAAAAGTACACTTGTGCCAATTGCTCTCTATATCGCCCCTTCCCTTTTTTGTGCCGGGGCTCTTTCTTGTCGAATGAATTTGAAATGCTCTTATAAAAATTTATTATTAATAATAATGATGATAAAATAAATTTTGCAATAAATTACAAATGTTGAGACATTAAATTAAATTGGAAATAAAAATTGTGAATTTTGTGATAATAATTAAAGGGAATTGAATTTAATTTTTTGGGCGCTTTTGGGTATTGGAACTGATCTTATAATATGAGTGCAATGAAAATTTTTGGTTATCAAGTCATTAATAAGTAGACTGAATCAATAGTTTGGGAAAAATACGTTTATAGTCCAATGGTTAGGCAACAGAGTTGAAGATTGCTATTACTGGACTGCCTCAGGTTCGATTCTTAAAAAGGGTTAGAAAACTACTAGTTTAGTTAACGAAAATATACTAGATATGGTCTGTTTGGAGCTTACTTCCTTACTTCCTTGGTGAAAGTCACACCAGAGTCCATTGTCGACTCGACTAGACTTCGAGCTCTGATTTAGAGTTCCTCAATAAAGTTCCTCAATATACAGATCAAGATAAGTCTTTAACCAGATAAATTCTGCCTGTTCCTAATTATTAGCACTTTTGCATCGTTGCTCACACAGTATAGAATAGAATATAATGTTGGGTTCGCTTATAGCAACGGCACTGCGATCGATGATCTGTTGTACCATCCCAAATTCTCTACAAAATACCTTTGTCCTTGATGAAGTCAACAATATCCAAATAGAACTGTCCTCAACAACCGCAAAGTCCTCACACAGTAATCCCATGGGCTTTTTGGTGCATTAATTTACCCTTAGGTTGATTTTTGGGGTTGTCACCGTCCAAACAGAGTTATCTGGGAAGGATTACAATCTACCTGTTCAAGGACAGTAATGTATTGAGTGCTCTGCTCAATTGCATCCCATAGTCACACCGACACTGTGCCGGATTCTGAGTCAATTCACTACCAGACTTGTGCTATTTAGGTAAGCTTCATCTTAGCAACAAAAAGCCATTAAGCATGCTCATAAATATCGCCATTAAAGACCATATATCTTTGATAATAAAAAGTGAATGCGCATTAGAATCAGCTATAAAACTAAATTCATCAATTAAAAGCAATAAAATGCGTTCCATTCCCACAATAAAATGATATAATATTGACTTTCCAACTAGTTTTTTTTGTTTTATTATCGCAACCGTAAAAGTTTAATTTTGCTGCTTTAATTTTTATAGCTTTAAAGTTTTTATTGTGAAACTTCAGTGCAGTTTCTTGCTGATTCACAAGAGTGCGTATATTGAAATATCAATTTCATATTAAAGCCTGACTAAGTAATAATTAAATAGCTTAAGTGATTATTTTGTTATTGCGAGAAAAAAAAAAAACTAAGTCGGTAAAGCCGTTAATTAACATTGGAAGTGTTGGACATGTCATAATGCATAACGATACGGCATAAAAATTTTATAATCATATAATCACGCGCTTTGTGTATTATGTCTCTGATTTCCGTCCCACATTTTTATATTTTCCTCCTCATTTAGTCATGTTTATCTATATACGTGGATCAAGACATATGTCTATGACTTTCTTGTTTGCTGCTGCTACTTATAAACCCCATTTTGACGTATTTAATTCACATTTTTTTTTTATTTTTCTCTGGCTTTAATGTCTTTCTAATTACTAATTGAAATTGTATCGAGGCGTTTTACTTGCTGTCGTCTCTTTTGTGAATTTCAATTGCTCATTTTGTAATCGCTCGCATTTGCAGCTAATTTTAAATTTCTTTATAATTACTTGATATTTATGTGCACATTTACGTGACCTTATGTACTAAATTGTATACTGTATTTAATGATAGACTTATTTTTTCTATGAAAAATAATGAAATGATTTTCATTTAATCATAAATTGCGGTGAGCAGCATGTAATAACAACTTTTTTATGATACATGTATTGATAAATTTTATGGTTTTTTGGCGCATTTTGTGAAGCAATTGGAATTGTATATTGTGTGGATCAGAGTGTTGCCGTCTCAAATTCGAGTTTTTCGACATTCGATTGTCGAAAAATTCGAAAATTTCGAACGAATTTCGAAAGAATGTTCTTTGCCTATTGAGAAGTATCTCGAAGAGTCACACCATCCTGAGACTGGATTTTAGAATGATTAGCCGAATTAGCATTCTCGGAAGATAAGCGTCGTAAAAATGACTGAAAACCAGATCCTAGGCCAACCCGGATTTTATCAAGTTTCACCAGGGGTTAGAGTCATGAAGGTTTGGTGCCAGATTTTCGACTAATTTCTGAGCCATGTTCTTTCATAAAATGAGATAAGCTATCAAGGCTAGTCACTTAGTTAGCGTAATTGTAGCAGGAAGCCATACGGACTCACCTTCTGGCCTTGAGTTGGATGTCACCGAGTCACATTGAGCAAAATCTGGATTTTAAGCATTTTTATGACTTGTACTTTCTGGGTTAGTAAACGATATTGTCTTTGGGTTTGGGCTAGTAATGGATTCAAGATGGGACTCCATTTCAAGAGCTTTCTTTCCCCACTAGACAAAGCTCAACTAAATGAGCAAACTCATGAGTATGCACAATCAATTGACTTGAGTATATTCATTTTTGTGGTCATATTCATGATCACGTTCATTGTCTGTTAAGGTTTCTGATAATTGTTAATAAATATTGCTGATTCTTCTAATATCGACAACCTTTTTGACGCCGATGACTGTTACACCATCGACATAAATTACTACCAACTATAAATCATAAAATTACCATCATTAAACCACAAATTATAATCCTTAATAGCACTAAAGGGAAATCTTCAAACGATGCCAACTAAAACATCCAGAAACAAAGTTCCATCTAAGTTACACAAAAGTAGCAATACAAAAAATTCATTCAATCTCACTCTTGAGATTACATCTTTTCGTATTCATAGCGTAACTCCAATATTTCTCGTGAGTTTAGCAACAGAAATAAATTTTCTGTTTTTATTTGTTGACAATTTCATTGTCGTAAGTTAAATACTCGATGTTTCCAAACTGTCTAACAATAAAACATTTATTTGTACACCAAAAATGTAGATCCACAGACCAAAACTATCGCTCGTGCACATAAAAGTATTTTAATATTTTAAAATAGCAAGTTACAGCAAACAATTCATTCATATTGACGTGAAAATATTCAACATTATTTCCGTTAATGGGAATGTACAATATATATACAGCATAGCTGTTGAAGGGTAGCTTTAATAGCCTTTTCTCTACTTTTACGTTAAGCAATCATGCTTGTTTTATTTGTTATAAAATTTTCTTCGCTCATACCTCGACCATGAATAGTTTTTTAAAGCAACTTAGTAGAGGTAAAGTCGCTAATGTCGGAATTTCATCAATTTGTCCGACAGTCTATCTAAGAGTCAGTCTGTCCGACAGTCTATCTAAGAGTCAGTTTGTCCGACAGTCTATCTAAGAGTCAGTCTGTCCGACAGTCTATCTAAGAGTCAGTTTGTCCGACAGTCTATCAAAAAGTCAGTCTGTCCGACAGTCTATCTAAGAGTCAGTCTGTCCGTCAGTCTATCTAAGAGTCAGTCTGTCCGTCAGTCAGTCTGTCCGTCAGTCTGTCCGTCAGTCTGTCCGTCAGTCTGTCCGTCAGTCTGTCCGTCAGTCTGTCCGTCAGTCTGTCCGTCAGTCTGTCCGTCAGTCTGTCCGACAATCTGTCCGTCAGTCTGTCCGTCAGTCTGTCCGTCAGTCTGTCCGTCAGTCTGTCCGTCAGTCTGTCCGTCAGTCTGTCCGTCAGTCTGTCCGTCAGTCTGTCCGTCAGTCTGTCCGTCAGTCTGTCCGTCAGTCTGTCCGTCAGTCTGTCCGTCAGTCTGTCCGTCAGTCTGTCCGTCAGTCTGTCCGTCAGTCTGTCCGTCAGTCTGTCCGTCAGTCTGTCCGTCAATCTGTCCGTCAGTCTGTCCGTCAGTCTGTCCGTCAATTTGTCCGTCATTCTGTCCCTCAGTTTATCTTCCAATCCGTGTTTAATGCGCTATAGTTAGTCACGTCCACAATAGTTTCTGTTGTCAGATATAAATATATAAAATTCATGCACAAAGTAGCAAAATAATCATAAATAAAACTTAATTACTTACATTAGCTCGAAGGAGAGAAAAAAAAAGTATAAAAAAAAACTTTTCACATTAAATTCGGATGTTGATTGCTTGTGCATTCACAGTTTGTACACTTCTTGTTTTGTTTTTGTTTATTTGTTTTTATTTTGTGATGGAAATTGCTCTCTCGACTCACATTCATACATTATTAATGCTCTGCAGTAAGCATTATAGACATTTAAAGAAGAAACAAGAAGGACTGAATTCATTGCAAGTTTAATGTGATTCTCAAAAGACGTTTCATAAATTAGAATGGAAACTTTTTCGTATTGAAAGAAATCCAGCAAGAAATTGTTTTATTTTGCAAATTTTTTATGCTATGGAAAAATTATTCATACGAGATTTTTTTGCCATACTAAGTTGATTCTGTTTCAAATTTGTTTTGTTTCTATAATTTTTTTTTGTTCATTAGTTTTATGATGATTTTTAATTTCCATACTAAATTGTTGCATGGTAGATTACGATAACCTTTAAATCGATTGGATATTCTGATGGTATGCTGAATTTTTGTTTGTTAGTCGATCAGACAAGGAGCTTGCTCATGAGTTCACTTACAAAATTGAGCATTCTTAATATATTGAATCTATTTCTTGTGAAGAGTGCTGACAGAGAAAGTGAAGCATTTGTTGTTGGTAATCAAAACCAAGTCAATGTTTGAATTCCTAGATGCCCAAATGAACGCCTTGACATAATTCTTAGTTATTAACTTAACCTCGACAATCGACTAATGACATTTTCTTTGGAACGTTTCATAAAATTTGACATACGTCGACCTTTGGTTTAGTTATTAAGTATTAGACATTTATCCACTCGGGTATTGGATTGACTAGCTAATGATCAAGTTGTGATCAAGTAATGATTGAAGTCTTCCTATTTCCAGTTATTATGATTACTTACTTGACTTTAATTGCTGTAACGTAAGCACAGCTGTAATAATATATGATAATTGAATAGCTTTATGATTGAATACTAACTTCTCCTAATCTCCAAATATAAACCATAACAAGCAAACATGTGAAATTTGGAGAATAAAGCAGAACTGGCAATTGGGGGATTGCAACCCGAAAGCAATCCGATCGGAGCATCTACAATCGGCAGTCAACGGTCGACCGTAAATACTTGTTATTGTCAGTCGTTGGATCATACCTACTTTAGGTAGTGGTCGGTCGCTGATTACACCTTTTATCAATAATTGACCGGCGGTGGCCAGTTGCCGTTGACTGCCGCTTGTAGAAGACAAAAAAATAGCCAAAGACAGCCGATACCCAGTACTTGACAGCATGTGTCATTTATAAACACCTCCAAAAAACTCAAATTCAATCCAATTCACATAATTCTCGACCTAGTTAGATAACAACACGTATAATTTTGCAAATATTTCATTTTAATACCAAAATAATTTTCTACAATTTTGCACTATTTAAACATGACTAAATGTGACATAAATTTTGTTCGTTCTGCATGAAAAGCATCAACAAAAAACTAGTTATAAAATATTTACAAAATAAATGCAAAAAAAGACTTAGTCACCGAAAAATTCGACTACATTTTATATCACCTAAATCAGCATGAAAAACTAATTAAAATCATTGGCAGTAGTTAAGGATGCAAGATTGAAACAAACAGCAGTAAAGCTGCACATAAAATCAACTTAATTGAATCAAAAAAATAACTAAATGCAATTAATGTTAATGCAACAGCAATAACGTACATTTAATTTACAGAATTTCTGTTTGGCATTCAGGCAAACATATACAGTTGGGATGCAGCAAGTGCCATACAAATAGCTGCATTGTCGTTGTTAAACATACGCTTTTTTTGTTCACAAAAAATTGACTTAATTTCGTATGCAATGGCAATCAATTGGAAAATGTGCTCGTATGTGCATTCGATTGCAAAATGAGTGCAACATTGTGACTATTTGCAGACATACTTTATATGCATAACAGAAGTAAAATACCCCACGCATACACACGCAAAAAAAAATAAATTGAATCAAATTGTCAATGCAAATTGCTGTGGGTTTACTTTGTACTGCAATTACCGTATGATGGACTGTTTTTCAAGGATTTTCTGCATTATTTAAGGGCATTTTATGTGCAATGACTGGGAATTTTAACAGATTGTATGTGGATGTTAATTTGTAACTTTTTTATTAGATCGATTACAAAATTGTCGTAGCTTATTTTTTGATATATTTAATTTAGTGACAGTCCCGATCGGCACATATTGAAATGTTGCCACCACGGCGACGAGATGGCAGTATACTTAAAGCCAAGTGGCTGCCACTTTGCACCTTTGGAAAATCCGGTGCCAAATGCAGCCACGCCAAGTATACTGCCATCTCGTCGCCGTGGTGGCAAAATTTCAATATGTGCCGATCGGGAGTCAAGCAACAAATATGGAAAGGATTAAAAGAAGTCAATGTAGAGTTTGTGGATTAGAAGACAATTTTGTTGCAAAATTAATATTATAGATTAAATGTAATGGCAGCTTGTGGTGTGCTTAAATGTATAAAGTAATAAAAAATGCTACCAAGATTTTTTTTTTTTTCGTTATCTTTAAACTAGAAGCATGTAGATTGTCATTAAGTAAATCGATTGACATAAATTAAGTAAAATGCGAGTAATTTATAATTTATTGTAGAGTTTTGTGGATACTTAGTTGCAAAAGCTTAAATAATTCCATGCATAATTTCTTAAAGACAGCTAATTTTATTAGTAGCATGTGGCATTGGACATGTGACAGCTATGATTTAGTTTACTCAAATTCCGCCTTCATTTATAGATGGTTATAATATAATAACTTCAGGTATCTTCAGTGTAACGAGGTATGCCATTCGTATAACAAGGCGTACGTATATCTATAAGAATTCTTAGCAGATCTAGGAATGTCTAGAAATATTCATTATAAAATCATGTTTTCTCAGTTATTTCTAATATTTTCTGGTATCCCTGGAATTCTTGTATATTCATCTTGTTGTGTTATAATGACATGTGCCTTTAGTATCGCTAGGAATAGTTTGTATTTTAAAATATCAAATGAATGTTAAGATATTCCTAAGGAATCATTTTGTAAATAATGTAACGCTTAAAATAGTGCTTCTAGATTCCCTTCCTCTTTTCACCGTACCAAAATCAAAATGACAAACCTCCATCTCCTTCTAAGCATTACGTAATTTTCAAATGTTCTTTAATATTCCAAATTATCTTAAATAATATCTTGAGAGATTTGGAGACCGAAGACTCTCTGAATCGATACCGAGACTTCTTGGGATCTCGGTTTCTGTCCCGGTCTCGATCTTGGCCTTGAAATCCAGACCTTGGTAAACTCCTAATTATTATGTGTAATTATTATCCTTAATTTTGACAGAGCTTGAAGTCGACTGAGATTTACGATGGAAATTTCATCTTGAAACAGCTCAATTTCATTTGAAATTCGACTTGACTTCAAGTTTTGACATTTTTAAATGTTAGTAGTATATTCTGGAGTGGGTATCCTAAGTGTCACCAAATTATTTTGGAATCATCATGCAATGAGCAGTTTTAGATTTGGCTTACAACCGAGAAAAATAAAAGGTTGCCCAACTCTGTTCTAGAACTTAAAATCGAGTCAACTTTAGCAGTCTTTTTCATACTCAATCTTAGTCTATTTGGAGTTTGGATGTCTACGAATATTTTTTAAATTTAAGCATCTTAGCTATTTGTAAATTCCTAACTTCTCCAAAAAAACCTAACAGATAATGAGTAGTCTCATCTAAATAAGCGTGGTCATGAGTATAGTCAGTTAATTTCATTGATCATGCTCAATTTTGTGACCATATTAATTATAATGCTTTGTTCAAAAAATAATAAAAAACTAATATTATATTAATAAACTATATTTAACAATTTTTACATAAAATCATTCAATCAGCCTGCATAAACTAACCCAACATAAACCAAATATTTACAATATTCAAAAATGATTATTCAAAAGAGTATAAAATAACAATCAGCACAGCTGAAATAATTTAAATGAAATTTCACGTATCGCAAAAAGAGTTCTGAATATGACATTAATATGCCACAATAATTTGACTGAATTTATACAGAGTAAAATGAAATCTGTCTAATAATAATTCACATTCAATTTCAAAAAAAAATATAAATTTTCGTCTTATTTGACATAAAAAAAATATTTTTTGTATTCTTTCATTTTTTCGTACATTTTCTCATCTCTCCGCATCGCTATATTTTCATTATACTTCTTTCCCCTTCACTTCACTCCGCATTGCAAAAAAAATAAGATAAATTTCTTTCTTTAGTTTTGGTTTTTGCGGTAATAAATTTATTGAGTCTTCTCATTCAGTTCTGCTTTGTTTGTTTTCATTTTGCTGCTCTATCTCATCTCCGTCTTCATCTACTCAATTCTTACGTCTTTTATAGAGAAATATACAAGTACTTAAACCAACTACTATACATAAAAAATAAAATTCAACATGATATTTATGTTCGACTCGTGAAGTGCATGGCTGTTACGTAATTATCATAATTGGCTTGTGAAAATTGTAATTTTACTTACTTTACTTTGCAATATTGTCTATAATTGAAAATCTTGTTAGATAAGATTAACATAAAATAATGCAAGTCGAATGGGAATTTATAGCTAAGATGAGGTGTTTTAGGAGCGCATATGACAGAGTAGAAGGTAATTAATTGAAAATAGTAAGATCTTGAGGAAATTGCGCTATACTTTGGTATTTTTAGCTTTGGGTTTAAAGCTGGAAGCTTGTTAGGCCAATGCAGCTTATAAAACCAGTGACCCGTTTGTCTCCGTCCCATTGTGTGTTTCATGAAGCTTCCATTAGTAGAATATTTAAGTCTAATTCTATAGATGACAAAAAAGGATTAGGGCAGTCCAACAACTCTTGAAGAGAAGTAGTTAATAGAGATAGTAAAGCATTTGGTGTTGTTAATTGATAATTAGCAAAATTATTAAAGCTAGACATAACTAATAAGCATTAGACAATGTGACTCCGTCTAAGCTATGTTTGGATGTAACGGTCCTGACATGTTGAAAACCGTGAATTGCTCAAAGCAATGATGCTGTGTATTGTTGTAACCACACATATTGGATTTGTTCAGGCACCTTTAGTTAATACACTTTAAACACGGCTTAAAACGACAATTTCTCGGAAAATCTTGGCTTTAGGCGGCATCTGATTTTGCCATGGATCCCAGTTGAATGTACGACCATTGAAGATGTAAGTAAGACTGTAAGGCTTTCGAAGTCTCGATCTCGATCAAATTCTCGAGACTGGAAAGTCTTAATCTCGTGACCTCGAATAGGGTTTCGGAAAAACGAATTTTCAAATTTCGAATTTTTTCTGAAAAACTCTAGTTAACGGGTCCTTCAGAAACCCTAGTCTCGAGATCCCACAATTTAGACTCAAAATGATATATGGAATCGAGTAAACTCAAGTTATCTATTTAATATAAAATTCAATTCAATTTTGAGCTCTGGCACAACTTTTCTATTGCTGAATTCTGCTACTAATCACTGCCCTATTGCAACTATTAACTGACAAATTGCAAGTCACAATACCTCAAACATTCTTAAATAACAGTCTCATAAAATTATAAATTGAAGAATGTAAAACAAAGATAATTTTATTCATATTTGTTATTATTTTGATTGTTATTTCTTACATAAATTATGTAAAATAATTCGAATATTAATCATGTGGATTTTCATTAATCATGTAACATTCAATTTGAATATTTATGGATGTAAATCTAATTCCCATGTTTAAAATATAATTTCAGAATTATGAAAAAATTGTCAATTTTTATTTATCCAAAAGATTCAAGAAATGGCAGCAAAAAGGAAATTTTCACTTCTTTCCGTCCTGATCCGACAGCTGATCCCAATAACATTCCACTCACGTTCTTTCCATTTTA
This sequence comes from Chironomus tepperi, assembly GCF_022539635.2. NCBI lineage: Eukaryota > Metazoa > Arthropoda > Insecta > Diptera > Chironomidae > Chironomus > Chironomus tepperi. The sequence continues at coordinate 249,243 of NW_027226583.1, forward strand.
TATTCATGCTTCCTTTATATTTTTTTGCCAAGTAACATTTTCAAATGAAAATCATGTCAAGAATAAATAGCTCACCTGTTTTTGATATTTGCGTAGTATGTTCTCGTCATATGTCATCGCAATAAAAAAAAATGTTTGTAAAAAGGATGAAGGATATAGGAATGAAATTGACAAATGAGATTATTTATTTGCATATGTGTGTGTTTGTATTTAATGACGCGTTGTTTCAGGTATTGTTGTGTAAAATAAGTATTTATAATGGATATGGGAATAGCATCATAACTGATATGTATGGATGTAGATAGTCAAGCAACAAATCATATTTAATGAAAATTGAACCCGTAACTACAATGAAGACAATTCCGAAAAGCACATGACATAGAATTGGCCGACCATCCACTCCCAGGCAAGCTTGACACTTATTCCAGACCAATTTCAATGAAATCCAGATTCAGGCTAGAGTTTAATCGGCCTTGAGCCGAATTTTCGGTAATTTCTACACCATGTGACTTCCGGGTTGATTTCCATCGGATGAATCCAAAACCTGACACTTGGATGGAGCAACTCTTGCATAAAACCTAATCTACACTGAATTCGGTCGAATCTTAACCAAATCTGACCGAATATAAACAGAACTCGACAAAATCTAAACCGAATCCGGCACCAAGTCAAAGTCACGCCAATCTGTGATTGGATTTTTGATCATTTGATCATTAGATTAAGCGAACGGACAAAAATACATTAGAACTAGTCATCAACTGGACATTAACTTGCCATCAACTGTTTATAACAAATGTTTGTCTACTTGGAATGATGTTGGAAATAATTTTAAGAGAATCCAAAAATTAACAAAGAAAATAAATCTGCACATAAATAATTATTATATAGTAAGAAATCGCCAAGATCTTCATGACGAGTTGCATATTGAATGTTCCAAGTATAGGTAGCTTTAATCCTTGATGATTGTGGACTAAATGCAAAAAATGATAATAATTCATCTGATTTGATGTTTTCCTGAATCTGTTCCATGAAAAAGCCATGACTTCGTCATCAATCCAGTCTTTCTGTAAGTAGAAATTAGAAGTTTTTTTTAAGGCTTGAAGGCACAAGTGATTTCTGAGCAGAGTGGAATCTGGGTATCGAGACATATAAAGTAGATAAATCTGTCAATGAGAGGATAAGGCCTGTTTGGCCGAATGGTTAGGTAACAGACTGGACTTTTTTGAGTACAGGGGTCCGATTCTCATCAGAGAATGATCTCTCAATCATTTTTATGTCCAAACGACAAGGATACTCTAGACATTACAAAATTTACAGCAACATATATTTGAATAAGCTTTGAATATTCCCTAGCAGGCAACAAGCGACTGTTCAAATGCAGAATAAGCTGAGAACACGCTCAACGAGCATATTCAACTACAGCACACTCTTGAAAGCATGCTCTTTGCTTGTGGGATTTGACATTTATATCTGCAACTTCAATGCCAAGGATCAAAGGTCAACGTTAAAAATAAGCGATATTTCTCAACAAATCAATCAAAAACAGTCACTTTTTCACAAAAAATAATAACCAATAAATTACACAGAAGCCAAATCAATGAATAACAAAACAACATCACATCCACTACCAAGAATCCATAACAACAACAACAACTGAAAACCCACTGAACATAATGTTATACCTGAAATGATTGCATTATTGCAACAATGAATGGCAACAGTAGTTGAACGAACAATCCAAGTGATGCACCAATGCCCAAAGATAATGATTGCTTCAATCCCATATTGATGCACAGTAAAATTCCAATTATGTTGACGACAATTGCAATTCCAAATGGCATTCGTACTAAATTTGAAAATTCAACATTGTAGCTTCTGATTTGATCGTGAAATTTAACAATTTCGATGAATTTTTTATTAAAATTATCATCGTCAATGAATTTTCTTTGTCTGCTGTCAATGACGTCCATTTCATTCTGTAAATTGTACATTTTCAATTTGAGTACATGAACCATTGTTAAGCTATGATATCCATATAGTAAAATTGTTGCATCGTAAGTAGCAAATGTAAAGAATCCAACAGCACCAAGTGCTAATTGAAGTGAAAGATTTAACAGATATCCAACAAGCTCTTTTGCATTTAAATATGGTACATAAATTGGTACTAGAATAACGAACGCTCCAGTAAATATGAAAACCATTAACAACACAATGCCTGAATTGAATATAACGCAATCAAATGTAATTATTCCATATGCTAGCTTTTTAGTTCTCTTTATGGCTTGTATAAGAATTACACGAACATCATTATCGTTTTCGTGGATTTTGTAAAAGTCGACGGTGAATGCTTGAAGTGATGATGTTGTGTGTGGATTAATTGCTAGATTTATTGTCCTCATGAGACCCTGGAAATGATTTATGAGATGTTTGTTGGATATTTTTAGAATAATTTTTTGATTAAAATCTGTGGAAAGATGATTAGTTAGTTGGTGTTGGATGGGTACAGAGTTGGTAAGCTAGGTTGATTAGTGCTCAAGAGTACAGTTTGAGATTATAACTCATTTGACCCGTTCATAGAAAATCCATAAGATTGTAGATGATGCAATTCTTGAAATGACTTGCCTGAAAAGAAGAAATGGACAAAATTAGGAAATTTGGCTCCAAGGAATGAGACGCCCTGGTTAGGCCCGTAGAACAGTAATCGGAATGTCAATTAGATTCAAAACGATTGTACAAGGTTTGTGAGTCAGCAACAGAGTCAGATGGAATAATAACCTAGGCTCCAAGTCCGATGGCTAATCTATGACTTGGATGTTGCCATAGGCCAACCATCTATTCTGACCCAAAACCATGGTTGTGCTATTCCGGGTTAGTAAAATGAGGCGAAATTGAGGCTATGATGTTTAAAAATGATATTATGAGGACTTTGATTGGCTTCAATTTGGGATAATCATCCAAAAAAGGGAATATAAGACCCTATTACTCTAATATAGCCTACAGCTTGACTAAAACTAATATTGGGAATTAAATACATCATTGATGAACAAAGCAGCAACGTAGTGGTCAAAGCACCACGGACAACCTCGGGAAAGTCTATTCAGATTTGTTCGTTATTTTGTGGACAAACTCGGTTTTGTTTGACTCACAAAGCTATTGGAATTGCAAGTGTCAGATCAATGCACAATAATTACTGCTAAGTCCAAAACATTTTAGTACATAATTTTATGTTGCAAAAGACCACCGGTACCTCAGTCTCTTTGCCTATTAGAGTCTAACCATCTCCAAAGTCACCAACTCTGCATTCACCACAAAAACAAAAATTCACTTATCCCTCTTACTTGAGAAAAGAATGAAATATGAACGTATGCAAGAGTAAAAATACTCAAACTCGGTAAATCGTTAATTATCCTATACCACACGAGAGCTTGCCATAGCAATGAAACCACACCAGACACTAATGTACGCTTATTTGGCTTCGGATGAGGATCAAAAATATCAATTCCAATGAATGATGAGAACCATCTAACGTTGTCTTGCAGTTCTGTAAAAAAATATTCATTAAAACAAATTTGCAGGCGCAAAAAAATTTATAAAAATTCACTTTTTAATTCATCGGATGGCGTTATCGATGGCTTCGACATGTTTCAACCACAAAACATATTCCGTGCGACTAACAAATAACTTTAATTTTTTTTTTAAATGAGCGGTAAAATTAAAGCAAAAATTTCATATAATTAAAGGAACCGAAAACAAAAAATAATTTTAATGGGTTTAAATTTGTAAGCGCACTCGCAGATAAAAGCAACAGACGTTGATATTCACATCGACGACAAAAAAAACAAAAATTATTTAATTGCTTTGGCATTTTGAAAAATTTATAAGGAATTTCCTGGGAAGAGTTAACTTCTTGTAGGCAATTATTAAAAATATATGCAATTATTTAGTTTTTAATTTGATGTTTAATGGATGGTATTTAATGATTTTGAGTGTGATTGGGGTTTGAGGGTGGTTTATTCTATTAAAATTGAGAATGTTCTCTATCAGCAGGTGTTGGGTGCTTGTATATACTCCTAATTATGAGTATATTCTAGCTCAAGGGTGCTTGTGTCCGCTGGTCAAGTTTATGTAGCTGATAATTACATTCAGATCCCAATTTGATTATTTTGAATCTTTATGATCAAATCTACTAGTTATTGATGAGCTCTTGGGTAATTGAGGTAAATGCTAGAGTCTAAACATGACACCTAGCCCTGATACTCAAAATAATAGTAAATATTTAAATTTTAGACCGTTCACTTATTACGTGATCCATAAAATCGATTTTTTGAACCTACACTCCTCCGTGCTCCTCTAAAAGCGTTGCATAATAAGGGCATATATCGGCTTATAAATGATCCAAATCCAGCTCTGAGGTCAAATTCGATAATAGTCAGCTTCAATAAATATTCGATGAAATTTGTCGGTCTGAAGCTGGATTTTCAATAATTTCTACGTCGTATGCCTACCAGGTACTCTTTTCGAGTTATTTTTATGCTTTTAAGTTCTAGCCTGTACTAGCTCACGTAATTCTTGTGCTAGAACATTAGCACTTACGGCAGTTACTCGACTTAACTTAGCTCTTCAGTATATAGAGCTCGCCATCTCTATTGTAGTAAACATAGGCAGACAGGAAGTAGTTATTTCGTGACTTAGCACAAACAGAAACTGCATAGTTAGCAGTTTTCTAGCTATATAAGTAAAAGCATTTCCTCAGTTCATTTAGTCATTGTCCCACTCCACTACATAGACTACAGACTATGAAATTTCAATCTAGGCTCATACAGACAGTAAAGCAAGGCTATACCCTAAACTATAGTAAGAATATGCACGACAAAACGTCCCCTGATCTCCAAACAAATTTTACAATTTTAACAAAAGCACAACAATCACATCTGTGACAATTTCATTGTATTTAATCTTAAAAGAGCATGAAATGATCAGCATAAACTGAAACGAATTTATATTTTATTTATATCCATCTATCTTATTTTCACACTTAATTGATAATGCAATTGAAATGAGTAAGCATATACAGAATAAAAATGATGTGAATATAATGAAAATTGATATAAATGTCAACTGCAATGATTTTGATAGATGCCCGTATGGACATTAAAAAATATATATCATTTTTATTAATGTACTTTAAAGTAAAACTAAATTGATTGCTTCCCCGATGCTACACAATGACTGCAATTGTCAGTTATTTTTTTCATATATTGGATATACGCATGTAGTCGCACTACATAACTTTCCATTGTAACATTATAGCCCCCGGAGAATATATATATATGTACAATAATAGAACAATCACTGCATTGTGATTCATTTAATTTAATCACTTTTATGTTATTCTCAGTCGGCAGTTCCTATGTCTGTCTCTTCCATCTCGTACATTTCACTAACAGGCAAAATAGTGTAGTAAATTCAGCACACACAAAAAAGAAGGTTTAATTCATTTTAAAAATGTAATGTTGCATGTAGATATTGTAAAATGGGGAAGACACACGAGATACATAAAATACATTACATGATTGTTCCACCAACAACAACAAAAAAAACATCAGTTCTGTTCTCTTGTAACAGTCTTTTTTATAAACCATGAAAAGAACCGACCGAATCGGACATTTAATTTTTGTTAGCTGCTGCTACTTACGACTTCGTCTCGAATTTTTTTTTATTTTTTTCACAAAAAGAATATAATTCTGCTTTGTTGAGTACATGGACTGCTGGAAATGATGTTGCAATAATACTGTTTGTGATATCTTTTGACCAGACTGCATATTTTTCAGCTTTGTTGAGTTTTTTGAATGGGTTTTTTTTTTGTGTTGTGGTAGACAAAAAATAGGAAGCATTATAGTTTGTTATCTAATTTTGTTGCATGATTGCAGTTGGTGAGTTTTTTGGAATAGGTAGGAGGTACTTGGGTAGGAGAGGCTGAAGGGAACCTCAAAATGAACAACTTTATTGCTTGAGTTATTGGAGAATAGAACTGGCTTTAGACGCTCACTCTACGCGACAAAGAACCCTGGTGCACCACAGCCAAGAAGAAATTCTGAGCTGTTCTTCGATCAATCTATCCAAACAGCACAAAGTCACTTAATTAATTTAAAATCCAAACTATAACAAAATACTTTGCAAAATTCCATAAAATTTATTTATCTTAATTCTTTAAAGAATACAAAATTCGCATAATTCAGTCACGTAATTTCCTGACCATTTCCATATCATCTTCGACTTATGCAGATTCAGCTGCTGCTCCTTCTGATCCCTTACCCTTTCCATGTTTGCCTTTTTGACTGTGTTCAGATCCCTTTCCATGTTGTCCACTTTGTCCATGTTGCTTTGTCCGTTTTGTCCTTGTTTGCCGCTTTGACCTTGACCTTGACCATCACTTCCTGATCCTTCTTTCTTTCCGGCATGTTTGCTGTTCTTTTCGCCATTTTTGTTCTTGTTTCCACTTTCTGAGAATTAAAGAAATGCAATTTTTGATAAGAATTGACAGACTTAAACAGAAGGTTCTGGTACGGTATGGTACAAGTTTACAGTGTCACTACACTGATCCAGTGGAGTGACTATGGCATATCAATACCAAAGAATATGTCCACAAAGTTCAAAATCTTCTAAGATTTTGGTCGGATTTCTTGAAAAATTCACAAAATTCTTCAATTTTGCTGGAGCTTTCACCCCACACCCTTAATCAAAACCCAACTTACCATCAGCAAGTGCACAGGCAACAACAACTGCAACCAACAATAAAACGACTACGAATTTCATTTTTAATATTTTGAGGTTTAATTCTTTAAAGAATGTTAAGAATCGAATGATGATGAATTGGTGAAAATTTTGAATTTTTATACTAAAATTTTCAAAAATAAAACATTTTTTGTGATCAATTTTGAACAAGATTTTTTGAAAAACACAATTTTTTGGTAATTAAAAAAAAATTGTAAATGTTTTAAGTTTTGGATTTGCAAATTTTTGGAAGGATATTGAGTGTTTTTTGATAAATTTACATAAATTAAAATTTAATAATGTTCACAAAATGTTAGACATTCTTGATAAAGTAGAAAAAATCAAAATCGGAAGTACATTCAGAGGACAACCTGAAAGTCAAACATTTACAATTTTTTTAATTTCCAAAAAAATGTGTTTTTCAAAAAATCTTGTTCAAAATTGACCACAAAAAATGTTTTATTTTCGGAAATTTTTGGTATAAAAATTCAAAATTTTCACCAATTCATCATCAATCGATTCTTATCATTCTTTAAAGAATTCAAACTAAAAAAAAACTAAAAATGAAATTCGCAGTCGTTTTATTGTTGGTTGCAGTTGTTGTTGCCTGTGCACTTGCTGATGGTAAGTTGGGTTTTGATCACGGAGACGGGGCGAAAACCCAAGCAAAATTGAAGAATTTTGTCGATTTTTTGACTAATCCGACTAAAATCTTGAATTTTGGGGCCATATTCTTTGGTTTGATATTCCATTGACACGCAACTGGATCAGTGTAGTGGCACATCTAATACCCCCATACCGTACCAAAATCTTCTGTTAAAACCATCAATTCTTATCAAAAATCACATTTCTTTAATTCTCAGAAAGTGGAAACAAGAACAAAAATGGCGAAAAGAACAGCAAACATGCCGGAAAGAAAGAAGGTTCAGGAAGTGATGGTCAAGGTCAAGGTCAAAGCGGTAAACAAGGACAAAACGGTAAACAAGGACAAAGCGGTCAACATGGACAAAGTGGACAACATGGAAAGGGATCTGAACACAGTCAAAAAGGCAAACACGGAAAGGGTAAGGGATCAGAAGGAGCAGCAGCTGAATCTGCATAAGCCAAACATGATATGGAAATGGTCAGCAATTTTAGTGACTGAATTATGCGAATTTTGTATTCTTTAAAGAATTAAGATAAATAAATTTTATGGAATTTTGCAAAGTATTTTTGAGAAGTTTGATTTTAAATCAATTAGCCGACATGTGCTGTTCGGATATATTGATCAAATAACAGCTACAATAATTGCAATTCTATTGCGTCGTATTTTTTAAAATCTTGTCAACAATCGAAAATTCCAACAAAAAACAAAAATTCCAAAAACTCTCTCAATTCATCTTTCCCTGCTGGATTGCAAAACTTTAATCTTTTCAATTCCCAAACCATCAATTTGCAACAAAAAAAAAAAAAGAAGTTTTAAACCTTTCAAAAAAGAAAATAATTTGCCATAAAAAATTGTTTCTCAATTTTTCAATAAATCTAGCTCAACATGAGCACAATGAATAATATCTTTTGCACATTGCAGCTCATTCCTTAAAAAAAAATCTCTATTGTTTCTGTACAAAAGAAGAAGCAAGCAAGCAAGCACTTTTCTAGTCAGCAAGAAAGACGATACCGAAACAAAGAGAGTAAACAGAATTATAACAATAATTCACCATGAAACTCTCTATTTGTTGCAAAAAAAAAATAAATAAATATCCCGAAAAAGAAGAAGAAGTTTAAAAGCCGTCGACTGTGAAGAATGAACAAAATGAGAAAGAAATTGTTTTATGTACAGAGAATTTATCTTTTAACATCTGTTTTTATTGTCAATTTTTTTTTTACGTCTTTTTAAATATAATTTTTATGTTTTTCTTAATGCTGATTATTCTTTTGGATGGATTTATTTATTTTTGAGCAGTGTTGGGAACTATGCTTTAGGTAGTTAAATAGTGCAGTATAATAGTAATAGTAATAGTAATAATGTTTATTTTACCATAAAGGTATTTGATTTACAAATGAAATTGATACAGTTGAATTTTTTTTTGGTGCACAGTATTTTTAAGACACATTGATATGTAGGATCAAGTTAACAATTTTTCGAGTCAAGGTTTCCAATAAATTAAGGCTCTCGTTTCGGCGGCTATTTAGCATATTATGTGATACTTTTCAGGTTCGTTCTTTTCACATTCCAATCATTAGGTAATCTAGTAGCTCTCGTCCTTCTTGTCTCTCGCTACACTTCAAGTTTACCCGTTACAACTTTTATTAACAAAAGAACTTTGATTGTGTCTTAACTGCTTCGTGGCTGAGCCATCTTCATAATTGCCGCTCGGTAATCATGTTATTGCTTGTCAATTGTGTCTATTATAGCTAGTGACACCAAATTGCATCAACCGGTTCTCGAGAATTGGTAGGAATCATTACCAGAGTGTAAAGGTTAGATGCAAAAACGGAAAAATGTGTACAAACTTTGTGATAAGACCAAAATAGTCAGATGGAAGGCCTTTTGTAGGTTCCACATTTGAGCATGGTTCCATTAAGTAAGTAAGAAAGTAATTACCAGAGTGACAAAGTGTACGCAGGGTTGTTAAAAGCAGAATCTGGTGTGTTTTGAAAATATGTCACAGGTAAAAATGTGTGGATATGTGTGAAAAATGTGTGAATATCCACACATATCCACACATTTCCACACATATCCACACATTTTTCCCTGTCACACATGAAATATGTGACATATGTGTACACATTCTGTAAAACAGAATATGTTGTAACAACCCTGAGTGTACGTTTAATCGATCTGATGGACTATGTAATAAACTTGACATTTAGGAAACATGCCACAAAATGTTAAAAGTATTACTAGACCTACAGTAGACTAAATGAAGCCTGCTCCACTCGAATTAACGTTGGATGTTATTATAACTTCTGGCTTTCATGTGGAGCACGTAATTGTTTTCTCTGTTCAATAAAATTGAAAAATAATTAATTTGGCATTTAAAAACCAAAAAAGTCTTTCACGAGTTGTAGAAACTAATCATTAATTTTGGAGCTTGAAAACTTGAGCGGAAAAAAGAAGAGTTTCCATTTAAAAAATTAGAACAAGCACTTCCTGACGTGATTTTGAAATTTTTAGAGATAACTTTGCAGTTTATGGTTAGAATGTCAGGAAGTGCTGAGAGTATTTTGGAATATTTTGGGAATTTTGGATTTTTTCATATAAGAGAAGCTGAATCAACTTCTTTTCAACGTCTTGTCTTGATTTATTCATGACATATTCTCAAAATTCAGTAAAATTTGGGCTATCTCGATTCAGAGAGTCTTTATCGAGATTCCTAAACATACGTTGAAAATTTTAGGATTATCTCCATTTTGTTTGGTTGCAAATACCTCCATTTACCCTGTTCTGGCCATGTCTAATCATTTTAAACCCCTAAAATTTTTTAATGCCTGCTCTTATTAATTGCAAATCTACCAAATATCACCTTGAATGAAATAAATTATCTCCCAAAAATTAATCTCAATTGTTACCATGAAATCTTCCATAAAATATCCAATTTCATCAACCCTGTTCCCAACCAGCATTAACAAACAAAACAAAAAATTATAATTTATTTCGCATTATTATTAATTCTTATATTACTTCCTTTTCACCCAAAAAAAAATAAAGTTACACAAAAAAAAGAAGCATTGGATGTTAATAAATAAGAATTAATCACAAAAAGTTAGCAACAGCAGCAGCAACAGTAACGGTAGCAACACAAAAGATATCAAATTTTCAACTTCGATACATTTCATTTAAAAAACTATTTGCTAAAAAAATCCACACACAAAAAAAAGAGAAGCAGCACATGAGTATAAATTATAGCACCCAAGTGATATATATTGCCACATAGTAGTCTCTAGCTAACCATTCAATGCTCATAAATAAATAAGATGTGAAAGTTATTGTCTTACTTCTCCCTGGCATGGCAGTTCTGTCTTTTTTGCCAATTATTTATGGCTATTGATATTAAAACAAATAAATTTTATGCTGTTTTGTATTAAATTTCAAATTAAAAAGAGGCGTAGCAACAAAAAACGAGTAATTCCATTGGAATCTCCTCAATTTACTTAGTCACTCATAATTCACGTCAAAAAAAACTTCAAAATTATCAGTTAATGGATTTACGGTGACTTCTTATCGTGTTAAGTCTCACAGAAATATAAAAATGAAAACAAATTAAGTCCAAAACACTCATTTGAGTCATAAACATTTTATTGAAAGTTTAATCAACTCGAGTGCTGCTGGTATTATCATAATAAATGGATGTAGATTAACTATTTTTTTTGTGTAGTTTACTGTTTTGTTTATGAGAATTGAATGTAATAATGATGATGATAGTGAACAGTGGAACTGAAGTATACATATTAAATATGATGTTTCAATTTGCTTGCTATTTAAATGGAATTAAATGAATGTGGATTGGGGATTCGTGTTTAAATATGACGGACTGGGTGACTAAGGCATGACTAAGGTGGTTTTGTATGTTATTTCACTAAGTTGGCACAGTATTGTAATTTGTATGATTTATTCTAAGATACTCGAAATCTCACTTAAACTGACTTATTCCCTAGCAAACTCATGACCATGCTCATTGTCTGTAAGGGTCTAACGAGTGTACCTTGCGGATATTCATTCATAAGTGTATCTTTACATATCTCTGGAATCCTTCTCAGAAAACACAGGGCTGCATTTAAAAGTCACACCGTCTCCCATGAATTTGGGAGTCCGGAATGCAAAAATTCAAAAAAGTACCTTCGTCGAGGTCCGGATTCCAGTGGAGTTGCCTTCAAAATAGAGTATTGTGAGTGTTTTAAAAACAATCGATTTAAAGACAATTGCTAATGTATACTCAAAAGCCGAGCTCGAAGTCGAGATGACATTTTGACACAAACAAGCAACGAACATGCTTTCATAGTACAGAAATACCACTACGGTCTCTTTGTCTGTTAGGGTTCTAGTCAACTTCAAGCTTTACTCTAGAATCAATCACAGTATTCCAAACAAAAAAAAAAAAATGTAAGCCCTTTACCACCTGTCAACTTTAGAATCCAAAGATCAATCAATGATTTCATCAAGCCTCTGTTTCGAGGAAAAATTATAGACCGATGATTCCATCCACTTCAAATATTCGATGAATTATTCACGTGTTTGTGATAACATTGACTTAAAAATAATAACTTGAAAGCTATATCAATCCATATTTGGTCTACATTGAAGAGTTAGATTATTCTGGATAAGTTTGAATTGTAAAATGTGAAGTGTGTTGATTATCTGGAAATACTTACAAATTGCTGATGAAATCTTGTTATGAGGAAATAGATTAAGGTAAAATTGGGAAATTTTTTGAGTAGTTTTTTAGTTGGAACTGGAGACAAGGAGTGTATTTTGTAAGAAATTGTCAAAAGTCGAATTTTACAACCAAGACAGCACATCGTGCTCACTAAAACACCGCTGGGCGCCATATCGGTAAGAGTGGATCGATGGAATAAGACATAAAGTTGCCCTGACGGAGATTCAGCCTCCTCGGACTCAGATTTAATATGAAAAAGTCGACTTGACTCCACATAAAATTGGAGTTGACTTCAATTTCTTATTGAATTTAACTCTATTGAATCTTTAAATTTTTATTGAACATTTTGAGTGATTTAATAGAGGTGTGCAATAAAATTAAGGGTTGTTAATTGCCACACAGTTCAGAACACTCCCAACTGTAGGACAATATGAATGAATAGTCTCTTGAGAATGAATAGAAACTTAATGAACTTCAGTTAAGTTTTTATGATATTCCAATTCATATTGATGAACTCTAAAACTGTAATTAACTCAGTTGTTTTCAATATTTTGGTAAAAACATTATGCATAAGGTATTTAAGACGTTAGATGCATCAAGTGTGCATTATCCACCCACAATTCAGAGATTATAGTAAAGTTCAGAACATTTGACAGACGTATGTCAACGATAGATAGCAATTGATCTGTAAATCAGCGAAGTAATTAAATATCTACAGGTTCCAAAATATATAATGCTAGAAGGATCCAGACTTATGAACTGAGGAACTGCGATTAGCAATATGTTGTACCAAAAGACCCAACAAAACTCACCAACCCATTAAAAATGCGCCATACCATCCAACCAACCAAATCCATCACAAAAACTTTTCCTTTCTGCTATAAAATTGCCATTCTCATCGTCTTATTTTATGCACTAACAATATAATACAACAATTTAAAACGGAGAAAAGTAAAGTGAAGTAAAGAAAGACGAGCAGAGAAGTGAAATAAAGTAAGCGTAAAATGAAAGTGACATTTTCAGCAAAAAAATACTGTAATGTAAAGCTGATTGCTATTTTTATAATTCTGAAGAGTATTTGAAACTTTATTTTATTCAATTATATCCGATGCTTGAATATATCACCTCCGATAATGACACTCTTTATCTTTAACGACAATTTTCACTAGACAATGGAAGTAAAATTGCACATTTAATACTTAAAATGCTGAATAGATTAAAATCATCAAATTTGATTGAATTTAATTTTTTTTTGATGCAATGCTTGAATTTTGCGTAACAAAAAAGTCGTTAGTAACGATGTAATGTGAGTGACATATGATGCTTAACATTCCCCTCATGCTATTCATCCATACATTATATAATTCAGATTTCTTCTCATGTTTTTTATTGCTGAATCTCTAATGTAATTTATGCACAACATTTTCAGTTTTTAAATTATTCAATTTCTTATGAATGTCTCTGCTTTGTTCCTTTCTTCGATCATCTCGCTCATCTCCCCAAAGATTTACGTCTGTCAGATGATTTGAAAGCTGAACAAAACGTGATTGTAATATAATTTGATTTTCAAAAAAATTGTATATGAATTGTGGATGAGAATAAAGGAATAAAAATGAATTCACCTATTTGGTAATCAGAATGCATGTCTCTTCTTGTTCTTTAAAAATGTGTATCGAGGATAGTCAAAATATCGATGGGAGATGAATTTTGTGTTGGGTTTTGGTAGTGGCGCATTTTTTTGGGTTAGGATTGGACAAGAATCTATATATAATGCTTGAAGGGCTCAGCCTTATAAGCTGGAGGCACTGCGATTTAAATCTGTTTTACCACAACCTTTAGACCTAAAGTTTATAGTGGGATCCGAACCACTTGCAAGCATCTAGTCCTAGAAGACTAAGATCTAGTTTTAAGAGCAGAGTAAGCTGAGAGCAACCGTCACGATCATGCTCATCTGGTATACTTAAGCTGAACAAGCTCAACAGAGCAAGTTCTTTGCATGTTAATGTAGGTTTGAATAATCTGATTCTGTGTCTATTATACGAGTTTTGACCATTACTTTCGTACTTGCATACTAAATAAATTGGCTCTCTTTGGTTCTATTAGCTTGAATTGAAGGATGGTGGCTTGATAGTTCAAAACACCCTGTACTACCCAGAACCTCGTTCATCTCCGTCACACTATTGTAACTTGGATTGACGTTTTCCACCGCAAAATGGTCTCTACTCCTATACCTTACCTAAATATATAATGTAATAAGTAAAAAGCTATTTAGTGACTTGCTGGTCAATCAGGTAAGGTCCTTGGCTCAAATTTGGTATGGTAATACAAAAATCGTGAGTTCAAATCCAGCCATATCCAAATTTATCAATTTTTAGCAGTTTAGATACTTTGATTGCTTAACGTATGAAATCATGTCATGATTGGGTCTGTGGGCAACGTTGAACTAAGGTACGGATCAGGAATTCAAAGTGCAGCTTGAGAAAAAGGAAAGAGAGCTACAAGGGTGCCTTTCATTAGGAATATTGTCAGAACGGACCTGAAGTAATCACGTCACTAATATGAATTGTAATAAAATGTGAATAATTCCGGACAGTATGTATTCAATAAAATGCAGTTTATGCAACTATCAAATGAAAAAACCGACCCTTTACATACTCAGTCATGTCTACAACCCAACATACATCCCAAACTGACTGCCACATTGAACTTCTTAAAAAAAAATGCCAATTCATCAGAAAAAAGAACTCTTTTTTTTATTGTTTATTCGATTCAGGCAAGAAATCATTCTTTTCAGTCTTTATGCCATTCCATTTCTATACAACAATTTCCTATAGAAGACAGACACACAAGATGATGATGATGATGATGATATTTTCAATATAAATGGACAATCAGGGTTATAAATTTTAAGGGATTTAAATAAATAAATAATTTTACGGAATCGACAAGAATGGGAAAATGAAAGTAGGAATAAATTTAATATGGATGAAAGGAGTATAGACGTAAATTATGAGACATAAGCTGATAAATTGGATTTTAAATAAAATGACAATTCTCAAACAAAAATACCTTTATAATGTCAAACTTTATTGCATTTAATGATGATAGAGGAGTTCTTAACTAATGATAAAAACTTTCACAGTGATGGCATTTTTTTACTTCCATTATTCATGCAATAAATTGGTAATAAAAACTACTGTAAAATTGAGTTTAAGTTTATAACTTTCTGAGTATCGTGCAAAATTCCTATGGAATGTCATGGCAATTTTCTTGATAAACTTGAAATTTTATAGCTATGAATTTTTAGTGTTAAATTTTAAATGTGTCACTAGTTGTCAGGAAATGATGACAAGCCTGTGTGACTAGCTGATTGGAATGGCACATGCTAATTGGCTTTACTATTTTGCTGAATTTAGTCATATTTGGGGAATTTTAAGCGTTTTATGATGTTTTGTTGCAAAAGTTTGAATGTGGAAGTTGGAGTTGATTGGTTGATATTGTGGACTAGTGCTATACTTACTTACTAACTTAATTACTTCGCTGTCCATGCAGATCAATTGTGATCCATGGTCTGGTTCTCTCAGCGTCTTGCTAGTCCACCGCACCTTGTAGTTGCCTTGTTTGACTCTGCCCTACTATGTGGCTTGGATTGACAGCTTTTGTCGCGAAAGAGTGATGTTGGTACATGGTGAAGTCAAACTAGGAACGGCTAGAGCCACATGAATTAGGCGTTTACCACATTTAGAATGACTGGACAAGCAATATAGCATCTAATACTTATGAGGCCGACCATAAGATGCTAGGTTTGAGACACATCAAGTTGACCTAGCATTTCAAAGAGATTAATACTAGTAATAAGGTTTAAAGTGACTCATAGTCCTTAATCAGTTTATGATTTGATGAGACAAGAGTCCAAAGGCACTTATATAGGTTGGATATAGGCAAGTGGGATTGGATTGATCGCACACTTATAAAAAAAACCTGCAGATTTATTGCAACAAGTTGATTTCTGTTATCCAACGGGTAGATCTAGCGCTTCTTGACAATTGGTATTCGTAAAAAAGGGCACAGAAGGACAAATAGCCAATCGAGCTTGTAGCTTTAGCTGGTTACTTATTTACGTATTTCACTGGTTTTACAGATCAACTCTGACCCATGACCACTCTTAAACGTCTCTTAAAGCTGACTCTATTGACTCTATTAACAGCTTCTCTCCATGAGTTTTGGGCCCTAATATTCGCATTCCTAGCCCTGCATTTCATAGTGGAGTAAAAAGACATCATTATCATCATCATAACCTCTATCCAGTCAATAGTAAGTTCTAAAAACAAATATATAAAATAAATTGACTCACTAATGACTATGCCCTAGCCAATTCCAATGAAACCATCTCCATTCAAGCATCACACAGTAAAATCTAATCAAACTTAATACACAACCTCTCATTCTAATCTTATTACTGCTTATTACTATTTATTACATTGTGAATAAAGTCTTAAATAACTCAAATTAAATTATTCAGTCTTATTACTTTCTCAAGTAAAACAAAACAAACAAATAAACAAAAAAAATGTTAATACTACCATAAAGTAATTCACGTTTGTTTAATTCACATAAAGCCAATCGACATTGCCAACAGCCAACATTGTTGCCAATCCTTTTAGTATTCATGAAAAGAAGAGAAACGAAAAATTAATACAATCTATAATCTACTTATGATTGATGGATTATGTACATACATTATGTTGCATACCATATTTTTTACTGCATAATGCACATGGATATGCTATGCAAAAAAAAATTGATATATTGAAATTCTCAACGTTATTCAATGTGCGGAGTCATCATATATCTCTTTTTGCAAGCTTATTGTTCGAGAAAATATTCTTCAACATATTTATTATTATTATTAACTTACGGTATGAGAGGAAGTTTTGAAGTCTTCTTTATTGTTGGATATACAGAGTTTAGACTTGTGTTTTTGAAAATCTGGTGAGATTAAGATGAAGACATAAGATTAACACAGTTTGAAGGATCAAGAATCTGATTGAGATTATCGATAATTTGAACCTTAATATCGTGGCTTAGTTTATGGTAGAGCTTGAAGTCGAGTCAGATTTTGAATGAAAAAGTCAACTTTAGTCGAGTCGACTCCATACAAAATCCGAATAGACTTCGAGCTGTAGTTTATGGTTTAATGTTGGTTAAATGCTTGTCCTGAAGTTGATTGTCAACAGCATTAGCCGTCTATTGTTTTTGAAAGACCTAATAGTTAGTAATCATGGTTATAAGAGAAATAGCTCGATGGTGGAATGGGTTAGTGCTTTGGTACCCAATTATTGCAACAACGATCTGTGCAATAATAGGTTCCAAACTCGGCAGGAGAAATCATAATCAGTTAAAAATGAAGCGTACAGACTTCCTTTGTAGACTACAGACATCATCCGAGTGGACAACTCGACATAATATCTGGTTATTAACTAGACAAAAAGTCGAATCTCTTATTATATAGAATGACAAATTTACGCTACATTTCGGAGAAAATGTCAGTAATCTACTTATGAAATGAAATACCTTAATGTCGAGTTAATATAAAGACATTTTTCAAGTTATTCTCGGGATATTGTCATCAAAAAAGTAGCTATTGTTCCCAATATAAACTGTAGGCCAATTGAGTTCTAAGGACTGGTGGATCCTCAACTTAAGCAAATATTAACCATGAATCATCCTAGCGTAGCTTTTGGTGTCTTAATGATCTCCCAATGATCCAATTTCGGTATTTTTTTCTGCAGCATAAACCAACTTACCAACTCTGACAAAACATATTCAGACAAAATAGAAGAACTTAAAGTTTTCGGATCAGAATCTTATGATAAAGAACTTTCTCATAAATTTTTTGTGAAGCTTGAGTGGGGTTGAAAATTAATATCCAATCAACTTTAACTTGTGCTTCATCTCTGAAATCTTATAAAACTTCAAAATCTAATCAAAAAAACTTGTGAATTTATTCACAAAATAAAACCTTAAATATGCTTTGAGAATCGATAAATATCTACCTGTATAAATTTAAAATTCAAATGAAATCTCATCAATAATGATAATTAATTGAATAAACTATCAATTTTCAAACAATAAATAAACATAATCTCGAAATTATCATAAATTATTGCCCTTTGGGACAGCAGCGGCAAAATTTACAATTTTTACCATAAATATGCCAATAGATTTCCAATCGCAAATCCCACAATGTCTCTCTAAAAATGAATAAAATATTTGCGATTCATTGCAGCATCATCGATCAAGATATTTGCAAATAGCTCAACAATTTCCCAAAAAAAAAATATTCCATATGACGTACAGCAGAGATGTTCAAATGTCATTTTTATTGAGTAACATCCTTCGAATCCCACCCATTATTATCGTCTTTATCTACATACAAAATATATTGCTCAACATTTCATAAATTAAATTGTTTCCTGAGGAGCTAAAAATTGTCTGTTTCAGCATGTTTTGGGAGAGGAAAATGTTTATATTCTGTGTAGGAAGGTTGAATGGATTGGGATGTTTGGTAGCTATTGCGCATTTGTCCTAGATATGAAGGATTTCTGTTGAAGTTTGATTTATTTTGAGTCTAGACTGTGATGTTTGAGCTTTTTATGGATTTTGCATACCTCCTGACAGGCATAAATTATTCATGTCTGTCAAAAGGCTAGCATATGGCTTCCTAGTGCCAATTTTCGTGTTGAATGTCATAAAAATTACCACTTGGATGTGATGTGGCTGCTATGAAGTCGTCGTTTGCTGTTATGTGGGTGTTGTGTGACTGTCATGTAGCTGACGTGTGGCTCCCATGTAGTTCACATGTAGCTCCCACGAATACTTATTAATATTTGATTTAAATGACAGTTTCTAGTAGTTGTGACTAAATTGAATTTAATGACAAAATTTACCGAATTCCAGATGCAATTTTAATGCATTTGGCTCAAGATTCAGCACCAAAAATTCAAATTTCGTCAAATTCAACGTCTTGGTATATATGAATATTCGAGAACAAGACCGAAATCGAAAACCTACCAAGACCAAAATTGAGACGAAGTCCAAAACTGAGCCTGAGCCTGAGCCTGAGCCTGAGCCTGAGCCTGAGCCTGAGCCTGAGCCTGAGCCTGAGCCTGAGCCTGAGCCTGAGCCTGAGCCTGAGCCTGAGCCTGAGCCTGAGCCTGAGCCTGAGCCTGAGCCTGAGCCTGAGCCTGAGCCTGAGCCTGAGCCTGAGACTGAGCCTGAGCCTGAACCTGAGCTTGAGCTTGAGCTTGAGCCTGAGCCTGAGACTGACACTGAGACTGAGTCTAAAAGTCAATTCTTCGAAGTCTCAATCTCGACATATCTCGGAAAATTTGATGTCAATCTCAAAAACCCTTAATTCCATATGAATGCTTTTGCCATCGTTTCTAGCTCAATACATTGTAACACATTTTATTGTAAAAATTGCCAAAAAATAATCAATTTCACATCACAGCTGTATAAAAAAAGAATTGCAAATCCTAATCAAATTACAAGCAAATTCAAGCACAAAAATGATCAAAAGCCTTTCCAATTGCTTTCATTTTCATCATAACATCCATAAAAAAATATTCTCAATCATCTACAATCTCATGCTCCAAGCTACATAACAAGCACATTTTCACGCATTTGACTACCCAACAACCCAAAATGAATAATAAGAGCAAAATTTTCCATGTGATGAAAAATGAGCTACAAATGCTTTTACGTACATATAGCCAAGTATCTTTTTAGCGCATTAAGTGAAATTTTTTTCGAAAGGTAGCTTAATAAGACACTTTGTTCGTTCGTTCGTTCGTTCGTCTGTTCGGTCGGCTGGAACGCGAGATCTCAAAAACTAGACATTTAGAGATTGGTTTGTTTTAATAGCTTCGTTCTATCAAGTTATTGGGTTATCGGTCATTTAAAGTTTCAAATAGCATAAATACTATAATTAACAGTTTTTCATTTTCAAATACAACAACAACAAAAAAACAACACGTTTTTTCAATTACAGTGTTTTTCAAAAAAATTTGTCAATTTCACTGAACAATGTTTGAATTTTTTTTACTGTTATGAGTTTTGAAAGAAAATCCGTTAAATGATTAAGTTCTTAAATTTGTGCAAGTTTTATATGGATCTTGTTTTAAGCATCTGAAAGTTACTTGGATCTTACTGGATCTTGAGGTTTCAAAAGTGACCTGAATCTTACTGGATCTTGCTTTTATTCTGGAAGTGAACTGGATCTTACTGGATCTTGTGTTTTAGTTCTGGAAGTGACCTGGATCTTAATCTTGGTTTTTAGGTTTGGAAAATCTTACTGGATCTTTGTTTTTAGGTCTGGAAGTGACCTGGATCTTACTGGATCTCTGGAAGTGCTGGATCTTACTGGATCTTGTGTTTTACTGGAATAACTGGATCTTACTGGACTTGTGTTTTAGTTCTGGAAGTGACCTGGATCTTACTGGATCTTGTGACTGGAAGTGACCTGGATCTTACAAGTTCTGGAAGTGACCTGGATTTTACCGGATATTGTGTTTTAGGTCTGAAAGTGATCTAGATCCTATCAGATCTTGTTTTGTGGGCCAGGATAAACTGGATCCTACTGGATCTTGTTTTTGAGGTCTGGAATGACTTATTATCAATTACTGATCGCTGGGACAAAAATGCGCTTAAGTCCCTCGATCAATAACACGAGGACTTTTGTAATTTTTTTTTTTGGTACACAAAATAAGAGAAAGGAACAAAAAAAAATTTTTTTTATCTGTTTGCGACACTTTTTCTTTCATTCGTTTCTTTTCTGTTCACGAAAACAAATAGAAACATCTTATACACAGTGCTTGGATGAAATTACATTCTTTATATTCGTTCAACATTGACAAAATAATGGCAATGAAAGAAAATTTTGTATCTGAAGCACATATAGACACATACATTATGAACAAAAAAAAGAATATATATTTCTTTCTCTGTTACTTGTTGGAATTTTTTTGGAGCGACTTTTTAAAGGAAAAGAAGGTATTTGGGTGACTTGATGGTAGGCTGACTAGCTTACTAGCTGTTCTATTTGTTTATTAACTGGTAAACAAGCTACTAGCTTGTAGCCCAGCTCAGTTTGCTCTCTGAATAACTAAATGACTGACTCAGGTTGACTCAGGCTGACTAGTTGATTAATGTTCTTGACAACTTGCTAAACCGTTGACTAGATGGCATATCGATCTAAAATTTGACTCCTCCGACAGTACATGGACAACTAGCTTGGTTTTAGACTAATTTTGTGTTGTCTAAACTGTGTACCACATCACACTAGTGCCATGATCGTTATTCCGTGTGCGATTTCAGACGAGGCTTACTACCAAGGTGTGACACCACCACGTCATCAAGTGTGATGACCACACTTAACTAATTTTGCTCTTACTGGATGTTATTTCAGCTTCATTTCTGGTTAAGCAGATAGCTGAGTAGGAGCTGTTCAGTTGCTAGACGTGTTGACTTATAAACTTGATAACTGATCTGGTTACTACTTATTTAGATTGTTGGTTGACTGAACCATGAGATAAAGATAATTTGGGATATTACATAGTAGAGCTCGAACTAGGTTCGGATTCTGTATGACAAAGTCGACTCAAGATGACTCGAATAGACTTCTAGGTCTGGTACATAGTTCTCGTTTGAAGCATCAACTGCATGTTATCCTTAAAGCACAAATATCAAGAATCTGCCAGAAACCACTTGTAAAGAAGAAGTAAAACCGACTTGACAAGATTGATTGACTTGACACGACTAAACCTCATTCTGTTCCATGTCAATTTCTTTAATTTGACGCTATTGTGGCTAGCAAACCTTTAGACCTGATAATGAATAGCCATTTCCATATACTTAAAGCATTCTAAACTAGAGTTAGCAGGACTTTGGAGTCCGAGACTCCAAAAGTTCAAAAAGTCCGGACTTTTTCGGACTGCATTTTGGACCGGACTTCAAAAGTCTGGACTCCACATTGGAGTCCTGCCAACCAATTCGAAACTAAATGATAACATACTTACTGTTGACATAAAAATGCGCTTTATTCCACCAGTCAATAGAACGATGACATACTAAATTTATTCTCGTCTTCTGTTTCTTATTTCTCTCTTTTTTTATGAATAGAAGCAATTTATCATTTTTGTGTATGAAAGAAAAATAAAAAATTTGCAGATAAAAAAAAAGTTTATTTTTTTTCGGTATATGACATGTAAGAAAAAAAACTATGTAGAAATGTTACAAATAAGTATGACTACATATAAGAAAATATAAAACATGAAATGAAGAGAAATAACTTTGCGTTTGACTACAGAAATGAAAAGCATGAAAATTTACATTTTTTGAAACAAGATTGTGGCTTTGAATATTAAATAGTAATGTAATTTGCAATCGTAACAGCTATTTATACCAAAAATGTAAGTTTTTTATGATTAACATGTAAAATTTATACAAAGTAAAAGTTTTTTGCTTCTTTAAGAAACTTGTTTTAATTAAAAAATGTCTTATTTTCGTATTTGGATGGAGTTTAAGAAGACTTTGATGACTTTTGGACATAAGTTATGAATTACTTTGTTGCTGAATGCTCAAAAATTTAATTCAAAGCTGTAAAAAAAAAATTTGAAATAAAAAATGTGATTTTATGGCAAAAGTGTTAATTAAGGTGCTGAACGGAATTTTGCGACTGTACATTGTATCGGTCGGTGGAACTAAATGGCTAAATAGCATATCCTATACATGTCAGACATGCTTTTATGGGAGCGTGAATGGATATAAATTGGAAATAATAATTAATTGGTGGAAATATAGAGAATTTTGTGAATTAATGGTGTAAAATCACGTAGGTAAGTGGTAAGCTATGGCTTGATGGACATTCTGATTCATTATGGTTGCCGCTAACTAGCTGGTTAAATCATTAGCAAGCAAGCTTCAATTTGGGTCACATATAAGGTCTTACTTAATACTTCCTTGGCTGGACCCATCGCCGCGCGTAGGGAATGTCTGAAGATAGCTCTATCCTTCGAAACCTTCGACATATAAGGTTAAAACTTCATAAAATCACCAAACAGCCTCAAGGAACGATCGGAAATAACATAACGCACTTTTAGATCCCCTCCAGCACACAGGAACGTATTTAAAGGGTTTTGAGGGTTAAAAATGGCAAATGGAAGCCAGCAATAGATCCAGCTTCAGGCGACGCCCATAGCCAATAAAGTAAGTCAACAACTAATTTTAAGGTCAAAACCTCTTATTTTTGTAAGGTTTCGCTGATTCAAAATAACTGCGGTCTAACAAACTTGTGATTTTGTCACAGCAGCTTGACTACACCCCAGCCAACTTTAAAGTATCGATTTTTAGCGCATTTTTTTGTATTTTGCACAGCAGTTGCGTCTCAACTTAGTCGGTAACTTCAATATAATTACAAGAAAAACTATAAAAATATTATTTACATATTTAAAGTTTCAAGCTACAAGCAGCTTATTTCTTAATTAAATTTTAATTTCTGTGGTATATTTTTGTATCGCTACCCATAACGGGAACGATAAAGGTTCATTAAATTACATTTATAATACGATTTGTGTGTAGCACAGTTGCTAATTGAATGTGTCTCGTATCTCACCCACAAAAAAAAAAAAAATAAAATTTATGGATTTTTCTAGTTGAGGCAGGGGTGGGGAACCTTGGTTTTTGCGGGGTATACATGTTGGTTGGAAGCCTTGAATGAAGCTGAACATGATATACAATTTATGACACACTAGTGTGCCACGTCACACAGGTTACCGACCCACATTCTCATAATTTGAAAATTGGGTACGGGTATGGGTAAAAGAAGCCATAACCAGCACCGGTTGATGGTATAAAGCACATTAAAAAATCATAAAAAACAGAATCAATTTCGTACTTAATCAGACAATTTAAAATCGCAATAAAAAATGGAAATGAAAATGGAAATGATGAGTAAGCAGCATATATAAAATTGTTCCGTATTACATGCTTAAAAAAATGAAATAAAAATTTATTTCAATCATCATGAAATACTTAATGAGTGAGTGAGAAAATCATGTTGATTTGTCAGAAAATTGCTTGTGTTTACGAAAAATATCTTGAAATTACCAACTACTTCAAAATGACAGCATAAAATATTTTGATTAGCACTGAATATATACATAGGAAATTATGGCTTTGTTGGATTTAAAAAAAAAGATTTCTTTTGAATTTTAAATTTTTTATTTTTTTAAATAAATTTCATGACGTAAATGACATTTTGGAGTTGAAACTATTAGCATTGATTTCATGTACATTAGATTTGAAAATTTGATTAGGTAGTTTTTTATGTGGTGTGAATTTTATGGTGTGTTGTGACTGACAGCTTCAATGTTGACCGTTTTGAATATGTTTCATCAAATTTTGGTCAGTTTGGTTTCAGTTCTGCTTAAATTTGTTCAGTTATTGCTAATTTTAGTAAAATTTTGATAGATTTTGATTAAAATTGCTCAATTTAAGTTCAATTTTGCTCAGTTTTGCCTAAATTTAACCATTTTGCGCTCAGTTTTAACTAAATTTGTTCAATTTTTGCTCAGTTTTGCCTAAATTTGTCCATTTTGTCTTTTGCTCAATTTTGCCAAATTTGTTCTAACTTTTTGCTCAATTTTTTGTTGCCTAAATTTGTTCAATTTTGTGCTCAGTTTTGCCTAAATTTGTTCAAATTTTGCTTAGTTTTGTTCAATTTTAGCTCAGTTTTGCCTAAATTCGTTTAATTTTTGCTCAGTTTAGTCAAATTTGGTTAAATTTGTTCAATTTTTGATCAGTTTTGCTGAAATTTGTTCAATTTTTGCTCAGTTTTGACTAAATTTGTTCAATTTTTGCTCAGTTTTGTCTAAATTTCTTCAATTTTGCTCAGTTTTGCTTAAATTTGTTCAATTTTTGCTCAGATTTGACTAAATTTGTTCAATTTTGCTCAATTTTTATCATATTTTGCTTAAACTGTCCAATTTTGATCAGTTTTGTCTGGATTTATTCCATTTTGCATAATATTATCTTATTTCTTGTTCCAATTTACTTAAATTGCACTAAAATATTCAATCTACTCCAAATTCACCAAATCCAGCTCATTTCTAACAACAAAACATCTCCAAACCATCCAACCAAATAGAAGACAATGCGCTTACTCCCATCATTTATGCAAAAAATCCAATTTCTATCGATTCTCATCTCAATTTTCAATTTCCAATTCCCCGAAGTAACAAAAAAAATTGACTTTCAGTAACCCACAATTGTTTCCACTAAATTAACAACTATGAAATTTCAAAAGAAAATGTTCTTCAATGAACAGAATCGACTGTGCTGTTACTGCCATTAGCAAAAAAAAAAACAGCAGAGTCTTCAATTTCCAGACGAGAAATTTTTTTTTTACTGAACTTTTTTCCCTTCCTCAATTTTTCTATTGTTATAAGTCGCATATATCTTGTGCTGTTGATGTGGAAGATTGAAGCAAAAATAAGAAAAAAGGAACTAAAATGAATGTGTGCATAGCGATTTTCAAACTCTATAAAGTATGTTATTTAATGTTATCTCTCGTCTTGTATCGTATGCTAATATTTTTATAGTCATTGTTATTGAATCGCTCAACGACTTCAAGATATCTATTATGTACATTCATTCAATCGTTCATTCAATTTCGTGTATTTTATTTCCATATTTATTTTTTTCAAAACAAAATTCATTCTTTTGTTTAAGTCTGAATAAAGCTTGTGCTTTAAAATTTATGTTCTTCTATCTCTCGACTCTTTCTTCTTCTTTTTTCTGTGAAATTGAAATGATATTAATGGAACGACAATTGAATATTCAATGAAACGTATGTGTATGGATGTATATCAAATGTCAAAATGGATTTTGCATGAAAATTAAATGAAAATTGATGGAATTATACAGAATAAAATTTTTTTTATGTTGTGCATGTGGGTACTGCATGTTAGATATTTTGTGGATGTAGAATTAGGAATTTTGGGGAGTTTATTGGAGTTTTTTGATTTTTTGGAGCATTTTTGATTCTTAGTCATTTTGGGACATTTTGGTTGATGATACAGATAGCAATGCAACCTGATATTGGTAATTGGCAAGCGTTAACAAACGATAGATGCAGTTTCAGTAGTGCATTCAAGGAAGGCCGTGGATCACAATTGATCTGTGAACAGGCCAGAGAACCATATAAGGAAATTTTGGATTTAAAGTTTAAAATATTAGAAGCAATATTAATGCTTTATTGCTCAAAAAATCTCAATTTGTCCAATTTTTGGATAATTTTTGCTCAGTTATGCTCAATTTTCAATAAGGTTTGTCATAACTTTTGATCAAATTGAGTCAATTTTGTTCAAATTCAAATAGATAATTTGCTCAAATTTTCTCAAATTTGTCCATTTTAGGTTCCATTTGACTAAAATAGTTCACAATTTTGTTCAATTTGCCTCAAATTTACTAAAATTTAAATTTACAAAATAAATTGATCAAAAATCAGACCGAGTGTCGACTTAACCCTGACATGACTTAGTCAAACCTAATCTGACTCTAAAATTCTGATATTTGGATCTATCAATCGACTTGTGCTTTTCGAGTAATTGATCAATTTTGTAGAATTATTGCTCAAATTTGCTAAGTTTTGAATTTTTCCATTCCTAAAGACCCAAATCAAATGACCAACGATGCAAAAGTGCTGGGAATTAGAAATGGGAATAGTTATCTAAAGACAGATCCAGCTTTCGACGAATTCTAAATGCGGCAATGAGCCCCGTGTGCCTTCGCCAAGAAAGTAAGTAAGTAAAGACTCAAATCCAAGCCCTGAAAAACTCATTCATTCCACAAATCGATTGTAGATAATATAATATATCGATATCCAATAAATCTCTATCTCCTCTTTGTGATTTTTCATCATGATCATATACATAGAAACATGCACAACAGTATAATCTATAATAAATTTACAATAAATAAATTGAGACTGAATATATTGAAAATAGACATAGACGTACCGAATATTCGGGTTATTAAATTTCATTTAATTTTCATATATTCTGTATCTAAAATCAATTCAAATGTAAATTTTTATAGATGAGAAAAACAAAAAAAAAAAAAAAATAAGCACAAAGTTTTATTATTAATTGAATTATAGAGTTTCCGATCGAAGAGTTTTATATGGATGAGAATTCGATACAGATTTTAGATATGCTTTGATTAATTTTAGGAATGAATATGGTTTTATACAAAAGTTGATGAGATGGAAAAAGGTATAGAATGAGGTGATTTTATTGGATTTTTTTGTAGGCATATGAAGAGCCTGGATAGCACATGACGTTGAAATGGATGAAAATCAGGATCAAGGAAGACTTAACTCTCTGAAGTGCTGCTTTTTGGTAGAAGTCACGCTAATTTGGGCTCCAGGAAGACTTAACTCTCTAAAATCACTCTGCTTTGGGGCTAGAGTTACGCTGGTCTAGGACCAGACTTAGGCTGCTTTGGGGTAAGAGTCATGCTGGCCTGGGCAAGAGTCAAGCTGCTCTGAGGCCAATGTCACGCTGTTCTAAGGCCAGAATCACGCTTCACTGAGGACAGCGTCACACTGCTCATAGCTAAGAGTTATACTGCTCTGGGGTAAGAGTCACACTGCTCTGGGGTAAGAGTCATACTGGCCTGGGGCAAGAGTCATACTGCTCTGAGGTAAGAGTCATACTGACCTGGGGCAAGAGTCATACTGACCTGGGGCAAGAATCACACTGCTCTGGGGTAAGAGTCATACTGACCTGGGGCAAGAGTCACACTGCTCTGAGGTAAGAGTCATACTGGTCTGGAATAAGACCTACACTGACCTGGAGTAAGAGTCGCACTGGGCTAGATTGGATTCTCGTCCATTTCCACATCGTTTGCTTTCCGGTAATGCATCAACTGACTAGATATAACATAACATATAGAACACGAATCCATCGAACCACCAATGCACCATTTCAATTCCATATAAATATTCATTTCCCGATTAGACAATCAATTTTGCATTCAATCACAAAAATATACATTTTTCCTCTTCATTCTCTCTCATCCACGTACATATATCCATTTAGTTTTCAATTAAATAAATTTAACATTCATCAAATGTATTATGTATGAAATGGAGAGAAGAGTAAAAAAAAAAAAGTCAAGAGATATAATTGAACGTGACTTTTCAATTTTACAAATGAACGAAAAGGAGAGGATGGAAAAAAAAATTCTGCATGCATAAAATGTAGTAATTGACAATGATGATCGCAAGTATGTATGAGAATGTAATGCGCATCTTGTTGGTTTGACTCTTTTGGGGTTTCAGGTTCTGATTTTATCTAGAAGGCAATAAGAATACTCACTTAAATGAATCACCTCAATTTTGAGAGCATACTCGTGAGGATGTTTCTTGACTGTTTTAGTGTATCTTATTTCGACAACGACATCATTCGAACGATAGGACTTATGCTGACACCATAGATAAGAAAGGTTCATTTAAAGCTGTAGAATTTTAACCTTGGACAAACCATAAGATAGAACCAGCTATATGCTCCCGAAAACTCCAGCATCCGCACATGAAAAATTCAGGTCTGCTGATAGAGAAATTGGGGATAGAAACCAAATGAAAAGGTGTAAATCCGAACCATCTTCAAACCCAAAAATGGATTTAACATAGGCAAATAAAGCAACAGAATGTAAATAGTACTAGAAAACCAGAAAGTTAACCAGTACAACTCAATCTAGGCCTGCGTTTCTTGGGCGAACCCTACTATTAAGTAACACACAGACAATAAAGCCGATAGACAATCAGCTAGTCTTAACCTAACTGGCAAATAAGCAGAACATGGTCTCAAAAGCTTGCTCACTTCTGGGCTCACCTTAAGTTACTAAATTAGGATGCTTCTATGCATTTCTCTCAGGTTACTCTGGTCTTTGGAGCACTATATCTGCCTGCTAGGAATGCTGATAAATCGACAGTAATCCTCACCTAACCTAAAAGACAAACTTGCAACACAAAAACCTTACCTCTCCAGTAAAAATGCACTCAAAAATGTTGAAAATCGACATTAAATCCTTTTATATGACGCCTCAACAGTAAAAATTACATGCATTTGATGACTGTCGTTCCTCTTCTTAATAATTCATTCAATAATTTATTAAATATTGCCTTCGCTACGGTTGGAACAGAAAAAACAAAAAAAAAATCCGAAAGCAACCGCAAAAATAAGCATTATTAATCAAGTTTGACAGAAACAAGGCAGAAAAAAAAATTCTGTAGTTAATTTTCAAGTCACTTGAATATATGTTCATGTATATTTTATATACACTTCCATGCCTTCCACAATGTTGTTTTTTGGGTACGGAATATGTCTACATATAAATATTATTTTTGCAAGCCACATTTTGTGATTAAATACTTTTTTTTACATGAACGTGTGGGATAATCGATTTTTTATTTCAACCGACATGGCATGTTGAAGGAACTAAATATACAGCACTAAATGGCATTTCTATAAATTAGAATTGATATTTGCACTTGAAATTTAATTTAAAAATTGCTGCCTAATTTTCACATGCGATGTCGAATTAATTTTTTAAGTATTTCAATCAGTCATCAGTCTCGGGCTTGAGACTCAATTGAATACAATTTTGTGTAATCTTCAATTCCCATCAGAATTTAAGCAAACAAAAAATAAACAAACAAACAAGCTATTTAAACAGAAAATGTAAGCAGTGATGAAAACATGGTTTATATAATGTGCTGTGGGGAATGGATGGAGTTTTAAGGGATTTTGATTGTAGTTTTGTGTTTGTGATGTTTTCGTTTGAATGATGCAGAAAATGTCGGCAATCTTGAAGGATTTGGAAGCCATATTTGGATTCTATGTTGCTTTAATGAATGTGACGCTCTAACCACTGACCATTGCCGCTTTTTCGTTGTGGATGTCTTAAAGAACTCTTACTCTTGGAAGGAAACTGTTGATATAGACAATACTGCAATTGATATTGGAAATTAGCAGATGGAATTCAGCAATAGAGCCAGCTTTAGGTGTAATCTGAGGTAAGCCATAAATCAAAATTAATCTGTATGGCCAGGGCAGTAAGTTCGTTTGTAAAGATACCTCAACAAAACCTATTTCATTTGTCTTATTTAGAAATAGGTCCAAAAATATTGAGATTAAGAACTTGCAGTTCATAAATTTCACTTCTTTGCTTATCCGAAGAGTAGAAGTCAGTTAATTGATTCAAAATCCAACACGAATCGTGACTCTGGCATGGTGCCAGATTTGATCGATTAACCAATTTGTATCTAACAGGCAGATAGACTGTACTAAGAAAGATTGCTCTTTACAGGTTTTGATGTGGTTTTCGAGTTAGTAATCTGAAATATTTTCAAAAGACTCATCAACTTTATTCAATAAAATCAGTGGATAATGCAGTGTTGTCGAAACTGCGTGTAGAGACAGGCTAGTATGTCATAGAGTAACTACTAGTGTCCATTCCGTCAAAGACTTGTGTAGCCAAAGCTTGCCGTATCACGAAGAAAAAAAAGTTTGAACAACACCAAACTAATGCAACATAAATCAATACAAAATTAATTAAATTTAACGGCTGTCAACTTTATTGGCAAAAATTTTAAATTTTGTCTAAATTTCACAATATTTTCCAATACTTATTAATCACTGCAAACAAATGTCTTGCTGATCCTCAATAAATCATGTTAATAATCAACTAACGGAGGTGAGCACCCTAATAAATTAATAATTAAAAACTTCAAGAATCATTTATATTTAATATTAAATAAAATTCTTACATTTGCATGCAGGATTTTCTTGTGGAATTGATGAAGCACTATAAATCATGCAGAATATGACTACAGTAGATATAAAGATATTGAAATTCATGGTTGATTCTAATAAAATTTAAAAGTACGTGAATGCTTGAAAGTTAAGTTAAGTGCAAAAGTTAGCTATTAATACTAAAAAGTGTATGTAAAAAAAATTGGAAAAAATAATATTTCCTAATTTTATGGCTGTTAATTCTTAAAATGCTTGAAATCAGGGATGTACCTGGGGATGTAACTAGAGAAAGTTCAAAAAACTTGTTTGGCATTTTCGGAAAATCATTGAAAATTGAGGAACCCAAGAAGTCTAAAGCAAAATTTAAGCTTCAACCCCAAAACCCCTTCCCGATACACCTCTGCCTTAAAATTCAGCAAAAACTCAATAAAATACAAAAAATCCCAAGATTGAATTTTCTAAAATTCCTTTCATTCGTTTGCGGCTATTCAACAAAAACTCACAATCATATCAGCGACTGACGATCATCTCCGAAAAAAACAAAATAACAAAATTCCATGCAACAAACTTAAATTCCACGAAAGTTTCTATTCTTCTCCCAATTACCTCACCATTCTAAAAAATAATTCCACAACAGCAGTAAAAAATGCGGTATCAGAAATTCCATCGGATGCTATTCTTCTTCGAGAATTTCCACGAAGACTTCAATATGTATAAATGAGTGTCTTTTTACTTGTGGATGCTGTTTAGAGTAAGAACAACATTTGTTAATGATTGTTAGATTCTTAAGTCATAGGCAACGTGCTGCTTGGGTGTATCAAGAGGGTAGGATGGGTAGGGCTGGATAGGTTAGTCGTAAAATCCCTAAATTCTTAATTGTGGCTTAATTCTTCAATTTTTCACGTTTTTCAATCCAAAATCCAAAAACAATCACTTCCCCTTAACCAGTCATAACATATTCTACCTCACTCTAGTATCTCACATTCCAAAACATCCAACATCACAATCCAACCCATCCATAAGAGGAAACACACTTTAACAAGTAGTTTTGTCAAAGAAAACTATTCCTTTGAATAAAAAAAATAAACAATTATCATCCACAATGAAAAAAAAGCAATTTTTATTTTAAATGGATGGATGAATAGTGTGAACTTATGTCTGCATGGATGAACTGATGATAATTTTTTCATGAACAAAAGTAGAAATGAAGAAGAAGCGTCATCGTTAAAGTCAGAGTTGATGATTGTTGGTTGGTTGTAATTTGGATGTCTATTGACTTGATGTGTATCTCGAAGGTGTGTGAATGCGTAACATATGTAATCTTGTGCTGCACTTAGTCTAACAGTACCATGTACCAACCTATGCTTCTCCTGTTGAGAGATCGTTAATCCAAGCTACAAAAAGGGGCAGAGACAAGCGGGGCACTGGTTCTATAGGAACGTTGGCCAAGCTAGCCGTCAGCCTTAATCTCAAAGTAGCGTTTCTGCATTTGTAAAAAACGGCCGTTTTTGTTTTAATTTTTTCAAAAAAAACGGCCCGTTTTCCGTTTTCGTTAACGGCATCAGAAACCCTATCCTACCCTACCCTACCCAAAGCTAAGAAACTCGATATAAAACGTACCAGACTCACTTTTGAGGACATGAATCACAACTGATCTGTACGTTCAGCAAAGTAAGCAAGTATTAATTTGATGTAATGCAGGAATATTCTGATCAAATATTAAAAGTCCCTAGCTGAGATTGAGTCATTGAATGGGTATCAACAGTCAATTAAAAGGTTCAGGATAGACATATATAGTCGATACTCGATATATTAGAGCCTTTAATATTGGAAATCAGTGATCCGAGTCGTAGCTTATTCATGAGTACAACTTTCTGTAGCATAGACTAATTGTAGCAAAGTTAGTGGCTGTGCAAACTAGACACAAAGTCTTTTGAGAATATTCATGAATCATGGATCATGATTTGAGGCTCTACAACCATGAACATGGTTCAAAAATGAGGACCAGTGCAATTTATGCTTAATACATGAGTACAGAACATGAATCCATAATCTACATGTATCCAACCACTTCCTAGTCCCCATGGCAGTCACATTACCAACTCTGACTAAAATAAACAAGACTTGAAAAAATATTCTCGTGAATATTCATGAATATAAATATATAATAAAAAGAGAAGGAACAAGAAGAATAAACAGTATTATACTGTTTACGTTGCATTGCGATGAGTCTAAAAGTGTATGAATGGAAACATCACATCACATTTATGCCTTTTTTTCTTCTTTCTTCTTTTCATTTTCATCGTCATCATCATCATCGTTCGTTTCTTTACCCCATTTACTTCCAACAGCAATCTTCAAAGTCAAGAGCAACAAAAGTGAGTTGATTTTCTTCCGCTTATTTCATTTCATCGTCGTGCATGTACATACATATTCTGTTGGATGTTAGGAAAGATGAAATAAAATATATATTTATACATGAAAATGAAATCTCTTTTTTTGAAACGAATTATAGCATCGCATAAAAGCAGTTCAGTTGTATCAAAAAAAAGTATATACGGAGGCGAAGACACAGAAAAAAAGAAGTGGAATGATAATAACAACGATGAAGATGGAAAATAAGAAGAATTGAGAATTCAATAGAAGCGAATTAAAGCGGAATAAAAGAGAACACACAGCACAGCGCGCCGCTTTCAAAGTAGTGACAAATTGCTACTGAATTTTCGTTGAGTATGGTCGTTGAAAGCATCCGAAAATAACAAAAAAAAATTACACAATTTTTTAACTTCTTCTTTATTTTCTTTTATTCGGTCGCTTACTCACTCCGGCTGCTTCTTATTCACTTTATTATTATTATTTCTTCTTCTTGTGATCTCGACTTTTATTTTGTTCCTCTCATCTGCTATAGCGATTGCCGTTTATTGCCACTTATTATATTCAAACCGTAAAAAAAAACTTCTTAATTGTTGACAAATAAATTAATTTGATGTTCTACGGCAGCATTTGGAGTGGCGATGGCTGGCGACTGACAATTAAGCTGTAAATTGTTATTGAGTGACTTCCGCTGCAATATTGTTGGGTGTCGTAAAATGCAATTTTGTTTAGAGTGTTTGATTAAATTGAGGTAAGGAAGGTTGGATCAATTTTGGGGATTTTTTGAACAGAAAATGGACGTTTAACTGAAGGTGTTCCTAATTAATATACTTTACTTATTTAGCTAAAGCGCACGGGGGTCCATTGCCACGTTTACAGAACGTCTGTAGACAGCTCAATTTTTCGATAACTTCTGTTAATTTGAGATATTGAGAACATTAGCGTCCTAATCAACACAACCAATCCAGGACATTTTTCGGTGTAAACTAATTAATACAGAATCAATATAATTGAGTATACTCAACTATGTGACCATGCGCAAGAGCATGTTCCTAATTTCTATGGATAAAAGTAACTTTTTGATATTTTTCTAATTTTCCGTCGGCAATTTACAAACATGTTCTACTTATGTTGTTCAAACTTGTCATCTTACTACATGCAAAAATCTATCACAGACATTTGTATAGGATAGCAGTGAAAATGCGGCAATGGACCATGATCATTGACATAGAAAAGGGAATTGATCCGAATATTTCGATTGATCTATCAAAATCAATCAAAATTCTAAAAATATATCATTGATCAAAAACATGATTTTCAGGCCAGCAGAGTCATGACTTAAATTGCACAAGTCGGTTAGATGATCCACAATCAGATTCGATTGCAGGATTCGAATGAGATCTGATGTTATGCCGTGTCTTGAGTCTGACTCTGGATCACTAGAGTTTTTTTGTCTGATTCTGGATCAATTAACCGATTAGTGCTATTCTGATGATCTCGATCGACACAACACAGTCACTACGGCATCGCTGCTTAGTTGTGTTGATGAGAAAACATTAAATTGACTATTTAATGATTGTTTTTGGCCAATCATGATTGGAAATCACATGATCTTAATTCAAAGAACTCTTGGAAAGAGACAGTTGATAGATGCAATCTAGTCCTTGGTGTTATTAATTAGCAGTCGAAATGCAGTGATAGAGCCAGCTTTAAATGTCATCTGAGGGAGATCATGAACATCGATGAGTCACAATTGTGCTATACGGCCAATGAAGTAAGTAAATTGACGAACAATTTAATCTACCTTATCATGCAATTTGGATTATTTTGACTTTATTTAAGCAAATTTTGGGTCAGGGAAAGGTGAACCTATTCCGAATTTCTAAAATCCTACTTATGGATTGACTTCTGCATTAACTTATTAGAAAATTGATGAAGATCTATCAATAATTATATTTCAAATTAATTACTGACCTATCAGTCAACTCTGAACTGTCATTAAAAGCAAATCACAGTAATTCCTGCCCTATATCCAAACACCAACCTATCATCAACATTTTAATGGACACTATTGTTGTTCACAAAAAAAAAGATAAAATATCATAGACATTAAAATTTGCACAAAATTATAGCTCTAAAAATGGCAATAAAAATTTAATTGTCAGTAATATCTCCGACTTTTATTTCCAAGCGCTTTTTTTTTATTTAATGGCTCATTTTTGTGTTTGCAATTAATTCGGAATTAATGGGCTTTTGTAAGGAACATTTTTGTTGTGTTTAATATTGAAATAATGCATGAGCTTTTATAGCTGAGTGCTTTAAAAAAATATATATTTTTTATGACATAATTTAGACATGGAAATTTTGGATTCGCATTAAATCGAAATCGTCAATTTAGGACTGAAAATGTAGATCAGATTTAAATAAATTTGAAATTAAAATTCAGCACATGATTAAGAAAAATATCTGGTCTTAATTGGCATATTAGCATAATTAATTCCGATAATTTAATATTCTAATGAATTTTAAAAAATGCCACAAAAAATTGTCACAGCCATTCCACGTCTGCCCATCTCACTCACTAAAATGTCAATCAATTTATATCACTTTGTAAATTATTGACAGTCGATTTTTTGACAAATTCTTTTTCTTTTCTCGCGTAAAATAATAATTTTGACCTCGAAAGGTCATAAAAATCATTCACAAGATTGACTGCCTGTTTTTCATCACTTAGCCACTTTAATGTCTTATTTTTTGTGTTTCTTACATTTTTTTTTATGAAATATTCATTATTCTGCTCATTGAATTTTAATAGTAATTGGGAGTGTATGCAGAGTTGGTATTGTACAATTTGTACAAACTAGGTGACAGAGTCTGTGGCCAAAAAACTGATGGAAAGAAGCTGTCGAAAGAGATAGTCACACTTGGAATTGGTTCCGATCTCGATTTAAATCAGGCACGAAGTTGACATGACTCTGGAATGGTTTTAGTTGATTATTCCATTGATTTTAGACCGATTGGCCGGCTTATGCTATTTGGGGTGCATTTTAGGTTGTGTTTTCGACTATTCTATATTGATTACAGCATTTACAACTACATACAACGAACATGCTCATGAATATACTTACAAAACTGGGTAAACTCCAACAACTCTGAAGACGTAACGGTTTTCCTTATTTTGTCCTAAAATTTGAAATAAGGAATTTTTTTATTCCTTATTTTAGTACATCGAGTCCGTTAAATTTCTTTATACAAAACCTTAAAAATAAATGATTTCTAAGTAATAAATCAACTTATGACCTATGCAAACATAAACATATATAGTATTTCTAATTGAAAAGTGAATAATAATTGACAAAACTAAAGAAAAAAGTAGTAAAATTAATTAAAAACAAATTATCTTTGCTATTGTTGTGTGCGTGTTTGCATGTATTAGTAATGTTTACAAAATTGACCAATCAGAATTAAATTAAGGTTTTTTGCTGTAAATTGTGTCAATATTGAATTAAAATGCCTTCTAATTTCAAGAAATATTTTTAAAGATTACTAAAATTTTAATTATGATACACAATTCTTGTTTATTCCTTTGAATAAGTTGGAAAAACAAAAGACAAAAATTTTGATTTGCATATGTGTGTGTAAATTTTTTCGTACAAAAAATTAATTCAAATTCAAAATTTTGGACTAAATAACGGAAACTTTTGCTCTTCAGAGTTGTTGGGGTAAACTTAATTAAATTGGTTGAGTTTACTCATGAATATGCTCATTTAGGGAAGTATGTTGTCTATTGAGGTTCAAAAATCAAGAAACAATTTACAAGCTGATCAGTTTCTGTAGCAAGACTTTTTCAAAGGGTTTGTACAAAATTCCTGACTTGCAGGCAAAAAAGGCAGATTTGCTGCATTGTACTAACTTTAGGATACAGCCCTAAACAACCCAAAACAGGCTTGCATTAAGGGTTTCCGTTGCCGAGACCGAGACCTAAACTTTCCGGGTAGTCTCGGTCTCTGTTTCGGTTTCGGTTTCGGTCTCGGTCTCGGTCTCGGTCTCGGTTCTCAGCAAATCCCCATTTTTATACAATTTCCAATCAATCTACAGCTCCAAACCTCAAAAATCCCAACTCTATCCCAAATCAACAATCACAATATTCCACATACTTAAAGACCATTTTTCCATTGTATTTTATGTCTCTATTAACTCCAAGTCAAAATTAATAGTCAAAAGTCAGTCACCAAAAGTGCTGAGTAATCGACATCATGAGCTACAGCAATACTCGTCATTAAATAATCAATTTCCATTTAAAAATTCATAATTTCAACAATCATCATCGGTGTGAATATACAAAAATTTAATTCCTTTCCATTTTGTGAATGCCTTTTTGTCGGAAAGGCCTCATTATCATTATGCTTAATTTAACGAGTTTTGGCTTGAGCATTTATATTCAATGTTGTTGCTGTCATCATCTCACGTCGATGGCAGACAATACAGCAGAAGTGAGAGGAAATGCTGAATGATGATTGACAAAAAAATACTTTTAAACGGTTTTTTAACGTCTTCTTCTTGCTGCCTCAATGTGATTCTTTTGTTGGACATTAATTTTTTGCTAAATATTCGATTAATTTTATGACTTTAAAACTGATTCATTCATAACTTTATTAAAGAGTCATTAAACTTACCAGGGTAAGAGTGTAAGAGTCAACGGAACCAGCTGAATGCTTAATTAATGTGCCAATTTGATTATGAACATTTCATTCACCTCTTTCACCTTAACTTTTGACTGCTCGCACACGATGCCATAAATAGTCAGCTCAACATTCTTTTTTGTGAGCGGTTTTTTGGAGCAAAAGTTATTGATGTGGCTTGATTCTTTTGATGAATTGTTGACCTCAATGGCATGCATAAAGGAATTGTAAAGGTTGTTGAATTGGTGATTTTTTTGTTGTGAGACTGTGATTTTTTGGGGATTGAATTATGGATTGAATTGGATTTCATGGATTGGTGTGAAAGATGAGACTCAAATTGGAAGATTTTGGCAATTTTAAGATTGGTTTTTGAGAGTGAATGGATGCAAATGTCTAAGATGAGTCTGTTTTGGGTCTGTAGGTCAATCTATTGCTCTCATTTGAGCATATATTCATATCTCAAGTAGGACAATGCAGCGAATTGCAGTTTTTGTCATTTAAAATGAATAAAAATCAGTTGTCTCGATGCCGTCAAGGAATTTATGCCTCTTATTGTTAATTTCAGTTATCTTTATCTCCCTAGATAGCTTAATGTGGCATTAAAGTTTGTCAATATCAGCCATTGCGGTATAATCAGGGCAGCTTCGCATCCAATGCCCTAATAAGCAAAAAGCATGGTTTCATTGTACAAAAAATGCAGTTAAGGTACCTAAAAACTGTCTCTTTGCTTTTTAGGGTTACCGTAAATACGGAAAATAGCGATGCCTAGTGAGCACGTTGTACTGATGCTGTTCGAGTGTAGTTTGCAGAATTTCATAATTTTCATCTATAATAGTTTTAATTTTCTTTGTAACTATAGATTGACAGTCTTATATCGATGTATTATTAGCCATATCCTTGTTTATGCATGATTTATACAACTTATAGTGTTATGCCCGAGTAACACAATCACATTTTTCGTCATAAAATTGGATCAAAATCAGCCGTCACGTTGTCATTAACCCTAACAGTCAATGAATATGCTTTCGTGGAACAGAAAGACCACTACGGTGACTAAAAGCAGTTTCTTTGTCTGTTAGGGTAAGTCACATCTTACTGTTAATAAGACGATGTATATGTTGCCTATTGAACTCGATGGACGGTTTGAGTACGAGATCCACTTAACCACTATCATTAAGAACTGTAGCTCAATTGTGGCTTGAAAACCAATTCATAATTCAGTTCTAAATATAATCCAACACCATTCCGCTCTAAATACGACAATATCCAACTTCATCTTCTTATATTCCCAACAAGAAATCTCAAAAACATCCATCAAATCTACAAAAAAACAGTTCCTTTCACAATTGATCAACCACATCAAACATCTCATTTCATTTCGGTAGACTGATTCACGCAATATAATTCTCACAAAACACATTTATATTTATGTAGATATACTTCATACCATAAATCGCTGACATGACAATCATTTGAAATTTCCGAAAACTGTCATAATATGAACAACAATTTAGTTCAAAAATATACATATACATATGTGCATTATTAATTGAATCGCGTGTTCAAAAACGTTTTTCATTTCTTATTTCTCAGCTCGAAAAAAATTGAATGTTAAAAACAATAATAAATGGATATACATCGTAGGGAATGTTTCATAATAATGATAGCAATTTAGCTGAAAAACAGCTTGAGAAAAAGTGAGTGAATTCGACATGACACAAAAATAGGGGCCTTTTAGATGTTAAACTGTACTGCCAACTTTATTATTATCAAAGGCAGTAGAATTCATGTAATATGTAGGTGGGTTGTGTGCTGTATGAATGCGGTTTATTTACTTTTTTCTTAATTGCTAGATGAGTTTGCTGTTACTCTACGAGCATATTAAATAACTTCCTTTCTCTCCCTCTTTTGCTTATTTTTTTCTTTTTTACTTCTTTACAAATTTGTTAGTCTGTTATTTTCATTTCAGGTTGGAATCTACAATCTAGATGATAAATATTATTGGTGTGAAGTTAGACTGATGTTGGGGAAATTTGACTTTATACTTATGTCGACTCTAATCAGATCATTGTCTGTTAGGTGTTGTAGCCAAGGTTCAGACACTCCAGCGGTACAGTACTGTACTTTTGGAGTGTCTGACCTTGGTTTTAGCTGATCAAAGTGGAATCTGAAGTATATAGCCATAAATAGGCAAATCTACCAGTGTGACAGTAAGACCTCTGTGACCGAGTGGTTAGGCAAGAGATCGGATATCTTTATCACTATTTTGTGGGCGTATAGGTTAGATTCTTACCAGAGACTTGATCTCACAGTCATTATCAAGTCATTATGTAGAATATAGTCGATATAATAATGGATTTAGTATTTAAAAGGTTGACTCAATATATCTCAATAAATTATAACCGATTTGAATAAGACATGATCAAATTCTGCATGATTCTAACTCTTCTAAATACATACTCACTACTTTCATTCAACAAGACTAATACGGAATCTTACTAACTATATATTGGTCACTCCCACTAAAATTTAATGCTTTCTAGCTTTTCATGATCAATCTCTTAGACTAATTTATCATATTGTCATTTGCGTTAAGTCATCACACTTACATGCAAACATACTGGAACTATGCCCCGACTTAAAGCTTAGGCTGTGACAAAATGCTTTCCACCTGACTCTATTGCTGATCATCATTATTATTACCATTCTTATTATGATCGTAAGATGTCATCCTTCTGGTAGGATTGTTTGGATTGCTTTGAATTTATCTCTTCAAGCGCATATCCAGGCAAAGAGCTCGGTTATCAATGGTGCATTTAATGACAACATGGGATATGACAAGAAGGTATGCATACTTGAAATTTGATCAGCTACGGAGTCGGACTTCGGTTTCCCTAATTTACTAAATAGAGCATTAATTGACTTTATATTACCCTTAATGATTTGGTTTATCCATTTATGACTAGATTTGAACGATTCTGCAAAACTAGTCAGAATCGACTACATATTCTATTTAGCTTAATAAATGCTACTCTATCTCAATCTAAATCTAACTTCACCCAAGTCAATCCCAAAAAATACAGCTCTATATGGGTGTACAAACATGTAATATTCCATTTCTTGTTTCATGTGCAAAAAAAAAAAAAAAGTTATAAAGATAGATCTAAATACACTCAACCCGGTATTTTCCAATAAACACGAACATGAAATAAAAATAACGAGTAAAATGAAAGCATAACATGAATATTTACTTTTTTTTTCTGTGTTCAACCCATAAATTCTTGAATGAAAAAAATTCTCTCGAGTATTATTCAACCGAACACATGAAATATAATTCTAAAGGAACAAAACTTCCATCATAATCATTTTTTTTTTGTGCAGAAGAATTGAGGAACGTGCAAAGTTTTTGGTATTAAGGAGGGGTTGAAGTACATAGAATAAGAAATGACAAGTTACCTCGACAATTGGCAAATTGTCACGTTCTACGAGAGGCTTCCAAAAGCATTTTTTATTTATTATTCTGTTTTAATTATGTCATAGAAAATTATTTTGTGCATCAACCCTCGACAGTCGGCACTGTCTGTCAATTATTTTTCAATTTTTTATTAAATAAATCAAACTTGAGGCGCATTAAAATTTGAATTTTAGATGGAAATTTGAGAAGTTTTTTATTTGATGTTTTATTATGCTTAGAGAATATTGATGTAAAATTAATTTTGAAATGAATTACTTTTTTCTGGCTGCAGGTTATTTTTGTAGATTCTAGGAAAAATAATGAAGAGTTGTAAATACAGAGTGTTCTAGGAATAATTACGTTGAGTTTGAAAAGGAGTCATTAATAATCATTATTTATTACAAATTTACAATTGACATTTTTAAAGGTTTCTTTTTTGTTAATGTAAATAATTCCGAGGAGCACAGTGTCATCGCTACGTCGCCTCATTACCGGACCAAAAGACACATTGACGGTAGATTTTGACCCTTTTATACGCCGATAAATGAGATTCGTCGCATTACAGTACCCCAAAATACCAAGAAAGCAAATTATGCCACTTTGGACGGCATTTAGGAAACGATAACAAATTTCCCAATTCTAAAAATTATTTTAAACTCCGCTTCCCCCACCATTACGCTTGCTGACAAACTCAACCCCATCTAACCCCATTTGTAACATAATTGTACACCAACCCGTTCTCTCCCTAAGCGTTAAGTAATTTACCAGAGTTCACTTAGTGTCAGTTCACCTTTTACTTAAAGGAAGGTTCCAAATCTGATTTAAACAATCAGCATTTTAAGCATTCAACTGTCCATTTTCGAGAAAGTTCGTTATCCGTAACAAATTAGGCAAATTTACACCAATTTTTACAATTTGTGGATATGACTCGATGCTGGTGTTATTACCATTTGTACCCTAAGTAGAATAGCATGCAATTTGTCGACCATATGCCTAAGTTTAAACTTGACATTTCATTGAATTCCTAAGAAATCAGCACATCATAATTCCAAGAAGAAATCTATTTTTATAACTTCGACATGAACACGTTCAAAACAATCCAATAAAAATTAATGCGCTCCAATAAATACGGAATTTCCACATTACAAACATCCGCAAAATTCACTAAATATTTCCCAAACTTCTAGGTATTGAAATGTTTACGACAATGGAATTTCCACGAATGAAAATCAATTTCTAGAAGGTAAAATGTATTTAAGGCCTTCAAGGTATGATATATGGCACGTGTTAAAACGCAGAAATCGCTTTAGATCTTCCAAGAATTCAAAAAATATTTATAACCTTAAAAAATATATCCTCAAGTGCCCTACATTCCATTTAACATGATAATGTCAATGATTTATGAAATATTTTTCCTTATTTTGTCATTTTCTTGAATATTTCATTCACTTACTTTTATGACTTGTACCTTATTGTGTGCTATAAAACATCAAACACCCACATGCAGACTCAATATCATATTTTATGAAAGAAAATTGAGCTTCTTTATACTTTTCTTTCCTTCTTTTTATCAGAACAGAAACTTTTTCTTCGA
Source organism: Chironomus tepperi (assembly GCF_022539635.2). Taxonomy (NCBI): domain Eukaryota; kingdom Metazoa; phylum Arthropoda; class Insecta; order Diptera; family Chironomidae; genus Chironomus; species Chironomus tepperi. The sequence goes on from NW_027226583.1 coordinate 292,358, forward strand.
CAAAAGAATGAAAGAAATGCGAATAAAAATTGATATTTACTTTTAGGAGGAAATTTATGAAGAGTCGAGAAGATTATAAGAAGAAAACATAAAAGGATTGTAGATATAAAAGAAAAAGTAGATGTATAAGGTACATAAGTTACTTTTGTAAGGGATTGAATTTCTTTTGACAAAAGAGATCTTAACAACATTTATTTGAAGTAAATTTTAGACAATTTTTGATGACTATTTTGAACTAGAAATTGGATTGAAAGTTTTTGGGGAAATTGTTAAAAGCAGAATGTGTTGTGTAATGCATTTTGGTCCCTAGACTGAGATGGGGTGGTCTCTAAGGGGTATCAAAGGATAGTATGTAAGGGTTCTCGATACCGAGACCAAAACTTCCCGGTAGAGTCTCGAGATTTGTTAAGATTTCGGGTATTTTGTTCATAGTCTCAATCTTGATCATGGTCTTAGTCATAGATTCGATCATGGTCTGGATCATGGCTGGATGATTGCGAATTACATGTTGAGTCGAAATTGTCCCCTGCTATGTCACCAGTGTCTGACTCAAAATCTCATGAATGACTGCATCTGCCAAATGTCTTTCAAGTCTCCCAATAAATTTCAGTCTCAGATGTTCAAAATATTCAAATAAATTCTCATTATTGTTTCTAGAATAATAATCAAATAAAAAAATCTAAATTTCAAATCTCAGTCAATAAACCAATCAAGTCTATTCAATCAACCACCCATGTCAATATCTAATAAATTAGCAATTTTATATTTTCGCTAAAGGAAATCTTCACAATTGCATAAACACACGTTAAATCTCACTCATATTGTCAAAAAGAAGCATAAAAAAAGTTCATTCATATTTCATTCAATTTAAAATTAAAATTTTTGATGATGACAGAAACGAATGTGCGCTGCTTTGAAATATCTGATGAACAGAAAAAAATGCTATTAGTGTCTTCATGATATAGAAAAAAAAAGAGAATATTATTATAATAATAATATGCAAATTCATTAATTCTTTTGAAATTGAATGAAAAAAAAGAAGGAGGAATTTTTTTTTTAGATTTTTTTAACTGAATTCATGAATATTCGATACGCTATTTCATTTTGGGAAGGTTTGGAAGTTACGTGATGATGAACATTAAATTTTTAGACCCCCCACGTATGAGGTGCTTGTTCCGAATTTCAAAGCATTTTTGAAAAAATGATTCTTATTATTTCGATTTGATTGGTTGGATGGTTGGGGCTATCTGAGGCTGACTGAGACTGACTGGAGCTGATTAAGGCTGACAACGACTAACTGAAGCAGACTGGGGTCGTTTGTGGCTGTTAGGGACTGTTTTGGGCTAACTTGGACTGACTGAGGCTTACAGGGACTGACTGAGACTAATTGAGATTGACTGAAGCTGACGGTCGATATTTGCTGCTAACTAGGCCTCACTGAGGCTAACTGGGATTGAGTATAACTGACTGATGTTGACTAAGACTAGCTAAATCTGATTGGGGCTGTCTAGGGCTAACTGCGATTCACTAGAGCTGACTGAGGTTAACTAAAGCTGACCGGGGACTGATTGGGGCTGGCTTAGTCTAACTAAGGCTTGTTGGCGATAACTGAGACTGACTGAAGCTGCCTGGTGCTTTCTAAAGTTTACAAAGGCTAACTGGGGCTGAATACTGCTTTCATGGGGTGACTGGAACTGGCTGGGGCTGACTGGAGCTAACTGGGACTGACTGGGGATGTCTGAAACTGATTAAAGATGACTAAAACTGTCTGGAGTCAACTAAGGGGTTACTATGGCTAACTGTGGATGTCTTAGGCTAACTGGGGCTGACTAGTTGGCTAAAGCGAAAGGTCTACGAAATCAGACATCGTTAAGAATTCCAGTTTGAAGCATTACCTCCATGCCGTCGTATTACTGGCTTATCGATGAGTTTGATAGCTTATTTTTGAATAGATTGCTAAAACTAAACTAAAAGGCAAGTTTTGGGATTTTTCAAGAAAAATTCAAGTACATTGACTTCTCCCACCCCAAGCGTCACCTAACTTCCGAACGCTCCCCTTCTTTTTTCGTTTCTTTCAAGTTCTTATTTCTATACATATTTATTGTATAAATTATTTTTCTCGATTCAGTGAAATTCAAATCACATTTTCTATACCTTCTTTTGTCAATTCAAACATAATAATTCTTTCAAATGTGAGGCTTCAAATATTCTCTTTTTATTCATGAAAATCATAAATTACGGCACGAAAAATGTGCTTATTTTTATATTTATTTACGAGGGGGAAGTAGAAATTTCTGTGCTGATAGATACAATATGATTTAAATTCTTTTATTTTTCTCATTTTCTAGGTGAAATCAGGAGCTATAAAGAAATTTCTTTTTCAAGGGTTTTAATTCACTCATTGAAGCTATTTAATTAATTTTCTAGTATAATGAATAATGGGACATTGACAGAACGATCAATATCTAAAATCAATGAATTGAGAGAATTTTATGAACCGAGAAAAACGGCAAATGTTTTATTTTTGTAACGGTCGAAAGAGACCTTTGTACTCATTTGTGTCTTTTGTGTCTTGAATTAGTTTTTGTGGACGTAAAAATATGCCGATTATATTTTGGAAGTGATATTTTTAGTTGTATTGAAGTTATTTTGGTCAAGCAAAAATCTTAACAACTCTTAGAAATTAAGTATCAGCGGATTTAAGTGCTCAATAAGACAAGGTGCAAGTCATGAGAATTGGTGTTCAATTTGGACTCTCGGGTTCAAATCCAATTACCATCCCAGAGAATTTTCAGAAGCTTAAATACTTCAGATTTACAACTGTTCTTCAGGTATAGCAGTTCAAGATGTAAAACCTTTGGTACGATCAAGAACCACAGGTCTGTATTTTTGGCATTTTGCGTGCAGGTCTGCAGTCATTAGCTGTATCTTATAGCTCTTCCAAAACTGTAGAACTGTGTTTTTTATCAACATGCTTGCAGTTATAGATGGACACTATGTAGAACTAAGAACTGAGCATCTTTTGAGATGTTGAAATGGGTCATGATTCATGAACGATGAAGTTTATAGACGAGGAGTGTATGAGATCCGTAAATTCACAATGTAAATGCTTTTACTGGAACGGACTTGGCATACACACAAAGTCAAACATATAGAGCCGATTGCCCTCTATAGAATTGTTCACACCATTACAACGCGTCGGCACTATTATTAAATTAGCTTTTGAATTGCTGGACACAAGGTCAATATCTCTTAAAAATTATGTATCAGCTAAATAAATGGTCCTGGATTCAATCTTAAGTCTTGTCTAATTTTCTATTCTCTTTTTCCATTTCACCGTTCTAGTTGTGAAGGTTCGTGTGTTAGTTGCAGTTTTGAAGTATTTGACATAATGTGACTCCTAATCGACTTTTTGCACATACGAATGATACCTAAGACATTGTCGGATACATCAAGTCTTATGATGTAGACCAACTCATGGTCCATGAGTTCATAATGCTGGGTATTTCTAAAAATTACATTGCAGCTTAGATTTCACTTTCTATTGGACTTAAGAGTACAATTTGTCATATCACAATAAAGATTACGGTCAAGTCTATAAAATCATAAAGATTTTAATTCTAAAAGTGACGTCATAAATTATTTATAGCATTTCTAAAGAGCCACATCTTATTTTTACAAAAGTCAAGCTTCCCATCTCAATATAATTTCTATCATATCAATCTACCCCACTGACATTCATACCAAATGTTTTGAAGATATCCACAAATAGATAGCAAAAACAAAAATCAAAAATGTCCTAATTTTATGAGAATTCTTCATTTCCAAAACTTTTTCTTGCCTCTCGCATTCAATTTGAAGAATGAGAAATCAAAAAAAGAAAGAAAAGAAAATTCAATTTTTTATAGCCATCCAAAAAAAGTACGAAATGCCATCCTCGATGGCAAGAAAGAAGAAGAAGTTGGAATGAATAGGCGAAAAACTTTTTCATTTTGAATTAATGCGATGTCGTAAAGAAAATCAAAAAAGTGTCATTTGATACTTTTTTTGAGTCATATCTAAGATTTCATGCGCCATCCTTTCTCGATATGACCCGAGCTATAAAAAAAAAAACTTTTTTTTCTCTGCTCACATAGTTTATATGTATAAAATTTGATATCCTTTTTATGACTTTGTACATTATGCTTGCAGCTCTTTTCAGCTCTTTGAATTTTTATTTTTATATTTATCGTAAAGAACATGAAAAAAAAGAGAGAATAAAAGGAAGTCTGAAAAATTGATAGTTGAAGAAAACAATTTATGACTTCCTACTTATTTTGTGTGTATAAAGTACAGATACACACATTTGTACACTTTGGAATAATTCGATTAAAATTGAGTTGAGGGTGTGAAACTGATGGGGAAATTTCTTGGGTTAAGCCATGAGCCGCAGAGTTGCAATTTCTGCATTTTTGTTGCTCAGGACTGCATTTTTTGGTTTTTAGGTACGCAGAACTGCAGTTTTGAGCTGTATTCCACCCTAGCAAGGATCGAGCATGGTCTAATGAGCAGAATAAGCTGAAAGCAAGCTTGTAATCATGCTTAACTAGTATATTTAAGTAGAACAAGCTCTTTAAAGCTTGCTCGTTATCTGTTAGGGTTGTAGTTCGTCCAAGGCTGCATTCCTGCAATTTTGGACTAAACCTTAAAAAATTCTAATTTTGTTCCAATTTGTAGATTTGATTTTGAATCAATTTTAAGGGCTGACAATTAGTTTAATGCCGACTCAAATTCTGTGTGAAATCTGGTCAAATTTTCGATAAAATAATCTGGGTCCAAGGTCACATATACTTAATTTCTTGGCTGAAATTTGGGTTGGGCAAAATCTTTTTTGAATATATTCAAATATTTGCCCAACCCTAGCTAAAATGCACATAAGATCATTGCTATATTGATAGAATGTTTAAAGCCGACTCTATCCTTTGAGAATGTCTGCCAGTTTGGTTTGTTTAAGGACTTTAGTGTCCTTTTTCCACATCTAATCCAGGTTTTCTTTTGTCTATCACGAGATCTTTTGAAATTCATAAATTTGTAAAAATCGCAATTTTTTATACGATATTTTTAACCCTTGCTCCAAGGTACGAATTTTAGTTCGTAGTTGAAAATTGAAATCACAGAATCAAAATTTTCAATTTCCTCATTCAAAAACCACGCACAGCCCCCTTCAACCCCCATCCCACCTTCCCCAAAAACATCATCAACCTAAACTTCTTATTCAAACTTCCTTACATAAAATATTTTATACATTTCTAAGTACATAGATATTTTTGCTCATGCAAGCATGAATGACTGTGGTTGTATGTATAAATTTTTATTTCTTTCACAAGCTATCGAATAGAGTAAAATTTAATGAAGTTTGAAGATGTTGAAATTTGAGATTTATTGATTTTTTTTAGGTATACTGCCATGCTCTATAAAATTTTCACTTTATCTCTTTATTTATTGCCATTCAATTTAACAGAAGGATCAGAAAGTTGAAAAAGATTAGTTTTTTTGGGGGGTGAAATTAAAAATTGGAATCGAGGTTGATTTAAAATGGATTATAAAATTGATATTTGATGAGAAAGTCAAAAAAAAAAAATATTTAAATAAAATCCAATTCAAACCTAAGTGCTTGATACTTCTACCAATATTAATGACATTTCATATGGTAAGAATTGTGAAAATAGTACTGGAGTAGCGCATTATAAGAAATATACAATAGTTAGTGACCCCAAAAATTATCTTAAATTGTGACTATCATGAAGATATTATTCAAGTCATTTTCTGGTTTCTTTTACGCAGAGCTCGAAGTTGACTGGAATTTTAAAGTGCACATAGTTTACTCTGCTATTGAGAGCATGTTCTATGTCTGCAAATGAGGCACATACTTCACCTCCTGGTTACCCACCACTGATATAGCAAGTGAATGTGATTGAAAAGTTACAGGAAACCTTCTACACTGCAAAGGTGAATAAAAGGTGCTTGAATTAGCTGCTTTAATTAAAATTGCTGATTGGTGATTATTTTCTTGCTGATTATCCACCTGGTTTCTTAATGGTGTCTTAAAGATCCTTCATATTTCTACAATTAGCCGCTTTTTCAGTGAAATAGTTGCCAAATAGTTCAGGTGCCGACTTCAATCACTTCTGATTTCTTTTTTGACTTTTCTTTCCAGCATTGAATATTGCTGACTTAATTTCTCGGCATCTGCTTCCGATACACTCAGCAGCTTGACATATACCTCTCTTCCTTTGTTCAATGGTTTTCAATTGCCAATAGTCAAAAAAAAATCATCTACAAATTCCCAATCAAGTGATGTTTTCAAAATAAAGCAATAAAAGTATCGATAATAAATCGACATCCATTCCGACTCCCAAAAAAGTACAACTTTTTTTTATAATTCAGTCTCTATTTGATAATAATAAATGTAGGTTGGGATATGGTGGCACAAAACTGTTAATGACAATTCTCCCTTTCAGCCAAAAAAAAAAATAATGAAATCAATTTACAAGCACAAGCGAGACAGCGAGCAGATGGATAATCAATGAAACGTAAAGCGGTTCACGTATTTCCTTATCAATATTTATGAATAAGTAAAAAATGTATCAATTGCTGTTTATGGCATGACATTTATTGTCAGGGAATAATATCCATTAATTTCGATGTTTTTTTTTCCATCGGCACTCACAAAAAAAGAACTTTTTAGCGGATATTCATGGAAGGATCAGACGCTATTGTCCGCATAATGTCCGGCTGTAGCGTAGAAGGCCAAGTGACGCCACAGTCATTAAGGTAACTACTTCAGACTTTGTGGATCGCAAGGAAGTCTTCGGTCTTTTTGGATTGGATGTGTTCGGATTCCTGGTTTGGATGTGCTGAAAAGGACGCTAAAGTCCCTAATATCCCAAACTGGCAGAAGGCTTCGAAGGATAGAGCTGTCTGTAGACATTCCCTACGCGCGACAATGGGCCCTCGTGCGCCCCAGCCAAGGAAGTAAGTAAGTAAGCCTGTGGCGTCTACTACTTACTTACTTCACTGGCTGTACAGATCAACTGTGATCGATGGGCTCTCGCAGATATCGCCTATAACTGATTCTTTCGCTTGCTTCCGCCTGCCAATTGCCAATACCAAATGCAATGCTGTCTCTATCGACAGCTTCCTTCCAGGAGTTTTTCGGTCTACTTCAAGCTTTCTTACTGTGGATGACATATCTGATTTAAAGACCTTATTTAAAGGAGCTTCTGCAGGTCTTCTAATAACATGTCCAGCCCATCGGAGCCTGTTAATTTGACTCTTTTTGTAAAAAAGCTCTGTGGCGTCTAGTTTAAGCTTTTTTTGATGCGGATTGTTGCTTAAACTGTCTGGAACAGCTACGTAGACAGGAATAACAGCATATCTTATTGATTGAGTCATTAAAAGTTAATTAAATTAACTATTTTCACAAAATGCGCTTCCGTCGGTCAAGTGTGATCACATCCATACTAGTTTTTCCTTCTTGTCATGCATTTATATTCGTAAAAATGCTATAAATTTCAAGCATTATCGATTCGTTCGAGTGAAAAACACTTTACCAGAAATAATCAAGTTTCCTCTCCAGCATATACACCCTGCAAAATATGTACAACATATATAAATATGCTACATTGTTGTTGTTGTTATTGCTATTTATGCACATATTCAGTTGAACGAGATGTAGATGCCATAAATATAGGATGTATGGATCACAGTAGGTGAGGATGAGGATGAAATTGATGAATGTCTGTTTTTGAACCTTGATAGAACATGGAGAGTAAAAAAAAATGTAAAATTGATGGGAAATTTTTTTTATGATTGATACGGTGAAGTGCCTTTTTTATATCTGTATACAAAATATACCGATTAATCATCATCTCAAATTGCGATAACAATATCATGTAATTTATTTTATTTTATTTTTTTGCGTGTGTGATTCAAAAATAGAGGAATAAAAAGTTATTGATTTTTTTCAAAATGATTTGTGGAGTGAGAAAGCGCATTTGTGGATTTATTGGAAGAGTTATGCGGAAATAATGTTTTATTAAGGAGCATGCAAACGTGTAAGCTACTAATCTCAAGTGGGGAAAATTGCCAGTTGGTCCTTAAATAATCCATAAAATTAACATAATTTTAAAAATCTCCAATTTTTACGATATTGTCTGACAGACAAGCTGTTAAGTGCCTTCTCTAATTTAGTTTACTGGGTTAAGCATGTTCACGAGCGCACTCTTAGCGTACTCTACTCTTAAAAGTGCATGCTCTTTGCTTGCTAGGAGTTGAATCATCTTTAAGTCAGTTCTACACCGAATTCTGTTTTAAAATGATTCACACTGCATGGATCTAGGTTTTTTGTTTTCGATGGCAGGTCCCTGTTTCATAATTAGCTGTTAATCGTAGGATGTTAAATAAACCAGTCGAATTGGTTTATGTTTTTGGTCAAAATAGCTAGATTCAGCTCTAACTAGATTCAGTAAAATGTTTAGGTTTCCGTGAGGATCTGACAGAAAATGACTATTTTCGAAAAACGGATCCCGATTGTGACTTAAACCCACACCCAACGATTTCAGATTACATGCACTTTCGACTGAGCTGTTAAGGAATTACTCAACTTTATGACAAAGTGTCATGTATAAATTACACGTTTTATACATCCCATTTACTATTGCACTCCTAATGATATGCCGGTAACAGGCTATTACAGGAATCCCATAACAACATCACTTCCCAATTAAAAATCGAAAATAATTTGCATTTAAATACAAATTTCATTTATTACGTTCTTTTTAGTGGCGAGGGGGGTCTACAATTTAGTAACGGCTTAAACAAAAGAATAAATTTTGTATGGAAAGGGGGAATGGGGTCTAAAATATCATTTTTTTGGCGTAAAGTAATTAGTGAACGGTCCCAAATAAATGTTTATACATATGAAAAAAGTTTATATACACTCAAAACTTTTCGAAATTTTAAAACTTTAATTTTCTAAATACACAATCAGGTATTTAAGGTAACATATAAAATCTTGCAATTTATCAATCTAAAGACAGTAAAATTTGTAAACTTGTCACATCAACTTCATTAAAATGTAAGTTCCTATTTTTTAAAAATATTCAAATTATATTTCCAAATGACTAAAGTCGGTTCTTTGACAATCGGTCAGAATAATTCCAGTTTTGTGCTGGATTCGGGAACTAATACATGATTTATGCTGATTAAGATGAATTTTATTTTAAATAATTAATATTAATTTAAAATCTTTCAGGATTCAACCACTTCTGTTCATCTTATTGATCACAAGCTTCTACTGGATTTACACCAAAGCAGCGGATCTTGAGAATTACGCCTTTTTTGACTTTCATACTGATGATTTTGATGCAAATTATAAATAGTTTTATCAATGGAACATTTCAGATTCCACATAAACAACTCATAACTTCATCAACAGACAAATTGCCATCACAACTTCAACATACACACAATCACATCCACAACATTGCTAACATAATTTTCATTTTTATTTTTATGTCCATGCAATTCTAAATAAATATAAATAAATCTTGTTAGAGAGAAAATTATTTGCACATACATAATACAATACACAGAAAGTAACAACAGCATCAGCAAAAAAAAAGTTCCCGCTGGGCATTTCAAATACAGAAAAATCTCATTAGTCACATGTGTGTGCACCGCATGAAAATTGTAAATTGAGTAGCATAAAAAGTTTTTTACTTTCAGAATAGTTAACATTCATTATGCATTTTTAAATAAAATGATTTATTTATATTTTAAAATTGTTTTTTTTTTTGTTGGTTGAGTCAGAAAAAGGCACAATTTTGCTTCTTTTTATGGCACTTTGACATTTTGTAATTTTAATGAGATTTTAATTTGATTGCTGTGGGATTGGGGATGGTATGATAAATAAAAAGGTTGAATTAAAAATAGGAAATAAGTTGATTGTTGGGGAATTGGATGGAGTTTTATTGTTATGTATATAAAGAGTGCATGAAACATGAAGGTATCAATGTAAGTTAATGCAATTTATAGCATGTTATGGATTCGGAAGGGTTAATTGGCATAAAATGGCCTAAATTCCTGACTCATGCCGACTTGAATCTGGAATGAAGCCGGATTTCATCGAATCTGGCTAGAAGCTTGAGTCATTCTGACCTGGGACCGGATGTTTGACCATTTATGCACCGTGTGCCTTCCGGGGTAATTCTTAAAGAGTTCAGAGTAATTTACATGTTAATTACTATAATAATTTGCCAAAAATTACAAAAATAATTTTTAATCATATATCCGAATACCCATAAAACACTCAGCGTATAGATATCCAAAAACCCAGTCCCAAGCGGGCCAATCTCAGGTCTGGGACTAGATTCCATCGAATCAAGTTTTAAACCAGATTCATGCAGACTTAAACCCAGATTTTCGGTCAATTCTACATCTTGTGCCTTTCAGGACAACGCAAATCTGTTAACTGTTTCAAAATCTAGCATCTGGCAGGCTTTGTACTTGAATCTTATATCAATTTATCCAATATCGTCAATTGAATTTGTAATAAATCAGATTTAAACCTAATTTGGTACCAACTCAGTGTCACACCGACCTTTTGCCGGATTCGTGATCGATTAAACTCCTAAAAATTCTTGGAAGTTAGCTGTTGAATGCTGCTTATTTAATTATTTATTTTGCTGGCTGTACAGAACAATTGTGATCCATGGACTCGCGTAAATGTCGACTGAAGTTCATTCTTTTACTGACAAATTCGTTGGAAATTGACAAGTGAAAACCAGCGATAGAGCCACCTTCAGTCGACATCTACGCGAGTTCATGGATCTCAATTGATTTCTACGACAGTGAAGTAAGTCAGTAAGTAAACAGTCAACGTATGCTTTTCAATTATAATTCATCAAATATCACCAAGTCTACAGCCTTATCATCAGATTTATATCCCCAAAAAAAATTCAGGTCTACAGCCACAAAATTCCACAATCAACCACCAAACAACAAAATTATTGAAAAATAAAATTTTACTCAATAATAAAATAAATAAATTATAAAATATTTGTCTGCGGTTTACAGTCTGCGATTTTTGTATGTTTGCACATATTTATTAAACCATTTTCATCATAGCAGTAATAACCATTTTTTTGTTATTTCCATTCCTCATGCCCCCTCATCCCATTCCCTTCCGTTTCATCCATATTTTTATATTCATGAATTATTATCCGACGAATGAACTTTTTTTGATTTAAGTTTTTATATTTTTTGATTATTTATTTTATGCTCTACGTTCGTTCATCATTTGAATTGACTCTTGAATCAGATGATTTTCAAGAACAATCAATTTTTTGAGAGTACTCGATGGAATGATGTAACTTAATGTTGGTAAAAATATTATACGGAGATTGGATTTTTTGAGGAAGAAGTTTCTAGGTGTAGGTGGATACAAGGCTTAGGGGATCGTTCAGAGAATATGTAAAGCTTAGGTAGGGGACGTAACGCTAAGCTAGAGGACGTAACGCTTAGGTAGGGGACGATAGCGCTCAGTAGACGTTATGGAGTACAGTTTAGGTTCATGATTGTGTTACAAAGCATTACGCTGGAGGAATAGGTTCCAAAAATTCTATGTTACTTAATTTTCAAATGGTCCCTAAGTTACTGCATATCCCGAAAAGCACACGACTCATAAATTACTGAAAATACCGTCTCAAGTCGATTTGACTCTCTCTTGAGGCCGGATTTCATAGAATTTAAGCTGACGATAGAATCAAGACGTCCTTAGGCTGGATTTTGGGTCATTGATACACAACCCGGAAAACACACGTCTCAAAAATTGGTGGAAATCCAGTCTATTGTCGACTTAACTCTGTCTTAAGGCCAAAATTCATCGAATATGACCTAAAAACAGTGTCAAAACGTCCTGTGGATCGGATTTTTGGTCATTTCTATGATTTAGCAAAAGATTCTAACATTCTCATTCTATATGCAACTCTATGTTACTATAAACTAGATTCTAGAATCAAGTCAGATGGAAGGCCTTTTGCAATAATCTAGGCTCAAAGCCGAAGCATGGCTCGAGAAAGTAAGTATGCATGAATCTACAGCATTACCCTGACTCCATCTCCATTCATCTTCCAGCTTAACAACTTCTCCTTCCTCATTCCCTTCATAATAATCTCAAAGAACAAAGTCAAATAGCAAAAACATCAGCAAGTTCTGACAAAATAACGAATATTAATGCAAACGATTGAAATGAAAAACCGTAATAATATGATGCAAAAATAGTGGTTTTCTGTGAAGCACTAAAAACAATATTATATATAATATTCATGCATATATGCACACATTTCTCAATTACATTCACTGACGTTCATAACAATTCTGTATATGTCTGCCTTTGCGGTTATATGATCCCATGAAAATCATATTACAATTGGTATTATTTTTTTTTTCTTCATCCGAAATAATAAATGCAACTCGAAAATTGCTATTATGTGGATATAATACCAAATCGCATCCAAAATTGATACTTTTTGCTGCTTTTCTGAGTGGAATAAAAATGTTATTTTGCTGGTTTTGGATGCAGGGATGAATCGTGGGAAGGAAATAGCATTAAAAATTCAAATTTCTGGATTTATTGTCTGGTTAACAATTCAGGAAAAATCTGGTCACGGCTTGAGTGACTCTGACTTGATACCAGATTCGGCTTAAATTCGACCAAATGCTGGAGTCACGTCTGATTTGGGTGGCTGATTAGGGATCGATTAAGCATTTTGTATCATTTGTCTCTAATCATTGGAAGTATGTCTAGCATCATCCTTATTATTAGCATAGATAGCATGGGTCTTTGGTGATTCGATCAAATATTAGACGTTCCTTAAATTGGAATTCCAGAAAGAGAAGACAAAGCTCTTGAGAAAGAGAACTGAAGTGACTCTGGCATTAGATTTAAAATTAGATTTAAATCCGGCATCAGACCAGCGTGACTCTTGTATGGTGCCGGATGGCACTGAATCGACTAATCGACTTGTGTCATTCGAGAGGGACTAAGCCTCTAAACCAAAGCTCGAAGTTTACTTGGATCTTGTATGGAGTCGAGTTGACTTGAGTCGACATTTTCATACAAAATCTGAATCGACTTTGAGACCTGCTCTAAACATTTGGCCTCATTCTTGATAGCAGCAAAGGAAACTAGGATCATTCTGGATTTCATCAATTATTAGACGACCTTTTAGTTAATATTCCAGAAAGAGTCTTCATAACCTCGGTCCAGTCTCCACCCTCTCAATCCTGTTCTCATCACTTCAATCAAATCTTCATCACCTCTATTCTGTCCTTATTTCCCTCAATCAAATCTTTATCTCCCTCAATCTAGTCTCCATCCAATCAATCCAGTCTTCATCCCTTGAATTCAGTCTCCATCCCATCAATCCAGTCTTTATCTCCCTCAATCCAGTCCTTATCTCCCTCAATCCCGTCCTCATCTCCCTCAATACGCCCCTGATCCCTGCACATTCGTATAGAATAGGAAAAAAATATATTTTTTTTTTGCGGTTTTTGGGTAAATAATATTCATGCAGATTGCTGCAATTAGCCTTCAAAATTATACATTTAAATGCATATCATTTGGGTAGATATGCATGGTAGATATTCCAACAAAATGAGATTTGAGATATTTTAATGATGCAGAATTTATATATTTTTTTGTTGCTGCTGCTGCTGCTGAAATGATTATCTTAATTTCATATAACTGTTTCTCATTTCTTTCTAGCTTAAAATTGCCTAATTTTAATTCATTTCGGTTTTGCATGCTTGCTAGCCTCCAAGCAGGCAAATCAATTAATTTATTTTAATTTTTCTAATGGATTCCTTTCTTTCTGCATTTAACATTAGATTATACAAATTTATGTTGTTCTGCCTTAATAAGATATATAATTTTATAAATGCATTCAATGCATGCATTTCATTCTGAATTTTATATATAAAATTGATGGGAAATTGATGTTGACAGTGCACGATATGCTATTGGATTGGAGGTAAAATTGAGGTAGATTCTGAATTATGTATAAGAAATTGGATTACAGTTCTTTTTTAAGATATGGAAGTATTCAATGAATAGCAAATTATATTGACTGTAATTTTTTTTGGTATATTATGTTATTAGCTTAATTGAGAACTTTTGGCAGTTCTTTGGAAAATTATTGATCTGGTGAATTTTGGATAGTTATACTATAAGTTGTGTTTTGGTAAACCGTTAGGAATTCTCATGCAGCTAATGAGCAGTCGAATTTAGTGTTTTTTGTCTGAACAGCCCCAAGTGGACAAAAATACGTTTTAACTTGTTCAAGATAAGCTAATGTCTGGTTCGTGACTAATTCTAACGATTTTTGTCCACTTTGGCGTCAATATAGATACAGATGCTTGGCTATTGATTAGTATTCCCTAATATTCCAAAAGGCGTCTTCTCAAGAGTAGAATTAGCTGAGAACAACGTTCACGAGCATGTTCACCTACTGTATTTAAGATGAACCAACACTCGAGATGCCTGTTAGGGATCGTGTCAAATCACACAATGCTGGTACTCCCCTGGTCTTAAATTTGAGTAAATTTCCCGAAAATTTAGCCGTTTTTTTGGGATTTTCTTCGCAAAAAACATTAAAAAACTAAAGAATTCTGCATTCTTTCCAAAAATGAATAAAAAGTTGGCCTTAAACCCTACTTTTAGGCACAGAAGTCAGGAGACTTGTACTTTTTTTGATCAGATCCTTTTCAGCTAATATGTCTAATAATGATTCTAGAGTCCGAGACTTCAAAATATTCTCTTGAATTCTCTGTCTTAGTCTTTGTCCCGGACTAGGTATTTGTCCCTGACTCTGTTTTGGTTTCGGTCTCAAACTAGACATTGTTCCTAGTTCCGGCCTCAGACTCAATCTAAGTATTGGTCTCGATCTCGGTCTCGGTTGTGTCCTTGGTCTTGGTCTTGGTCCTAGTATTGGTGTCGGTCTTGGTCTCAGGCGCAGTCTCAGTCTCAGTCTCAGTCTCAGTCTCAGTCTCAGTCTTAGTCTCAGTCTAAAACTCAGTCTCAATCTTGGATTCGGTTTCTTTTTCTTTCTTGATCTCAGTCTCGGTCTTGCTCTCTAAAATTCATCAAAACCAAGTATTCAAATAACTTTAATGTTTAAAAAGCAAGTCACATTAAGACTTCATCCTCAGCAATACATAAACCAATTAAACTAAAGAATATAAAACAATAAATTGATCTAGAACTCAAAACAAAGCTAAAATGCACTCAGATATCAAATGACATTTAAGTTTTTGCTCATGTAATTCCCACCCATCTAGCACTTTATTGCCATTATACTTCAATAGCACTCACATGAGACTAATATGACATTAAGAACAAAATATCATGATATAAATCTTCAGTTTTTCTATCCAATTACAGTGACTCAACTAAAAAGTCATTAAAGACAAATTAAATTTTTTTTGTGCAGCATAAAGTTTTATAATCCCCAACATGCACAGTAAAAGTATTTAAATCACATTGAAATTGAAACTTCCAAAAAAGCTTTGCAATCGTCTAGCTTAAAAACTTCTGTAATTCAATCCATAAAAATGGCAAAAAAATAAAACTTAACAACTTCAATTAACAGAACTGGAACTGAAAAAAATAATATAATAAAATATTAAATTTTATGATTCATTCAGCCTGAAAGTGAGGCTTGTGATATTCAATATTGAATTGGAAAACAGCAGAACTGCGGTTTCAACAGCAGCGATTCAACCACGACAGAGGATAAAAAAAACATACCATTCTTTATCATATTCAATTGTATATGCATGTTGGGATATATAAAAAATTACAAAAAGTTCTTGTGTTGTTGATTGAGGGAATTAAGCGCATTTTTTGGCTGAGCGATGAGAATTCGAAGAATTCTTGGATTTGATGTGTAGAAAAGGACTCTAAAGTCATTAACATTTTGAGCTGGCAAAAGTTCTCAAAGGATAAAGCAAACCAAGCAATAAGCCAATGATTTGATGGCATAGAGCTAGTTCTTCAAACTAGAGCTTTGTACGAGTTCTGGTTGCCGAGGTATCATCCCTTACACAACCAGCTAGCCAGCCAGTCATCCAGCCGGTTAGTCAGTTAGTTAGCTAATCATCCAGTCATCCAGTCAATCAGCCAGTCAGTCAATCAACTAATCACCCAATCAGCTAGTTCACGAGTCAGTTAATCAGTTAGTCAGTTAGTCAAGCTAGACATCCAATTCGCCAGCCAGTTAGAAAATTAGCCAGTCCAGTTAGTCAGTCAGCCAGTCAGGCATCCAATTCACTAGTCAGTCAGTCAGTTAGTTAGTCAGTCAATCAATCAATCACCCAATCAGCTAGTTCACAGGTCAGTTAGTAAGCCAGTCAGTCAATCAGTAAGTCCATCAGTTAGTCAGTAAGCCAGTCAGTCAGCCAATCAGCCCAGCCATTCAGTTAGTCAGTTAGTCAGTTACCAAATCAGCTAGTCAGTCAGTCAACAAATCAGCCAGTCAGAAACCCAGTCAGCCAGTTCACCAGTCAGTCATTCAGTCAGTTAATCATTTAGTCAGTTAGTTAGCCAGTCAGTCAGTAAGTCATCCAATCAACCAATTAACCAGTCAGTTAGATAATCAGCCAATCAGCCAGTCAATCAGTTCACCAGTTAGTCAGCCTATCAATCAGCCAGTCAGCCAGCCAACCAGTTAGTCAACTAGTCAGTCAGCGAACCAGTAAGTCAACCAGTTAGTTATTTAGTTAGTAAGTCAGCTAGTCGGCCAGTAAATTAGTCACTCAATCAACCATTCAGCCAGTCAGTTAGTCAGTTAGTCAGTTAATCTCCTTTTATTGAAAAATTCGGCTAGCAAAATATTTATAAAAATAAGTTGAATTAAAAACAAAAGTGTGCGACAGCAAAGATGCGGGATTACCGACGAAAACAGAGAACAGACAACAAAAAAAAAAAAACTTTCGCATTGTTTAAAAAACATTTAATGGAAAATTATATTATTTTTTTTCCGCATACAATTTTTATCTCTTCCACATTGCCATGTATTTTAGAACTCACTTTAAAAAAATGAGAATAAAACATGAAAAAGAATGCCTTGAGGTTTCATTTTACGAGCAGCACAGAGAATGAAAAAAAAATATATAAAAAATTAAGCCACAAAAACACGAAAAGAGTTTAAACAACATCATCTGAACTATACATGGAATGAAAGCAGCAACAAAAAAAATTGTGTGTGTGAAGATTTCAAATGCAAGCTCTTATCTTTTAGATACCCGCAGGCCAAACTATCATCATGCTTTAGTATTTATTGTCATGATTTTTTTCCTCTTTTTCCTTCTTTCATTAATTTTTATACTCTTTTTTTACCCATTTCTTATTCACATTCTTTATTATCAGATTGAATTTGTAATTCAGTAATGTACATGAAAATTGGTATTAAAATTTTAAAGTTGGAAAATTTTTATGGATTTTTTGTGGTTTGAGCGCATTTTTTTGAGCCATTTACTCTGACAAAGGATAAAAAATAAATATCAGACCTTAAGATCCTTAGCTGCGTGTTTATATGAATTTCAAGACTGTTGAGAGTTTGACTAGTGAGGATTCGCCAGATCTCCTGCAACAACAAAGAATAGTGCTCTCAAAAGTAGATTTAAATGAGAACAACGCATATGAACATGCACACCTAGTTCTCAAGAACAAGCTCTCGAAAGCATCCATTTTGTCTGTTGAGGTTAGTGCTGCTGTGCAAGATATAAGCTAAAATTACTTGATAACACAATTAACTATTCCTTGGTAACCTTTGTAAGGTATCATTAGTACAATAATCATGGATTTGAGATTTAAATAGGCTTTTGCTATTCAGTCTTCATCCAATTCAGGAACTATTTGGTCTTCATCGAGTTCTCTTACCATTCGGAAAGTCTGATACTGTTATCCTATTTGACGGAACTACTGTTTACATCTATATACATGTCCTGACCATCTAAACCGATTTAGTCTGAGAACTGTAATGATATTTGCCTCTTGAAACAGTTAATATAGTTCGTCATTGTGTCTAGATCAAAAGTATGCTTTAAATGTCATAATAATAATTAAATCCTTCCTTTATAGTCCACAATTTGTTTACAGCCGTTTACAGTATACGTCTTTCGAAGACACTAAGGTCTTCTTCATCAGTTTTAGTTGAATTCTTGATTTCCGAGCCATACAGTGCATCGTCTTGTGCAACATCACCCTGATTTCTTTTGATAGATTCTTTGACTTAAGTAGATGCTTTAAACAGAAAGCTCCATATGTTGAATGAATTTGCTAGCGAACTCGGATAAATATAGGATATTTTTCAAGCAATAAGTGTGTTTTGACAAAATAAGCAATTGCCGTCAAAGTCCGTGATTTTCAAACAATTTGACAAAATTCAGTAGTTTAATAATTGAGACTTCTTCAAGTCGATGCAGTGAAGCCTTGTCATACAGTTTAAATTTAGATCTGAAAATTTCAAAATGTATCCTGAATCCGTGTATATTCATTTAATGTAAATATTGGATCAATAATAATCTAATAACCCATAATGCTTAATTGCTGTATCATCCATCCAAAATTCTAAAAATCCTAAATCTCGATAGATTTCGTCTAGCAAGTCTCAACACAAATTACATCAATCAACACACATCTACCTCTCGTAGACACGTAAACTCCAAAAATCTCAACTATCATCTATTTTAATGACACCCAGATCCCTAATTACTTCACAACAAATTTTGCAATTTTCCCATCAACATTCCCCTCAATTCTACAAAATCATCATCATCTACTCATCCAAACTGAAGATTTTAATCACATCATGCAAACAAATTATAGCTACAAAAAAAAATTCTACAGTCATGAATTATAACAGCGGGAACAATTTTATACTTTTTTGTGTGTATAAATTCTAACCTGGCACGTTGCAGTCATGGAAGATTAAATCCGATTGAATAAATAGGCTTTTTTTTCGGAATGAATACAAAATTCTCAATTCTACATCCAAAGTCTGACTGATTCAATCTAATTTTTGTATCTTAATAATTTCCTTCCTCTATCTCTCTCTTCCATTTCCATAATTCGTTACTCATTACGTGCATATTAAAAATTTTATACTTCTTTTTTTGTACAAATGAGATTACAGACAACCAACGACGTTGACATCGACGAATGACTTGGAAGAATATGTAAAGCAGTGGTGCACAACCTTCACACGGGATAAGGCTCACACCAGAGTTGCAAAACAGGTGCTTGTGACGACAAAATTCTTGATAATTTATATGGTTTTTCCTACAAATTATCAAGAATTTGTATAGATTTTGTCTGTCACAGGCACCTGCTTTGCAACTCTGGCTCACACTTACTTACTTAATTCCTTGACGAAGATGCACGAGGGTTAATTGCCATATTTAGAGTTTGTCGAAAGCTGGATTTGTGATTGAATAATTTCTGGCAGTTTCTAATTCCCATCAATTTTGCATCATTGTTCATAGAGTAACCCCATGAGCTCTTAGGTCTATCTAGAGATTTGTTTCCATCTATAAATTCAATTGGCTTACCACTTACTTGGCTTGGGCGCACGGAGTCACCATTGCCGTGCGTAGCGAGTGTCTAAAGGCAGCTCTATCCTCCGAAACCTTCTGCCAGTACTCACACGGCACTCAGTAGACCAAGTGTTTATAGTAGGATCAAAATTACATCCTTTAATGAGCCTTTGATGTTATTGTCAGCCTATTGCCTACAGGTAACATATGGAGACTTTGAGCAGCGTTTCTACTGCATAAGATTCTAAAAAGGATAGGTGACAAAGTTTCTCCTGTCGAGGTCGATGCTCGAACAAATGACCACTTGGTTGGTATCACAATAAGTAGATACCGAAGTGCGAAAACATTTCGTCACCAAGCCACCTCGACCTTGGTGGTAAGCCTCGACTAAAACCGCAGCTGGAGGGACTGTGATTAACAATCTAGTCTACCACACCCTTTAAACCTACAGTTTATAGTGGGATCCGAACCATTTACAAGCTCTGCACATTGCAAAGACACAAGTACGTCATAATACCTAATGTAACCTTCAATTTACTTACTTTACTTACTTGCGAAGGCGCACAAGGACCCATTGCCACATTTACAGTTCGTCGGAAGCTTGATCTGTCTTTATACCCTGCAATGTACCTAGTTACAATTCGTGTGCTCAATATTTGGTATAGAAAATCATCCAGAAACTAGTATATTCTTGTATACCAAACAGTGGAGACACATTAAGAGCCAAAGACCTCAAAACTGTGCACAACACACGAAGGCCTGCACACGAGCTTCGTAAAACACAGGTTCCCCAACACTGCCATAAAATAAGGTACGTAAGCACATTTCTTATTTAACTTGACTTGCTTTTAATGGGATTAAAAATAAAAATTTTTAAATTTTAATTGCAGAAATCGGTATTATATGCGAAACCATGTTACATGACAGGGAGAAATAAACATTTTTACACTGCTGAGCTACCATTTCCACTAACGAATGTGACGGCAATGAATGAAGATTATTTAAATTATTTTAAATATAATAAAAATTTTTTTGTTTGATGAGCTCAAACGGCATTTTATAAGCTGATTTTATGGAATGGGATTATGTGACATTTAGTACTGCAAAAAATATTTTAATTAATTCCATTCCGTTCGTTCCTTCTCATATCCATCTATTTTGTGTGATGTGTGTGCTGTGATGATGTTTTATGTTATGATTATGCGTATGGTTGTAAAAATAGAGACGGCAAAATGAGAGGCATGGGAATATCAGATATATGGATATAAATTTATTTTTCAGGGTTTGGCATGATTAGTTATGCTGTTTTTTGGTAATTTGTAAGATGATTTCATTGAATTGTTGATTAGTTCTTAATAATTCTTTAAGGTTGTTTAGAATGTCTTAAGTATTTATGAGTCTTTGTCACCATATCGACAACAGTTTATGATCGGCGTCTGATGGGAATGGAAGCAATATTCTCACAAAAGAGGATTACAGGCTTACTTTGTTGCCAAGGCAACTCGGTTATCAAGGCCTTTCTCTTACACTGACTTATGGTTTGGTACCCAAGATTTCATTATAATTAGACATAAAAAGAAGTGCCTGGTAATGATACCAAAAGGTTTTTAGAAGTTAAAAAACTAGGCTTGGCTGCATCCTCTTATTAGAACTCAAAATCTACTTAACTTCTAAATTGAGATTGTCATTTTTCAGATCAGTATGCCATAAAGACCATAATTTTGAGCCAACTCGACATTCTTTATTAGACCAGGCATATTACGAATCAGAGCTGTCCAAGACGGTAAAAGAGCTCGTGTATCACCAAAGAAATTTGTAAGGAAGCTGCCGATTGAGTATTGCGCTTTGTATTGAAAATTGGCAATTGGAAGCCAGTGCAGTGATAGAGGTCTTGGATCACAATTGATTTGTACGACCAGATTAGATAAGAGCCAGCTTAGTAAGACAAAAATTGACTGATCGGCTTCGCTAATTGGTAATGACCTTATAAGCCATAGAATCATGGCTCAAATACATATTTTCTTGATGTGTAAGTGTTATATGGTGTCAAAAATACGCAAATATGTAAAATTTGCCAAATTCAAGGACAGTCGGAACAAAGACGTAATTTTGTCCTTCGGATATCGTTAAATATTAAATATTTAAGTTAAATCATGTTTAGAGCAAGCCTAGAGTCAAACTAAAGCATGTAGTCCAACTTAGGCTCAGCCTTGGCCGAATGCTGTCAATATAAGACAAGATTTTTACAATTTACTATATCTACCATCTATCCTAATCAATTTCAACAATCTAGAAATGAAATAGTGACAATTAGTGTTAAAAATTGGTTAAAACATATCCCAGTGCACATACCACCTCCCACAAAGCCCATGAAATTTCCAATACCTGACAAATTTTTCATTTCAATTCACACAAAATACCGCATTAAAAATCTTTAATTTTATTTTATTATTTTTCCCAAAAAATAAAAATACTTTAAACACCCCATAAATTCCATATTTATTTTATTTAGACAACAGACGAGCCGAACACAACAGACTGAATGTTTTTATCATTTTTCTCATCCCTTGACATTTAATCAAATCAAATATCAATTCAGTGTATTTACGCCGGCACATCATTAAATATTTGAGCAATTCATGCTCTTTACAATATTTTTTTTCAGTTCCTTTTTCTCCCCCAATCAACATCATATGGTGTCATTTTAAAAATATAATATTTTCGATTTTAACACCAAAATTTCAATTCCAATTCATCTCATCGCCGTATTGGCTTCGTAATAATAAAAATATGTGTATTTTTCTGCATTTTCTATTCCTTGACTCTATTATTATTATGATTTGAAATGGAAGCACATTCGAGCATATTATAGCTGTACAGAAAATTGTTTAGTTCTTCCCTATCATTCCTATTATTTGATGGATGAAAAAATAAGTGTTATTTTTGAGGGGTTCGAAGCATATATAAAGGAAAAAATCTGTATCGTTCGCAAATATCACACACGTCTGATTGTTTGTCGACCCCGAACAGAATGAATTGGATGATGAGGATGAAGAATATAACAAATAGGCATTTTAACTATACAATCATAGGGGATATAAAGGGGGTGATATATAATTGGATAAGCAATTTTGAATGCTGCAATTTTTGGTGATTTTATTTATAGTCCATGTCGAATATTAGTGACACATACTCTGTAAAGAAATGGATTGGGTTAGAATTATTAGGGCGGATGATGGAAATATTCGTGGACAGAATATTTCTTTGGAGAATTTTTTAAAAGGATTGCTTCATTTTTAAAGTGTTGCTTTAATTTTAGATTCATCTTATGACGTACTCGTGTCTTTGCAATTTGAAGACCCTGCAATTGGTTTGGATTCGACTATAAACTGTTGTTCCAAATGATGTCATAGATTCATGAACCTACCTAATTACCTCGCTGGTCGTACAGATCAGTTTTGATCCATGACCTTCTAGATAGATTAATGAAGCTTTGTTTTTTTCAGCTTGTAATGTGGAGTTTTGTGTTGGATTTTAAACTTGAAGATTCGCTATGTTTCGTCAACTTATGCAAACCGACGATTTGTTTTGTCAATTTCATGAAGCTACGCTCTATATTGTGAACTAAACGAAGCGTCACTTTATATTATTAATTGATTAAAGCTTCAATTCAATTTAGCTTCATTTTTATAAATTTTAGATTTCTGTTATACTTACCGAAGCTATGCTTTATTTTGTCGATTGTATTAAGCTTTGCTTTATTTTATTAATCTCCAAAGCTACGCTTTATTATGTCTGTATTAATCGTCTCTGCTTTATTTTGTCAACTACGTGAAGCCTTGCTTTATCTTGTCAATTTAATGAAGCCTTGCTTTATATTGTCAGCTAAATGAAGCTTTGCTTTGTCTTGTCAATTTAATGAGGCTTTGCTTTAGTTTGTCAACTATATGAAGCTTTGCTTCAGTTTACCAACTTCATAAAGCTTCGCTTTATCTTATTAACTGCATGAAGCTTAGCTTTATTTTGTCAATCGAATGAAGTCTTGCTTTATCTTATCAACTATTTAAAGAATTGCTTTATTTTGTCGACTTATTGATGAATTGCTTTATTTTTCAAACTTCATGAAGCTTTGCTTGATCTTGTCTACTACATGAAGCTTTTCTTTATTTTGCTAGCCACATGAAGTCTTGCTTTAGCTTGTCAATTACACGAAGCTTTGCTTTATTTTGGTCAACTCCATTAAGCTTTCATCCGTTTTGTTAAATTAATGACGCTTTGCTTTACATTTCAAACTTCATGAATCTTTGCTCTATTTTCTCAATTTGAAGAAACTGCGCTATACTTCGTAAATTTCTTGAAGCTTCGCTTATTTGTGAAGCTACGATTATTGATGAATCTACGCTCATTCATTAAGCAACGCTCAATACTCTTCCAATTTCATTCATCTTCCCTTCTATTTTCTACAATTTACAATATCTAGATTCTATAAGGTCAATCAATAAAATCAGCAATAGCTAACAATACATAAAAATTCTAAGAACAATCAATAATCAATCCAATATCTAAAATCCATTAACGATTCCCAGAAATAAAATAAAAATCCTAAAAGTCATTCCATTTAATGCCTCACATTCAAAAACACCCTAAACATCAATCAAGAAAATTCACAAAAAAAATTCGCAAATCCCTTTCAATAATAAAACTACATTAAATATTCCACAATATAAATGCCTGCGTAAATGGCCTCAAATTAGATATTAAGATATAGCAACAACATCACATTGTTATGAGATTTGTGGGCGTACATTTGCGGCTTAAAATACCCTCCTTTATTCATAAATATGACACAAAAAAAAATGTTTTGTAGCTTGCTAAAATATCTCCTCATGTCATGCCATAAAGCAGCAGCAGCACATAGAATATATATTTTGAAATATTATCGCAAAAAAAAGAAATAAAAGTTTTTTTGTGGTAAGCCTGTATCTATCTTTATCTCCTCATTCACTCCTCTATCTTCTCACTATATATATATATACACACAAAATTTTATGTATGTCTTATAAACCCATTGTGGTTTTGTACGTTATTTATGACTTTTGAAGGAGATAATCGAAAATGAATGGTCAATAAAGTCATTTATGGTCTTTGAGATTTTGTGTACGTAAAATATATTTCAAAAAAATTTTTAACATATAATGAAGAATTATTGAATGAGTAAAATTTATAATAGATAGATTGTCGGCTCATAAGACCATATTTTATGCTTGCGGTTCTTGCAAGTCTCATTTATTGATAGACTTTACTACTTTATAAACTTAATGGATAGGTGTATTTGGGGGTTGTGTGCAAATGACGTCATGTTGAGGAGTTGAATTGATTTTTATGCCTAAATATGAAACTACAGAGCAGTCTGGACCTTTTGAGATACTTTTTCAGGTTTCAGAGTTCAATCAAGAACTGAAAGTCTGCGTAATATATCCAAGACTGCATGTATATATTTTATAGGATAGCCTTTCATTTTCATTGGGTTCGTTCAAGAACTGCAGGCCTGCGTATTTAAATTGCATGAATTGCAGGTCTACAGTTTTCTGTTGTACATTATAGCTCATCTAAAGCTAGAGGTCTGCAATTCCTGTTATCTAGATGTCCAGACCTGCAGTTTTCAACTGTACCTTGTATGCAGTTCATCCAAGACTGTAGGCCCCTGTTTTCTGTATGCAGGTTTGCAGTTTTAAACGAACCCTACTTTTTCATCATCGATAAGACAGTTATAAGATGGTCTGAACCTTATACGACAATAATTCATAGATGTGCAGGTTTAGGGTTTTACACAAACTCTTCTAATTTATCATTGACAACGGAGTTACAGGATGGGCTGAACACTTTCGGGACACTTATTCATAGGTATGCAGTTGTGCAGTTTGCGAATACACCTCATAACTCATCTAAAGATGCAGGTCTTCATTTTTACACGAACTCTACTAATTTATCAATGAGAAGGCTGTCATAATTTGCTCTGAACTTTTGGTGTGCAGTTTACGGATGTACCCTTTAGCTCACATATCATATCCAATGCTGCAGACTTATAATTTTACATGAACTCTACTAATTTATCATTGATATGGCAGGAGTAGGGATGATCTGAACCCTTTAAAGCACCTATTCAGACCGCTTATTCTCCCTTATCTTCCCCAAAATAGAATATTAGACGTCATTCACCAACAATTACCCAATACAATTTAGAATAATAACTTTTTAATGACATTGAAGATGATTATAGACATGAGTAAACCTCTCGACATTATAGTCATCATACCACTATTGACTAAAGTAAGAGTCCATGACAACTCATCACATGACAATGACTTAACTTCAATATAGAAATATTCATCAGCAACCGGAACTGCATCCATGTTTTGTGTGACATTTGCGCAGTTGAATGTTCCTTTTGTAATTTTACCACTTCTTGCGATGTAAATTCTATCATATTTTGGTCTGTACTGCTTAAATGCATTTTCAGTGACTGTTAAAGTCATGTTATCAAATTTAAAATCAACCATTTTATAGGAACCATCACGATATTTATAGCTTGTCTCGTCATCAATAAAGACATTTCCTGTTGCCTTAAGATCCTTATCGACAGCAACAAAAAGTGTTAATGGATCGTCACGCATATAAAATGATGACTGTCTTGGTTCCATTTTTCTTGGTATGATTGTACCGCCACGTTGAAAAACTGGAACTTTATCTTCACTAGCCTCAATTCCTTGTGTTCCTACTTTATCGTATTTCTTGTAATTATCATAAATGTCATACCAAATGTCTCCTTCGTCGGCGCCATTTGTTGATGGGAAACGGACAATTACGAATGTTGATTTTGGTTCCAATACGGGACTTACAAGAAGTTTATCACTCAACATGTATTGAGTGTCAAGATTAAAGATATTTTTATCATTTGGATATTGAGCCAACATTGGTCTCATAATTGGATATCCTGTCATTTCATGCTCATAAAACAGCGTGTACCAGAATGGAAGGAACTCGTACCGTCGTCGCATAGCATTTATGGCTAAGGTTTTTGTCTTATTTTTCCATACATACGGTTCCCTCATTTTTGTATTCCAACTTGCATGATTTCTAAAGAATGGCTGGAAGGCAGCAGCTTGTGTCCATCGAACAAAGAGGTCATCGTCAGGATCACCGAAAAATCCACCAATATCTGATCCACAGAATGAAATACCTAAAAAAATATTGAATATTTTAATAAAATTTGATCTTTGACTTATTACTGACTTTCATACCTGACACAGATATAGCAAGACATGCCTGAATCGATGCCTTTAAATAAGGCCAATCAGCTGTATTATCTCCCGTCCATACAGATGTATATTTCTGTGATCCAGCAAAGAATGAACGTGTAAGTATGAATGGACGATAATCGGCACTTCTTCTTGACAATCCATCAAATGTAGCCTTTGTATGTAAGAAGCCATATATGTTATGAACTAATCTATGTTCTACTTCTATTTCACCATTTGTATGAATATTATCTCTTGGGAATGTCTTTTCAGGTGAATCAAATACAGCCGGTTCATTCATGTCATTCCATATTCCAGTTTCAACTGAATTATCACTAAAATTATCAAGTAAATATTGATCAGCATAATATTTGCGTGCGACTGGATTTAAATAGTCAAGATATGTCGAATTGCCTGGCCAGCAGCTACCATAATAGTCATTTTTGGTATTAGTCTTTACCAGCATATTTTGGTCACGTGTCTCCTTAAAGAAGAAGTAATTTTCATCAGCCTTGATATGTGGATCAATAATATGAACTAAACGACGACCCGTTTCTTTTAATTTAGCCATAAACTCAAGTGGCTTAGGAAATGTTTTATTATTCCATGTGAAATATCTATATCCATCTGTATAATCAATATCAAGCCACATCGTGTCAAGTGGAATTAAATTTTTATCAAATTCACTAACTATATCGAGGACTTGTGTTGAGTTCATGTAACTCCATCGACATTGATGATAACCGAGTGTGAAAAGTTGTGGTAAATTACCGACGCCGGTGATTTTTGTGTATTGGCTGAATGCGTCATTTGGCGTTGGACCTAAGAAGACGTACACATCAATAATTCCACCTTCTGTGATGAAATGAGCTGTTTGTGTATCGTGGATGTCTACATATGTATCAGCTGAATTGTGCCAGAAAATACCAGATGTACGTCCAATTGCATGTCCATAAATGACAGGAACTGCACCATAATTTGGCATTCGACTGTCAACTTCATAAAATGTTGCATCATTTGTGAATAGATGATAAGGTTCACCATAGCTTGTACGTCTTAATGCGAATGTATCATGATGTTCAGGAATACCAAAAAGTATCTGCGAGTCAGCAAATGTAAAATCAAGTGCAACAGCTTCTGGTCCATTTGGTTTTGTATCAGTCATTCCCATATAAGTCTCTTCCCATGAATCAGGATCATCACCAGCTGCCGGTGTTACTTTGAACTGTAAATGCTCATAAGTCATAAGACCTTTACCATTTGTCGTAACAGTCAAGACACCATCACGATAAAAATCAATTTTAAATGGTGAAATTTGAAGCACTGCTGAATTTTTGTCACAAGTCACGTTCACTAAATTTGAGGCTTGATTAGGCACAACTTGAATGCTTTTTACTGTCGATTGATGATCAATGACTTCATTATTCAGACGGAATCGTCCATTTTTAATTGGAGCCTTCTCGTCAATGTCAAAATGGAAGGTATTGCCATCAAGGCATTCCAATTTCATGTGCAAAACATTTTGAGTATTTTTATTAATTATGTCCATTTTAACTTCATTTTCAGTGTATGAGACGGTGCTGAACACAATATCGAATGGAGACTTATTAGCCTCAATGTTCCTGCATCTCCTACAGAAGCTGCTCTGTTCACATTTTTTTGTCAAATTTTCCGGCACGTTAATAACAAAACTAAAGTTTACAGCACAAAGCAACAAAAACAGTTTAAACTTCATTGTTCAAATGACAATACCTAACTGCTACTATCAATTAATGTGAAATTTGTACTTATAGGCAATTTGGATCTTATCTCATTCTGTTGGTGATGAAACGCTGGGTTTTTAATTGCATGCTATAGCTACCTTTGGATGTATTTATAGCGATTTAAATTTACTCAATTTATCACTACTTTTAAGTCTCAATTTTCACACTCACATTGCGAAGTGTACAGTCAGGAGTGTTTGTGATGATATAAATAAGTCACTTAATTATCTAAGAGATTGTTTTTGTACTTTATTGTTGCATTTTAGTGATTTAATTGTCGATCAGATGACAAAAATAAATATTTTTAACGTTTAATCCATTTTGACAATGTCTAATGGCTATAAGGTGTTGAAAATTAATGGTTTGGTCGGAACCGTGTCAGAACTGGTCGGAACCTTGTCAAAACTGGTCGGAATTCTGTCTGAACTGGTCGGAATTCCATCAGAACTAGCCGGAACCGTTTCAGAGCTGATCGGAATTCTCTCAGAACTGGTTGGAATTCTGTCAGAACTGGTCGGAACCTTGTCTGAACTGGCCGGAACCGTTTCAGAGCTGATCGGAATTCTCTCAAAACTGGTTGGAATTCTGTCAGAACTGGTCGGAACCTTGTCAGAACTGTTCGGAACTCTGTCAGAACTGTTCGGAACCCTGTCAGAACTGATCGGAATCCTATCTGAACTGGGCAGATCCATACCCTTTCTCTGTGATTGACAACCTATATGCTGCGGCACACCAGTGTGTTGTCAAAATTCCTGGAAATGCAATGAACTGTATGCCGTGTGCAGTTTTGATCGAGACTTATCTCAAGGTTGCTCACCACTGCCTTATATAGACCAAAATCAGATTAGAAAGAACGCTTCATAAGCTAAGCTTGAAAATTACTTAAAATCCCTCATTCCTACTCATAACTTTTAAAATAGGTCCGTACATCTCAAGCTATGCTCGCGAGACACTAAAAACCATAACTGCACATCTAATTTGAGTTTCCTAATCTTTCAAGCGTTTGAAAAAGTGTGAGAATCTTCAAATATACCAATAATCTTCCCTACAACATCATACTGTCAGCTTATTATCATCCAAACTCTTCACAAACCAATTTCATCGAAATCATTACAGAATAAAGCTTAATAATAAATTAAACGTTATCATACCTCCTCATTAATCGATTCGTAACTATATTGTATGCAATTTTATTACTTAAAAACAATAATAATACCCACTTGAGTTGAATAGGATTCTTTTAGACATGAAGTTAGACTGCTTATCATTATCACCTAGTGAGTCTTGTTTACAAAAAGAAGTTTTGAACACTTGAAAAGATACAGGTGATATGCCACACTCAAATTTATAGGGTTAGTGACTGAATTGAAGAAGAGTAGATTAATAATTTTAAGTGAGGTGGATTGATTTTAGTTTTAGGCTGACATATATTTTGTATGGAAAAGGAAATTCGACTCCATACGAAATTCAAGTCGACTTCGAGCTCTAGTTTTATGTTGCAACATGCTAATGCGTCCCGAAGGTGTGTGAATGCGTAATATATTCTGAACAGAAACAGAGCATGAGTATACTGGCAAAATTGAGCACGCTCTGTTATATTGATTGAGATTACTCATTAGGTGATTATGCTCATTATCTGTCAGGGTATGTAGCTTCACTTAATCAAACATCTCCATGGACCAACGCCTTCTTCTCATGGTTTAACTACAAATCTAAGAAATTCAGAATCATGTTGGTGTGATTGTGACACAAGATATGTGTTTCCATAGCTATGTTTATAGTCTTAACTGCTCACATCCTATGTTCTTCGTGAAATCAGATCTAGACCTGGAAACTCCAGAATAAAGAGAATATTTCATACAAATTTGGGAACTTTTGTGAATATTAGGAATACTTCATTGAATTATTGGAATATTTGTGAATATATTTCGGAAATTCGAGCATAATATTGCCATTTAAATTAATACACATCATATAGTGATTGAAAGAGAGTCGAACCCACGTCCTCACAAGACAGCGATACAGATTCCCAGTTTGTTGCTTAACCACTCGGCAACAGAGCCATACTTGACCATACTATTGCACTTGCATATTTGACTATATATGCCTCGATACCCTTGATCCCACTCTACTCAGACACAAAAGATACAAAATCCATTTTACCATTTTATTTAAATTATTTATTGTTTTATTAAGTTAATCATGAAATTTAATTTCTACAAAAAATTCAACTAAGGTTTTGAAAATTCATCATGAACACAATTGAAAAAAAAAATTGTCTAAGTATATCTACTAAAAACCTTTAATTCTCCACCATCCTTAAGTCTAAAATAATATTATTAAGTACTTCAACTAGTTCCAAATTACCCAACATACTCTGATGATTTCCAGCAATTTTATGAACATTAATATTTTGAGATGAAAATTTCTTCAATTCATAGTCATCGCTGATGTTCACTAAGGAGCTTTCCGTAGATTTTAAGAGGCTTATTGGCGTTCTGTGTAGAGACGGTAATGAATTTTCGTTCACATCCAATGCTATTTTTGATCTATTAAACATTCCTTCATTGAATTCTTGAATATAATTTTGACTATAATCGAAATTGCTTTTTGATATGTCCTTGAACTTTTCAAATTGTTCCTTAAATGTTCCAAGACTTAGAATGTCTTTAATAACATTTTCCGACATTGACGGTTCCAATGCTTTAATTGACATGATGGAAATTCGTTCACGAATCTTTTCATCATCTTGAATCACATCCGACAGTAAATTTTCAGCCAATTTCTTAACAAAATGCGGCGATCCATCAATCATGACTAAATTTCCAGTTTTATCAAGTGATTCCAATATATTTGCAATTTTTAATGCAATCAACGAACCAAACGAATATCCAATAATCAAAAATTTCTCATTTTCAGAAAATAAGTCGATTATGTCATTCCATATGATGCTGAGTATATCTTGCAATGTTGTCGCATCATAAGATTTACTCAATTGTAAAATATAAGCGGGACATTGAAGCTTCTTACCGATTGAACTAAGCATGTCATTCGACATACCCTCAAATCCGGGAATTATCAATGCTTTTACTTGCTTGTCCTCGACTCTCGATGGAATTGCTACAACAATTTTATCCTTTGTCATCTCATCGCCCAACTGACTTATCATTAAATTTGCTATGTCAACAGTTTCCTTCTTAACATCATCTGTTGTACTTCCTTTCGTCTGTACACGCTTCTCAAGCTCACGTAATGTAAGTGATCTCAATTCTTGTGCTGAATAAAGAATATCGTAATCCCTTTCCAAAACTTGTTGAATCTCAACGGCAATTAATGAATCAATGCCAAGTTTTGACAGTGGTGTATCCATTGACAATGACTTTTTGTCACTAATTCCTAAAATATTTAACATTGTCTCGATAAAATTTCCCTTTTTTCCATCACCAAATTGACTCTTTGCGACAATAATGCTTGATACGATTGGCTCGTCCGATGTTACCAAGGCATCAATTACATCAAGACATGATGAGATTGTTTGTGGCAATGTACCGCCAATATTTAGATTGACATTCTTCTCTAAAAGGTTTGCAAGGATTCCAACAACACCAATTGCTCCCCATTGAATAGCCTTTGCCGGCAATCCTTGTCTATGTCGCTTCTCAATTATCCTTTCCATAATTGAATTGGACATTCCGTAATTACTTTGACTTGCATTACCACGACCGCATGAAATGCTTGAAAATATTACAAAATATCTCAATTTTGGACATAGATGTTGTGATAGTTCATCTAAATGTTTTGTTGCTATTGCCTTCGGTGCCAATGACTTTTCGAATGATTCGACTGTTTGATCTTCAAATTGTGCATCATGTAGATTTACAGCAAGGTTGAAAATTCCACTGACAATGCCCATACTTTTTGCTACACTTATTAACTCTTGACATCCATTTTTGGTTTTGATGTCGGATGTTGAAATGACTACTTTGCATCCATATGACTCCCATGTTCTGTGGATATAAGTATGGTATGAGATATTGAAAATTGGAAGGTATATCAATGTACCTGATTCTATATGCCTGATAGCTATTTACAATTCCTCTACTAGAACTCAACACCAGATTCTTACATCCCCTCAGCACCAATAAATCAGCTAATTCTAATCCAAATCCACCAAGTCCACCGACTATGATACATGATTCATTCTCATAGCAGTGAATTGTCGGAATGCACTTGATAGGCAATGTCTCAATGCTGCTTTCATTCTCACGAACTTTAACAAGAACTTTACCAATATGCTTTCCAGCTGTCAAGAATCTAAATGCATCCTCAATCTCATTTGCATTAAACACTTTATAGTCAATTGGTTTGATTATTCCTGACTTCATATCCTCTGCCATTTTATCGTAGATTCTCTGTAAATCAGAAATTTGTATGTTAGTGAATTTTTAATGGACATGCTACTCACCAGTCCAACTTTTGTATTGAATAGATTCTCAACGAACATCGATCGGAATCCAATGTCCTTTGCAAAGCATCTCATATCAATTTTTGTACGATTTACCATGTCATATTTTCCAATTTCAAGGAAAATTCCTTGCTTAGCAAGGCATTTGATTGATGCTTGAAGCTTATCACCTGATAGTGAATTGAGGACATAATTGACTCCTTTACCATTTGTTCTTGTCATAATCATACGTTCGAATGATGTATCTCTGGAATTTCCAATGTTGTCGGACTTAAGTTGTGGAAATTTATTTAATAAAAATTCTTTCTTCTCATCGGAACTGACAGTTGTAAATACTTCAAGTCCATATGCAAATGCGACCTGAATTGCAGCTTGTCCGACACCACCTGCACCGGAATGAATTAAAATTGATTTTCCAGCTTCTATATTTGCATGTTCAAAGAATGCCAAGTATGCTGTTGTGTATACAATTGGAACTGTTGCTGCTTCTTCCAATGTCCAATTATCTGGAACTTCCCACATGCATCTCATGCCATTATCCATGTATGCACTCAATCCACCAAATGTACCGGCTCCAAAAACTCTCTTGCCGTCACTGGACACGCCTGACCAGTCAATTCCTAAAATCTTCTGCTCATCAATCCTTGAATATTCAACATTTGGTGTGATTTGGCCCAATGCAATCATAAGATCCTTAAAATTCAATGTAGAGTAATGGATACGAACTGATTCTGGCTTGTCAGGCATAATTGAGCCTTGAATCCATGACAATGAGCTTAGATCTCCTTTTGATAAACATTTTACATAACAATCACTAAAATGTGGCTTCTCGACAATGTCATTGACTAAATCTAAATGCTTAAATGTACCCCAATTTCCATTCCTTAATATATTAACTGCAAATCCAAGTTCCAACTGTAAACGATAAAATGAATTTTCTAAACTAAATTTAGGTGCTCTGTCATCGTCAATAAAGACGCATCTTAAATTCTTTCCTATTTGTTCTCGACGTATGCAATTTATGAGACCAAGGATGCCTGATATGTTATCATTTTGTGAATATGCAATGACTTGTGAATTGTCTTTTAGTGCTGATTGTAAAGGTTCAAGCCATTCATTAACATTTGTGGTTATTTTGATGACTTTTGGTGATTCAAGTTTGTTGGACTTGATTTCTTGTAGGATGTAGATGAATGATGATTCTGTTGGATATCTAGCGATGATTTTAAAGCCATTAAAGTTTTTATGCTCATTTTCGAGTTTCTTGACCTCTTCAGCTATCAAAAATCCATCATTTTTCAAGCATGCCTTAACAGTCTCCAAAAACTTCTCATCACCAACGCAGTTCTTCTTTACAATCACATCCATGTCATTAAAATTAGTAATTTCCTTATCATCAACCTCAATATTATCCACATTAACATTATGCTGTGTCAATAAGGTCACATGAAATTTCATCGCCGGAATATCTTTAAATGCTTGATAAATAAACGAGCTAAAAAAGTCATCATGATCATCCTCATTGACCTCAACACATTTTAAATTTGTTGATAAGTTCTTCTCATGCAGCAATTGAACGCAAATTTTAGCAGCGTCACGTCTTGAAAATATTGATTGAGAGAAATTCGAGATGAATTTGTGTGTCTCGAGGACGGGTTTGGCTGTTTCACGTCGTCTTGATATTTCACTTCCATCAAAATTATGAATTTCAACGCCGCCAATTGTGATGGTTTTTGAGGCTTTATCGCCAAGAAATTCAAAAACTTTTTCTTCACTTTCCATTCCGTTAATCAGCTCAAAATGCTTGTCGGGATCGATGAGAATTTTACCGAAATATGTCGGCAGCACTAAAGCTCTCGTATCATCCATCAGGATAAAAACTTGCAGCAATGCATCAAGGAATGTACACCAATTATTATTCCATTGAACTTTACCCCACAAACCATCATCACGAACATCTTTAACGCCTCGAAATATTCCTTGATGATGATAACCACGCAACCTCATTTCCTTATAAAAGTCAGCCTCAGTCAGCACCACAGCATTTTCTCTTTCAATTAATGGCAAATTAATTGAATTAAATTCCGTCAATTTTTTAACATAACCTTGTGCTAAAATTGTTGACTTTTCAGTTACTTCAAAGTATCCTGATCCTCTATTAATACATATACATAATAATATGTCTTGATTCCTCTCCAAAAATGTTATTCTTGTTAGCTTAACATCCTCAAATATTATTTTCATTCGTGTCTTTAGATTACCAAACATTAAATTAAATGACTCCCATACAAGATATACTAATAGTGTACCGGGTATGAGGATACGTCCATCAATTATATGATCTTGTATGAAACTATAATTTTTATCATTTAAATTTATTAAAACATTACGTCGTTGATAATACTGATTTCGTTCCATTATTGGTACTGTAAAATTATCTTTATGATTCCATTTTATGAGTGGTGATATCATTGGAGTTCCACGTGAGACTGGATAATTTATTTTTGGATAAATATTAGCTATATCCATATCAATTCCATTTTCGAATAGATTTCCAAGTGAATTGAGTAGGAAATGTGTAGCATTGTCGTTATCACGTTGTGTAAGACTCACATATGTCGCATCTTTTTGTGAACGTTTAAGGATCGACTTCAGAAGTGCAGACGGTCCAATTTCCATTGTAATGACTTCATTTGGTAGCAATTCAATGACTTCTTGGAATAAGACAGTGTCTGTGAGATTTTTGACATGATAATCTGGTGATGAGTATTGTGACTCATTGTCATCCCATAAGACTTTCGGGTAGCATGTGCTGAGCCATTTTTCAGATCTCTTTTTTGGATCTGTTAGCAAAATATTCAGCCTAGCTTTAAATTTCTTAGCAAAGTCATCAAGGTATCGACTATGAAGTGCAACACCAGAACTTTGGACTTTTTTGACAAAAATTCCTTGACTTGCCAGTTCCTTAACAAAGACATCAACACTAACAGCCGGTCCAGTAATTGTCGTTGAATCAGCACTGTTATGGCATGCAATGTCAATGTCTTTTGGTATAATTTTCAATATCTCTTGATATCCCATTCCAACAGCAGCCATTGCACCATCAATATTATCAGAATTGACACTCGATTGACCGCGCTCATAAGCAACAAGAATTGTCTCTTCAGCTGTAAAACAGCCATCAGCATAAGCACATGCAATTTCACCAAGCGAATGTCCAACAATAAAATCGGGTTTTATGCCAATTGCTTTAAGTACATCAGTAAGGGCAATTTCAATCGCAACAATACCAACGTATGAATTGAGGACATTACTAAAAATATCATCATCATATGTCGTTATGATATGTTTAAGGTCAAGTCCCTTATTTGCCAAAATTTTTGCTGACTTATTGATTGAATTTGCAAAAATTGGAATTTTCATTAAATCAGCACCCATGCCAGGCCATTGACTACCAATTCCATTATAAATCCATACAACTTGTCGACGTTTACCATTAAAATTATGTGTATGTCTATAGATGCACTCAGCATTAATGGATGTACGATTTTGATGAAAAATTCCATAACCACGAATGTTGTTGCCCAAATTTGTTTGAGTTTGTGAATTTTGTAGTAATGCAATAAACTCTGTGTCTAATGGACGTTGAGTAATTTCATCAAAAATGGTATTCACAGCTTCTTCGGTTCTACCTGACCATAATAACAAACGATCGAGATTGTCGGACGGCATTCCGTTATTTAATTTTTCTTTTAAATTACGTTTTAATAAAATATGTGAATTTGCACCGCCAAGTCCAAAATTGTTCATTGATATGTAGTCACCACGTAAGTCCTCAACGTCTGTTACAACTTTAATTCTACCATCTTTAAATGCATCAACATCGGACCTTAATGACTTTAATTTTATATTTGGTGGAATTTGACGTCTTTCGAATGCTAAAACTATTTTTGTAAGTGATGCTATGGCTGAAGCACTCTCGGCATGTCCCATATTTGATTTAATTGAACCAACCAATAATGGCTCTTGTCGATTCTCGCAATAGACAGCATCAATTGCTGATATTTCTTCACAATCACCAATAACAGTGCCTGTTGCATGTGCTTCAACAAATTTCACCTCATTTGGACTTACTTTTGATTTTTTATATAAATCACGCATTAATTGCTCTTGCATGATTCTTGACGGAAATGATGAACCTTGCTCTTTAAAGCCATCGTTGTTGACACATGAATTAATTACAGTTGCATAGACTCGCTTTGCATCTTTGTGTTTTTGAAGGAAAATAATTCCAACTGTTTCGGATCTGTTGAAGCCATCGGCATGTTCGTCGAAGGAACGGTGCTTACCGTCGGGTGAAAGGACTTTACCTCTGGAATTGGGGGAAATTAGGGGTTAATTAAGTAGCTTACATCCTCAAGCGGAGCAGCCTGAAATTAGTCGATCATACGTCAAGCTATAAGCGTGCTATTTGTGGAACTTGCCATAAAATACAAGCACATAACTAGACATAATGTCGCTAAATCACAGCCTGTCCTACCCGATATCCTCGCCTACAATTCAACCCAAAACTCACCTCCAAAACTCTATAGTCGTTAGATATGACATCAATAAATTAGCACCACCAACTAATGCTGCATCACATGATCCATTATTCAGAGCATCAAATGCACAATTTAATGCATAAGCTGCACTCGAACAGGCACTATCGACTCTCAAGGAAGGACCAGTTAGTCCAAATACGTATGAAATTCGGTTTGGTAGGTAAAATCCGGCATTTCTGGAAAGAATTAAATTGAGGGATCAAATTGAGGTGCTGGGTAGAGACTTAGCTTGGTCTTGTGACCAGTCAAGTCAATGCTTGGTCTTGTGACCAGTACTTGAAGTCGAATCAGTTTCGCCAGCTTTAAATCCACTGGATTTTGAAAATTCAAGTCAACTTCAAGCTCTGGACTCATGTTTGAGGACC
Organism: Chironomus tepperi; assembly: GCF_022539635.2. NCBI lineage: Eukaryota > Metazoa > Arthropoda > Insecta > Diptera > Chironomidae > Chironomus > Chironomus tepperi. The sequence goes on from NW_027226583.1 coordinate 330,491, forward strand.
CAGGGTAGCTCCTAATGTCCCTAAGATAGATAATCACTCACCCAACCATTCCATATCCTTCTTTGGTCGGAATTTGATAACTATACACATCCTTAGCATCTGTCTCTGAGTTTCCAATAAAGACACCCGTACGACTGCCAATTAATGATTGAGGACTCACACCAGCATCAAGAATTGCCTCATATGCATGCTCAAGAAGCATTCGAATTTGTGGATCTGTCCAATTTGCATGTTTACTAAGTACTGAGAAAAATGCCGCATCAAATTTCTCTAAATTCTGAACTTTTCCAAAATGATGAGGAACTTCCTCATTGAAATTATCCCAACGACTATCCTCATCGTCAATCATGTCATTTTTATTGTACAAATTATGTTCGAATTCCTTAACATTTATGCTACGCGGAAATCGTCCTGATATACCAGATATGACAATCTCGTTGTCATCATTTGAGCCTTCCATTATGACACAATAAATTAATTAAAACTGTAGGCAGAACAACTGTGTGACTTTTTCAACGAATAATTGGAGAGTGACTAAAAAAATTTCTTTGAATTTAACTTTTTTTTACATCGTGGATGACTGTGAAGAATAAAAATTAATTAAACAAATTTATTCTAATTTGCTATCATGTGCTATGTAATGTCATTCTAAGTTCATTACTGATTTTTATTCACTATAATTTGCCCTATTATGAAGTTTTTCATTCAATATAAAGTCATACTATGTATATGCAATGTGAATGTTTGAGGTATGAAAGCAATAGAGCCTAATTGAATATGATAATTTGTTGGAATTTTGATTGTTTTGGAAATTTTCGTAGAAATGACGATTGGAAAGTTGAGGAAGGTCAAAATTGATGGTAAATGACTTGAAGTGGTTAATTTGTCAATACAATTCGACTATTCAAGGCAGTTATCATCTAGCTGGAATAGCACAAGACCTAACTGTCAAAAATTATGCTTTCATGGTGCAGAAAGACCACTACGGTACCCAAATGCGATCTCTTTGTATGTTAGGGAAATCAATTCGAAATCCGGCCCTAGATTAACATGATTCTGGTCGATTTGAATCCTGCATTAACTAAAAATCACAAGAATTACAAGCTAATTATCAATCAATTAACCGATTTATACTAATCGCTGTAATATACATCAAGAAACATTGACAATGATGATGAGTCATTCTTCGTATCCTAGTCTTAAATGTCACCTATTTATGATTCCTTGAAATTTCACTTATTCAACTACTAACCCCGAAAACATATGGCAGGAAAAAAGGTGAATATGCTGAAAATTCCAGTATCAGAATGATTGACTCAGGGATGAATTTGCTTAAATCTGACTCTAACCTAGACCTATGTCGAGCTTGGACAGATTTTTCTAAAAAGTAATACAAAAATACTTGAGAATGATCTTTCATTCTCCACGTGGAAGTTTAAAATTAGCTCAGTAATCAAAATAAATATTTTGGAGCCAAAAATTAGTCTAGAACTGAAAAGTATGCTTAAAAAAGTATATTTTATGCTCCATGTTCCACCCGGAAGTTCAAAATTATCCGAAAGGTCGGAATAAAATTTTTGGAACGGCTAAAAAATTTTGGGAACGGAAAATTTATAAACAACTGCAAAATAGGCTTAAATAAAGTATTTTTAATGCTCCACGCGGAAGTACAAAATTATCCCAATTATCAGGATAAAATTTTGGGAATGAAAACTGAAAATCTTGCAATAGGGTAAAAAATGTAATTTTTGGTCATTTTTCATTTTTGGACACTTTAAATGCCACAATAAAAAATTTCAGAATTTTTGGAAGTTTAAAACTATTCCAATGTTCGGGCTAAAATTTTTGAAATGGAAAATTTGTCAAAAACTGGAGATTATGCTAAAAAATGCATCTTCCATGTTCCACCCGGAAGTTCAAAATTATTCATTTGATCGGAATAACATTTTGGGAACGGAAATTTTAAAAAGAACTGCAAATTAGACTTAAATAAAGTATATTCCACGCTCCACGCGGAAGTTGAAAATTATCCCATTAATCGAGATAAAATTTTTGGGAACGAAAACTGAAAATCTTGCAATAATTTAGTCAAAAAATTGCATACCTTGAAAAAGCCCTTCCTTTTTACACTAGGAAGTTCAAAAAAATAATAAAATAAAATTGAATTTTTCTCAAATTCCAAATGATTGCTGAGTTCTTTAATTCAAAACACCTTTAAAATCTCCATTCCTAAAACAATAAAATCTTTCATAATATTAAGACAATCAATTCATCCATCAATCGAAGACAGACATCAATGAAAACATCCATTATCCACGCTAAATTCAAAATTCAAGGTTCAAAAGGCATTACTTTTTTATAGAACATTTTTTAAAATTAATGATTCACACAACCAGACACATCCAAAAGGGAATGGAATTAAAAAACAAAAGTGAAAAAAAGAATCAAAAAGTCATTAACAATCGGAAATTACGAAGCAAAAAAAGTGGATATCCATTCAATTTTTTATTAAAGGCACCACAAATGAGTTCCTAAAGTAGGTGTAAACGATATTGAAGACGCTAATAGCTTTTTTTTATCAAATGAAGTAATAATAATAATATATGCGAGCAGTGATTCATGACTACACAGCGAGCAGTGTTTCTTTTTACAAAATTGATTTCTTGTTTCTTCTGCCGCTGCTGTTCACGTCGCAGAAATATCACAATCTCGCTTATTTAATTGCCACTTATTTCACCAATTTATCTTGCTTGATATGGCAACAACAATTGTGGTAATAGCAACAATGAAATTGAAAGGTGAATACAGAGTTGATGGTGTTAAAATTAGTTGGATTAATGTCTGATGGACTGTGTGTTAATGCATGTTGGTGCTAAATGTTGAGCCTTTTCAGACAAAGACCATTCTTTCATGGTACAGTAATTACTACTATGGTACTTACTCTTTGTCTGTAAAGGAAAAAAGACACAAAAGCAATCAATCCGATCGTCAAGATGAGACAAATAGCACTTCATGCCACAAAAAGTACCAGAAACTGACTGCACAGTTCAATGGTCACTTATTACGATGTCCAAATAGTGCGGTGTGCTAGCAGAAACGTTGTACTGCTCGGGCAAGTGTTCATCTATTCTTGTGGAGGCTTTGCTTACACTAGTAGTACTAGTAGCTAATAAAATTGGGATGAATCAACAAGGAACCTGAACATTCGAGTTTATAAAATTGACTGACCGTCTGACATGGAAATAAGACTGCTCTGAAAAGCACGCATAGTGAAAAAGTCGAAAAAGAGTGTCTTCAGGCCGACGAGACCCTGACTTTGAATTGAATTCGACAAAATCCTACCCGAGACATTTCTTTCCTACTTTTTACGAACTGTGCTGCTATGGAATTGGTGTCAAAGTTATTGTTTATTGCCGAATTTCAGTCAAATATGACTGTCGGTGATGCAACCATGTCAGATTAAGGAGTGTTCCCTTTGGTGCAAGGGAATTCATTTTTTAAGATACAAAACTCCATACTAGTTGGCTTTGGATTAGGCATCATTCATTAAGAACTACTTCCAAATACCGTAATTTTGTTTAAATCTCACATCATGTCAGAGCCATATCGACATGTTATTGCACCATTCCAGCATATTGTAACACCACGCTATAGTCATGTCCGCATATTGTCACAACATGCTTGAGTCAAGCCGGAATAGTACTACACCATGAAAACGTCAAACTCGACATGATGTTACACCATGTCAGAATCATCCATGTCAGCATATTTCCGATCAATTGACAGATTTGTGCTATTCAGGAGGAATTCTTTGTTCAGGAATAGGTTTCACTACTAAACTAGATTCACATCAAATGCTACTTTAACACCAGAATCCACAAATCCTCCTAATCCATACAAAGACACCAACCCTGCCATAGATTCAATTAATGTTGCACACGAATGTTCATTTATCTTCGCTTATTATTTAATTTCTAAAGCCATTATAGCTAAGTTCTTTAATATACAAAAGAATTGAAAAATAATGTCTATTAAGAAAACTGTGTATGGAGTTAATCATTCATGAATAGTCAATTTAAACAGCACAAAATTCATAATTCTTATTCAAACAAAAAAACAACAATTTAAGATCATAATTTCCAATTTAAAAATTTTTTGTTATTCATTCATTCCGGAAGAAAAAAATTTCCGAATGAAAGGAAATAAAAACAAAGTTGTATTCAAAATTCATTTGCTGTAGAATATTAAATGAAAAAAAAAAGAATTAATTCAGAACATTTGGAATGAATGAGCTTATTCTGAGCTTAATGTAACGATTTTCATTAAAATTTTTAATTTTTGTATAACAGAATTGTAGTGAAATATTCAAATGATGTTAGTTAAAAATTTATTGTGGCGTTGATGTGGGAATTTTGTCAGGAATTAAAGAGTTTTTGGGGTTTTTAGAGTAGCTTGTCTTTGGCTGATACTTGAATATACTCAAATATTAGCTCTGTCACACTACATCATATGACAAGAAGTTGGTCAATTCTTTAATATGACTAGGGCATGTTTTATACGAGGAACTGGCCATATTCACTAGTAAGAATTCTCAAGACTGAGATCAAGACATAATAGTCTCTTTCTAGGTATTTATCGAATCCAAGAAATTTCGGTCTCAAAAATCTGTGAATCGAGTATAGTTGAGTCGATTTTTCCATACAACATCCGAATCGACTTCAAGAAATGTGGCTGGCAACTTGTTTACCGCGGAACACTGCGATACAAAACAGTGTGCAATTTTGGTAAAGGCCGCGAACCAAGATGTGCCGCGAAAAGTATAATGTGGGCCACCACTGATCTAATGGCTAGTATACCTGAGAATCCAATTTTATTAAAGTATTCTATAGATGTTCATGAAGATATCACATGAGTATATTGATAAACTAGTCACAAACTAGACAAGACCGAGCATAATCAGTCTCTAGTTATCAATTAAGATTGAAGAACTGACTCAAAATTCCCTCTCTATTGGACACGTCCATAGACAGACCTAGAGATGAGTTAAGTCTAACTGCGCTCCAGTATTCTGATATCTTATTTCCTGCAACATCGGAACATATTCTTTACATGCAAAGTGATGACTTTTAAGTACCATAGTGATATTACTATACCATGAAAGCATGCTCCTTGCCTGGTAGAGATTGATAATTTTTGACTCAGTTTACAACTCAAATTCTAATTTCCCATTCAAAAACCACAAAAAAATCTCACAACATTGTCCAATAAAAATAAAATTTAAAATTCCAATTAACACAGCTAAATATTCTGCAAAATCTGATAAAAATGTCCACAAGGCATGTCGTTTACATTCAGTATTTTTCCTTCATTCGAAACAACTTTGAATTTTAAAAATCACATTTCAAATTGATTTAAATTCATTCATTTAATTTTTTCTTACAATTCAAATCGTGAAATTGATTATGATCTCCTACTGTTTCACATTATTGAAATAATTTATCATAAAATAGACATCAAAATATAAACTAAACCTTAAAAAATGTTGTTTAATGAACTGCCTTAAGATTGAATTGATTTTTTGTATTTTACATGACTTTAAATAATTAAATATTTTAAATTGTGGAATTGCGTATTCGTGTGGAATTCCAAATCAGTTGTGTCGATTAAAATCTAATGCCTTATTTTAAATGGCTGTGGACTTAAGCTTGTTGGACGATAGATAATCTTGTGAATTGTAATTAGGGATATGTGCATATAAATGAGGAGATTTTGTCACAAAAACATGAAGGTTGTCATGTTGGAATGTGAAATTTTTATGCGGACTATGTTGCGTTGGAGATTGAGGATTAGCAAGCAGTAAGCAGCTGTGCAACTAGCTTTAGACATTGTCTTAGAGATGTTTTGGATTAGGATTGATTAATATGGACTTTTGAGTTTGCGATTGTGAAAATGAATTATTTAGTGCGTGACAGAGCTTATTTAGCATTTTAGAAGAATATGACTCAAAACTATGAATTATCTAGCTCAGTGTTGATCACTTGGACAGAGACTGTTGATAGAGACAGTGAAGCATTTGGTATTGGTAATTGGTAACAGGCAAGTTAAGGATCTTGACGGCTTAACGTGCATTTTTCGGTATAAGACATCAACTGATATCAAAGAGAATCTCCAGGTAAACCAAATCAGTCATATATGTCACTAAAAGCGTCCAGAAGCACTATATGGTTCGGAGTGATGGAATATGACTAGTACAGACGAGCATATGGTTGGTGTCTCAGAGAGGAAGATCCTAAGAATCATCTTAGGACCTAAGAAGAAAGTGGACCTTTATAAATGAAGGAACAATGCGGAGATACAGTATTGCATTTGGTATTAGAAATTGACAAGTGGAATTCATCGATAAGGCCAGTTTCAGGGTCTTGAGGGAGGCCATGGATCACAAATGATTTGTATATCCTGTGATATAAGTTAGTAAGTAATTGACAAAGGGCAGCCAGCAAAAGAAACTAGTTTTAGACGCCAACTGATGCCATAGATCATATGATGTAAAGCCAGTAAAGTAATAAAGTTAGTAGTGTTGTCCAAACTATGTACCGTGCTCTGAACAGCACTACTTTAGCTTCCAGACATCCAGAATTCTTAAACTGACTCATCCAAATATCAATAAAAATCCTCAATTTCTTCACAGCACCACCTCAATTCCAATTCAAATCCCAACAAAAATTTATGCAATAATCAAAAAAAAAATCTCTTTTGATTTCTAACCACAAAGCTGTATAATAAAATGTAGATGACTCTCTAAACTCAGCATGAGCTCATCAACAATCTCCAACACAGAAAAATGTATAAAAATAATGAATAAAAAAGTTTTTTGATTCACAAAAGAATTTAATTTGAATAAATTGTAAAAATTTGCACATTCACACAACAGCGAGAATCACCTCATTAAGGCATAGCTACCAATTTTTAATTTGATGTCAATTTGAATTATTTATTGTCTAAAAATATTTTTATATATTTAATGAAAAAATGTCGTAGACAAAAAAAAATTTATAAGAAATCCACTTAATGAGACAACAATAATCATTATGTCAATGAAATTGACAGGAAAGAAAATGATTATATGTATTTTATGTATGTACTCAACTGTATGATGAAAGTAAAGGAGAGAAACAACTGTCAATAAATATGAAGACTATATTCATTATGACAATATTTAAAATGAGTTGTTGAGTGTTTTAATGGGTGACTTCCTGAAGCGCATACTTTAGATTGATTTTAGCTAGTCATATCATTGAGATCCAGAGTGGCGGTAGGGTGATTTGTGGTTAATGATTGTTAAAGAGTAAGGCTATGTCAAACCTCTGCATTCAGATGGCATACAGTGTGTAGTGGAATCAGTGTCACTCCTATGATGACATTACTCCTTATCCTGTAGTCTGTAGTCAAAGGAAGGCTGTAAGCTGCATTCGCACTGTATATGATTTGAAAAGGGCTAACATGTAGTCTCCTGTCGAATCTCTAACCTATCATTGCAAGGACGATATTGCAATAATTAGGCACAAAAGTACCAAACCATTCCTTCATTTTGACTCACACACCAGTCCGACATCCTGCTTTTTGAATATTTGGACTAAATAAAGTCCATCAGGGCGGCCTTGTATTCTGGCCTTATAAGCTAGAGGTATTTCTGGCTATCTCCGTAGCCCCAAGTCTACTTTCAATATTGATGACATTAGCGGCCGTCCATTTGTTATGATACGCAAAAAGTCGACATTTTAAATCCCCAGAATCAGCCTAATCATGGCTTGATCTCGTACATACTCAGGATAAGAATTATCAATCCCGAATGGACATAAAACCATTAGAACCAGTCATCAACTAAGCACTGATCCTATTGATCCACTTGAATCGAAGGTTGTTAATAAAGCGGTTGATTTCTGTTCCTGTGCGAGAACGGCTCCTTTTGAAGCTAGACAATGACTTTTCTTTAACCAGTTACAACATATTTTTGTCAATTCAGCAGAATTTTACACAATATTCAGTCAATCTAATTACATTCAATCTCATAATTCAGCTTCACTTAGTCCTTTTGAAACTCAGTCTTCTTGACACCCAGTCACACTATTACAAGAAACCCAATTCCATCTAAAAACCAGCTCCAGAAAAAAATATTTTCAAGTAGTAAGGCAATAATAATAATATAGCAAGAGAGAAAAAAAAGTAGACAAAAAAAAGCATAAAATAAATATTTGAAGTTGTTTGTTGTTTACATTCTCGAATATCGTCTTTCCATCTTTCTCCACCTCTCAAAATATTATTATTATTGAAAGTCGTTTACTCGAGTTGAGTGATCGCAATCACTAAAAAATGTCTCGATGGTTATTTCTTATTTCCATTCCACTCTGTTGTAGACAAATATTGAACATTACATGAAAAAAAAGTAGAGATTCGTGTGGGCTACGCCATTGATTATTAATTTTTCGATGAAAATTTCTTTTTTTTTTTCGCAATATCAACATCGTTTTACTCTTTTTACCATGTCTTGATATTGTTTACACTATCGTCGATACAATATTTGCTCAAGAAAAATAAATTGAGGAATTATTTATTTGTACAAGATCTATTATCATCAACTCGAAGCTGGTAGACTCACGTATAATATAAAAAAATGTCAAAAATTACTTCGTGCGATAGCAAATTTTTGACTTATTAGCAGGAAAAAGTGGAACTGTGAATTTCTCCAATTAATCTGCTTGTCATGTCGACTTTCTTAATATTTTTGCTGGTTTTTTGCTGATAATTACTTGATTAATTTCATTGATTTGAATATTGATGGATTAAATAACTATGATTTGTGAGTGACTAAGGATATCCCGAGCGACACAAATAAAAATCATTGACTCTTTTTCTCATGGAGCCTTACAGACTCTCTTTAATGGAGCCTTACAGACTCTATGTCATGGAGCCTTACAGACTCTATGTCATGGAGCCTTACAGACTCTATGTCATGGAGCCTTACAGACTCTATGTCATGGAGCCTTACAGACTCTATGTCATGGAGCCTTACAGACTCTATGTCATGGAGCCTTACAGACTCTATGTCATGGAGCCTTACAGACTCTATGTTACAGAGCCTTAAAGACTCTGCGTCATGGATCCTTTAAGACTCTCTGTCTCGAAGCTTTTAGGACTTATCATTCAAAACCCTTTTATTAACATCAAATGATAGCTGCCTCTATTTGGCAATGTGATGTTCATAAGGCTGCCAATCAGAGCAGCTCAAATGAAGAAGACTGCGCAATAAAACTTTAAAGACACCACTAAACCTCTTTTACTAGCGACAAATGGAACTGTCTCTATTGACCAGCCATATTTAATCCACAAAGAGACAGCTTCTATTTGGTTCAATCGAAGCAGCTACTGTGTGACATCCACATGGCTGTAAATTGTGGCAGTTTCCATTTGGTGATGATAAAAGAGGAGGGTTTGTCCTTAATTGAGAGACTGCAGCCTTGGAGGAACTATTAGGTCCAGCTTGAAACTGCAGGCCTGTACATCTAAAATGCAGAGAATCCAGACCTATTGCTCTTTGCCCTATAAAACAGCTTTGACAGCACTATAAAACCTCCTTAGCAGAGCCTTCTTCATTTGTGTCGCTCGGAAATCACTAATTTAAATTAGAGTCTGCAATCTGATTAGTTTTGCAAAAGGTAGCCACAAATGGATTTAATCTGACATGCAAAATGGTTTTGCTGTTTTGTAGAAAAAATTTAAATATTTTAATTAGTTTAAAATATTTTAATCCTCTATAAAATGGACAAAAATTTAAATAGAAATCAAAGCAATCATTTTCTCTCAAATTTCAATAAAATATTCCAAATTATTCAAAATAAAAATTGAAGATTAAACCTTGAATTCCCTCTAAAGCAATCAATTCTAACAAAAATTTTTGTGACATGATCCATCAAAGTCCGATCTTCAAACTCATCCATTCAAATAAAATATCAAATTACTTTCAAGTAAGCAATTATTTCATCAGATCAAAAAAAATCACATGATTCAATTATACGAAAATGTTCTCATCATTAAAAGGTTACATCAGCGTTCAATTCACGTCGAATGATCAAAAGGCAAGTTGAAATAGTAAGTTAAAATTACAAACTAATTTAAAATGAATCTAGATGTGAAGATGTGGAGAGGAACAAATCATAAATTGAATTTAATGACACGCAATCAATTATAAATGAATCAAATTCGTCTTTGATTTGGGGATCATTTAGTTATGATGGTCAGTTATTAGATAGAGATACTGAGTGACAAAGAGACTGAGAGACTGAGTGATTGAGTACCAGTAAGACACAGAGACACAAAATAACTGAACGACAGAATTACAGAGACACAGAATGACAAAGTGACAAAGACACAGAATGACAAATTGATAGAGACACAGAAGTGACAGAACGACAAATATACAGACACATAGAGTGACAGAGAAACAGAGTAAGAGAGACATATAGAATGACAGAGACACAGAATAACAGATACACAGAATGACAGAGACACAGAATGACATAGACACAAAATAATAGAGACACAGAGTGACAGAGACACAGAATGACAGAGACATAGAGTGACAGGGACATAGAATGACAGAGACACAAAATGACAGAGACATAGAATGACAGAAACACAGAATGATAGAGACACAGAGTGACAGAGACACAGAATGACAGAGACATAGAATGACAGATACACAGGGTGATAGAGACACAGAGTGACAGAGACACAGAATGACAGAGACATAGAGTGACAGGGACATAGAGTGACAGAGACACATAGATTGACAGAGACACAGAGTGACAGAGACACAGAGAGCGACAGAGTCACATAGAATGACAGATTCACATCACTAACTAACAAACCCTCCCCATTGCCCAAAATTATTCACTTGAGTTCATTGATGAATTTATTCTCAAGTCGTTTTGTTATTCATTACGAAACACAAGATTTCTAAGATTCTTCTTCCTTTTATGGCTTCTACATTCTTATTATTATTCACTTAATGTCGAAAAAATGTTAATTCTCGACTTGAGAATTTGAACAACAAAAAGGCTTAACTTCTTACAGACGTACATGAGAATCAATGCATGATAATGAACCATTCAATAATTGAAAAATTGTAAGTGATTAATTCCAATACGTAACCATAATCTGCCTGGAAATTATCATTCTCATTAAATCACTAATTGAAATTTTTTTTTTGCCCCTTTTACTTTATAATGAGTCACATTCAGCAATGTAGAGACACATAAATGGGATTACTCATATTTCAAGATAAAAATTTCCTTTTTTTTTCTTCCACAATTCACGTATTATCATCTACAATTACGGCAATATATAGTATACGAATTATCATGTCGTTTAATGACAAGTATAAAATAATTTATGACAAGCAATTGCACATGAAACAAATATGAGGGAAAGGAAAAAAAAAATTTATTTAAGTAATTTTTATGAGATAACAAATCTCCATCATCTGTTGTGTACGAAACAGTAAAGACGTATGTACAGAAAATAAATGAAAATATTATCGAGTTAGGAATTGTATGAGAACTTGATGAGATGCTTTTGTGGCATCGGCGCAGTCGTTGTCTAAAGTTTCTAGGGTATTCCAACTAAGAGAGTTCAAATGGTCCACCAGACTGTATTACTGCCTGTCGCTGAAATAGTCTCTGTAACTGTCGCTGTAAATGCTGCTCTAACAGACTGACTGTCTGTCGCTGCGACTGACTCTTGTTCTGACGGTTGCTTTTTTTGACTGCTCGACTGTCGGACTGTATGTCTGTCGCTACAACTGTTGATCTGACTGTCTGTTGCTGTAACTGTCTCTCTGACTCTGACTGTTTGTCTCTTACTGTCGCTTTGTCTGACTCCCTGACTGTCGGACTGTTTGATTACCAGACTGTTTGACTGTCTGTCTGTCGCTGTATTCTGTCGCTGTATCTGTTGCTCTTACTGTTGTTTGGCTGCCAGCTAGATTCCTTAATTCTTTTTCTGACTCAACATGACGATACCTGACTATAGCTGACTCTACTTGACTCTGCCTGAATCTGCTTAGCTTTGCATTGCTCTGCTTATATCTTGTTGACTTTGTTTGACTACCTTTTTGAGCTTTGCCTGACTTTTATGACTCTAGCTAATCTAACTCTATGACTCTTTCTGACCCTACCTGGTTTTACTTGACTCTGAATCTCTGACAACCTGATTCTATTCACACTTCTGATTCTGTTTGACTCTTTCTAGTGATTAACTGTTATATCATACTCTCTCTGTCTTTCCCTAAGACTCTCTAACTCTGCTTCGTGATTCTGTCTGATTTACATAATCTCCCAGATCTTATTGACATGCTAGCCAACTGATACCAAGAATACCAACTCATCATTCTAAAAATCCAGCTACAAAGATCATCTTTTACGGCATAAAAGTCTAAAAGATTACATGTTGTATTATTAATTGAATTGATTCAAAAGATTACTTAATTTCATGCGGACACAAAGTATACCGGAGTCTATATCATCCTCAATCTACAATCAATATAATAAAATAAGTTTCTTCATTCATTATACAACTTGAGTCGTCGCATACTTGACAGAATACGATCAAAAAGATATAATTTATGAGTTATATATATTATCATATGGATGGATGCATGCATATTATTATTATTATGAAAAAAGTCTCGCTATTATATTATGGACATTATTTATCGATTATTTATCATAACTTCTTCTTCATTTTATATGAAAATGGATGTTTAATTCCATCAACCAAGCCCCTTTGTCGCTATATCCAATTTTTTTTTTATTTCTTTTTTTCTGTCTCGATTCGCTTTATTGCCAACATTGAGTGCTCTAATTTCTTCTCATATTTCTTAAATGATGAATAATGTTGTGAAAAATAAAATATATCATAAATTTACATAAATAAATGCACTTAATGACTTTACTAATAAAAAATTAGAAATTTTTCTTTTTTTTTGTTGTTTTGCCAATCAATTTGGAAATTTTTAAGCTCAGCAATTAGTGTCAAAGCAGTTGAATAAATAATTTTATGTGAATTTAATTTTTAATGATTTTTTTTTCATTTTCATTTTTTTGTTATTAGTGAATTTAGATTGGATTTTGTTGGAATTTGTTATGATTGTGATTAAAATGAATGAGCTTACTGTTCACAAAAACAGCTTTGAATTAGAATATATGAAAGTGAAATATTGGCATTCTATGCTTAAGACCATAATTCAATTCTAGAGAATTTCTGATCAGATTCGATTGATTTTCAATGTTCTAGCCATTCTAACTCTGTTTGTGCGCTCGGGACTTCCGAGGATTGAAATGAATCATCCAGGCATGTCTGAAGCCAGAACCTATTCAGAGTCACACCGACCTAAAACCGGATTTTTGATCGATTGACCGACTTGTGCTATTTTGCAGAGATCGAAGCCGCTGATTTTTTAATTCGACGGCGGCTAAAAATCGGCTTAGCTAAGCGGAAAAGTTTAGCCAGCTAAAGAAACGACTTAGCTAAGCCGATTTTTAGCCGCCGACCTAAGCGACTTCGATCTCTGCTATTTTGGTATACTTAATGTGGAATGGTACACTGTATTAAAGTGAAAATCGATTTCGGAAATTGTTGGCCGTTAGTCATACCCTTGTTAGTCCAAATGTGGAGCTTGTACCCTTCAGTCAAGGTAGTTTATTACCAGAAAATACCGCGAAATGTAAACACTTGATATTTGGTCAACTTCAGAGTCAGACTTCGGCTTGCTTAATATCAATCCTTGACTAAGATCTTTAGAATCAAAAGTCATCCGACCAGATGTGCCAGAGTCAGCTCTACTCGAAATCGGATTTTGGATCGATTAGCTCATTTGTTATATTCAGGTCAGAGCAGTGTATTAAATAACTTTGGTCCAATCACACAAAAAGAATGATAAATCTGTGAAAAATGTTAAATTCTTAAGAATCTCTTCTGAATGACCATTCAAGATACCCAACTATATAATTAAAAATCATATTTGCATTTAAAATTTCCATAAATTTATAACATGCCACTCAATAAACATAAATTGAACATCTTTTATATATATTCTAATAAATCTAGTGCCTTTAAAATTTATTACACCACAAAAAAATGAGAACGAGCAGATAATCCTCTTAAATATTCTCCATTGGAGATATGAAATATGATAAAATTTTTGTGGAAGTATTATAAAAAGTTTTTGTCAATTCCAACAAAAAAATTATTATTATCCATTCGTCCATGACTAATTTCATCCATGTCTCTGAGAAAAAATGTATAAAATGTTTTTACAAGCTGTAAAGGAAATGTTTGGAAATTATGTAACGATTAGTGCCAGTGGTGGGCAACCTGTCACTTTGTCTGTCTGATCATGCCTGACTCTACTTGATTCTTCCTGACCCTGACTGATTCTAACTGCATCTTTCTGACTATTTGACAATTTTCGACTTTGTCTGAATCTTCCTGAAGTTATCGACTCTGCCTAGAGCTGACTCTACAGACGTTCATTAAACGCGCCAATAATGCCCGTGCAGCCCCAGCCAAGGAAGTAAGAAGTAAGTAACACTAGTCCAGGCGACAGTCAAATGAAGAAGAATCCGCTATGGAGCTTTTAAGGCCGCCAAGTGTCCATATGGCTGCCAAATTTAAGCCATTTTCATGGTATATCCGTGCCTTTAATGTTCAAGTGGAAGGAACCTATTAATTCCGTTGCTCGAGTTACCCACCACTGGCTTAGAGAGATTGAGGTATACTTACTTACTTCTTAAAAACTATGCTTCGATGTGGAGTCTAGGTTGCTCCAAAAGCTCTCTATTTGACCCTATAGATGAACTTATCAGAAGTTTGAACAAATTATCCGTTTTCGTAATCTAGCTGATATTTTCTTTACCATCCTAGGGTGGCAGGTTCATTATTTGATTGTACCTTAAAGTTCGTCAGAAGCTCCAGGATTGCAATTCTGGAAGAATCCGTCAATTTTGTTCCAGAGCACAAATTGTGGCTCATGATTTTGCTACAAAATAGTGATAGGAAGGCTCTAGTTCGTTATTCTGTAACGTAATAAGCAAATAGTCCCTAAATAAGATTTATGTCAAAAGATAATGACGAACACAACTTCATTAATATCTCAACACTTTTTATTTCCTATCAATTAAGTCCTCTCTGACATTTTTTCACAATTTTTTTTTCCATCAATAAAATAGAACTGAAACATGATATAGACTCCATTCATGTCCATAAAAATTGATTCGAATAAATTTTTTTTATCCTCATGTATGCAGATTCATTGATTATTCTACAACAATCATAAAAATATTTTTATATCATATTTCTCATATTTCATTGCAAGTCGAGCCTAATTTTCTTCTATTTTTTATGGAATTATATTATTCCGTTTTTATTGAAGTTAAGACATGCGATGCGAATAAAAATATTGCTTCTATTATGGAAAAGTCATCAACGACTATAATTCACTTCTTCATCAGTCGTCGTCGTCGTTGTCGATGAAATGAGCTGAGCTAGCTGTTTTGTCCATAATTATCTGCCAAATGGAATCATTAGTATGTTATTGTGGATATTACTCACAAATATTAAATTCTTCTTACTTTTTCATATTTATAAGTTAACTGAGCTATGGAAAAATTCCTTTTCTAGCTGTAGATGTTTTACAATTCTTTGTAAGAGATAATAAAGAATAATATAAATATATTGTAAGCTATCCCGAACGACACTTAACTACTTACTTCGCGGCCCATTCAGATCATCTGTGATTCATGGCCTCTCTTAGTTGGCAATTGAAGTTGGCTTTATCGTTGTCTGTCTTCTGTCGATTATTAATATCAAATGTAACAATTGAAGCAATCCTCTAGTGGCATGCTGGAATCAAAAGTTGTCGTAATGGTTCCGTCAGAGCAATTAACCTGTGTATCAAAGCTAATGTTAGCAGGTGCTGCTCAGTTACTTGGGATTTATAAGATCACGCTTCAATTTAGACCTATATTTTATAGTGAAATATGATCTCAACTCATGACCTCTAACAGCAACCTAAGGAACCTCCTAAGGAACTTAGCATACCAAAAATGGCTTTTTATCTGACTCTGTTTCTGGTTCTTTCATCTAACTTGTACGCAGTCTTTCATTACTAAGTTCTAAGTCAGTTCTAAGTCACTCTTCTTTTGGATCTCTAAGACGTCTTCTCCCTTCCGCACTCCATCTTTGCTCCATCTAAGAATGGTGCACCAAACTTGTACTGCTGTCAAAGCAATCACAGTTTTTCCATACAAAATACGAGTCATCTTTGAGCTTTTGTATTAGATATGATAATGAATCTACAAATTAAATTAGGAATTGAACATCTTCTTTCACTTCATTTCTATTTATAGTCAACTAAAAGCTTCAAGGAGAAGTTGTAGTTTGCATTTTATATGAACTTTATTGTACATGCATATGCTAAAACCAGTCACCAACTGGACATTAACTTACCATTGACTAGATCTTACGTATTTTTGCCCATTCGAAAAGGAAATAAACTCAAATTTACATAATATATGACCATGTTGTCCCAACTAGACAACCAGACACTAGATACCCATTAATCACACAAAATCGTCACAAAGACACAAAGATGAACAAACAAACATCCAAACAAAAACAGAAACTTTTATAGAAAAACAGTAAAAACTATAGAACGTAAATGCTATTATAATAGACACAATTCTGATGTCTTTTTTGCATTATAAATGTCTTAAAAAAAGACTATAGAGAATTATGATAATCTCATACATGTGGTGAGTCTACAACATTTGGCTCTGCCTTCACTCGATGTTTCATATTGAATAAATTTTTATAAGGCATGGCATGGCATGAGAAGACAACACAAAAAAGTGCTGGTAGATATTTTTTTTGTTGTAAAGAATACAAAATACTCAAAAATTGAGGAAGGATTATATTCTGTTATACACAACAGCACACTCGATTATGCATGCCACTTCCAATTTCAATTTCCGATACAAATTCGATATTTTATTTTTAAGCGCGTCAAAAGGGGAGGAGATGGTGGAGGCACAAAAAAATGGAATAAAATTACCATTATCTTAAAATTCTTCTCTTTCACCTTCAATGATCTTACAGTACGTGCCTTTATACCAAAATGTACATTTGATTTTTTTTTTCATGTACTTTAAATTGTTTCTTCATTTATTTTAAGCTATCGGAGGTTGGAGATCAATCTTTGTGTTCTGTTTCATTTGTTTTCTAACGAAAATATTGGAAAAGAAAATACTTCCACGGAAATGATTTTGAGGATTACTTTTTGAATTGATGTGGATTTGAGTTTAATGGAAATTTGTCGATTAAAGTGGTTTGATGTGAGTTTGATGAGGAAGGAATGAAAGAATTGAATTGGATTTGATGAAATTCTATTTTGATCATTCTGGGGTTTATTGGTAGCAGGTGCATACTAAATACGAGATGGAATTATATAATAAAGTAGAATTTGCAAAAGCTGAATTTAAGGCATATTTAACTTGCGCAGGTGACAACTGAACTTGAATTGGGAATTGGCAAGTGGTAGCCAGCGATAGAGCCAGTTTCATGTACCGCCAGCGCAACAAGTAAGTAAGTGACAACTGATGGAACGTGGCAACCTGGGGACCAGAGTTGGCAGACATCAATTTTTTTTTATTCTAATGTCGCCCAAAGGAATAGCCAACTCTGCTCGTGATAGGAAGATGAAAACCTTTAGGACATTCCCTTTAGACATTAAACAATGGGTCCTTGTGCGCCCCAGCCAAGGAAGTAAGTTAAAAAAGATTCTAATCCAGAGTAACGCTTGACTTGCTACCAGATTTTTCTCATATATCGACGCCAAGAAGGTCTTTTGACAAACTGCAGGAAGAGTACGTCGGTGAATTTCCCAGACCTTTGGAAGATATATCCATCATGGAAGAGACAACCTGTGGCAAAGGTTGACTGGTTTCGGAGTAAGATGATTGACCTTGAGCTACACAACGTAGATATTAGGATACCTTTATATCGCCTCAGTGTCATCAAAACGTCAAAATGACTTAAATGTTCACTGATGATACCAAAATGTCTGTTTTTGCACCATTATTCCAGCGAAAAATCAAATTTGCTGCAGTGTGTCAGTCGAATAAGAAGAATTTGATAGCATGATTCATAGCTCATCATGTATGCAGCAGATAATAAACTTCACAATCTAATTTCCACCTCCCATAATCTCTTAACTATTTAAAAGTCATAATTCTACATACACAATATCCAATTACCTAATCTACATAATTAAAAATCCCCACGACTCTAAATTCACAGCATGGAAGTCTCTCGCGTCTCAAATCACTCGTATTTTGTATTCATTCATTATCCGATTAAATGAATGTTCTTTTTTTCTCAAATATCTCATTAGTTTATAGCTTTTAAAATTCTAATGAACAACGATTTCACATTAAATTGCCTTTCAAAACATGACTAATCATTTCCCCATATTTGCTATTCCTACTTCTTCCTTATTCTACCCTCAAAAAGAATGAAACACGAAATAATTTTGTGTATATTGCAATATTTTATGGATTATTGATTGGATATTTGAAAGAACTGAACAAAAGCACAAAAGTAATAAGCATCGAGAATTGAAAAACAATAATTAAGGTATATATATAGGCACATATATATGAGAATGTAATCCAAATTGAATTAGGAAGGTAAAAAATAATAATATAACCATTAAACTTTGTGTATATCGTGCATGAGCATTAAAAAAACCTATCAAATCAAAATCAGATAACGTTAAAAAAAAGGAAGGCAAAAAAAAAATATCTGAAAAGGAACGGCAAACAACAGGCCAGACCATAAATTTTTTATAATTTCAGTTTCATGTTATTCTTTGTTGCTGTTTTTTTTTTTGTTTTGAGGCGAACAAACGAGCTGAGAGCTATAAAATAAAAGATTATTGGAAAGTATGGATACAATTGTAAAATAATATTATTTAATAAATTTTTATGTTTTATGGTAAATTTATTGGGAAAAATGCGTTCAATTTGGATGCAGGAGAGAAAATGTAATAAAAATTACATTATTTTCGTGTTTACTGGAATCTACACTGTTGGATAGGGGTTCTGATGGTTTCTGAGAAAGAGTTTGAAATGAGACTTTTGAGGCTGTGTGAGAAAAATGAAGTTTTTGTGAATCTTAATGACTAAGCGTCAAGAAATGAGACTTTTGAGGCTGAACGTCACGAATGAAACTTTTGAAAAGCTTCAAAATGAGCATTTAAAGCTGAACGTCTAAGATGAGACTTTCCAAGCTGAACGTCAAAATTATACTTTTAAGGCTGAACGTCGATAATGAGACTTTTTAGGGTGAGCAACAAGAATGAGACTTTTGATGCTGAACGACAAAAATGAAACTATTGAAGCTGAACGTCAAGAATCAGACTTTTGAAGCTGAACGTCAAAAATGAGACTTTTAAGGCTGAACGTCAAGAATGAGACTTTTGAGGCTGAACATCAAGAATAAGACTTTTGAAGCTTTTCAAAAAAAAGACTTTTGATCTGAACGTCAATGAGACTGATTATCAAAAAATTAAGCTTTTGAGACTGAGTATCAAAAATTAGACTCTTGAGGCTGAACGTTAAGAAATGAAACTTTTGAAGCTGAACATCAAGAATGGGGCTTTTGAAGCTGATTGTCCAAAAATGAGACTTTTGAGGCTGAACGTCATAAATGAGACTTTTGAAGCTGAACGTCAAGAATGAGACTTTTGAAGCTGAACATCAATTATGGGACTTTTGAGGCTGAACGTTTAAAATGAAACTTTTGAATCTAATAGTCAAAACCTTTTGATCGATATTTTAAAACCCGGTCAAAATTAAAATCCCCAATTTTCATTTTCGGTACATTATTCATACAATTTCTTACGTGCTGCAAGATAAACAACAAGAAACAAAAATATATAAAGTACATGAAGCTGTTTTTGGCATGAACAAATAAATAAATAATTTAATTTTTTTTTTTTCGTTGCTTAAAGCAACAAGAGCAGACACAGTACATGTATGACTGAACTCATAACCAGACATATTGACTACAAAAAGCGCTATATGGGATATGATTGAGAGTCAAGCAATAATAATTCCATAATTTAATTCCCGGAAGGCTTCTTTTATTACTTTACGTTTCCAATTTCTTCTTATTCATCTTCATGATTATTTTAAATAATTTTTCTGATATTCATTTAAATGCAAGTAAAGTATATCCATAAATATATGTGAATGACATTTAACGAATTGTGACATTTGCTTTTGTGTGCCTTTCTTCTCGGTTCGGGCATTTTAATAGGAAATAATTTTTAAATCATAGATTATATCATAGAATTACTATGTCCAATGGATAGTTTTATTGCTTTGATTACTATTCATTCTCGGCATATAAGCATTAAATAAGAGAAGAAAAAAAAATTATAGTAAATTATGGTTCTGATTGTGCATGTCAAAACATGCATGTGGTTAGACTTTTTATTATTAAAATTATGGATATTCTCATTTTCTCTTTGATTATTGAATGCTCATTGGAGATTAAGAGCTTTGCATAATTAGTTGTGGGAATAAAAGGTTAGATTAATCTTCTCATTTATATGTTGTTGAACGTTCAATTATCGATGAAGCTTTGTAACTTTAGGTTGAGATTTAATTGTTAGCACAGCTGCTATAGCAATTTGGTATTAGTAATAAGTCAAGATCTGCTTTAAAGTCCTCGATCTTCATTATGAATATGGATTATTGCTGAAATTAATAACCTGAACTGGAAGATGCGTCAAATTTAGATTGTTTTTGAAGTATTCGTCAAAATCATCCATGATGTTGTCATCAGATCAACCTTACGTCTTACTGTCTTACGTCTTACTGTCTTAATTCTTGCCAAAGTTAGCAGAACTCTATTGTGGAAGCATCTCACTGGATTTCATTGGAGGTGACTTGTCTGATTTTTGGATTCCGGACTCTCAAAGTGCTGTAGATTCTGTCTTATTTTTGATGTCGTAGAATTGGCAGGACTTTGGAGTCCGTACTCCTGAAAAGCACAAGAGGCAAAAATAGGTCCTGGCCGATTTTTTGCATGCACCACCTTGACATGTTAAACAGTATCGGAGATCCAGTGGAGCCGTCTTTATCTGGAATTGTATGTAAATAATTCTAGACAACTTTGATAATCATTCAATTATTTGATTCTCGACTTATCGAATATTTGTATTGATTTATTGATTTCTGACATATTCTGAGCCAAGACATGACTGTGACATTAATTTGATTTAATTAGATTCTGACAATAAGACACCAGAATTTTTAAAGAATGTCAGCTAGATGCAAAAACGGAAAATTTGTTCAAACTTTGTGATAAGGCCTGTAACAGAGTCAGGTGGAAGGCGTTCTGTAAAAACCTATGCTCCACATCGGAGCATGGTTCCAGTAAGTAATAAGACACCAGACCCTAATATAATGTTCCGTATAGCATAGAGAGGATAATAAAGGAGGCTTGCTCGTGATCTGTACGGCCAGCGAAGTAATTTAGTATGTACTTTAATCATTCATGATTGAACTCTCTTGAGAGTAATCATAAGCATGTTCTTTGCATGTAAGGGTCAGCTGCCTCATGTACAACATTTCATTATGTGATCTGATCAGGTGATTTTGCTCATCTTGTAGACCTTAATAATTGCCGTACCTACAATCTCCATAATTTTTTCACAAGCTGCATTAACTACAAGCCGACATTTACTCATGACATTAAATTTCACATAATCTTGTTAATAGTATGTTGCCATCACAAATAAATTTTAAACATTTACATGATTAAATAAAAAAAAATTATCAAAAGGCTGTTCATGTTCATGTAAAAATCAATAACCGATAAATAAAACCAAAAAAAAAACAGCAATTTCCATTCTCAATAATTTTTCCCATTCTTTATCCCTCGTAATGAAAAAGCCACAAACATAATGTATAGATAGATGAATAAATAGATAGGCTGGTGAACATGCAGCATAAAAAAAAACTTTTTTTAATTTAATAGTCAGTTGTGTGGAAAGTACAATCGTGTTATCATGTTGTACACCATCAGCCATTCTCATTTCCACTCCCGAAAAATCTGAGTTTATTTTAACATTACTTTTAAATTAAAATTGATTAACCATTCATTATGAAAGTGAATACCTTTTGCACAATTGATGGTGATGATGATGATGATGATGGAGTATAAAGCCTCAATACGGTTAATCAATGAAGGCACAACATACTCGAGAATCTCTTCTTCCTTTTTCTCTTTTCATTTTTTTCATTTTCAAAGAATCATTCAGACCCGGGGCGCCTTAATATTCTTTTTTTAATACCCATATATCTAAAATTGAGCACATACTGCTGTGGTGTTCAATAATTCTTTTATGGCTTTAGTTATTATAAGCTCTTTCATGTTACATGTTCATGGATGAGTGGATAATTTTTTTTTTTAGTATTTTTTAATACATTTCTACGAAGGAGATTTATGATTATGCTGTGTGAACTTTTTTTAAGATGATGAATTAATAGCATGGATTGTGAGAAATCGATAAAATTAAAAAAATCAGAAAATTATTAATATCTTGAACATGAACAGCATAATGTGTTCGCTAGGGAACCGGTACGTCGATATAGTAAAGGCTAGATTCGAAGTGGCCTTGACGGGATCGTGACGGCTGATTACTACCCATTTTTAGAAGCTAAGAATATGGTTTGCCGCATTGTGCTGCTCGGGTGTAATGAAATAATTTAGTGGAATTGGATTCATTTAATTGCCTATCAACGCTTTATAATTGAGAATGCAGTAGTAAGAAAGATACAGAATAATGCATAACATCAACATATGAATGGCATCTTGTCTTATAGTCAAATAGCCCGCGATAACTCAGTGGTAGGAACATGCGACCAGAAATCGTACAATGTGGGTGCTAGTCCCAGTCGGGATTCATAATCATCATATTTTGGTCATATCCTAAAGAATTCAAGTTGAAACATGTTGTTCTTGCAAGTTTAGTTGTTAGAAATGTCTTGGAAATCACATTAGAGCAATTGTCAGCAATCATTACTTACTTACTTACTTCGATGGCCGTACAGATCAAGTGTGATTCATGGCCCCTCTCAGTTGGTTCCTGAAGCTGGGTCTATCGCTGGCTACCGCTTGCTAATAACCAATTCCAAGTGTGACACTAGCTTTATCGACAGCTTCCTTCCATGAGTTGACAGCAATCATTATGTCTACTTATTCTTATTACATATTATGCTGGAATTATAATTGTCAAGACTGTAATTTGGAGGTGCCTACACTGGAATCCGGACTCCATTGAGCTCTAAAATTCTAAAAATGCAACCTTAAATGGTGTTCGGACACCCAAAGTCATGTCAACACTGATTAGAATCTTTAGAATGGATAATTTTCAAATTATCATATGAAATCTCTCTATGGAGCTATGGTGGTGAGCAAAAGTGGAAAAAATCCAGCATCAGGTCGAAGCAAGGTCAATAAAAAGCAGAATAAAGTATTTATCTAACACCAGAACTTCAATTCCACTCGGTTTTTTGAATCAAGAATTCATACTCAACTTCTTATAAAATTCAAGTCGACTTTAAAGACTTTCTAACACCAAACAAAATACACAGCTGTCCAGTTGTCGAACGAATGTGTCTTCCTGGTTCAACTATAGTATTCAAACTTCTCATCATGTCTTGAGAAAATTTTAAAGTTATGTCTCAATCAAACAGTTGTTCTAATTATTAAAAATTCATTAAAAAAATTTTCTTTAAAAATAAACTTTTGGAATTCAAAATATTTAATGGATTTCAAAAATATTTAATAAGTGGCATTTGTGAAAAAATACAATTGTAATTTTATTATAGCATATCTTCATGCCTATCAATTTTAGTTGTCGTGTAATATCGAGACAGGCTAGTAGTCTCAAAAATATTTATTTCTTGAAAAATCAATAATGAAAAATTCGAGCTTATTAGTGATTTTTCCATGGATGTTCAAGCTTCTTCTACTCGATTTCATAACAAATCCATCAAAAGTTGAAGATAAATCGAAATTAAGCTCAAAATTAATCATTGGATTGAAAGTTTTTGCATTCATCTTCCTTAACATGAACATGCTGTTATTTGGACTGTCATTCGGGTCACTGATGTTCCAAAAGCCATTCAAAGCCAACGAATTTGTCATCGGATTTCTGTCATTTATGCACTTTTTCACGGCTGTATGCCGAAGTGTGATCATCATCATCAATAAGAATTATATTGTGAAAATCTTACAGCTGATTCCACAAAATTACACAAAAAAACTTACCGAAAATTACAAATTAAGGAAATTATTAAATAAGTTTAGATTTTATAAGCAACACTCAATGTTTCTTATCGTTTCTGTTGTATTTGCTGTATTAATTGTGACTATAAATCATTTTATAGATGATAATCATGACATCGAATTAAGTCTGCCATTTGACATGGGAAGTAAGTCAAAATATTGGATAACAATTTTCTGGATTCATGTTGTGCATGCGACATTTCAAATAACATGTTTGGTGATTGAAGTCTTTCAGTACGGCATGATAACAATTCTAGCAATTGAATTTAAAATTTTAGCACATAACTTTGAGAACCTTAAAGAAAATATCGAGAAAAATGAACAAAATAAGCTCAAATTGCCAACAAAATGGGAAATTAGAAAGAATCTAATCAAAGTTCTTGCAATTCTATCTCATGAGTCATCAAATCATCAGCACACAAAGCCAAAACGACAAATTAAGCTCAACGACCTTAAACCATTAATCGAAAGACACAACGAACTTTATAAGGCACGCGATCTACTCGAAGAAACTTTTTGTATAATTTTTCTCATCAGATTCATCCATTCGTCATTTGTGCTGTGCTTCCTGGCATTTCAAGTGACAATTTTCGACACTGATCGAGTCTTCTTCATCAATGGACTGTTAAGGCACTCAAGATTTATATTTTTTCAATGTTATTTCGGACAAATGATTAAGGATGCTGGTGAAAGCATATCGAATGCAATTTATCGGATCAAATGGGAGGACATTACGGATGAAAAGATTAAAAAGACTCTCCTTATTATCCTGATGAGATCACAAAAGTCAACAGCACTTCGGATTATTAAAACATTTGAAATTACACTTAAGCAATATGCAAATATTTTGATACCAGCATACATTTTCTATACATTCTCTGTTAGCCTTTCTGTTATAAGGTCATAAATTTATGACTGGAATTCTAAGTGACATAAATGAAGAAGGTTTCACTATAAATTGGCAAAGGTCTGTCAGCGATAAAACCAGTTTTAGACCTAGAAAGCACACTGGGTGGAAATGGTCGAAAATTCATTGATTTAACGCCGGAGTCATATTGTCCTGGTCACATTTCAAGCCATATGGATGGAAATATAAAACAAAGCTTTACCGCGGAGCCTTCTTTACTTGTGTTGCTCGAGAAAAATGTAAAAGTGATTAAAATACAAATTGTTTGTTAATTTATATGTAAGCTAGTTTACTGCCATTAAGGAGTCGACCTACTCGACATCCTATGTTTAATACAGTTTTATCGAAATTTTTTGGTATGTTCATTGTGTGTTAGGAATAATTTGAATTCTTAAATTTTTGACACTTTCATTGAGATTTTTAAGTTTTTATTCGCGACTTACCTGTGCTTGTTCTCCGGCACACCAGTGTGCCTATTGTTAGGATAACTCTGATTTAATATATGTCCATTCCTTCATATTTTGTAAATTACTCAATTACTCTTTTAATCCTCAAATGTATCTAACCTATCAACCAGCTAATGATGCAATTTCAAATAAGTGAATATTACTTACTGTTAATATTACGTTATAGTCTTGTGACGACAATCGAATAAAATTTAAAACATACAATAAACTTCATGTTTTTTAATTATTCATATTTTGACATTTTTAGTAACATTTTAATTAATTTGCTATTATATATTCATTAAGTAGGTCTATAATAATTAAAAAATTTACGATATATTCAAAATAAAATATTGAAGTATTTGATTTAGTCCTTACTATACTTTGAAGGCAATATAAGCTAAGTAATGAACTTTTTAACAATTTTAAATCTTATATCATTATTAAAAAATCCATTTTACTTGAAAAACTTCAAAAACCTTCAAGGATTCCAACAAAAATTTGTAAACTTCATTATATTTTTATTCGTAATCTTCAGTGCCAGCAACTCAATGTGCTTACTTTACTTCCTTAGCTGGAGTGCACGAGGGCCCATTGCCACACGTAGGAAATGTCTAAAGACAGCTCTATCCTTCAAATCCTTCTGCCAGTTCGGGACAACTCAATATACTCAACATAGCATTCATGCCAATAGTATTCATAATTCATAAAGTTGACCCATTTAGTAAAGTTCCCTTTTTTCAATATTAGTTGTCAAGGATTTGGCTATTTTTAAATCGTTGATGAGTGTTTACAAAGGAATGGATTGACAAGGAAAAGTTGAAAAATTGAACAGCAGGTCAGTTTCACATGGATGTAAAGCCGAAATAAAGGTTTAACATCAAGTCGAGTTCATCTCTGTCCAGTCGTCTAACGAAAGTTCCTTCCGGATTTATCTATAATTTAATATCAGAGTTGTTAAATAGGTGCTTTTGGAAAGGTGCTTAGCTGTGTCATGGTAGCTTTTGTATTTGTCTAGGCATTACTTATGGAAAAGCAGACACAGTTGCCTTCTTGTAGGCATGTTTAGCCATAGGCAATACCTAGACAAAAGGCACTGCCTAGTCAAAGGCGATACCTAGACAAAAGCAATACCTAGGCAAATGCACTGTTTAGACAAAAAGGTCCTGCCTGGCCAAAGGCAATCGTTTTTGGCTTTGCTTAAACACTGTCTTCAGTAGACATGCCTGTACCTAGGCAAACCCAGCGTAGATTTGAGTAGGTATCTAATGTTTCTTGCCTAGACATGTCGATTATAGGAAGTGTCTAGGCAAATGCAAGAACAATTGCCTTTGGCTAGGCAAGCCTACAAAAGGTAATGCATGTGATATATTTTTGATTTTGATAGAAAATCGAAAGGTTACAACTCTGATTACTATCATGTCTTGTGAAAATTTTAAATTTATTTCTAAATCAAACAGTTGTTGTAATTATTAAAAATTTATTAAATGATATTTAATGGATTCAAAAACATATATTAGCCGACATTTGTGAGACTGCTCAAGAATTTTAGTTGTCGTGTATTATCGAGACAGGCTAGAAGTCTCAAAAAAGAAAAGGTTTAGCACTAGAAACTAGAAAAAATCAATAATGGAAAAATTAAATTCGTTAGTGATGTTACAGTTCAAATCTTTTTATATCGATTTCATAATTATTATTATTGTATTAATATTTTTTATGGTCCGTATTTAAATTTAAAGACCTTTACTTTTCATCCAATTTTTACATGTTTCAAGGAAAAAGCCGTCTGAAAAGGACTTAAACTGTTTCAAACGGCATAAAAAAACCTTTTCTTTAATTCATTTTTTTATGTACATTGCATTTTAGTTTTCTTACGTTCCAGTTGTAACATAGCTAGTGTGGATTAAATTTTATTGAAGATATCTATTTCTTTAACGAAGTCAATCACTCTTTGCAATTTTTACTTATCGTCTGTCTTAAATGCGTCAAAATTTATTTTATGCTTGTCCAGTATTTGTTTATTCAGTCTGCAGTTGAATACATGTTGCACTGTGATCGTCTCTCCACATTTGCAAGTCGGCATGCTCGTCCGTTCTATTAAGTGTCCGTATGTCAGTCTTGTATGTCCAAGTCTAAGTCTAGTTATTACAGTTTGGTCCTTCCTATCCAGAAAGTTGATTGTTTTCCATTTGTCAATAGTCTTTTTAATGATTCCTAGCTTGTTTTGCCTGCCTATTTCCTGCCTATTAATCGCAAGTATGATTCTCTCATCATCAGCATGGCATCTTGAATCTTCAATTTTAGAAGCCATTACTTTCTACTTCATCAATGGACTATATTACTCAAAATTAATATTTTTTGAATGCTACTTTGGACAAATGCTTAAGGATGCCGGTGAGAGTATATCGAATGCAATTTACCGAAACAAATGGGAGGACATTACTGATAAAAAGATCAAAAAGACTCTCCTTATTATCCTGATGAGATCACAAAAATCAACAGCACTTCGGATTTTTAAGATATATGAAGTTACACTTAAGCAATTAACAAAAATTTTAACATCAGTATACCTGTTCAATATTAATTTTGAAAATTTTAAGGTCATAACTTATGACTCGACTTAAGACGCAGCCTCACACTGGCCTAGAGTCGGATTTTCATGTCACATCTGTGCTTGCTCTCCGGCACTCTATTGTGCGGACGATTCCTTCCGAAACTATGTTCCTTCCTTCACATGTCGTATATAACTAAATGATTCCTAAATGTACGTAAATAACTAAATGGTACGCTCATATATAAAGTTCTGCAAGTAAATCAGCTATTGATGCATTTTCACATGTTACTTTCTGTTAATATTAAGGTGTAGTATTGTGACAACAACCTGAAAGAATCAAAATTAAATTAATATTTTAAATAACATTTGTATAAATTGTATAATTCATTAAAATATTAAGAATGTTACCTACAAAATTAGAATTAATGAAATGTATCGAAATAAAAAAAAAATGTAAAAAATTAAGTATTTGGCTTAGTTCATATTGTACTGTTCGATGGCTAATAAAAAGAATGTAAATTTTAAATGCTTCTGATGTTAATTTTATTATTTTGTTAAATTTTATTTTAGGATTCTTCTCAATAGTTCAATTAATCCCCGGAATAGTCAAACGATTTTTCATCATACTTAATTTTAGGACTTTATGTGACATTCATGAATCTTTATTCCGGTCACATTCTGTACAAAATCACATAAAGTATGTCACACAAAAGCTCATCAAAACTTTCAAATTATATCGAATTTTGTCAATTGCAATGTTCATCATGTCCTTTATCGCATACATGATAGTAAGGATCATTCATCAAGATGTTAGAAAATAGCCAAGAGGGTCCAGGAGTATGATGCGCAATACATACAACCAGTTGTAATAGCCTCTCGAACTCAAGTTCCTATCTTCGACCTTCTCATGGAGGCTAATCGATTTAACTGGAACAAACAATGAGGGCTTTATAGTCATGTCTAGATGTCTTAGTTGTCCAGTCATTTCTATATGTCATCAGCTGCCAACCCCATCTCAAGGCTAGGTAAATGTCACTAACTGTAGCTCACTTATAACTAATATGTGAACAAAGAGAAATGGACGAAACTTAATGGTAACGGAAGCCCTACGATTCACAGTGGATCAATAGGATCTAATCATCATCATCATCAAAAAAAGCAACAATTTTTCACATTCTTAAGGTCATTGGGATATACTCACAGCATTCATAATGACGTATGCAACTAATTAACCTATTTAAGTAAGTTCCTTCTTTTAAATAATTCAAAATAAGTTATCAAGTATGACTTTTAACTTTTATATTCTGAAATGTCATATATGTAGTCCTGACACCATTTCTCGAAGGCACCAAATAATTGTAGACTGTTGAAACTTTCTTAGAAACTAAAATAATTAAGTTATTTTAAAAAATACGACACTAAAATTTTAATTATTTTTTTGGCATTCATTTTATATTACTTTATTTCATATCCATATAGTTAGAAATTTCAGGACTTGCTGGTTGTAAAATTAAATTTATTAATGAAAATGAAGAATATTCTGATAATTCATCCATATCTGTGGAAGTTTCTCCTATTTGACTTTGTATTAAATTCATCAAAATTCGAGGAACAAAAGGCAATCAGGACTAAAATTAAGTTTTGGTTCAAATTACTTCTGTTTAATTTTCACATACTAAATATGCTGCTTTTTGGACTCGTTTATGGATCGTGGATGTTTGACACGCCGTTCCATGTTGAACATTTCATCTTTGGATTCTTCTCATTCTCACAATTTGGATCTGCAATCTTTAAAAGCTTGATAATTTTCATTAAAAGACGGAAAATTCACAAAATTTTGAAGAAATTGCCACAATTTTACAGCAAGGAAGATCAAGTGCATTTTAAAATTAAGGGAAAAATGAGAATTTATGAGTTTTACAGGATGCGATCACTTGTTATGCTGTACATTACAATAGCTGCATCACTTGGTGTTTCCGCTATTCACATCGTCCAGAGAAACTATGAATTTTCAGAGAAACTTCCTTTCGACACATCAAATGCGATTGTTCGGTCGATTTCTATTGTTTGGATGCACTTGGCTAATATTACGTACCAGACAACGAATGTAGTCACTGAGATGTTTCATTATGGAACATTGACGATTTTGTCAATGGAATTTAGAATTTTGGCTTATAATTTTGAGAATTTGGGGGTAAATCGAGTAGCTAAGTCATCAGCAAATGGCACAGAACCTTCAACATCCAAAACCAGCAAAAGATCAGCACAAATTAAGCTAGAAAACCTAAAGCCACTCATCGATAAGCACAATGAATTATTTGAGATTCGTGACAATTTATGGGATGTCCACAACTCATCATTTCACATCAGATTCATTTTGTCATCAGTCCAGTTATGCTTTCTAGCATTTCAAATTACAGTCAGGGATGATGGACGATTCTTCCACATTTCAGAACTAATTAAGAATGTATTTAACATTTTCTTTCAATGCTACTTCGGGCAAATGTTAAAAGATGCAGGATTGAATGTAGCAACAGCAGTTGAACGCATTGAATGGGAAAATATCAAGGACCTTAAAGTAAGACGATCACTTTTGATGATCATCAGGAGATCCCAAAAGTCAATAGGTTTAAAAATATTTAATACTTATGAAATCACGGTTGAGCAGTTCACGACAATCTTGACGTCAGCATATTCATATTATACATTGTGTCTTCATGTATTTAATTAATTATTAAAAAATATGTGTGAAAATGTACATCTGAATTATAATAATATTAAAAATAGGGATAATGAATATAAATTACAACTTTTTTGTCTTGAATACTCAGTTTTGTGTCAAAAATCGACATGAATGCAATATCTTCATATATTTGGTCCAAAATTTCACTTATTGACTTCATTACTGACACATCAATTTATGAGAATCAGCAGACATTTCAGCAAAAATGGAAGTGGACAGTGAGACGTGTCGTGTGCTACTTCTGTATTACTATTATGGTTGTATACTTCATCATACCAATGTTCATCATGTTCGGAAAGCCTTTCAAAATCAGCCATTTTACTATCGGATTCATGAGTATGATCCACAACTGCACTGCCATCGCCAAATGCTTAACAATTATGCTCAATAGAAAGGAACTTCACAAAGCTTTTATGATTGTGGAACCGGCATTTTGTGCAAAAGGACTAAAAACCTTAAAAATCAGGAAGATCGTAAGGATTTTCTCAATGTATCAGAACTACTCAGTTATTGCTTTTGGTGTCACAAGCTTATTGTTCATCTCAGTCGTGATTAGTCGCGCATTGACTAATAAGATTGATTTTATTGGAAATTATCCGTTGGACACAGAAAATCCAGTAGTATATCTAATGGCAGTAATATTCACAATGTTCGTTCCTTTTATATATTTCTTCGTGAACACCGTCACTGACGTCCTTATTTATGGATTGATCACCAATTTGTCAGTTGAATTTAACATTTTGGCTTATAAATTTGAGTATTTAAAGGATGAAATTAACAAGAAACGGAATAGACAGCTAATTGTAGCACAGAGACGTCTGAAAAACACAAAGCAACGAAATGGCAAGCGAGTGACTTTTAAGCAGGAAGACAGCATAGCGGGACATCGATCATCAAAATTCCAGACTTCAACAATCAACTCACAGACATCAAATTCAAGTTCCAACTCAATACAGTTCCCTTTAGAAATTGATGACCTAAAACCCCTAATAGTCAGGCACAACCAGCTATTCGAATGCCACAGGATACTAGATAAGACATTCAGACACATTTTCCTCCTAAATTTCATCATAGCTGTGCTGCTTCTTTGTTTGGTCGCATTTCAAATCACAATCATTAGTGACGATCGGACATTCTCGATTGACATCCTAATCAGAGACTTGCTTAAAATTTTCTTTCAGTGCTACTTCGGGCAAATGATTAAGGATGCTAGTGAGAGTGTACTGGAAGGAATTGAAGCGATTTTGTTTGATAATCTTGAAGATCGAGATGTGTCGATGTCAATTTTGCTGATTTTAAAGAGATCACACAGGTTGACAACATTTCGAGTCCTTAAATCATCGGAAATAACATTGGAACTGTTTGCTACAATTTTGGCAAAGGCTTATTCTTATTATACATTTTGTTTGCGTATTTATGGACGGAATTAATTAGGGAATGAACGTGTTTTTGGGGAATGTTCGACAATTATGGATTATGGGTATACGGAAATATGGGTTCATGATTTTGTTGCAAGGCATTACGGTGGGGCAGAAGTGGATTTATGTGATTCCCGAACGTTCTTTTAAGAGCAGAGTCATCTAACAGGAACGCTACTAAACATGCTCAAATAGTAAATTTAACAGCTATTAAGAATATGATCGGAAAGCACATTGCGTAGTAATGGCCGAAAACCTGATGTCAGACCGACTTGACTTTGGCCTGAGGCTGGATTTCATCAAATTGTGTCTGGACCAAGAGCTATAAATAAGATCCAAACCAGCTACAACATTTGCTCCAACGTGTGTTTAGATTTCCATGGCGTGTGCCTTCCAAGAAGCTCATTGTCTGCTAAAGGTGAGACCTTGGCTTGTTCTGTACACCCTCAAATTATCACAAACTATAACAATAATAACTCTAAATGTCATATTTCCTATTTAAAAATGTATAAAGCATAACAAAAACGAATATAATTAAGAACTTAGAACTTAGAAAATAATATAATTAAATCTGTCATTATTGTCAGCATATAGTGATAATTAAAAGTGTTCTTAAATATCAAAGTTTTAATTAGTTTCAAAAAATATATTTATTCTTTATTCATATTTCAACCGGAGTAGATTTCCGCTTCTATAACTTTATTGAATTTGTTTAGAACATTCTATTCAGAATAGCATAAATAGATTAACCCGAACAGTACAATGTGTTCGGTGAGGAACTATCAAGCCACTATAGAAGAGGAAAGTGGAGAGGTTTCATAGACAGCATCATCATTGCTGATTTAGACCCAATATTATGATGAAAATTGTTGTTCACCGCATTGTACTTACTTACTTCCTTGGCAAGGGCAAACTGCTGGATTCGTCGGAAGGATTTCAGCCAGTGACTAATTCCCAGATTTTTGCAGCATCGATCAAAAATCTTGCAAAATTCCGGCAAAAGACCGGTGTTACTCTGTTTTGTTGCTGGCTCCGGCATCATTAGAGTCAACCCAATGGTATGCAAGAGTGACACCGATCTGGTGCCTAATTTTTAATCGATTAGTCGACTGGTGCTATTCGGGTATCCCGAAATGCACTCGACATAGAAATGGTCGAAAATCCAGCTCCAAGCCAATTTGAATCTAGCTTGAGCTGAATTTCTACGAATCTACCTTGAGATCAGAACAATGCAGGCCTAGGACTTTCCTTTCGTCCATTTCTACATCATGCGCTATTCGGTAATATTTTATTTATCAATGCCATCTTATCGGCTGTAGCTACCTTATAATTAACTTCATCGTCATACTTTTCACACATATTTTTTAACCCAGAATGTCTGTATTCTTCTGTCAAGCCGGTAGTGAATTATGAAAAGAAGTATTTTAATCGCCAATGGATATATGTGGAAATATCTTCAACTTGACTTCATCTTAAGTCACAATGGCTTCAAGAATCAACGAACAGTGAAAAATAAAATCAAATTTTTACTGAAAATAATCACTTGTAATTTGCACATATCCAACATGCTGCTATTTGGACTAATCTATGGATCATGGATGTTTGACTCTCCATTTAATGCTGAACATTTCATCTTTGGATTCTTTGCATTTTCACAGCAAGGCTCAGGAGTGCTTAAATGTTTGAATTTTTATGGAAAAAGGAGGAAAATTTTGAAGTTCTTAACATCAATGCCGCAGGATTACGACAGGAACGACCAGGAAAAATTCAATGTCAAGCGACAAATGTATGTCTACGGACTGTACAAAAGCAGATCAATGTGGATGTTTTACCTCACGATTTTTCTATCATTATGTGCCACTGCTGCTCATCTTTACTATAAAAATTATGAATTCTCAAAGAAGCTTCCGTTTGACACATCTCACATGGCAGTTCACTTAATGACTGTATTTTGGATGAACTTGGCACACATTACTTATCAGATATCAAATGTAGTCATTGAGATCTTTCAGTATGGACTCATGACAATCCTGTCAATGGAATTTAGAATTTTAGCTTATAAATTTGAGAATTTAAAGTCACTGATTGAGGAGAAAAATGAGATTGAAGTGAAAATTAAGCAAGTTTTCCCATCCGAGCCATCAACCTCAAACAACATTAATCAACCAAAAAAGCGATCAGCACTAATCAGACTTCAAGACATCAAGCCACTTGTTGACAAGCACAATGAACTCTTTGAATTCCGCAATCTCTTACAGGATATCCTCAGTCTATCATTGCACCTTAGATTCATTTTATCGTCATTCCAGTTATGCTTCCTGGCATTTCAAATCACAAAAAGTAAAGAAAAGTATCTGTTTGTAGCTGAAATGGTCAAAAATTTACTCAACATATTCTTTCAATGTTACTTCGGTCAAATGTTAAAGGATTCAGGACATAGCATTGCAAAAGCAATTGAACGCATGGAATGGGAGAATATCAAGGACCTTAAAGTAAGACGATCACTTTTGATGATCATCAGGAGATCCCAAAAGTCAATAGCTTTACGAATCATCAATACTTATGAAATCACGGTTGAGCAGTTCACAACAATATTGGCGTCAGCATACTCATATTATACATTGTGTCTGGAAGTTTTTTAATTAAAATATATGTGAAAATGTACAGCTGAATTAAAATAATGTTACTAGGGATATTGAAAATGATGATGAATTTTTAATTTAGTTATATTATGAAATGAGGTTTTTATAGGCTTATAAAACGTCGAGTTGAGGGAGGATTTGAAAAACTGATGATGCAAACTTTCAAAAATCACTCTTCACAGCTGTCAAAGGACATGATTTATTTGACTAATTGTATGTTTAGTTCTAAAGACTAGACTAATGTCGTCTAAATATGAATTGTCGTTGTTTGAGCTATACCCCGAATAGAACAAGTTGGTTATTCGATCTGTAGTCCGACACCAGGTCAGATTGACTCCTAAATAGCAGATGACGGATTTAAATCGTAGTCGATACCAAGCTAGAGTCTCGTAGATAGCTAGAGACACGTTAAATGATTTATTCTGTTTAGGGACATACAACTAGTTGGTTGTGATTCATTTAGCCGCTTTCTGCCGAAATATTCGACAGATTTTAGAGTTTTCTGACGTTTTAGGCACTTGAACTTAACTTTTTGCCAATTTATTATAAATGACGTATTGTCGATATGGTCCCAATTGGGTATTGCTGTATGAACGTGAATTAATACTTTATTGATACAGACTTATTTCAGAGATAAATTCCAACAAAAGGAATTAAAATTGTTTAATGAATTCCAATTCTTCTTTTAGGGACTTTCACCTACAAGAGTAGTAAAAAACCAAATGGTTGTCATCATCATTACTTCGGAAATTTAGCATCAAAGGTCAACATTATTAAAAAACTCGATGAAAATAAAGTGACACATAAAATAAAATTAATTCCTTTTTTTCAGATTACCGAGAATAACAATACAAAAAGAGAGAAGAAAAGAAGAATGAGGAACAGGATTTAATGACGTAATTCGGCAAGAATGATTTTAGTTCTAAGGACTAGACTAATGCCGTCTCAACATAAATTGTCGTTTTTTGAACTATATCCCGAATAGAAAAAGTCAGTTATTCAATATATAGTGAGCCAACAAAAGGTCAGATTAATTCCTAAATAGCAATGAAGATTTGAATCGTGCCAGCACCGCTTCTTTCTTTTAAAGTTACGTCAATTTAAATTGAAATTATGATATATGTGAACTTTGTGACATACAACTAGTTGGTTGTGATTCATTTAACCGCTTTCTGAAGAAGATTCGAGAGATTTCTAAGTTTTCTGACGTTTGAGGCACTTGAACTTAACTTTTGAAGGCAATAATTGCCAATTTAATATCACTTTTTAAGATGTAAAGTAGAAAAGTCAACAGAAATTAGATCGGATTGAATTGGTCTGAGGTAATTCAATCGATTTAATTGCTTCAAGCCAAATGAATACTCCTCCCTCAAATGCGCTACTGATTGATCAATAAGCTGACCCAAAAAGAATAGAAAAATCACACGATCGTATAAAGCGAATTAAGTACAATCCAGTGACCTACAGGAAACCTTTCGACTTGAAAGTAATTTTAAGTATAAATTCCAACAAAAGGAATTAAAATTGTAACTAAATTTTTAAGTTTCATTCTTCCAATTCTTCTTCTTAATCCTCTTTCACCTAGGTCAGTCAACGAGTCATTAAAAAACCAAATAAAAATTTTTTCCGTCATCATCATTACTTAACACAAAATATAAATAAACCATCGAACCATGAAAGGAATCAACATTATTAAAAAACTCGATGAAAATAAAGTGACACATAAAAAAAAACTTTAATTCCTTCTTTTCATGTAGCCAGATTACCGAGAATAACAATACAGAAAAGAGAGAGAAGAAAAGGAAGAAGAATGAGGAACAAATCTTTAAATAGCTAGCGTATTTCGGCAAGAATGACTTTATGAAGGAGATAAAAGAAAAAGAGAAATGAGATGAGAAGAATGGGACTCAAAAAAAGACGGGGACGTACATATATGTATCTCAAGTCGATAATACAATAAAGATAATTTGATGAATTAATTTCGGTTTAAGAAGTGAGCCAACAAAAGGGAAAAAGATTAATGCACAAAAGACCAATGGATCTTTAAATGTGTGTCTCTCTCTTCGCTTCGCTTCTTTCTTTTAACCTTACTCTTCCTTCAATTTTTATTTATTATTGTATTATGCCATATATGTGAACTTTGTACACACCAAAAAAGCATCAGGCGAATGCCAAAAAAAAAATTGTTTTGATGCCCGAGCTGGATGGAATTTGGTTGAGTTTTAAGGTTTTGGTTTGATCACTAGTCTGACGGTCCCTTCTGCCGCTCCCTTCCCTCATCCCCTTCCTCTATGAATACCTCGCTCTTTCACTGATTGAGCTTTCACTGTTAATAGCCGGCGCACGGCATAGAAAAGTCAAGGAACCTAGTTCTAGATCAGCATGAGTCTCATTTGAGGTTGATTAACATCGAATCATGATCCAAGCCAGAATGAACCAACTCCTACCTCAAATGCGTCACTGATTGAATAAGCTACCACGGCATGAGTTAGGTTTGATGCCGATTCACGACGAATTGGCACACGGCTGAATATTCCTTCAAACAGGACTGCACCCTCCCTGCAAAACTGAATATGTCCCTGGATTAAGTGAGCTACCGAAAAATGCATGGCGTAAAACAGTCAAGAAGTTCATCTCTAGACCGACATGAATCTAGTGTCCCATCCATTCCGGTTGTATCGGATGATTCAGTGTAAGCTGCCGGAAGGGACATGCTGTTGAAAAGTCGAGAAACTTACTCCTAGAACAGCATGAGTCGATTCAAGTGGAATCTTACTCAAAACCAGAATGACACCCACTTTCTGGATGTGCCACTGATCAAGTGAGCTGCTGGAAGGCGCAAGGGGTAAAAAACGTCGAGAAATCATACTCCAGACTGGCATGAGTGTGCTGCCGAAAGGCACATAACGGACAAAAGTCAAGAAACCTACTCCTAATCCGTCATTAGTCTGGTCTGAGGCCTAATAGAATCTACACATAGAATCTTACCCCAAGCCAGAGTCACACTAGTCTGACTGTGGATTTATTCATAGTCAGGCATAGTCATACACTGCCATGGCAAGTTGAATAATTTTAAAATTCCAGAAACCTCAATAATCCTCACAAAAGAACCACCTATTGCTCGGGCAGCACCAAAAGTCTCTTAAAAAGAAAGATTACAGACGAAAAAAGAACGAAACGAAGAATGAAAATAAAGATAAATAAGACGAGGAAATACAATAATCTTAAATTTAATAGACATCATTTTAGGCATTTTAAGTTTGTGCTGAGCTGCTAGTGAATTGTGTGGCATTAGTTGCTACTAATATATTTTTTGAGCTCTAATATATGGTCTTTATGTCAATGAATGAATATAATTCATAAATAATCCACAAAAAGTGTGATTTGGGTAGAAAAGCAACTCCAAAAAATTCGACTGGAACCGCAAGTTAAATTAATGAAAATCTCCTCTCGTTTCTCTATGACTATACAAAATTTATCTATTCATAAATTTTACAATATAAAAGCTTAAGCACTAAGCTGTTCCAATTTCATGAGATTATCAATAAAAAAATTTGAATTTTAAATGACATGTAATCGCTTTTTCGTTGAGGCTTTTTTACTTCTACTTCCATAGATATGTAAATGAATACGAGAAAATTAATTAAAAAGTATCAAGTTATTTTGTAAGAAGTAATTTATACAGGTTTAATGATTATTTTGGAATTAGAGTTTGTCAGTTTGACTAGTAATTGGTTGATATATATTTCAATATCTGATGGGACGTGCTGTGAAATCTTGTAATTTAGATGGGGAATTAGTTATAAATGATGTAAATTAGAAGGTAACTTCTGGATGAAGCATCACACAACTCTGAAATGCGCTGAAGCCGATACTTTGTAAATATATTTGAGGAATGACTAAGTACGACTCGGTACATCATGGTTCAACTCGGTACAGCATGATATGACTCGGTATAGTAAGGTACGAACCGGTACAGCACGGTACGACTCGGTACAGCATGCCAAAACTCAGTACAGTATGGAATGACTCGGTACAGCATGGTACAACTTGGTACAGCATGATCCGACTCGGTACAGCATGGTAGGACTCAGTACAGCTTGGCACGACTCAGTACAGCATGATACGGCTTTGTATAGCATGGTACGACTAGGTAAAGTTTATTAGGACTCGTTATAGCATGGTGTGACTCTGTAGAGCATGGTACGACTCGGAACAGCATGAAACGACTTGGTATAACATGAAACAACTCGGTACAGCATGGTATGACTTAAGACAGAATGGAACGACTCGGTATAGCATTTTTTTAGCTTGGTACAACTTATTATGAATCGGTACAGCATAGAACGACTAAGTACAGCATGATATGACTCGGTACAGTCTAATACGACTCGGTACAGCATAATTTAACTCAGTATAGCCTTGTACGACTCGGTATAGCTTTGTACGACTCGGTACTGCATATTACGAATCGGTACAGCTCGGTACAGAAGATTCCAGCGGTGTACCTATACAGTATCGTAATATCCCATCATCGAAGAAATCGACCCTTATTCTTAACATTAGACATCATTCCCGTATTCCCTTCCCAAAACTTCCATCAAACTAGCACAAAATCACATTTCCATTCAAATCATTGATTCCAATTCCTAATTATTCTCGTGCTGCGTCAAAAAATAAATTAAAAATAAACCGAAAAATTCCCTCTTTCCAATTTACTTTGTTGCCAATGAGAAATTTAAATTGCTGAACCCTAATTTGATCTACCATCCGACTGTCCTCAGGTCATCAATTTTCAATTTAATTACTTTTTTTTGGTTCCTCCGTTTGTTCCGTTTTTTTGTATTTTTGTGTGTTAATGCTAATCATAGTATTTTGATCGAAGAAAAAAAAGGTTAAATTTGGAAGGTAAAAAAGAATTTTAAATTTGAAATACATTAAAGATTTTTCATAGCCCGAAGACGTGATACCTGTCTATTTAAGCTCCTTTTAATATTATCCTTTGAAGATGAAATAATAGATGAATTTGAATTGAAATGTGATTGAGTGATGAGTTTGTAACTTCCACGTTTTGTTGGAGTTTTAGAGGGCAGATGTACTATATAGTCATTTATTCTTGAGATTTACAGGTCTAACTAGAGTTTCTCGATGCTTTGGTCTCGACGAGTTTTTCAGTCCGAGACTGAGACCCAGACAGGGACAGAGATCAACACCCAAACCGAGATCGACACCCAAACCGAGATCAAGACCCAAACCGAAATCGACTCCCAATCCAAGATCAAGACTACATCAAGATCCAAACTGAGACCGAGACTCAAAACGAGACCGAGACCCAAAAGGAAACCGAGACAAAACGAGAATTCTCAGAAGTCTCGGTCTCAACATCCAAGACTTTTGAGATTGGGTCTAAACTCGATCTAAGATTTGGAGATCTTGATCTCGGTCTTGAGCAGGATTGGGAAGTCTTGGTCTCGTTCATAAGAACCCTTTAGGTCTAACAGATCACTTAATTGAGAATCATAACCTCCCGTCTTTGATGACCTTTCAAACTGACTCTTTCGCTGCTTTTCACTTGACGATGTCCAATCCTAGGTACAATCTGAAGGATAGAGTTGTCTTTAAACAATCCCTACGTGCGGCAATGGGCCCTCAAGACCCCCAGTCAAGGAAGTTAGCAAGTAGTAAGCATAATCCAATCAATACACTATTGAATTACACTAAATTTTCTCCAACTATAACTTTTTATTCATTTTCATAAAGATTCACAAAATTTCAATTTGCTCCACCAATGATTTTCTTGATGCCACTGAAATCAGTGCCGCATTTACCAAACCATGTCTTCATGCTCGAGCAAGCTTTCTCATTTGTTGGTTTCCAGGCAGCAGTTGGGCAATTCTATAAGCAAATTTCCAATATTCTTAATAAATCAATTTAAATAACTGTAAAAAACCTTACAGCAAATGAATCCAGATGGATGCAAGTAAACAATGCAACATACTGTGCATCACAATCTTCTTTTTTGATGTTAAATGGTGCTTTTGAGAAGAAGTCAGTAACTTTAGTAAGATCACTCATTAGACCCTTTTGGCAATGATCAAAGGCATCTTTTAGTGGCTGCTTCCAGAATTCGACATCTTTTGTGACATATTTATCGACCATTTTAAGGAAAGCATCTTTGTCTACTGTGTTGTCTTTTACTAACTTCATGTCGTTGAAGATTATTTGTGACACTTTCTGTAAGGAAATTAAATGGATTTTTTAGAAGATGTATAATTGGGTAAATATGCTTAGATAGTCAGGGATATCCAATTTTAGTCAGGAATATTGAGGAATAATGAGGTAAGTCGGAAGTAGGACTATTAATTGTTGTACAGAAATGTATGGGCTACCAGTGTTAAGTAACGACGGATAAGAATAGCATGTCTGAATTTCATGCATTTTAGATGCGCAGGCCTGCAGTTTTCGACTGTATCTTATAGTTCGACCACAACTGCTAGTCTGCAATTTTGGACGGATCCTACTAAAAAGCCTTATTGCTAATAACCACCAGAAAGACCCAACACAGCTCCCAAAATATCAAAATAATACTCACACAGACAACTAAGTAGCTATTTTTTCCATCAAGTGACATATTTTTGACCATTTCTTGAATTTTCTTCTCGATCGCAGCTTCAGTTATGTTTGGAAATGTACAACATGCCTACAAATTGAACAACATCCATGTTAGATCATTGCACTAAAAGTTTGTGAAAAATTCAATGAACTCACATCAAAATTTCCATTGACTTCCGCGGGAGCTTGATCACAATCACCAGCGAGCACTCCATACTGGAAATGATAAAGTCTTTTGATTACTTCAGACAAACTCAAGCAAATTTCATGTTTTGTCGTAAAATGAATTAAGAGATGCCATGAGGGCATCAACGCAACACTATTTTACAGCTCTAAATTTTTAGGCATTTTTTGAGCATTCATTAATAGCTTGATAAAGCAGTCATTTGAACCCAAATAGCACAAGTCAGTTAATCGATCCAAAATCCGACAAAAGGTCATGACTCTGGCATTCTGATTTAAATTTCATGCATCAGACTCAGCCGACCTGGAGCAGGATTTTTGATAGATTCTCCAATTTATGCAATTTAAGAGAATCCATATAGGCTCATTTTAAACTCTGACTTCTATGTAGCTTCCATATGAATTACAAATGGGAACTTGTGCATCTCTTGTATAATAATCATCAATACTTACACTTGTAAAAGCAACAATAAAGTTAACAAAAATTAAATACTGTAAAGCCATGTTGTTTACTTTATCACTTTCAATATAGTGTCTAAATTCAAACTGATAATCGACAGATGAATATTTCTGCCTTTTAATACCCAAGTTGGTGGTCAACAAATGAACTGGGTTTGTCCAATATCAAATATAAGTATTGTAATCAATTGAAAATAAATACACATTTGTTTTTGTAAAGGTTGGAGATTTTTTTGCAGCAGTTTGTTAAAATGATTGGTAATTTTACTAGAATGATGTCATGTAAGAGCATGCCTGAAAGGTATGTGAAGTAGAAAATGCTATCGACGTGGCTATAGATGAACATAATTCAAGCTTGAGGTCAACCTGAGGTCAGATTTGCATGGGTTCGCAGAATTCGGTTCAATTCTAGAGTCACTTCGGCCTGAATCAGCAATTCATGTATCCAACCAGCTTATCATTCCATAATAATGCCAGACAAACCACAAAAATTATAATAAATCTCACAACTTTTTGCTGCGTCTAAATTGCTAGGTGATGACTCTTATTGAAATTGACTTTTTTTTTTTGCAGACAAACTATGAATTGAAGTTTATCATCCATTATTGAGCGTTTATGTTTGTTTTTTATAGATCATTATTGAGTCACTACCTTGAGTTGTCAATTGCGATGACGAATGGCATTGACAGTGAAAAATGAATTTTGAATGATGGTCATTTGGTTAATGAATAATGTTGTTTGATTTGGTTTAATTTGATTTATTCTGATTAATTCTGGTTTATTAAGCAGCCATATGGATGTCACATAAAGGCGGCTCCAATTAAAAGAGCTTCAGCTGAGTCTTCTTAATTTATGTTGTTCGGGATTGTTCCGAACGGCACAAAATCAGAGTTAATCATTAAGAAATCCGGCAACAGGTCGACGTGACTCTTTCTTAGTGCCAGATTCGATGACCATGTCAAAGTCACGCCGATCTGGTGCCAGATTTTGGATCGATCAACCAACTTGTGCTATTCGAGTAATCAGGGTATTCTGCTGTCCGGTCACAATAGAATAAAAATTCATATTTTATTCTACAATATTAAGAATCTAAAAGAATCCTCATTCAAATACAAACCCCATAAAATCAACGTGGAAGTATCACTCCTCCCTCATTCCTATTCCCTTTTTAAGATACACAAAAAATATATCTCATTTCACTCAGAGGCTTAATTTTCAATTTATTTAGGAAAGAAGAACAACAAAAAAAAATGTGAATGAGTAAATGATTGAATGGAATTGATGAGGATGAAGGCAGAAGGTTGAAAAATGTATAGAATCTTCAATAATTATCTACTATTTTTTTTTATTGTAATTTAAGGGTTCTCTTCTCGCTCTACCAAACATTTTAAATCTTATCTATCTTAAATGTGTCGGTCTAATGACGTCTCGTTCACCTCCTGCTTCTCTCATCGTCATGATTATCGTTTTGGTTAGAAGAAATAAAAAAAAAGACAATACGAATTGGGATTTTTTAAGTGAGGAGGTTTTTGGGGAATTGATGAGGATTAGGCGCATTTTGAAGGATAGTGAGGTTTTGTAGGTAGGCGATTAAATGAATCTCAATCCATCTTATGGATCTCATGGAGATGGATCTCATGGATCACAATTGATCTGAACGGCTAGTGAAGTAAGTAAGTAAGAGGTTAAATAAGTCTGTTAACTATGATAAAGTCATGATTTCTTGAAGATTGTACTGTCAGTTCTGCAATTAATGAGTCTAGACTTGATGAGGCTCATACAAACTGTAAAAATTTGAAAAAATTGGCACCAATCTTAATATAAACCTCGGAAGTGAACATTTTAGGTGATAAGTGACAAAATGATCACAGAAGTGACAAACCTTGTCCCCTGAGCTGTCTCCCTCCTTATAAACTGTATTTCCTAAATTACTGCGCTACGTACTGTCTCAAAAGGCATAATTATGATTTAATCAATCCCTATGCTGAATCTTAC
This sequence comes from Chironomus tepperi, assembly GCF_022539635.2. Lineage (NCBI taxonomy): Eukaryota > Metazoa > Arthropoda > Insecta > Diptera > Chironomidae > Chironomus > Chironomus tepperi. The sequence continues at coordinate 374,927 of NW_027226583.1, forward strand.
TCTTAGAATTGAGAATTATTAAGTGATATCTAGCAACAGATTCTGCGAAAACTAGCAGAAGGTGCCGTTTTGGCCGGAAACAGAGGCCAACCGTTAATAAATCGGTTGGCTACTGTTCCTGACCAAAACGGCAACCGTTAATAAATCGGTTGGCTTCTGTTCCTGTCCAAAACGGCAACTTCTGCTAGTTATTAACGCCCTACGATTCACAGTGAATCAAAAAGAACTAATCATCAAGTGATATCCACTGAAACATGAGGCTACAGGTGACTGCTAAAGAAGGTCCTAAACCACCATAGATCGGCATGGTCATCAACAAGAAATTGATCAAAAATACCCTTAAAAATTCAAAATCCTAATAATTTCAAATCCCAAAATGCCCAGCAATCCCAAAATGCCCAGCAATCCCAAAATGCTCACCAATCTCCAAGAAAATCCCACAAAAATCATGCTAAATAGAGATTACAAATTTCTGAAATAAATATCAAGAAGGCAACCCAAATAAAAAAAGATGTTTCATTCCCTCTCCTTAATTTATCGCTTTTAAAAAGAGCTCAATAATCGGCCCAACTTCTTATTCTTCATCTCTTCTCCTTCTTCATGTGATTGCGGTTGAGAAAAAAAGAAGGGAATTGAGAAACGTATCATTAATATATTTAAAATTACATGAAAGTAAAAAGTATAAAAAAAGAGCGATAAAATCAGTTGTTAGAACTTTTTTTCCTTGATTAATCACGTTTTACAATTAAATTTTTTTAACCTTTTTTCTGATTAAGGACAGACATGATTTCATTTTCAATCTCGTTCTATTACACATTTTACACCTTAAAAAGTAATCCAATATTGATTCTGTCAGAGTGGCGAACGTATGTAATATAATCATGAGTTATTTCATAGGTACTCTAGTACTATGACTCATAGCACGTCATCATTGAATCAATTTAGATAAGATAAGAGATTTGGATGTAATCGAAGAAGAATAGTTGTTGATTGGGGAATTAAAAAGGGCTTATGGGTGATGGAGATGATGAGGTATAGTCGTGTAATTGAGGTCATAGCTATTGCGAATCTTAGAAAGTATGCAAAAAAATTGCAAAAAAAAAATTATTTGTTCACTTTTTAAATGCTTGATTTTCGAGCGATTTCTGATGAATTTTTCAGTTATTTTGACAATTGATGGACATTATTAGGCTAACACACGGAGGAGAAAAAGCTGAAATTCTGTTCATAGACCAGCATGAATCTGGCTTCAGACTAGATTCAATTGAATCCAACCATAGGCCAGCATGTCTCTTTGAGCTTTAATTTAGATTCAATTGAATCCGACTTTAGAGTCAAGTCGGTCTGGGGACGGATTTTCGGCCGTTTTTAAATCGTGTCATTTCTGAGTTGATGTCAATTTAGTCAGAATCTTGCATTGAATTCCTTCAACATTTCTAGTAACATGATTTACTGTGAATTGTTTGATTTTAGTGATAAGATTTCAAAATAAAGTGTGAAATGTCATGAAATGTATGAAATGTCATTGCTACTTACTTACTTGCTTCGCTGGCCGTACAGATCAATTGTTATCTATGACCTCCCTCAGATGTTGCCTAAAACTAGTTCAATCACCGGATACCGCTTGCCAATTTCTGATTGCAAATGCGATACTATCTTGATCGACAGCTTCTTTCTATTAATTCTTTGGCCGTTTACATGACCATTTCAAATGTCATTAATTATAACATTTAGAGATAGTTTTAAGCTACCAGACGGATCTGTTGCTTTACATCCCAGCTCTCAAGGGTGTATGATTGCTGAGATTAAACAGTTCATCTAACGATGCAGAAAACATTCCAGACAGTCAACTAGTCAACCACCCTGCCAAACAGTCAGTCTACCAATGTGAAAGTATAAGCATTATTACTCCAATAATACGCTAAAAATTAATTTCTATAGTATTCCTTATAAGTGCACAGTCTACAAAATTGAATACTTAATCCAGCATCAAGAAGACTTGACCCATCTCTCCATCTCTAACTAAAAGGTCACGTAGCAACGGTATCTTACCAACCTATTCAAAAGCATCTTAAGTATTCATTAAACAAAAATCCTAAAATATTCATCTACATTGTAATTATCAATAACGATTATGATAATTTTATAATTATTGAATCCCATTCAATGTTAAACCTCAGAAATCTTTCTAAAAAACTCACAAAAGGTCGACATTTAATCCATTCAATCTGAATTCATTCATTTCACAAAATTTATTCAGCCATTCTAATACTTTAAGTCTTAAAAAAACACTAGATAATCTATCGAAATAAATTGCAGCTCCTATATTAGGAATTAATAATTAAGATAATCATTACCAGTACAGACATAAAATTTATGTTCCACAAAAAGAGATTATCACTAAATGTCTTATAATCATTAAGATTAAGTCTGTCATATACAATACAAATGCTAATGAATATGATGTGAATAAGGAAATTCTTAGTATTATGTCATAATCTCCAACAGAAGTGAATGGCACACAGGAAAAAGGCAAACAAAAACAGAAACGATGAATGTAAATAAGATTTTTTGGAAGTAAGACAAAAAAGTTATTTTTGGAGATTAAAATAAATGCAATAAGTCGCTTCTTTTGAAGAATTTTTAGCAGACCTTTTGTAAATCTCAAACACATGATATGCCAATTTATGGATTCGATATGGAATGGATGATAATGCAAAATATTTGGACATGGATATTGATCAAAACTAGGTCAAGTCGAAGGTTAAAAGTGAAATTTTTGGAATTTTTGAGTGATGGATTTACAATGTTAGGCTACAAATTGTGTCTTTAAAGCTAGTTTGAGTTATCTTCATGATATTTACTCGAGCAGCTACTAGAATGAGCACAATGCAGTCACTAGGGAGTCTCTATGTTGAACCGATGACTGCATGGCGTGAGGACACCCTGACGGTTACATGATGGTTGATTTTGACCTATTACTACTTACTTACTTCCTTGGCTGAGGCGCGAGGACCCATTAACGAGCATATGAAATGTCTGAAGACAGCTTCTATCCTTCAAAACTTCTTTGGATATTCGACCTAACGTGACCTTTTGAAATGTCATTAATTATAACATTTAGAGATAGTTTTAAGCTACCAGACGGATCTGTTGCTTTACATCCCAGCTCTCAAGGGTATCTGGTTGTTGCGATACCACGCTTCAACCAGCCACCCAGCTAGGTCCAGCCAGTCAGTCATTCAAAAATAAATTATAAGCATTCATCCTTTCTAAAACGCGCTAAAAATTAATTTCTATAGTATTCCTTATAAGTGCACAGCTAACAAAAATGAATGATTAATCCAGCATCAAGAAGACTTGACCCATCTCTCCATCTCTAACTAAAAGGTCACGTAGCAACGGTATCTTACCAACCTATTCAAAAGCATCTTAAGCATTCAATCCTAAAATATTCATCTACATTGTAATTATCAATAACGATTATGATAATTTTATAATTATTGAATCCCATTCAATGTTAATCCTCAGAAATCTTTCTAAAAAAAAATATTCACAAAAGGTCGACATTTAATCCATTCAATCTGAATTCATTCATTTCACAAAATTTATTCAGCCATTCTAATACTTTAAGTCTTAAAAAAAACACTTCTCTATTTTAGATAATCTATCGAAATAAATTGCAGCTCCTATATTAGGAATTAATAATTAAGATAATCATTACCAGTACAGACATAAATTTATGTTCCACAAAAAGAGATTATCACTAAATGTCTTATAATCATTAAGATTAAGTCTGTCATATACAATACAAATGCTAATGAATATGATGTGAATAAGGAACTTCTTAGTATTATGTCATAATCTTCAACAGAAGTGAATGGCACACAGGAAAAAGGCAAACAAAAACAGAAACGATGAATGTAAATAAGACTTTTTGGAAGTAAGACAAAAAGTTATTTTTGAAGATTAAATTAAATGCAATAAGTCGCTTCTTTTGAAGAATATTTAACAGACCTTTTGTAAATTTTAAACACATGAAATGCCAATTTAAAGATTTGATATGAAATGGATGATAATGCAAAATATTTGGACATGGATATTGATCGAAAGTAGGTCAAGTCGAAGGTTAAAAGTGAAATTTTTGGAATTTTTGAGTGATTGATTTACAATGTTAGGCTACAAATTGTGTCTTTAAAGGTAGTTTGAGTTATCTTCATGATATTTACTCTAGCAGCTACTAGAATGAGCACAATGCAGTTACTAGGGAGGCTCTACGTTGGCTACGTTGACTAAATGGCGTGAGAAAACCCTGGCAGTTGCATGATGGCTGATTTTATACTTCTGATTTTTACTATTACTACTTACTTACTTCCTTGGCTGAGGCGCGAGGACCCATTAACGAGCATATGAAATGTCTGAAGACTCTATTCTTCGAAACCTTCTGCCAGTTCGGGATATTAAGGACTCTAGCGTCCTTTTCAACACATGCAATCCAGGAATTCTAATAGGATTTTGACCTATTATTACTAAAAGTGAAGCTTAATGGACCGTGCTCTTCCAGACAAAGGATATGTTCGTAAGTATGCTCACAAAATTGAGTATGTTCTATAATATTGAGCAGGTATCCTCATAAGCACGCTCATTTTGGTAAGCATCCGCATTGTCTGTTAATTTACAATATTCAACTCAAAATTCAAGCCCGAACAGTTCAGTATGGTCTTTAGAGAATCGCTAAGAAGTCACATTGCCGGCAAGACTTGGAGGTGTCCAAAAGGCATCATGATGGCTGTTTTGGATCAACAAATTCCAAAACAGTCTATTCTTAAGCATATTAGTTGTTCGTGCTAATAAGCGTTACCCACACCTGACTTTACTCTTAAGAACACGCTCTTTGTCTGCTAGCATTTCCATTCTAAATATATTCTCGACTCATATTCAATTACACAGCAATAAACCCAAAATAAAAATCCATTAAAAACTTATAAATCACGAACCAAATGCAAAAGTACTCAATTCATCACAACCGGCAATCATCCATAAATAATCAAATAATCTCAAAGGATTTCATCCATCCAGAACCTCTTATTCATCAATTCAAATAACGATTTCTATAGAAAACTCTATAAATAGAGAATAGAAAACTCATGAGATTAATTTAGATTTCATCATAATTCATTAAAAATGAAGAATATTTCCTGAATGCTGAACAGACACAAAATGAATCCATAGAAATCTATAATTTATATAAGATTTTTATCTATTTCGGTCTATCCATTTAAGGGACCAACATCAGAACATAAACAACATTTAATAATGTTAACAATAATAATTTTTTTTGTTTTGTATTTTTTTGAAGAATTAAATGAGTAATGAAGTTTGTGGAGTCAGTGGGATGAAAGCGCATTTTTTAGATCAAAATTAAAGAAACTTTAGAATAAATTGAATAATAGATTCGAGCGGCACAACGTGGCAAATTGCATTTTTTGTTGTAATAATGAATCGAAACCAGCCATCATCATGCTGCCGGGACAATTTTGCGTCTTATCGTTAATATGGTGATGTAGCGATGCCCTACCGAGCATACCATGCTGTTTGGGAGAAGAAATCATCCGGCTGGTTCATTCATTAGGTACCTTACATACCATTCGAGCTAATTTGACAAAAATCGTATGTTCCGGGTAGACTTCCGAATATTTCTAGCAGAAGAAGTCGCTAATAAGCGGATATGAAGGTAGTTTTTGGTCTCAGTCTTGGGCATTACATATCCCCAATTGACACTAGGCATTAATGTTCAACTCAGAGTCGGCAGGACTTTAAAGTGAAGTCCGGACTCCAAAGTCCTGCCAACTCTGGTTTAACTCAGGTGCTGGGGATCAAATACCTTGTTAATAAGCCTTGACCGAAACTGGACGCAGCATACAGTTCATGGCATTTTTAAATGCCATTTCTGAAGGATGTGTGCCGCAACGCACAGTTTAAACAACACTAGTCTAGCTGATAACTAGTTGACTTATTAGTTCACCATATCAGGTATAAAGCAGACATGAAAGCAGCATTGGAACTAAAATTATAGGATCTGAATGTCGAATACCCAAAAAGACACCTTGTCTGGTGACTAAACTCTAACTCAAGTTTCTCACAATTCCAAAAATAACAGCTTATAAAATTAAGGCAAAAAAAAATAAAAAAAAAATCTGTTTTGTAAGCATCATCGGACGTCCAAGAGATCTCTTCTAAAGAAAAAGAAACAAAAATTTAAAACGCTTCATTCGGGTGTGCCATAAATTATGACAATAAAAAAAGAGCAACGCATGAGATCAACAACAAAGATATTTCCTTTGAAATTGTTAATTTATTCATGAAGAGCGTTAAATCTAAATTATATACAATTAAAAATGGGGAATAAGATGAAAATTTTTTTTGTATGTGTCATGGCATGTATATCATGTCGGGTTAAGGAATATATGTGAATATTAAAATAATATATGTCATAAGATATTTCGCTTCTGGTCGCTTCTCTGTGGTGTATATCAAATAAATTATATTCAATATTATCGTCTAAACATCCCATGTGTATACAAGACCCTCTATGCTCTCTATGCTGTACCTAATAATAACAATAATAATCGTATCGTCTGTTATGAAAATCTCAACAACTATCTCATATCAGTTGAGAATGTTATAATAAATTATTTTTGTTATGTTATTCATGCATACAAGTGCTGGAGGCCATCAAATCATGAAGGGTAGAATTTGAAAATCACGCAGTTGTATCAAATTATATTGGAATATGATAGAAAATTTATGAAAAAAAATTTAATTGCGAGGAATGTTTTAATGAGATATGGAATAAGTGTTTGGGAATAAATTAGAAATTAATTTTATTTATGATAAATTTATGTATTATATTGTTAACCTCGAACGGCATGATGCAGTGAATTACACTATTCAGCCGGCAAATTGATTGGATTTTGATGTAAATCAGCGGTGTTCTAGCAACTTTGCCACTCGGGAACAAAATTTCAGATTTGTATTGAAATTGCTAGAACTTAGATATATAATCAATGTCTACTTCATTACTGCAACAATGTTTCAAAGTAGAAATCAAGTATTTCACCTGACTCGCTTCTAAGTTGAACAAACGTAAAATGTCAATTTTAATACTAGACACACGTATTTCTAGACAGTATGATCTGTTCCAATTGAGTGTTACTAGAATTTTTGCATAGTTTGAACTAAGATTTTCAATAATCATAATCAAAGGCTCTTACAAGTCCTACCTGAGCTGGATTAAAGAATATTTAGTGAGTCTGATGATTACAAGGTTATACAGATTGTAAGATATCCGAAATGATGACTCTTCTCGAACTATAAGATACATCCGTAGACAACAGTCGTTCTCATCAAAATTTTAATAAATACAGTTTTAAGGTTCTTAGCAAAACCATATAGTATTTTGTAAAATATGTAAATCAGTCTGCTAACGCGGATTTAATTAATTATCAGTTGTCAGCAGGCTCCTTTCTGAATCATGTTTTTTGTCCAACCTTATAAATGACATAGAAGCAATTTCATAGCCTAATGTCTGCTCTACTCTAAAGGTTCAGGGCCTATATGTATGCTCTAATCTAGGGGTTTCAATTCCGGGATTGATTTATGTTGTCATACATTTTGAAGAATTGAAAACCCTGAACTAATCTCGGATGATTATTGGTCTCGAAAATTAATCGAATACAAAATTGATGTTAATTATAATGCAAATTTTTAGCCACTTGAAAAAAGAACATTTGAATTTAAATCAAATCTTCAATACAAAATTCAAATATATTTCGATTATTGCAAGTTTTTTAACCATTTCCTAGGATACAAATCAATTGTACTAAATCTTCGCTTTTTCAATAGTTGGACTTAAAATAAATATTATTTTTAATAAAATCTCATATTTTTAGTTTAGTCCCCTTAGTAACTTTAAAAACATCATTTAACCCTGCATTTTTAAAAACACAGCAATAAAAAAATAATCCTATTCGAAAAAATACAAAACAAGAGATTAACAAAATTAGAAAATTATACACACAAAAATCATTAAAGTCGAAGCCGAACAGAGAAAGATGTAAAGTGAAAGGATGAAAATTGATGTAGGTTTTGGAGACAATAAAAAGGGACTTTAGGCATAAATATAAAACAGTCAAGTAAATATGTCCGCATTATGTCTTAAATCTAAAGCGATAAAAATGTTTGTGTTCTTTCCTATTTTTTGTGCCTCATTCTGTAAATGATAATAAATGGAATAATCATAAAATAATCTCAGAGAATTTTTATTCTCGTCTCCCTCATGTTCTTACATTTTGGGAATGTATATTTAAATCCTCAAATGCCTTAAAATATACTTTTTTATGTACACACACCCGTAGGAGATATTTTTATGACAATAAATTGCAAAAATGAGATTGTTCTGTAATATTTGATTAATGTCAACTGAGAAATACGAGATTTTACCACGATCTAATTATAAAAGAGAAATGACAAGTAAGATAGCGGTGAATTATTTCATTTTCTTTTATCTTTCTCGGATTTTTTTATTCGATTCGTTTGTTTTATTAGAAATTTTTTGACGTTCTTAAAATATTTGAAGATTTTTTTGCGTTTGGAATATTTAAGATGAGATTTATGCACATTTTATTGGGAATTCTGTGTCTTAATGAGTCTAAATGTTACTTTTTTGGATACTTGCTTCAAATCCAGAACTCGATGTCGACTTTGTCGTATGAAGTCGAGTCGAATTTTCTGTACAAATTTGAGTCGACGTTAAGCTCTGCTTCATTAAATTTTGATATTGAAAATCCTTTCAGCACTACCGCTAGACAATAGACCATATTATCTTCTAATTTTAAAGCACTTTTCTATACAGGTTAGATCAAAAAGACTCAATTTTAGAGATATTGCCAAAATAATTGACGTCAAAGATAAAGTCACGAAATTTGCCACATTATTAAGTTCGTTCTTGAATAGCACAAGTCGGCTAATCTATTCAACATCCGAAACTAGATCTACGTGACTCTGGCCTAGGATTTGAACCGAATTGACAACAAATCATAGTCACGTCGCCAGGAACGCGATTTTTGATCGATTTCGATGCATATAGTAACAATAACTCAGCATCTATGAACCAACGAATGCTTCGAAAGATCAAAAATACGTTATAGCTAGTTATTTAGCTTTATTAAGATATCCATCCATCTCCGTAACAAAATCTCGATAAAGAACTCCCATGACTCAAGAGCTTAACGTAAAAGTGAATTGTCCATTAAATGCTGGATAATCGCAAAAGTCTGATTTAATAACTTAAAAGCGTTATTTTTGACTCAAGTGAATTCCAGTTAATGACTTGTTCTAACGAATTTTTGTCTTATTCGTGAATGATTTCCCACTAAATCCTTTACTACTTCCTTGATTGGACAAGCATTTGTTATACCTAATTACAAATAAGTTAATGTCTAGTTATTATCTTGTTCTAACGCACTTGAGTTCATTACTGATGCTATAATAAAATTGCAAACCATCTCCAAACTCCCTTTTGATTAATATATGCGGCTTAATAAGTGAACGACCCTAATGGGATTGGCTTCTTAAACACTGCATCATAAATTATCCTCATTTATTTATTTAACAAAAATCGTGAATAGCCTTAAATCGATTTTGAATTATGAACACTATCGCATGTCTTAAATCTTCAAAAAAAAAACGTATAATTCACATAAAAAAGCCAATTTAAACACACAAATCAATTCAATCGTCATAAATCATCGATGAGCTCGTTAAATAAATCACAAGTTTTGCTCATTAATGAGATCGTACGTGAGTGCTTAACGGACAACAATCAGAGATATAATAAAAGGAATATTCTTTATCTTAACAAGTAAATTGCGTTAAAATTATAAAGACGCAAAAAAGGAGAATTAAAGACAATAAATTTATTAAAATAACAATAATTCATCAAGCATAAAGCATGAAAAGGAAGGAAAATGGAAAACATATTTTAGTGAGAATGGGAGAATCAGGGGTGTATTTAGAGGGGTTCTGGCTACTCCAGAACTCCTTTTTTTGATAGACGTAAGAATATGCTGAATTCGGTTGACTAAGCTTGAACAATATTAAGCTTCTGAAATTAGCATTGACCCTTAAACAACCATCTTAGCTTATCCAAAAATGGAAACATTGGGAAATTCCGTAACGTTAATCATAGCGGTTATGGACCCCCTCCACCCTCAACTTAGATTTCGATCTAAGATCGACAAATTCTCGAAACCGAAACCGAGAATACCAAGAAAGTCTTGGTCTTGCTATCGACATCGGCATCGAGAACCTTTACCAGCACCATATCGCTTTGCAACAAAATTATGAACCAAAATGTGAATTCTGGAGCAAAATTGACTGTTAACCAGTTGAAGAGGGAATTCGTAGCCTCTTAAGCGTTCTGGAACTTCCGAGCATTCATAAACTAGCTTTAATTCTCCAAAAACGATCTGACTTCCCTCAGACTAACCAAAAGACACTAACTGACCTTGTTTCCAATTCTAAATATGAAGAACTCGAAGTTGACTCGGTTTTTGTATGGAAAAGTCGATTCAATTCGATTCAAGTCGATTTACGTCTACTCAAGTCAACTCGACTCCATACTAAATCCAAGTCGACTCCGAGCTCTGCTGAATACACCATCATTACCCTATCATCTCATCCTACATCCCCAGTATGCCCCTGAACCATAACTCACACAAAAAAAATACATAAAAATACATAAATACAGTAAGGATGGAAGTAAAAAAAATAAATGAAATAAAACAGCAAATTAATAAAAATTTATCATTTCATGCTTGAGCATTCTTTTCATACTTTTACTTACTTCTTTCTCTTCCTTTCCATTCATTTCTCATAATTTTTTTTTCTACCAAAGCAACGGATGCTGATTAATGAATCACAGCAACGAAATAATACTTTACAATAATCATAATACATAGGTACGAAGAGATCTTCTCTTTTTCTCCTGTGCTATAACAATTTTGTACTGTAAGATTATTAATAAAGAGGATTATAGCTCATTGCAGCTCAAGGAGAAATTATTTTATTTCTTGTAACTTCATTTTCGAATAGGGAAAGGTGAATGCGAGATGGCTGATTACTTCAACATTCATTAACAGCATGATTTTATTTTTGATGGTATATTGAACATGCAATTAGCTATGGGGTGAACTTGATTGTTGAAGATTTTGTGTTGAAAATTGCATGAAGTTTGAAGGTTTTTGATGGATTTTGATTAATTAGAAATTTCAGAAGAAAATCAGTTTATGACGTTTGGTAATCTAGATAGAAATATTGCATGGTTTGAAGTACTGTTTAGTTCAAACTGTGAAGGACGGCGCACTAGTGCATACTAAAAACTCCATACCATGTGTGGTCTTGGTCGTGGCTCACCACCAAAGCTTCCCGACAAAACTGGTCTTGTCTAAATTAGAGTTCTAAGTTTATTTGTATTGAATATGGATTTAAGTCGACTTGGGGCCTTTTTTACAAAATTCGAGTTGATATCCAGCTGGTGCAGATTCCTAGCATTTCTGATAGAATTTGTGACCGTCCACATTAAATTTAGGATTATATTCATTGATTAACATCACATTATAGTGTTAGGAAGTCTAGTCACCAAGATTCAGAATATTTATAGGTTCATAATGCAGCTGAGTAGTTGATAAATAAGATTAATTTCATTTAACTTAGAATTAACATCATTTCTTGGTTTTAACGAGTCTTTTATTGCATTGGCCATGTCAATGATGTAACCGATAAGATTTTTCATGGATTTTACCTAAATATTGAAGACACTGAGTAGAATACTTCCGAAAATTTCATTTTTAGCCGACTAAAGAGGCCGAACAGCCGTCATGATGTGTTTTGACTCCATTTTAATATAATACTGTCAACAAGGTTACAGATTAGTACCTTAGCGACTATAATGTACTTGCTTGTTCTAACAGACAATGACAAAACTCACCAAAATGTGCGCGGTAATGAATATGCTCAATCAATAAAGAACCATGCTTAATTTTGATGGACACTTTTGTCTCTTTGGTCAGGTAGCTTTTAATAGTCTGAAATACCCTTCATTTAAACCCTTTGATTCACAGTGGATCAATAGAAACCAAAGCTCGAGGAGTCGACTTGGATTATTATGGTGTCGAGTCGACTCTAATCGATTTTAACATACAAAATCTAAGTCGACTTCGAGTTCTAGTAGAAACTTATCATCTATTTCAATGCTCTTACTTATAACATCACAGCTCATGTCCTATTCAACCAAAAACAGCGCCTCATACCCATCCAGCCCTTAAAATACCTTTTTTATCTTTAATTCCATTCCAGTATTTATTTTCATTGACATAATGTCTTGAATGTTGAATAATGTCATTGAAATTGAGAGAAAATTTTTCATCTTTATTATATATTTTTATCTTATTTTACTTTATAGTTAAAAGTACTTGAGAATGCCACTGGCATTAGCAAACATCTAAAGTAAATATGGATAGAATCAGAATGATGAGGGCAAACAACACAAAAAAAAACGAGAATTTCGAGAAACGAGAAGTGGATCTTAATTTATAATCATTGCATGAACATTTTCTGTTCTTCTTTGTGCTTACGTGAACATAAATGAGGTTGAATGATGAAAAAAGGTATGATTGGGGGAAAAATCTCATATCTATGGTATTTTTCTGGATGAAAGGATGTAAGAGGGTGAAAATTTATTGTTGGAAGGGTAAATAGTAATGCAAAATCATAAAAAACAATTTAAATTTAATGCTATTTGTGGATATTTCCTTGTTTTTCACTGACTTGAAATGGAAGTTACTTTCGGGAAAGTTCCATTCATAAAAATAGTTTAAATCCCTCAAATATGATTCATTTAAGCACATCTGAATTACACATCTGAATAAATTCAGAATTTTTTACTCACTTCCAGTTGTGCTTCTCGCATTTTATCAAACTCACGATTCCAGAATTAGACAAATTACGCTAAAATTTTAGACATTTTATTTATTATATTTTTGACGACTATTTATCATCACTGCTGGAGATGGATAATGATGAAAAAAATATAATTTCCTGCTCTTTTAAGAAATCTTTTTTACTCGTAATGGAGAGATTATCATCAGAAATTGTTGAGATTTTCATTATATAGCAGCTTTTTAGGAGCAGGAAATGGGAAACATTTATGAAAGCTAAAGTGATGGAGGATGAAAAATTATTAAGAAGTAAATTGTAAAATTTAGAAGTCAGAAAAATGAGACAACAACTACTAAATTATTGTAGATCTAATGGCTGAATTGGGAGAGTTTGGGGATTATGAAACATTTAGGACAGGGAATTCAAATTTTGGTTCATGATTTTGTTGCCAAATAGTGGAGGATAAGGTTATGCAGGTAGAAATAATTGACGAAAACCCGACAAGTTACAGCTTCTACAGATTACCTCTCTCTCTCTATAAGGTTTCCACCTTCCACCAATCTCCCATCCGCATGTTGCTATTTTCAAATGAATCTCCTTTCATAATTGCCACCTTCCGTCATGCTGACGACCCCTTTCACTCGTTGCCACGTGCTGTAGATGACCCCTGCAGGGCTTTTGCTGATATCGGCATTTTTGAATTTAATCCATATAATCGATTTATTGAATAAATTTTGTTCTTAAAAACCATTCCAAATTCTACTTATAGTGTTCTGTTTTTGAACTAACGTTATATGACCAGAGTTGACAGAACCTTTAAAGTTTCCACATTGGAATCCTATCAACTCTGCATCTGACCATCACTTGCATCTGAACCTCGTTAAGACGTTTTGATGAATCACTAGTTGACAACTTGACATCATGTCTTGTTAATAACTAGACCTTTGATCGAATAATGACATTTTACTCCTGATCGATCCTTAAAATTATACATTGTCCAATTTGTAGTAAAAGGATTCTACATCATCATCATGCCCGAGCAGCACAATGAGGTGAACTCTATTTCTTGTCATAAAATTGGTCGATATCAGCCGCCAAGTTGCCGTCATACTTACTTACTTACTTCCATGGCGAAGGCGCACTGGAACCAATTGCCGCATTTAGAATTCGTCGAAAGCTGGATCTGTCTTTAGATAACTTCTGTCAGTTAGTTGCCGTCATATCAACTTTGTATCTTACCATTAATGCGGTGACATAACGATACCCTAGAGAACCCGTTGTGTTGTTCGACATGATGTGTCACTAGGGATTATTTCTAAGATTTCATAATTATCAATTAGGCAGATCAAAAACATTCATCATTCTTCTTTATCATCAAACTTCAATTAAAAATCCTTTTTAACCTAAAATCTGATAAAATCAATAACAACATAAAAGGAACACGAAACGCCTTGGCAAAAATTAATGACTAAGATTGAAAATAGAAAGAAAAATCATTCGTCATTGAAGCGCTCATAATGAGGCAGTAATCATTATGTATATAATTCCTATTTTATCCCAAATAACTTTAATAACCCGAGAGAGATGAAATAAATTAGTTTGCGAGAAATTGAAGTTGAAGGCGGTTGTTATGTATGCATGCTTAATACATAAATTCATTCGTCACGTATATAAAATAACATAAAAAGTTTTACGCTTCAAAGCGACTCAAATGTTGTTATTTTCATGCCTTATTCCACATCCTGAATAGGGGCAACATATAACTTATGTTTTCACAGAAAATATAATCGTATTTTATTATGTTTCTAGTTCTTTCTTTTTTCAGCACACAATGGGAAACAGCAGTGGTAATCATACGATAATGAATGAATGAAATATTTTTCTGACATTATTCATTCTAGTGAGTTTTATGCTTACGACTGTCGTTACATTAAATGAATTTTAATCTAATGAAATATCATCAAAATTAAGGCAAAGAAAATATCAACAACAGGAGTTGAATTGGGTGGAAATTATTATTGTGGAAATAGTAGCTTAAGGATATGGAGTTGGGTGGGATAGAAGTTGTAGGATTGTAGCGCATTTGATGACAAGGTTTAAGCACATGAACAAAATAGAAAGATGCTAAAAATTTATTGTTGCTTGAGGCTTGACAAAATCTTGAGAATCTTATGAAAAAATGAATGGTTAGAGCGTAATCAAGCTTAGATCTCAAACAATCCCTCAAATTATAGCACATTTGTGACTAAGGCTCAGATACACAAACAGACAAGGAGCATTTTCATGATTTTGCCCACCAAATTGAGTATGCTGAATTATATGGATTGAGTATACAACCGCTCATTAACGTGGACACGTCTATTGCCTGTTAGTGAGACTCGTCTGAAAGTATGGTATAAGGTGAGTATTTGAGCCTTGTTTGAGAATCTGAATGCTAAAAATTACTACAAAAGCCACGTTCGCTAACACGCGTGCTGTCATAATATTAAAAAGAGCTACGGTACCTTGAAGCGTTATCTTGAAATCGACAAGTGGAAGCCAGCGATCAGGCCAGCTTCAGGTGAGATTTCATGGATCACAATTCCGTACGATCAGCAAAGTAAGAAAGTAATGCGGACTAAAAGGCAAATGCCTTTTAGAGACTGCCAAAAACTTCAATTTTCCCAACAAAATGGACTTAAAACAGCATTTAGGTCCGATCGAGCGAAGTTATGTCCATAGCCCGACAACATAGCGATGCTCTAACAACTCTAATGTGCATCTCAAGTAGAGTCTAGCCTAATTTATCAATCATCAGCCTTAAAATTCCCAATTTCTTTCCAACTAATCCAAAATCACTTTCCATCAATCTCTCCATCTCGCTTTCCTCTCATTCTCATCAGCTGTACATCCATAAACATTCTCAAAGTTCATTCGACTATTATTATTCCAAAAAAGTCCATAACTAATGCGATGTTATTACAATCAATGTAGCAAAAAAAAAATTGTTCAAAGCAGAGATTTTCATTTCTAAATTTCTTAACGCCCTATCCGCACGCTCATTAGAAGCACTACGCCCGACAACAAAAAATAATGTATATTGTGAAAAGAGAGAGATTAAACGAAAAAGATAAATAGATAGCTACAAATGATGATTAATCTTTATTAACAGACGAAAAATATAAAAGTTTTTTTTTTTACACACTCTTTGGGATGTAATGGTGAATAGAATATTCAATAGCATGGGAGTTGTACATTAATGATGGGTATTAATATTTGTTTCTGAGTGCATATACTGGCCCTTTGGGCTCGTTGTGGCAAGGATTCAATATGTTCCCATCGGATAAATCACTTGAAGAAATTAAATTCTGACCATCAGGAAGCACAAGAATAGAAAATTTGGTACGAGGTCCAAACGACAGCTACAGTACCGTCAGGCTAACTTTAGATCTAACCATTAATATGGCAGTGTAGCATTACCCGGTGTAGCGTACCCGATTCGAGCAGTATCCAATGAAACAGGAGCCAGTGTAGCAGTACACGATGTAGCGAACACGTTGTGCTGTTCGAGAGCCCGACATAAAGCGATATTTTGTCTGGCACTTAGTTGACACTTAGTTCTTATGGTTCAAGCTTTTTGGAATTCTGTATCTTCCTTGATGCTGCTCGAGATGCACACGTAGAGCGGAATTCAGTAAAAATCTCGCACTTAAGTCGACACAAACCTATTCCTTTTATGCATTTTTGCTTTTTTTTGCAATTTGTGTCATCCAAGATATACAATCTGATTCTGAACACTCTTATACCCTCTTCCTCTTTTCTATACCCTCCTCGTCTTTTCTATATCCTCTCTTACTCTCCTTAACCTCCCAACCCAACTCTAAGACATCATTTATGAACCACAATTACAAAATCACATGGATCAACGTTTTGAGAATTATTATGAATGTCAATGATACTCATTACGATGCAATTCTGGTTTTTGCATGAATGCAACGATGATACATGAATCGGTATGTAATTACGTGACGGCTTTTTATGAATAATTTAAAGAGAATCTCTTGTGGCGCATATATCGTATTTTGCAATGCTTGTATGCTTATACACGTTTTATATCATTTGTCATCATCATCATCATTACAAACCTTTTTTTTATACATTGTTAATGTTACTGCCTTTATATTATATTTGAATGTAATCATGCCAGTCATTGCAGGATGTATCAAATTGATTAGAGTAATGTGAAGCATGAAAATACTTCATTAATGAGAAAAAAAAAATTATTAAAAACGTTGCTTTTTAATTACTTTGTGTATACATTGTATGGATATACCCCAGTGAGATTTTTACATACATAAAAAATTATGTATTGTGCTGTGTAAATTAGTGAAGCAGGTATTTTAATTAATTATTTATAGTCTCGAGGTTATGATGCATTTATGAGTGAATTTATGAAGCTATAATCAGCAGGTAATATGCTATAATTAAAATTGTAATTTCGTGAAGGTAATTGAAAGTGAATTTGAGTGGAAAAATGGAACAATTTGAGTGATGCTCAAGAATTTTGTGTACATGCATGCAAGTCTGACGTAGTAGCAATGCATTTCTTGACTTACTTACTTAATTCGATAGCCGTACAGATCAACTGCGATTCATGGCCTTTCTCAGATGTTGCCTGAAGCTAGTTCTATCGCTGGATTCCGTCTGCCAATTGCCAATACCAAATGATCTCTTGACGGAGGAGCTAAAGTAGCTTGTAAACCTTACCTAACTTGATTTTGGGACTGTTACTCTTCAGGGTAGTTGCTTAGAAGACTCCTTTACTCTATATTCCAACATTCTCAAACCGACACATGGCTTGGTCGACCACAGAGCATTTAGCACTGCAGAGTTGGCAACTAGCCGACAGTAATCGGCAAAATCCGCGGATTTTCGACCATCGGCAGTCAACGGCGCTCGGACGGTTTTGATGGTAGGTGACAACAACCGCTGTTTAACTTTAGATGACATCAGTAATCAGCCGACCGACTGTAGATGCCATCAGCAATCAGCCGCTTGACTGAAGATGTCATCAGCAACTGGCCAACGTCGATTAAGTTGTCTACGGCCACTTGCCAGCTAAATAAGCAGTATCAGAGGATACCACGAGAAGCTATACAATTGACATTTGGTCAGCTTCGGTGTCAGACTTCAACTTCCCCAATCAGAGTCAGTCTTACACTCTTCAACGCTCATTTTTGTGCATACACATGTTTAATTCCCAATAGAAATTCATTCAAGACTTCAATATTCCTAATAAAGCACTTCAAGTTGTGCATCCATATAAATCCATACAAAATCATTAAAATATTTCTAAGAACTAATCATTCCAATTCTGTAAACGAAAACCATAAAAATTCAATAATCCATCATCATCATCCATCGACAGTAAAACAAACTACTTCCACATCAATTCCTCAATATATTCCCTCGGGAAAAATATACATACTTCAAAAAATAACTCATAAAACTTTCATTTATAAAAAAAAAAAGAAATGAGAAAATTATCATGTGCATTATCACAATGAGGAACGACCGTTACGTAATATCGCATTTATTACACTCGCAATAAAAATGTTGTCAAGCACATAATGAATGCACTTGAATGAAAATATTATTTCATATTGAGATAGAAATCTTTTTGATAAATCAAACAAAAAAGAATAAACAGGCATAATAGAATGTCTGCGCGTATGTTTGTGAGTTTATGATTTTTAATGGACTTTTTTAGTTAAATTTTATTTGAAGATAAATGTTGCTGGAGGGTACGCTATTGTGTCTGTCAGTGCGTTAGGCTTATTAGGTTACTTAAATATTACATGTTTATCGGGTTAGGCCAAAAACTGCATATTTGGAAATTAGATGAACAGGACCCTAACATGCAAAGAAACCACCTTATGATACCATAGTGGTCTTTCTGTGCCATGAAAGTATGGTCCAGTATGCTCTCTTTCTGTTTGAGAAACCGCAGATTTTTGGCAAAACCTAGTTTTTCAACTACTGGCCAAATTTGGTTGTTTGACCAAGTATCTGCTACTTAGTTCTTAATATATTGGTACTTTGATGCCACAAAAATAGGTCAAAATCAACTGTCATGGTGCCGTCAAACCAACTTTGTGACTTTATCTTGATGCGGCGACATAACGGTCCCTTAGCAAACACGTTGCGTTGTTCAAATAGGTCATTCAATGGTGTCAGGTCTTTCAAGTCTGCCAATTCTTTCCAGTCAATCAGTTCTTTCAAAACTATCTAATGCTTCAACCTGTCATGTTCATCAGTTCTTTCAGTTCCATAAATTTTCTGTCGATACCATCTGGTTTGTCATTTCTGTCAAGTGTCAAGATTTATCAATTCCGTCAATATTTTCAAGCTTGTCAGGTTCATTAGTTTGGACAAGTTAACCAATTTGATTAGATATGTCAACTATGCAAGTTCTTTCATGTCTGTCAAGTCTATTATACCTAATTGGTCCATAATTTTTTCCAGGTCCATCAGATCCTACAATCTAGTATTGAATGTCTATTGATCAGTGATGGACAACCTTTCATAATTTCGCGGTACTCATTGGTGGTAAACGTCGATCAAAACTGCACATGACATAAGGTTCATGGTGTTTTCAAACATGCCGCGGCACACAGGTTCCTCTTAATATTCTCAAAAACAAAAAAATGCGCTCTAAATCCTCAAATTCACAAATTTCTTTACTGATTATGATTGTATCTATTCCTCCCTCTTTTAATGTTTATCCATAGATATACGCTTCATAAACAGACGTAAAAAAAATATGTGAATGAATGCAACATTAAAAAAAATACATCATATGATGTTAGGGTTCTTTAGCCCCTGAAGTGAAGTTACCGAAAAATATTTACACAACAAGTAAACTCACATGAACTCGTAAAGTCAATAGCTCATGAAAATGTATACACAACACAAAATAATAATGTTCATCATTTACCTTTTGCTGTGTACATTCATTGAAAATTTCCATCGATAAACATAAGCTCCTCTTTAATATCATCAACGTTCGACAGACGACGTTGTACACACAAGGAAGGCAAATTTGAAAATCCATTAATGATAATTATGATTACTGTCTTTTTTTTATTCCATTCCACAACTATCTACATACTTATCTCTCTGGCATTTTTTATTATTATTTTTGTATAAAGATACTTGCGATGAATAGACTTTTCTCTTTTTTTTTCGACGCTGCTACTCGAGAACTCTCTGTGAATAAAATGTTGTTTATGGCAAACGAGCTGTTTCAAGAGTGATTACCATAAAAAAAAATATCAGCTGCATAAATAGATTATAAAGCATCAAGCTACAGCAATAATAACACAACAAAAATGCTGACGCGTAAATTGATTGGGATGGAATTGGAGGTGAATGGAACGCATTTTTAGGTATTTTGGATGATGTTGGAGGTGAATTATTGGGTTTCTTTGGATAAGAGCTTCTGGAGTCGGGTCAGAATGACATCTTGAGTATTAAGATAATTTGCCAGATTGCATTCGATTTATGATTTATAAGAACCTGGGCCCAATTGGTTGAAAAGCAGATCATAAATCTATCAAATTCTTTATTGTGAGATACGGGTTCGATTCTTATCAAACACAGAATTTAAAATCCTGAAGAGTCTTGCTTTCTATAGCAAAATTCCTAGAAAGAGCTTAGATTACTGCGAAATGTTGGGTGTCTGACTCTGTGACCTAGTTCGTACAAATTCTCTGTCTATCCTACTCGAAAGACTCCACAGCATAGAACAGGTAAAAAAATAGTGTCAAAGGCTGCTGTGACTCTAAAGTGGGATTTTATCGAATCATCTTTTATACGCCTTGAGCCATTTCCCGAAGTCTTGATTTCGTCAAATCTAGATGTCGAGTCTGGTAAATCTTGGTCTTGAACTTGAGAGCCCCCAATTCAAGTTTTTCCTTAAATTGGGCTTGAAGCTGGCTCTATCAATGACCATCTCTTCCAAATTACTAATATCAAGTCTACTACTGTTGACCACCCAGCCAAACCTTCATTTTATATCACCATTCAATCCTAAAAAAAGATGCTCCTACTAAAAACTGTTTTTCCTACTAAACAGCTTTAAATGCGTCGGTCTTGTATTATGATAAATTTAAAATTTGGTGATAAATACAAATTTTATAGCCAGTTATGTGATAAATATATAAAAAAAAATTTATTCATTCTTTCCTTCTTTAAAAAATTGATTTTTTCCCTCGGTTTCGCATCACAAATGCCTTAAAAAATTCATCGCTTTAAAATTTATTTAACAGTTGATAACGACACAAAAAATATATTTTTTGATGGATTTTTTAAAAAAATATATATGTTTGTGGATTTTGATTTAATTAAGGGATTATATGATGGAAAGCTTGATTGATGAATTGATGGATATTTTAATATTTAAAATGGTTTTAAACAGAGCAGCTTGATTTATGTCGTATCGTAATAAACTACTCGCCTTAGGTATGACATATCAGATATCTGTAGATCAGTGGTGGACAACCTGTATGCCGCGGCACACTAGTGTACCATGAGCCACATTTCGTGAGCGGTTTTGGTCGTGGCTTACCATCAGATTGTGTCTTGGGACAAAAAAGGTTGCCTACCACTGCTGTAGATTATCAATGTGGAAGATTTGGCAAAAGAAATTTAAAAGTATCAATTTATGTGATCGGATTTAAATTAATTTAAATTTTTTTTTGGATGTTTTGGATGAGATATGCTGATTTCTATTTTATTGGAGGAAGTGAGGATTATTGATGGAATTTATGTAATCAACTACAAACATTTAAATTAAATCACTAAACCGAAAGGCTTTAGACCATAAATCCTGAATCAGGTCAACGTGACTCTGCTCCAAGGCCAGTTTTGATGAAATGCAACCTTAAACCAGAGCCAAGCCATATGCTTTCCAGGTTACAGTTTCAAGCAATCCTCAGGTTAGCGTAACTAGCTCAGGCCAAATTCGGTTGAAACTTACATGAGACCAGAATCAAGTCGTATGCTCCCGGATTATTTGTGCGTATTACCTAAGCGTGATGTCTGAAATACTATCTGGAGTACCGAGCTCTATATAGGAAAATCTGCCACTACAAGACGAAAGCCTTAGATAGCCTTAGTGACCGAGTGGATAGACGAGAGCTGGTAGGAATCCTAAAGTCGTACTCCACAGGACTCTAACTAGATTCCAAAGTCCGCTTCTATTAGAGTCTGAATAAAAGTGCAGTCGGACTCATGAGTGAGTTCGTAAGATCGATTCCCACCAGAGGCCGATCTTTCTATTAGTATATAGACCAGTGTTGCGCTAAACCGTGTGTCGCCGAAATTTTGGATAAGTCATCGAAGATTTCAGTTAAGCCATACTAACAATAAAAGGTCGCCCACAACTGATATATATTGTTGTCGATATGCGAAGGATTCCCACAATGCCCACGGCATTACACCCATGTTTATCGATCTCCATTTCTTCCCAATATTCAGTTATTCTGAAATTCAAGTCACTTAATTGATTAATTCCTTTAAATAATGCAATCTAATTAATTAAAATAATAAAATTCACCATTATCATTCATCTCAACTGACCTAATTATTCAAGTTATGCTTAAATGAATCAGTAATTATATAATGAAAATTAACTCCGAGACAGTCAGTCGATACTAATTAATTCGTAAATTAATTAAATGCTCAACTCCATGTCATTGAATTTTTTTTTTTATTTAATTAAATTTAATAATAATTTGTTTTTTTGTACAGGCCTGTACAGCAACTAGATCGCATTTGCTGTGTGTTAGAAATCAGATTAAAGATAAAAGATAGCGAAAAATTCATGTCAACTAGCATTAGAGTCACTTTTTTTATAATTAAATCTCTGCCTATGCGAGTTCCTTATCTATTGAATTTTTAATTATCGACCCATAGCTGTCAATTAAAAGCAAGTCATGTTGAACATGAATGACAAAAATGCTGTTCGGAAATAATCAATTTTGACTTTCTTTACCTGCCTTGTAGCCGAATAAATTGCATATGAATGTCGTCGAATACCAAAAAAAAAATATAAAACTTGTTCAACATAATTTTTTATTTTTCTGAAATACGATTGACGTTGTCTACCTCATTTGGACAAATCGAGATTGTTTTTCAAACAACACGAAACGAACAAAACAAAAAAATATTCAATTTCATCATCATCATTTCACATGTCACAACTTCTCATTATCAGATTCTCAATCTTTTTAACATTTTTTGATGTCCCGTAGAGATTTTATTTTTTCTTTCTTTCTGAGAGACGCTATTGATGTGTTTCCTTTTTTGTGACATCGAGACACACAGAGGATGGAAAGAAATTAATTTGAAAAAAATTATATACATGATGGGAGTCGATTGAACCTTTCTTGTGCATGATTATGAGGATTGTGGGGTGGATTGATGGCATTTTGGCTGGTTTTATGAGGATTTAACTGAATTTAAAGTAAATTTGAACTGAATTTGAACTGAATTGAACTGAATTTGAACTGAATTTGAACCAAATTGTACTAAATTTGAACTGAATTGAACTAAATTTAACTGAATTTGAATTGAATTTGAGCTAAATTTGAACTGAATTGAACTTAATTTGAACTGAATTTGAGCTAAATTTGAACTGAATTTGAACTAAATTTGAACTGAATTTGAATTGAATTTGAGCTAAATTCGTATTAAATTGAACTAAATTTGAACTGAATTTGAATTAAATTTAAACTGAATTTGAACTAAATGTAAACTGAATTTGAACTAAATTTGAACTAAATTTGAACTGAATTTGTATTTGATTTGAACTAAATTTTAATTGATTTTGAAATAATTTTGAACTGAATAAGCTGAATTGAACTGATTTAAACTGCATATGTGCGTCTAAAGCTATAACTCCCAAACTTTCATTTTCCTCCATTTATAAATCAAATTAAAGAAATTAAATTTAATAAAAAAAGATATTACAAAACAAGAATTTAAATTGAAGGAAAAAGAGAAGCATTTTAAGTGCCACTGCATGTGATATTAAAATGCTTATAACATCAAGTAGTTAGATGCAATTCAATAACAACATGTGACAATCTCATAAATGAGAATTATGAAAGGAAGGAGAGAAATGAAAAAAAACAATCAAGTTTAGTGCTTCATTAAGTTACATGTTCCCTACGTTGATTTTTCGTTCCAGATTTGTATATGACATGAACGAACAACAATGAAAAAATAAAAAAAGAACTTGTTAATAAATTTATGAGAAAAAATGTAAATGGAATTGTAGTGACAAGCTACTTAATTTTATTCAAAATAGATTCAGATACATGTGATCATGACAAAAAATTTTCATTTATATTACATGAAAGAGAATTTTTAATTCTATAATTTATTTCATTTATCCATAAAGTTTCACATAACTCATCATCCCATGTAAGAATTTATTGGTATAAGTTGGGTAGTTGCTAGTGAGGTTTGGTTGAATTTGAGCGCATTTTTAAGGGAAAGTCTTTTATTTTAAGAGCAAGACAACAAGGAGTGTGATTGGAAATACATCCAAATACACTTCAAGCTGGGTTCCAATTCAGAATGTGTCTAGAACCTTACTCTTACTAACCCGAATAGCAGAAGTCGATTAATCGATCCGAAATCTGGCGTGAGTAGCTCATGGTGCCGGATTTAAATCGAATCTTGCATCAAGTTGAAGTTAGGCCGGTCTGGAGTCGGATATTCTATTGAATAACCGATTTATGCTATTCGGTAAGGTTCTGGAGATAAAAGTATAATTTCCACAGCATAGATCGAGTTGGACTCGAACCCATGCCTTCTTAATTGTATTTCAAGAACTCTTACCTAGTGAGCTATCCAAAGTTGCTAGTTGAGTCATGCAATGTTCATTCAAACCTTCTATGTATCAGAGTTGGCAATCGTCTGTCTTCGTCCATTTTTTGTCTTTTACTATCGATAGTCATTGGCGACTGACCTTTGATGACGGTACCCTAAAGTATCGTAGTGGTATGTCTGTACTATGATAGCATGCTCTTTGCCTGTTATGAATAGTTGATATTCGGTAGACTTTTACCGATTTCCGTCGATAATGGCGAACTCTGTTCTATACAATGATAATTGCACAGTCCTTATCGTTGGATTGGACTTAGACACAAAATCCAACATCACAATTGCAAATTACGTCAAACCCAATCCAAACACCTCCGTTATTCCCAAAAATAACAGCTAACTAAGGACATTAGTACCTTAAATAAAGTTTAAAATAATTTAAAATAAAATGTAAATTTAATGAACAAAGTCATCGCCATAGAACGAGTACGAAGAGACATGATATTATAAATCTGAAACAACTGTGGCCATAAATTTATGCACATAAATTTTTTTTTGTACACGTAAAATAAGTTTTAATGCTTGTATCGTTGTAAAAATACATCCAATTTGGGAATTTCTTGTTTCTCCCTCATTTGTGAAGATTTCTTCTTGCATTTCCCTCGACCTTAAGGGATTAAATTGCAATGCTTAACTTGTCTTCGACATAAAGCATAAAAAATTATAACTCGATTCTTATTTTTCATGAAACTCATCGTACTGTGAGACATTAACAAGATGCGAATGCTGTAAAACTTCCCAGAAGAATATAAAAGAAATGTGAGATGCATTCACAAAAAAAAAAGAATCTTTATTACATTACTTTATTCTTGATGACATTTTTCTCGTTCTCTAGTGGAGCATTCGCAAATGAGGGACGAGTTAAAAATTGGGAATTTTCAGAACCCTTCTTTAATTTCGATTCTTGGAGATTTGTTGTCTTGACAATTTTAGTTGAAGCAAGATGTATTTAGAAGGAATCAAACCTTTCCCTGCTGCTGATATGGTAAACTGGTATATTAATTCAGATGTACGGTATAGATCTTGCCCTTTGCCAAACCAGGAGTACCAATATAACCTGGGAGCGGTACCTACACCGTACAAGTGGTGTACCGGTGTACCTACACTGTACAAGTGGTGTACCGTTGTACCTACACCGTACCAGTGATGAACCTACACCGTACCAGTGGTGAACCCACACCGTATCGGACCTACCATACCAACACCGGAGAACGGAGAAATTGGCCCTTGTGGAGCATTTCACATTAATTGCATATCTCTATCCAGCATGAGCTAGATTAGAACGATCAAGATACACTTCCGTTTAATTAAGGTGTATCCAAGTTTGGCAAAAGCCGTGTTTAGCCGCTCACTAATTCTTTTTCCGTAGTATGCATCATGGGCCCGTTATGCAGACTTTCAAATCCCTCGGATAGTCCCTTCTGCAAGTTACCGCCTTCCGCCGATCAACTATAGTCCAAAAAGATACACAACATTGCCAAACGACCCCACTCATCTTCCTTTTTATATGTGCCTGATTAATATTTTTTTTTTTCCTCATTCTATGCTGACTTATAATTGCCATCTGTACGGATGATGTATGACGGAAAATGGAAATTTATGTTACGAAAATTATAAGAAGAGATATTTCGCTGATGCTGAAAAAAGGAGGATGACGGAAAAAAATATATATTTTTTGGAGCGTAATTTAATTTAATTATTTTTCATTTAATAAACTTTTTTTTTTCCTTCCTCATCGTCGTCGTCGTCGTTGTTGTCGTTGACATAATCACTTGCATGTTTAAATGAGAGGATGAAGACAGTAGAGAAAAAAATCCTTCATGCTTCCTGCATTTATTATGCTACATTTATTTAAAATTCATATTATGAATTATAAAAAGTTATTATTACTGCTGTAAACAGCATAAAGTCAACAATTAAGATGTGAAATCAATCATCAGCTAGCTTTTTAGCCATAAAAGTAACAGTTCGTAAACCAAACACAAGCTTATCATCTTCAAATTCCATTTCAAATAATTCAGTTAGTGTTCCAAACGCGCTAAGCTTCTCTTCATCAGGTAAATTGGCAAGGTTTGGAGCTAGAGGATCGCTGAAACCTAAAAAGGCAAGATTTTGATATAAATCAATAATATTGCAGGACGGAATTATAATTCTTGGCACTTGTTGTAACTAGAATTCTTGAGACGGGAATATACTGAGATGTCTTATACTTAGACATCGGGAATCCTTATCAGAAAGGCACACTACTTAGAAATGGCCGAAAATTTGGCCATAGCCCGAATAGCACACTTGAATACAGTGACGCTTATAAGCGCCATTGATGCGCTGACGGCTTATTTGAACTAACTTTGCGGTTCGTCACATTTTGCTCTTCTTAAGCAGACCAGCGTGATTGAAGTTTGAGACCAGATTTCATCAAATCAGCCTAAGTGCCAGAGTCACGCTAGTTCAAGCCTGATTTTCTGCATGTCTACATCGTGTGCTTTCCGGGCTAGTTGTCCAACTACCCAAAATTTCCACAACTCACCTTTAATAGCATCCAAATCTTCAAATATAAATGCATCATCACCATAAGTCATATGAACTACTTCCATGTTATTATCACTCAAATGACCTCTAACAACTTCAGACGGATCACCTTCAATTCGAAAATTTGGACGATTTTCATATTGAACTAAATTCCTAACAGCGTCATCTGCTTCCTCCAGATTTTTAGCTACTGATCTTTTTACTTGAAAAAATATGCAGCAGAAAATTCCATTTGGTTTTAATAAGTTCCGGATATTTTCGAATAATACATTAAAGTCATTAATCCAGTGGATGCAGAAGAATGATGTGATTAAGTCAAATTTGCGATTCTTAAAGTTGTCCGGAAGTTCCTTCCCCGCATCCAGCACTTCAAATGATATTGGCTCACTTCCATAATTCTCAATTGAATATTTCAGCATATCTTCGTTCACATCGACAGCAACAATATTTGAAAACTTTAATCCACTTTGGGCAATTATCACTTCATTCAAAATCTTTCCACATCCAACGCCAATATCAAGCAAGTCAATTTCCTTGCCATCAAATTCCTTTTTTAAATCTTCACCATAATTCTTAAAAAATGCTTCAACTCTAATTTTCTGAGGCTGATTATTATGACTGTATGTTTCTGGATCATTCATTGTGACTAACTATTGTTTAGTCAACTAAAATTTGGGGCTTTTTAAGTGAAAAAATTTGCGTATTACGTACAGTTTGTATGAATATTTATAAATTCGCAAAATTAGAATTTATAAACAAACGCGTGGTATAAAGTCGAAACAAATTTATACCAGAAGTGATCGTGAACTCAATCACATCCAAGTTCACAATCAGAGTTGCAAATCAGGTACCCATGACAGGCAATTGGCTATATTATAAACACCCAATTCCTTTGCTGATACAAGAACGGAAGCCATTTTGTGAAGCCGAAAATTGAGGGGTATCAGGGGGGATGGGAGTGTAATGTGATGCCACGTGAAGCTGAAAATTTTGAAGATGGGCGCCACGGGCGCTCCCGATACTCTAGTTTCTTGATAATTTATATGGTTTTGTATAACAAAAACCATACACGTTATTAAGAAATTGTACTGTTTTTGCCTGTTTTGCAACTCTGCCCCACTTGCTACGCTCCTGAATATTCTAAAACACACAATCACATCAACCTAAATAATTTCAATTTTATTTGCAAAATAGTTTGTAGTTTGGCTTCATCGGCCAGACATAAGCAAGTTAAAAGTGCGTGTCGTTAGTCATTAATCATGTCTACACCGTCGTTGGTTGGAAATCAGCAAGGGAAAAGACGTCTTGGAGCTCCAAAAGCTAACATGACGTAGAACAGTGATAAAGGAATGCCAGTACTTAACGTGTGGACAGTGAATTTGTACAAACTAGGTGACAGAGCAAGCAACAGAGTCAAATGGAAAGCGTTTTGTTGTAACTTTCTAGCTACCGCTTGTCAATTACCAATTGCAAGTGTGACAGTATCTCTAGTTTCTTGTAGCCTAACCTTCAAATAGGAACAAGGTTAGAATAACCAAGTCATAGATAAAGACAATAAAGTAAACTAATGTAAGTAAATAACAACTTTATATAAAAATTTTAATTTAACATGAAACAACAATGGAATATTTATGCATGGATGGATTTAGGGGTCTAAATCCCTTTGTTTTTGGATGAAATTCTTCAATTTACTTAATTTACATGCTAAATCCCAAAATTATGGACTAATTTAAAACTGCTACTTAACTACTTAATTATTCATTGCCACTCACTTGCTGTCCTCAAGTTCTACAGCTTACGTGCAATAAAATAAACATTTTGAGCATAAAATACAAACTTCCCATTCTTCTCTACCAACGGAGTCAGTTTAAGCTGCTTCTTCACAATTTCCCGTTTTTCAGCTTCTGGCATTTCTTTTGGTATCAGAGACTCAACAGATTCTAAAATACATACAAAATCAGTTTAAAATTACAAATGATTCAATAGACTTACGTTCAAATGATTCTATACTGTCGAACTCAAATTCATCATCCGGAATGTCAACAAGTTCAACAAATTCCATACGATGTTCACTTAAAAGTCTTCTAAGTACATCAACTGGATCACCAGAAAGTCGTGAAGATTTTAAATCTTCTCTAGAGTTGAGCAGATAGTTTGAATGCTCATCATTTACTTCCGTTCCGTAAATATTTTTACGAAATTGTGAAAAAATACAGCAAAATAATCCATCGGATTTGAGTAAATTGGGAATGTTTCCAAATGCTGCACTTAAGTCACTGACCCAATGTAAACAGAAAAATGATGAAACGATGTCAAATTGCCGATCCATTAGGGTTTCAGGTATTTCCTCCACTATGTCCATGACTTGAAAGGACACTTGATCCGAGCCATATTTGTCTTGTGAAAATTTCACCATTTCTTCACTCACATCCACACCAATGACTTTAGAGAAGTTTAATCCACTTTTACCGATGACAACTTCAGACAAGATTCTTCCACAACCACTGCCAATATCCAGTAACTCAATATTCTTGCCACTAAACTTTTCTCTTAACTTTTCACGATAAAAATCAAAATATTTTTCAACTCCATGCAGTTGAACCTGATTACATTGATTGTACAGTTCTGGATTATTCATGATTATTGTAGATGATTGATAAACGTTCTGAGCTGTGCTGTGCCTGTAATGGATTGAATGTTAATTAATTATTGATGGAATTAGGATTAATTTTTTCAAAATTTTAAAATCAAAGGTTACTTAGTATGAATTTACCTGCTATTTCCGTATGGAATTGTCCTGTATGTTCTAATAGATCAGTTCTATTGAGTTGTTGGGCTGTCACGAATGTTAAATCCTTAAAACAATTACTAAACACGATAATTCACAACTTAACAATTTTTTAACCAAAATTAAATTTTTCTCAACCAACAAATTTGAAATCTACAAAACCGTTAAAATGTTTGAATTCTACAAAACCGTTAATTTCCTAAATAGCCAATCTCTAAATATAATTATAGTCGCAAAGCATTTACATTATTAATATTAATTAAGACCTAATTTGTTAAAAATAAACTCAACAAAACAAATTTAAATATTTGTCATCATTTTTTTTTTTCCTGTCAATTTCCATAAATTAAACTTTAATTTTTAAGTCATTTAAAAATCATTTAAGATATTCGATATTATGGCAATCCGAATGCAATAAAGTCTTTAAATTTATCTTACTCATATGCTAAAAATTCAATTTAAATTCACTACCTCTTAGCCTAAAAAAATATAAAGTTTCTTTTAAAATAGAGTATAAATTATCATAAATCGATTGACGATTCATCGAATAATCATCATAGTAATAAAGACTATTTTGTTATTTTTTTTGCAATGACGCCACAATAATTTCCATCTTTTATGAATTTAATTCTCGTTAAGGAAGGCACACATCATTTATTTCGTGTTACATTGAAAAAATTGCAAAATTTGCTCGTTAAGTCATCAGCGCATTTTTATCTCAGCGATCATTTCCAAGTCACTTCCTCGACCTAAAAATCAAGATCCAGTAGGGTCTAAGTCACTTCCCCGACCTAAAAAATGAGATCCAGTGAACTTCAGATCAATTTCCAATAAATTTGTTCATATAACGGTTTTTTTAAACTTAAAATTTTTAACGGTTGCTTGAAATTTAAATTTATTGAAAGCAACGCTTCGAAATTGTTTTCATTTGTTTTAAAATTGGAAAATCGGGAAAAAATCGATTATAAACCTGCATTTATGCTTCGAAACCACTCGATATCGGAATAACTCGATGAAATAGAGCTAATGCTGCAAACTAGAGCTCTCAACAATGTCTGTGCGCTGAAATCTCACACGCAACATCCAGCAAAACATCCAGTCAGCCAATCAAAGTGAAATTTCCAGCGTCATTCCTTCAAAAATGCACTAAAAAAGAGCATATACCTATGGGTATTTAGACATTTATGTATATTATTACATTGGAATTTATACGAGCATACATGAGACGAGATTGAGATTGCCATCAATGTTTTTTTTCATTGGAAATTATACACATAACTATATACAGCGACATCACAAGAAATAAATGAATAAAAAAAATTTTTTGTTTTCAGTTAATGACTACGAAAACATGTTGAGCATGTTAATGCCTGCTTAAGTATGTTTAATTTATGTGAATTTTCCATTTGTGATAATCATCATCAACATCATCATCGTTGTCGCTCCAATGTTGTTCATTTCATATTATAGAGTCGTCGTTGTGATGTACACAAAAATTTTAATGACGCATATTTTTTTGTCTCAATGAGAATGTGGAATATTTTTTATTGGTGCATGTTTGTCTGATTGACTTTTGGGATTTATAATTGCTGTGGTTTTGCTAATGTTGAGTAGATGATCAGCAGGACAAAGTGATTTAACTAACTATAAAGCAGTCGCTTAGCTATAGCTCCAGTCGGTTAATTGATCCACAATCCAGCACCAGGAAGGCTTGGTGTCGAATTTAAACCAAGTCAGACATCATGTCAGAGTTACGTCGGCCTGGTGCAGCATGCAGATGTCTAGCAGACTACTACCAACTGAGGTATAGGCTGCATCATTGTTTCTCAATGATCATAATAGGATCTGTCCAGTCTCTCATCCAATCACTCTCTGGAGATCAAAATGAATTTAGAAATGATCAAACTTGAATCCAGGCATATATTCGGTACAGAGTCACACATAGTAGTATAATCAAGAAGGAGGTGATGTAGGAGCATGTCGGGGTAAGAGCATGACCAGGAAGAAGGTGAGGTAGAAGCATAACTAGGAAGAGAAGAAGGTGGGGTAGGAGCATAACCAGGAAGCAGGAAGGGTAGGAGTATTACCAGGAAGAGATCAGGATAGGGGTCGCTAATGGAACAGGTAGTAATTAGTCGACCTTATGTCCATTAGTCTCCATTAGTCTCCAGAGACTCCAGAAGACCTAGTATAAGCACCTTCAAAACAGAGCCTTAGAAACTTAGCTGATAGTAAGATAAGCTTTTAATCATAAGCCCACCCAAGCTTAACATTCTCACGATTGTCCAAAATATGCGCTTCATACCATATACCCACCTTAATTCCCTTACTCTTATTTTACATAAAAAAATCTACAAGTTAAAATAATCATAAAAGAAAACGTAAAATGTAGAATAAAAGTGACAGTAAGCCACCCATGAATTAGTTAGTTAGTGGAAATAATAAGCAGTTTTAAATACGCAACTCATATGAGATAGCCGTGTCAAATGTGCGAGGGAGCAAAACAGTGAATTTAATTAAATTATTAGCGTTTCTTTACTAAAACCTATCGACCTTCCAAATTGGAATTGCAAAAAGTCCATTAAAATACATTTATGGCTTCATTAAATTCTATTCAGAAGGCAACGAGCGATTTGAGGTTGAACACAAAAACAAATTATGAGGGTATAAATTAGCGTGAAAAATTATTAAGACTATTGACCAATATTCAGATATGCGAAAAAAATAAATAGGAGATATAGATATAAATTTATCGCGATATTAGCTGCTAATGTATTCATTGTGTTTTTGCCTACTCCGTACACGCTGATCGTGTGGTGGATTTTCATTACACGACTTTTTTACTTTATTTATTCATTTTGTGTTACGGCAAGTGTTGGGCAAACTGTGTGCTGTGGCACATTATTGTCATGTTAATCATGAGTCGTATGCCATGTGCGATTTCAAGCAATAACAGCTTGGACAACACTGTATAACGGCAATGTTGTCTAAATTGTGTGCCATGGACCAAATTTTTTGAAAAAGGCTCCGTATGCTGGATAGGACATACACTTCGGTCTAGGAGAAAATGTCTTTGAAGATCGAGAGGAAGACCGAAAAGTTCTTGGATTGGATGTGTTAATAAGGTAATAGGCCTGTGCGCCCCAGCCAAGGAAGTAAGTAAGTTAGTAAGTTAGTAATTATCATTGCTGGAACAGCGACACAAGTATACTACACCGCCCTTGGATGCCTTGACAAAAAGGAATCGGCGACCTGGAGCTCCAAAAGCTACATGGCGTAAAACAGTCATGAAAGAATGTTTGCTTAGTGTGCCGACAGAGAAATTGTACAAAAAACATGAAAGAGCCTAGTTCAAGTGCACAAACTAGACAAGTGGTAGCATGCGATAGAGCCAGCTTCAGGTGTCAACTGAGGGAGGCCATGAATCACACTTGATCTGTCCGGCAAGCAAAATAAGTAAGTAAGGTGACAGAGCCATCAACAGAGTCGAAATGGAAAGCCTTATGTTGTAACCTAAGCTCCAAATAGGAACATGGTTGGTGTAAGTAAGCAAGTAGTAACCGTTTGTCGTGTCCGATACCCGTCGAAGCTTTCAACCAACGAATGCCATAGCGAAATAAAAGTTAGACAACACTGTATTACGGCAATGTAATTTATACAGCTCGTCGACTTGTCATGTAGATTATAACTGCAGGAAAAAACACATCTATTTGAATTTATTTGACAGAAAAATATTGGCTAAAATTCTCTATATTTGGTGGATATTTAAGCTTATCCAATAATTTCCATTATAATAAGTTTTTGAATGCTAAAATATTGTGGAACTATTTAGTTTCTATATTTATTATTTTATTCATGTTATTATATAGAAAAATATATCGGAATTAACGAGCGGAATTGTTTTGTTGCTAATGTTATTTTAAATACTTGATTCTTTTATACATATTCAGCTGTGCAAAAATAAATTGTTCAGGCAGACATTAATTGGGTTCTTTTATGGCAAATTTATTTGTACTTCAAATTAATATTAAAATGTTGCATTTCTGGGCAGAAACTGCTTTAAGAATGTATTAAAGATTCAAAGCTTATTTTTACTTACTCACTTTGCTGATCGAACATATCAACTGAGTTCCATGACCTCCCTAAGTTGAGGTCTAAAGCTGATTCTTTTACTAGAAATCACTTACAAATTACCAATACCAAATGCAATGCTGTCTTTTTCAACAGCTTCGTTCCAGAAGTTCTTTGGTCGTCCGTGTGTTCTTTCATCATCTACAAAGTTGGATTTAAAGATTATACTAATAGACGGAGCTCGAAGTTAACTCAAACTTTATGTGGAGTCGAGTCTTTTGGAGTCAAATTTTCCTTACAAAATCCGAATCGACTTCGAGCTCTGTTAATAGGAGCTTCTAATTCATCGTCATCAATAATCTGATATAATAATGCGTTGCTCAAGCTTTATAATTCGTTACAGTCACATTCGATTACTGCAAACCATACTGATTGAATTACCTTGTTGTACATCTCCAATTTGGAGTAGTATCAAAATTATTGCTGATAATCTAACCTAAGTCATAGATTTCCTCACCTTCTTTTAAAAAAAATTAATAAGATTTACCTATTCCGCTCTATTCAGATCTGAAAGACCCGAAGTTGTAAATTAACGAGCGAGGTTAAACCACATATCTGCCCTCAGTTGAGTTACATTTTAAAATTGAATCAATCACTCCTTTGACAGCACCAAAGCCTGTAGTCTGCAAAGGGAGGCTGTGAGTCGCGTTTCCAGTTCATAAGAATTGAAAAAAGAAAAATGAATGCCGAATCATAAGCACATGATTGCTGGGTCAGTGAAGAATAAAACGACTAAGCCTTAAAACCAATCTGATTCAGTTTCTTTTTTAAAAAAAATGTAAATATTTTAACAAATTCCCAGTCTGTCTTAAGTTGCTCTTAAGTGATCTTCACTATACCGCTGTCGACTTGCTGTCGACTAAATCACGTAAATCTATCTATTTACCCGCCTTATTGTCTAGAATTTAAATTTTATTATTCAATATTTTACCATATTAAACAGATTAGATCAATCAGATAAGCTAATGAAATCACCGCCAAAAATTTATTGAATTATTAATTCTCATTTTTGGAGATTCTTCGGCTTTTGAAAGTCTAGCTTCAACATCAACAAAGCAATTCAAATTCCAAATTCAGATTTTAAAGCCTCACTCTATTTTTCACATTTTGTAATTAAAAATTATAATATAGACATCATAAATGTGAAATATGCACGCCTTCATTACAAATTCAAAGTAGCGAAAAACAGCCAAGCCAGTCAGCCAATAAAATTGACATGAATATTCAAAAGCACAAAAAAAAATTCAATTAACTTTTTCCGCTGTTTTTAAATAAAAAAAAATTTAATTATTTTTATTGAACCACACAAAAAAAAAAGAATTAGTTATGCAAATTCCAATGACTCTTTTATTCTCACATATTTGCAGAAAAATCGAATGTAAATATTCGCCAATTTTTATTATTTGATTTATAGGCTATGACAAAATGAATTTCATTGTTGAACGAATCGAGATGGCAAAAGAATTTTATATTTTAAATATTTATTTGTAATGTACATAAAGACACAAATTTATTGATTAAATATTTTATTTTAACATTTAACGAGATTGACATAAGGAAGGCAAAATTGTTGACAATTTAAACAGCTTATTTTTCAGTGAAAATCGATTGATTCAATATTGTTTTGGTGGTCGAATGGTAAAATATCAATAAAATACTATAGCCTGGGGTTCATTAACTTGTGTAGACTTTAGTATAGTGTGCTTAATTACTTTACTCCACTGGCTGGACAGATCAGATGTGATCCATGTCATATTTAAATTGACGTCTAAAACTGGCTCTACCGCTGACTGCCCTTTGGCAATTGCCAATACTAAGTGCTAAACTGTCTCTATCAACAGCCTCCTACAAACACGTGTCGTTAAATTAATGCAATTCAACTATTCCTATCCTATACAACACACGACACAAAAAATTTGAAAAATCTTGATTAAGGCCAGTGTTTGTCGGGCTAATTCATGGCACCAAGACAGAGTTACGTCGGTATTATGCTGGATTTTCTACAATTTATACAACGTTCGTCTTCTAGGCTAGATTTCTGGTGATTCTGTAGGTTTAATATTTAGACTTCTAGATTTTCTGTCTATTGTCCAGCTATTTAATGAATTTATTGGTAGAGCTCACATAGTTCCATGATGTCATCATTCTTTAGCGACAAGGTTCGATATGATCATTCTCATTGTCTATTAGTGTAAGGAGTGAAGTTAACTCAAATCGTATTTACCCAACTTATCCTCTCTCTCTGAACATAATAAGTGAATAATTTCTAAATTAAATCAATACTTGTCAGCAGAACTCGAAGTCGACATTGGGTCGACTTAAAAAAACAATCAACTAGAGTCGTCTCAAAAATCGTGAGTCTTCTACATTTTAGTCGAGTCAAGTCGACTTCAACCATATCGACTTCGAACTCTGCTTATCAGACTTCAGAAAAGTACAAGCAAAGAGTATTTCCCTAAAGATGGTCAAAATATTAAAATTTAGAACCAAATATTAAGTAAATTATAGATTTAAACTAGCAAATGACGTTTTTATTCATCACAAAATTTCAATTTCCAAGTCTATCCTTAAGTGACTCAAACTGAAACACACCAGTTGCACTAAACATTATTGGAGATTTCTCACGAAACCTCGTATTAAGGACGATTTTATAAAATCCCGTTGGTAAGACTGAATACAGCTTATGCGGTGGAAATGTTACATTGTGCATATCGATACTTGTTCGAGGACATATGCTTGACAAATTTGAAATAACTTTTTTAAGCATGTCAGTAATCTGTTGCATTAAGAAATTGTCTCCAAGTGCCGTTCCTAGTAAGCATAAGTCGATTTCTGGTGGTGAAATTACTTCACGGTAGTTGCCATCTTTTTTGTAGAATAAACGTGCTTTTATCTGAAAGTTAATGTAAAGTATGAATGATAAACAGGTTCGAACAGCTCAAATTGGTTAATCTATCAAAAAATAGGCACTAAATCTGCATAACCCTGTCAAATCCGACACCACGAAAGAGTTACGTCGACCTGGTGCTTGATTTTGGATCGATATTGCAATATTAAGTCGTAAAATTAATCGATTTGCAGCAATTTCAAGCTAATGAAGCTACATTTCCATAAATTTGGACATTGACCCCCGAACCTCTTCCTCTCTCCCCTCCAATCAAATACTTACAATAATCGCATAAACTGGCTGCTTAAACACCATATAAAGTGTTACTCCTCCCATTCTTTTATCAATTTGAAAAACTTTGCAGGTTGCATTTGGATAAATCATCTGATTCATTTCCTCTGAGAAGTTGCAAGAAAGTGACTTGAATTTTGGAACATCTAATAAGCTCTGTTTCGGCTTTGCAGCATTTGAAATTTGTATGATAATTACGAATGTACAAATTGATGAAAATATTAAGAATTTTATTAGGTATTTTCTGCACATGACTTAAGACTTATAGAACTAAGCTATGTGATTCTAAAGCGAAACGAAGATTGAAGTTCAAGTTTGATTTTCTGCTTGTTAAGCACAATTTTCTAATCGTTTTTGTCAAATTATGTTAAATCAGTGGTGGGCAACCTGTGTGGTGCGAGTAAAAGCTTTATAAATGTTTGGAAATGCCATGAACCGCGGTTTCTGTCGAGGCTTATCATAAAGTGTATCGTGGAAAATAAAAGGTTCCTCACATCTGTGTTAAATGCTCAAAATGGATGTAATTAAAGAAATTTTAATAATTGTAAAATTACATCATAGAATATTTTAAATGTTCTGTTTATTATTATTCAAATATTTCAAAGTTTAAGTTTTACAGTTCTATTTGGCAATAGTCCAATTCTAGTAAACTAGTAAAGTCCTGAATATGTGCTCGTATAGCAAAAATTGGTTAATAGATCAAAAATCTAGCTCAGGTCGGTGTGACACTAACTTGATCCCGAATTCAAATTCCATCTAAATCGGCTCTAACCCAGCATCCACTAGAGTCACTAGGTCATACCCGACACCATGTACGGGTCATGCCGGTCTGGTACCAAATTTTAGATCGATTAACTGAATTGTGAAATTCGAATCATTTGATTTGTACATCAAATACACATTTTTAAGTGGTTACAAATTATATTTCAAAAAAATCACCCTAAAAATCACGATTTCCCAATTTATGTCTAGCTGCTTCAAACTGAAATGTTCCAGTAATATTAAACATATTAGGTTCATTTACACCATATTTAATCGGAATGATAAACTTAAAAAGTCCACTTGGTAATAAAGTAAAGATCTTATGAGCTGGAAGTGTTACGTTCCAAAAATAAATTTCTTTTACTGGACATTTAGCAGCTCCTTTTGGAATGACTTGCTTGAACAATTCAGTCACTTGCTGTAGTAAAAGTCCATCAAAATTTGTTGATCCCAATTGGCAAAAATCAAACTCTGGTGATTTGACGACTTCACGATAGCTTCCATCGGTCTTGTAGAGCAATATCAATTGGATCTAAAATTTGAATGAAGGTTATGAAAGAAGCGTGGTTTTTGCTGTGAAATCATGAGATCGCGGTTCTGAGGATCAATGCTGTCTTTGGGATTTGGTCCACGTTATTTAACAATCACCAGGCAGGTGTGACACTAGGCTGATGTGACACCAAGCCGGTATGACACTAGGCTGATGTGACACCAAGCCGGTATGACACTAGGCTGATGTGACACCAAGCCGGTATGACACTAGTCTGATGTGACACCAGGCTGATTTGGCACTAGGCTGGCGTTACACCAAGCCGGTATGACATTAGGCTAATGAAACAACAAGCCGGTGTGACACTAGGCTGATGTGACACCAAGCCGGTATGACACAAAGCAGGTGTGACACTAGGCTGATGTGACACCAAGCCGGTATGACACTAGGCTGATGACATAGTGACACCAAGTCGGTTTGACACTAGACCGATGTGACACAACGTCGGTATGACACTAGGCTGATGTAACATCAAGCCGGTATGACACTATTCTGATGTGACACCAAGCCGGTATGGCACTACATCGGTGTGACACTAGACTGGTGTGACACTAAGCCGATATGATACTAAGCCAGTATGACACTACGTCGGTGCGACATTAGGCCGACATGTGTGCTCAATAAATTAAAACTTACAAAAACGTGATTTGCTGGACTGCATAAATTCATATAATAATTCAAAGCAATTGTTTGTCGGTTCAGCTTTGTCATATTGCAGGTTGCATTTGGATGCATCATTTCTGGAAATTTCTTAGAATACACGCAAGTAAATGACTTGACTCTTGGAACGTCCAAATAGCTTTGCTTTGGTTTTGCAGCAATCAGTATTGCTAGAGTGATTAATAACCACGGAAAAATAATAAGTTTGTTCATAACGCATTGAGATCCACGCAATAAATCAACAATAAATTCTGTAATATGCATGAAATTCTTAACTTTAATGATTTGTAAGTAATTAAAGGATAATTGTGATAATTTTATGCTTCAAAAAGTTTAAATTGCTTTTAAAATTTCAAAAAATTTCATGGATTGTGAATTTGACATCAAATTTTGCATTCTGCATTTCAGTTCCCCAACTTATCTTTAACAGACTCAAACTGAAACATTCCAGTAACATTATAAAGATTAGGTCCATTCTCATCGAACCTCATTCTAGCTATAATCTTAAAAAGTCCACTTGGAAGAAAATTAAAGAACTGATGTGATGGAAGTGTGAGATTTGTAACTTCCAAAAATGGCCGCGGACAGTCGCTGATCAGTTTTGGAACAAACTTTTTGACCATATCTGAAAATTGTTGCAGAAAAAATCCATCTTGATTTGCTTTTCCAATTAGGCACCAATCAAATTCACGTATGGTTAAGACTTCCCGAAAAATTCCGTCGGATTTGTAGTACAAGTGACATTGTGACTGAAAATAAGAACATAATTTATTGGATTTGCTTATTTCTGGTTTTAGAGAACTACAGCATGTCAGAATGAGCTTCTAAGTATACCCGAATAGCACAGGAAGTTGAAATAAACAAAAATTTCATCGAATCTGGCTCGAAGTCAGAGCTTGAGCTGCCCTATGGGCAGATTTTCGATCTTTTTTGGCAATTATTCCAGCATGACGTTGATCCTATGCCAGATTACATGAAGTCCAGCATCAGACTGACCCATTGTCATATTTTTAGCCATTTCTACCCTATGTGCCTTCCAAAATACTGACTAAACTCTAAATCTTAAACTACAACTACTACTTACAAAAATATGATCAGTTGGAACTTTAAATGCTATATAAACATTTATGGCTGATGTCCTCCGATCGATCTTCTCTATTTTGCATGTAACATTTGGATACATCATTGCTTGCATTTCATCAGAAAATGTGCAGTAAAATGACTTAAATCTCGGCATATTCAATAAAGTTTGCTTTGATTTTCCAGCTAGATATGTTGGTTTGAAATTTAATGTAACGAAAATAAAAATGTTTAATAAATTTAGATTCATGTTGTTGTGATAAACTAGTCTAGTGATAAGCATCTGTTGTGATATACTAGCTGTGAAAAATAGAAATTCACATTTTTTCGAATTTGTTATGATGAGTAGAATCACACATCGTTGTAATTAGTTAGTTAATAGATGAGCAATCATAGGTAGTGTGAAAAAATATGTAAAACATTTAATTTTGGCATTAATGTAAAACATTAATAGTTTAAAATAATTTAGCTATTTCTAATGATGACTATGAGTGGTGAGCATGACTTTAAAAGATTGATAAACAGGATGATGAAGTTATCATTTACAAGTTACAACTATAATTTTACATATCGACCTTTAGAGAGTTGCACTTGGCATTGGAAATTGGCAAGTAGAAGCCAGCGATAAAGCCAGCTTCAGTTGAAATCTATCAGAGGTCATGAATCACAATCACAAGTGACACAAATCAAGAAGGCTCCGCCACAGAGCTTATGGACTCCAAATAGAGGCGGCTTCCATTAACATGGTGTTAATCCACCTGAGAAGCCATTAGGGGAGCCTTAAAAGCTCCATAATGGAGCCTTCTCACTTGTATTGCTCAGGAATTGATTTGTGTTAAATTAATTAAGTTAAATTGACGATTTCACCAAAAATCTGAATTAAAGCTATCCTGATTGAAAAATTGATGAACAGCATTTTTATGATTATTTCTAATGTTTGAACTTAGCAAACAACTTTTATTTCATACACAACTCAACATCAAGCATTAATCTTATCTCTATAAGCTTCAAAAAGAAAAACTCCTGTTATATTAAAAAGATTCGGTCCAGTCTCATCAAATCTAACTTTAACAATTGCTTTATAAAGTCCAGTCGGCATAAAGCTAAAAAATGGATGTGCAGGAAATGTAAGATTAGCCACTTCCATCTGAAATAATGGACAAAGGCTTTGAATGCTCGGAAAAAGTCTCAATAACATCTCAGTCAGTTGATTCAAAAGAAATCCATCAAATTTCAATTTTCCAATTTGACACCAGTCAAATTCAGGAATGTTTAGGACTTCACGATAGTATCGATCATTTTTGAAGAATAACATGCACTGGAACTGAAGGATAAGAGGGTAAGAAGTGATCAAGGCGAGTGACACAAATGAAGAAGGCTTGGACAAGAAGATTTTAAGGATCTGTCCTTATGGAAGCCGCTTCTGTCCATACGGTTGGTTTAAGGGTTTGCCACGGATTCTTCCATATGGACGGAGCCTTAAAAGCTCCTTGGTTGATCCTTCTTAATTTGTGTCGCTCAGGAAACACTTAAATTAAAACTTACAAAGAGATGATCAGGTGCTGAATTGAATTTAATATTAATAGAGATAGCTGTTGCTCGACGATCAATTTTTGACAAACCACAACTTGAATTAACATACATCAGTTCTCGCATTTCATTAGAAAATTCACAAGAAAATGATTTGAATCGAGGAACATCCAAAAAGCTTTGTTTTGACTTTCCAGCACATAACATTTGAATAAAAATTTGAAATGAGACGAAAATAGTCAAAAATAGAATAAATTTTTGGAGCCACTTTTCGTGCATTTTTGTTCAATTGACACTTAATAATGACTAGTTTTTCATCAGGAATGTGACTTTGAAATTTAGTGATGGACGATAAATTAAATGATGATTGCAGATGTAATTATAAATTGATGAGTAATTAAAATTCTGTCTATTAATTCAGTCAATTTTCTCTAAATTTAGTAAAATAAAAATTGAAATTTATTAAAGTTCGAGTAGCAGTTTTGGATGCAACTTATGAAACATGCAGGAATTATTTTAAGACCCAATTTTCTCTTTATAAGAATCAAACACAAACTGCCCCGTCATATTAAACAGCACAGGTCCTTCATCATCAAACCTCACAGTTGCTATAAACTTATAAAGCCCAGTTGGTAAAAAGCTGAAAAACTTATGCGACGGAAATGTCAAATTTGAAACTGAAATGCGACTTTTTGGACATGTACTAATGATGTTGGGAAGTAGCCTTCTGACCATTTCGGTTAGTTGCTGTAGCAAAAATCCATCAAAACTTCCTTTTCCTACCAAACACCAGTCAAACTCTGGAATGGTCACAACTTCACGAAATGCACCGTCACTTTTGTAGAATAAGATGCTTTTTGTCTGGAAAGGAATGGATGGCAGTTAATCTCATAATTTGCAAATATCAAGTAGCTAGAACTAGCAAGGTTTGAATCACCCAAAAATCTCAAATTATCCCAAAAAATTCTCAGGACTTCCTAAAATTTTTTGTAAAATTCATTTGAAAATTTCTAGCATAATTGATGATGAGCTTAGGGGTGTCAAGAAGTACTGAGACTTTTTAGCGTAATTTGGGATTCTTCGGAATTTCGACCACGTTTTGATCTGCCTTGTCAACCTCAACCAAAGTGTTTATGCCAGAGCTCGAAGTCGACTCAGATTTAGTACGGAAAAGTTCCAGAAAAGTCGATTCAAATCAATCCGACTCTATAGAAAATACCAGTGGGCTTCGAGCTCTGCCATAAACTCCATTTTTTATATCCCTAAATACCAATCAACTTACAAATAGATGATCCGTCGGAGTCTTGAATCCAACATAAACATTGATTGCTGACAGCCTCTTATCAATTTTTGACAAATTACAGCTTGAATTTTGAAGCATCAATGTCAGCATTTCATCAGAAAATTCACAAGCAAATTTCCTAAATCTAGGTACATCCAGCAAATTCTGCCTCGATTTACCAGCAAGCAAATTTTCTATCTGAATTAAAACTAAAACAATCAAAAGTGATTTTGCTATTTTGATCAGGTTATTATACATTTTGTGTCTATGGGAGTACAAGACCGTTTGGATTAAGCTATTCATTTGTCAATTCATGTATGACAAGAGTCAAATTGTTCATTAATAAAATGGGATTTTACATTGTTAAATAATTGTTTCAGTAATTTTGAGTCATTAATTATTTTGTGATTTTCTACGATTTTTACAATTTGTTGTCAACTCAAAAATCCTGGATTAAAAGACATGAAAATGTAAAATGCTGTTGCCATGCTCTTGGAATCCCGCATTTAGATAGTGATATACCCGAGCGGTACAAATGTAGAAGACTTCGTCGTGGCGCTTTTAGGGCCCTCCAAAGTTCTTTTATTGGCAACAAATGGAAGGCGCCTTCATCTGGCATTAATATGGCTGTCATTTAGCCTCCAAGTCTAGTCGACTTCTTTTCACCTTCAAAGTCTTGTTCATCAGAGCCTTAAAAGCTCCGTGATGCTATCTTCATTTATGTATCTCGGGACCTAATACAATTTAAATCTTAAACTCAATCTTTAAGCAATTCCTAAAATTTTCATTTATTTTTCTAAATTTCTACTAATTTACAATCTATCCTTATAAGTCTGAAATGTAAATACTGTCGTAATATTATAGTGACTAGGTCCTGTCTCACTATACCTTATAAATGTGATAAGCTTATAATATCCAGTTGGAAGCATGCCCATTAATGGATGTGACGGTACAGTTACATTAAGTATGCTCACAATACTACGTGGACAGTTAAATAAAAGTGATGGAAAGATCTTTTTGGCCAAATCGTCAAATTGCTGAAGTAATAATCCATTCGCCTTGCCTTTTCCTAATGAGCATAAATCCATTTCGGGTGCTGCTAGGACTTCTCGGAACTTTCCATCACGTTTGAAGTACAGAATGCTTCTTATCTGAAAATAGTTAATTGGAGGGTCCTTAAAATGGTGTAAATAAAGGTTTAGAGTCCATTTTTTAAGTAAATTGACATTATAGAACTCAATGGGCTGGACATGTCATTAGAAGAGCTATGGAAGCTCCATAAAGTAAGGGTCTTTAAGAAGTATGACTTTTTGGATTGCCAGAGATCACGTGGGTGGCCATAAAACTCATGGAAAGAAGCTGTCGAGAAAGCATTGCATTTGCAATCGGGAATTGGGTAACGGTAGCCAACGACAGACCTAGCTATAGGCACCATCTATGAGCGGTCATGGATCACAATTGTTCGGTACGGCCAGCAAATTAGGTAGTAAGCAAGCAAGTAAGACATAAAAGAACTAAACCTTGACTCTTGTATTTTTGAAAGTGTCACATGACCCTAAAA
The DNA here is from genome assembly GCF_022539635.2 of Chironomus tepperi. Classification (NCBI taxonomy): domain Eukaryota; kingdom Metazoa; phylum Arthropoda; class Insecta; order Diptera; family Chironomidae; genus Chironomus; species Chironomus tepperi. The sequence goes on from NW_027226583.1 coordinate 419,911, forward strand.
CTTACACAAATAACATTCACAGGCTCCTTAAACAGTATATAAATATTAATCGCATTTATTTTCCGATCAACTTTCGTCAGCTTACACGATGAATTTGCATACATCATTTCCTGCATTTCTGTTGAAAAATTACAATAAAATTCCTTAAAAATTGGAACATCAAGAACAGTTTTAGGCTTCTTTTGTGCTTTAATGATAGATGTACTGAAAATCACTATTAAAGCTACGCAATATGGTAAAAATATTCTAATTGGCATGTTGTATAAGTTCAAATGTCTGTATAGTACTGAATTAATTTACATGCATTAAACTGTGTATTTTAAAGGTAGACATAGCAATTAGTAAAATTAATTTATTATTTTATTGACCAAAACTAGTGCGGATGTGGCGACTTATAATGAAAATAATCATTGATACGTGCTGGGACACAAGCCATAACAGGCAAAGAGGAAGCTATTGGGTACCGTAGTGGCCTTTTTGTAACATGAAAGCATGCTCTTTGCCTGGTTGAGATGCTTATAAGAAGGTAAAGCTCAAAATGAAGGGGATGAGGGTTTGATCCTTAAAGAACCGTTCTGGATACGCTCCTGCATTTCACTAAGCTGGTCTCTTAAGCATATAAAGCCCGTGTCCATTTTGAACGCTGTAGAACGCTCCAAATTTGATGAATTTTGGATATAAACTTATTTTTAAACAGTCTAGTTCCATTAGTATTTAATTCGATATTTATTCCTTGAAACCTTCATCAGTGACCTCCCCTTGTCCACTTCTTCTCAATTCACAATCTATCCTTATAAGTATCAAACTGAAATACCGTCGTAATATTATACAAACTTGGTCCATGCTCCGTAAATCTAATGAATGTTAATAGTTTATAGTATCCAGTGGGAAGAATGCTCATAATTGGATGTGCAGGAACAGTAATATTTGAAACATTTAATTCATCGCTTGGACATTTGAAGCCAGGCATGAAACGTTGTACTAAATCTTGAATTTGTTGAAGTAAAAATCCATTTTGTTTTTCAAAAATTCTACAAAAGTTGATGTCTGGTAATGATAAGACTTCTCGTAATTTTCCTTCCTTTTTGAAGTACAGAGTGCATTTTATCTGAAAAATATTAAAGTATTAGAGTATAATCTTGTCAAGCATGACAGGGAGATGCTTATTGACACAACAAAGTTGGATTTTAATGACTTTATAGCTCAAACTTGACATTAGGTTCAAATCAATAGTGGGATATGTTCTCAAGAGCTTACACTGCTTGATCAGCATCTAGCATTAGTATTACTAGCATCCTCATGAGACTTGTTGCTCATTAGTGTAGTATCCGAGCACAGTGGAATCTAGGGTATCGAGCTATAAATAGGCAAATCTGCCAGTGCAATAGCAAGGCCTCAATTGCCGAATGATTAAGCAACTGACTTGCTCTCTGAATCACTCTTATGTGAGTACATGGGTTCGAATCCCATCAGAGATTGATCTCTGAATCATTATACGAAGTGTTGTCGATATGACAAGGATTCACACCATGTCAAGACATAACAGCTAGGGATAGTAAAAATATTTAGAATTTACCCAAAACATGCTAGCCGGCTTTTTCAACAAGATGTAAATAGTGATTGAGTTAATTCGACGATCAATTTTCGTCAGCTTACACGATGCATTTGGATACATCATCTCCTGCATTTCCGTTGAAAAGTTACAGGTAAATTCCTTAAAAATTGGAACATCAAGAATAGTTTGTTTTGATCTTCTTGTTGCTTGATGGCTTAAACTTGAGTAAATCAACACTAGAGCTAGACAATATGGCAGTAAATTTTTTAACAACATGCTGTATCATTCAGAATGTTTAAATATTAAATGATTAAAAATTTGTATTATTTATAGCTAGATATGTCAATTAATAAGTTATGGCTATTTTATTTGCGGATATGACAATTTTAAATGATAATATTTCAAGTCTAATTAATTTCTAAATGTTGTCATCACAATTCACAGATATACCTTAATAGTTCACAATCTATCCTTATAAGATTCATACTGAAAAATAGTCGTAATGTTGTAAGTACTTGGTCCACTTCTACTATGTCTTAAAAATGTAACAAGCTTATAAAATCCAGTCGGAAGAATGCTCATAACAGGATGTGAAGCAACTGTAACATTTGAAATGTGTACGCTTGTTATCAGGAAAATTTGAAGCCGGAGATGAAAATGAATATTAAAAAGTCTTGAACTTATTTAAGACTATTCTGAAAATCTTGCCAGTTGATGCAAAAATCAACCTCATGCTGGTCCTGTGACTTGACGACCGAAGTTCCTTCTTTTTCGAAGTACAAACCGCTTGTATGTCTGTCTCACTGTTGCTAAGATATCGAAATCGGTTGGAAATTATTAAAAAAACATTGCCCCATGTCAGAATCAAGTTGGTGCTAGAGATCTGAGATCAAATTTTAAATTGAGTTACCGATTTTTGCTATTCAGGTTTGTTGCTGGATAAAAATTTAGGAAAAAGCCGGTAAATTTCAGGTTTCTAACTTCATTTACATTTTTACGGTACTAAAAGTTAAACAGATGGTAAATTTGTCCAGACAGTAATTCAGCCACTCATAAAAAACTTTATGATCTTTCTCGGCAAGCACACGGCATAGAAATAGCCGAAAATCCGGCACAAGTTCAACTTGATTCTTTCCGGTAGGAAGATTTCATTGAATCTGATCTGGGACCAGAGACACGTACGGCTGTGACAGGATTCTCGGCCATGTGTCTTATGCCTTTCTAGTATGTTAACTTACCCAAATCATGCTCACTGGATGCTTTATCATTATATAAATATTAATTGCATTTATTCTTCGATCAACTTTTGTCAACTTACACGATGCATTGGGATACATCATTTCCTGCATTTGTGCTGAAAAATTACAATTAAATTCTTTTATAATTGGAACATCCAGAAAAGTTTTCTTTGATTTTCTAGGTGCTTGAAGGGTCAATGTCAATATCATCAATATTAATGCTAAAATATATGAAAATTTTATTATTTGCATGCTGTGTCAGTCAAAATAGCTCAATATCGACTGAATTATATTTAGTATTCAGAAGAATAATTAAAAATTTTGTTTCAAATAAACGCATAACAATTAGGTGTGCGGATATGATGATTTGTGATGAGAATATATCACAAAATTGGTAATTATTTCAAACTGTTTCATTTTATTTTCATGCTCGCATCAAATGACTGTCGCCCAAACAGGCCGCTTTTAGACATCGTAATGGTATTTCTGTACCAACAAAGCATGCTCAATTCATGACTTTATGAACCTTATATTCAAAATCTCAAGAAATTTTAATTGAATAATAAAACTTAATGTTCTGCAATTGTTAAATTGGATTTGTTAAGATTCTTCAAATATGGAACTCAACTCAAGTTTCAATATAAAAATAGCAAACCAAAATAAATTTGAGCTGTACCCCTTAATGCATATTAACTGTTTTTAAAATTCATTCATTCAATATTCCTCAAAAAATTCATTCAAAATAACAAAATTGAATAAAATGAAATTAAATTTAAATTTTTATTTATAAAACTGAATAAAAATCTATAAAGTTTGAAATAAAACAGACAATACGAATCTACAGCATTAACCGTAGAGTATGAGATGAAAATTGTTATTGGCAATTTTGCAAAAATACTTCAATATATAAAATATAAATACAGTTCACAATCGACATCTATCCAGACCAATATTGACGCTCCATCGTTCAAATTCAATTCATTTCTATTCAATTTAATTTGCGAGAAAAGCACACGAACTGAAATTTTTTTCCAATGTCAATGAAATAAAACCACAAAATTTATCATTTTAAATCTCTCTCTTTTTGCCTTTATTTTTTACTTAATTAAATTGAATATTGAAATTGTTTGCAAAAAAAATATATAATAATGGCAAATAAGAGAATGAATAAAAAATGTATCCATTCCGTGTGGCTCATTCATGCTCATATCCCATTTATCATACAAAAAATTAATTATAAAAATTCCTCCATTCGCTCTCATTTGTCGATTGTGTGTGGTTTTTTTGTGTGCATGCTCGTCTGCTGAAGAATAAACTAGCGGGACTAGAGAGATGCAAGTTAGATGATTTTATGTTAGATCCATAAATATGAGGGGATGAGGCGCCTATAAATTGATTACATTTGTTCAAATTTGGTTAATGATGTACTGCAAAAATTTATGCAAAACTCTTTGAATCGGTTCGAAATCTGGCTGAATCGGTTTTAAATCTGGCTGAATCGGTTTAAAATCTGGCTGAATCGGTTTAAAATCTGGCTGAATCGGTTATAAATCTGACTGATGCTGTTAAAAATCATTGTTGATTTAGTTCAAATTATGGCTGAATCGGTTCAAAATCTGGCGTTAATGATTAATATCTGGTTGAATCAACTTATTAATAATTAAATTTGATAGAGTCTGATATAGTTAGTAAGTAAGCATATAAAACCAGACAATCTGCTCCTCAAACGTCAAAACAACATTTTAATTTCCAGTTAAAAAATGCAATTTATTTTCATTTCCATCCAAACAGAACAGAACCCACAAAAAAACTTTATGAGAAACTTACACAAAAAAATTATGAAAGAATGGAATTATTGCTATTATTAAAGTTTTGCCTGATTACAGAGGCATTTAACAACACACAAAAATATAATAAAAACGAGAAAGAATGGAAAGAGCAAAAAAAGAAGGAATTTTACTGCTCTACGCCTTAATTTTTAAATAGAAATTATTTCTCAAAAAAAAAAGAACTGATAAATGGCTTTGAAAATTTGTTAGATTAAGTCACGAAAGGAATAATAATAATGGAAGTGAAAGAGGAATGAGAAAACTATTATTTAGGGTACATGATGAGTTTCATTTCTCAAAAAATTTACTCATTGCAGTGCCTAAGGCACCAAATTTCATCCATTCATAAGCTATCATTTAGATAAGCAACAACAAAAATAATGTTATAGATTACCCAAACAATGACTTGCAAGACCATTAATTTAATTTAATTTTTATGCTAAAAGGCTTTCTTAAATTACCGAACCTTTTTTTCGGTTCATTTACATGTTTTCTCATTCTTTTGCACAGTTTATGCATCACATGACACGAAAATCTGCAGAATGTGCAAAAAATAATCTCTCGCATCTGCTTTCCATCAACTTCTTTTTTTGTGGTATTTTGATAAATTTTAAATTATAATACAATTTTTATGCTGTGTAGCTGTTATTCGAGCTCTTATTTTTGTTGGTTTTTTGAGATCAGGAGTGCATTTATGTGACTCCTCCATCTTGTCGGATAATAAAAATATGGCTGAATCGGTTCACAATCTGGCTGAATCGGTTTGAAATCTGGCTGAATCGGTTCAAAATCTGGCTGAATCGGTTCAAAATCTGGCTGAATCGGTTCAAAATATGGCTGAATCGGTTAAGGCAGTAAAACCCCTTTTACTAACTACACTTCTGCTCAAATCCATTTCAAGATATCCACATAAAAATATTAAAAATTCATCGCAAATCAATTGTAAGAATGGAAAGGATGCATATAAAATTTATTCAATCCCCCTTCGTTCTCATTTTTTTTTTTGCAAATATCAATGCGAACATCCTTATTTTATATCCCAACCAAATGATATCGATAGAAAGCAAACGGAAATCGGAGAGAGAGAAAAAAAAGGTTATTTAAATGTTAAGAATGAAGAAAGTTTTTACGTTACGAGATTTATGTGATTTGGAGAGGAAAGAAAAAAAAGAATCAAGAAGTATTCATTCTTCCCATTTTTGGCAATATCTACTTTCCTCTTTTGGATATGAAGATGAAAGAGTTGGAGGAAGTGAAAGGCGAAGTGAGAAGTTGTGGGAATGATTTGAGGATAGAATGGGAATGGCGCATGTAAATTTGAAATAGCTTGGAGCTAGTTGTATTATACAGATGATTGAACTGGTCCACTCATGACAAGGCTTGGAATATATTCAAAATATATGACTAAATACATCTGGCAAAATCGGTAATACATCTGGCTGAATCGGTAATAAATCTGGCTGAATCGGTAATAAATCTGGCTGAATCGGTTAAATATCTGGCTGAATCGGTTAAATATCTGGCTGAATCGGTTTAAATTTAGCAAAATCTGTCAAATGTACCGGTTAACCATATAAAGTCACTAAGATACTGCTTCCCTTCCTTAATAACCATAAGACAGACTATAACTAAACAGTTCAATCACTCCACCTCCAATAGCACTTTCATCGAAAAAAGTATGAACTTAAAAATAAGAATGAGAAAAAAAATTATCAAAAGCAGTAAAGAGATAGAGGGCATTTTCTAGTACAATGCCTTCATCATCAAAAAATACTTCCCTTTCATTTTTTTTGTTATCATCATAAAACCCGACAGACTTAAGATATGACATTCAATGGCACCATTATACAGCATAAACAAAGAAGAGACTTAAATGTAATATTTTTTCATAACAAAAAGTTTTTCTTTTGTCATGAAAAAAGAGGGGGAAGAGAAGTAAGGATGGGTAGGAAAGGATAATTTTGCAACCATAAATTTTTGAATACCTTCGGATATATTTAGGAGTCGAGTAAAAAGGTAGAAAAGGTCGGTTAAAATGTTAATAAAAAGAAATTCTTTTGGTCTTGCGTTACTTATTACATTATTAATGTTTGAGTTATTGCGAATAGTACAAAGGTATGGCAAAAAAATTGATTTATTGGATGTAGAGTTCAGGGGCGTTGACAGGGATTTTTTTGGCTGAGAGGTGGGGCTTGGGGTCGAATTTCCAATTTGAATACCTCAGTCAAATATCACTGGTCGGTAGTCGACTGAGGCATCTTTGATCCGCTGCATGCACTCCTGCCAGTCAGTTCCAATTACATATATCAATAGCACAGATCAGTTAATCGGTCCGAATCAAGCACCAAGCTAGCATTGTGCAGAATTTAAACGAATCTGCGGTACCCTCCTCCCTTTGACCTCCTGCATGCACTTCTTCCAGTCATTTCCAATTTCAATACTGTTACCCGAATAGCACAGAGAGCTAATCGATCCGAAATCAGACACCAGGCTGATAAGACTCAATCATGGTGCCAGAATTAAAGTCGAATCTCACACCCTCCCCCCCTCCTTTTGACACCCTACATGCACTTCTGTCAGTCATTTCCAATTTCAATGCTTCACCCGAATAACACAGGGCGGTTAACCGGTCCGAAATCAGAAACCAGGTTGACAAGACTCAGGCATTATACCAGAATTAAAGCAAATCCGATACCCACCCTTCACCCCTATTTGACCCCCTGTATGTACCCCATAATCATATCCAATTTTCAATCCCTCACATCTCAAACACAGAATGAACTTTTTATTGCAAATTTTAATATTATGCAAAAAAAGGCCCATAAAAAATCATTACTGCATGCAACCTATAATTTTTAATAAGAACTGAATAAGACTATGGATTAAAGTTTAAAACAAGTCATTATATTAAATGTTGTTAAGCACTTTAAACTTTATTATCCGATTGCATGACATTTGACCATTTCTCTCTAACTTCTACCCAAAAAACTATATGCAGGCAACGATAGAAGTATCCAATTTATGCAGTGCTATATGCTAATAATCCCCAACAAATACTGCAAATTGTCTAAATATGTGCATTTTTAATGCCTCTCCCTGAACATTCTCCATGTCCATTTTGTACAGTTTACTTCTTTATAGTTGATTGTTGTTGTTGGTGTCGTTGAAGGCGCAATAGAATTTTGCAAAATGGCAATGATTAAACATTAAATAGCACTTCTGTTTTAAAATGCATCTCTCGTGTTTCCAATTTCCATATATTCTCATTTTTTGGTGCAATTTGTTATGGGAAATGGGGAATTGTTGGTATTATGTCTGGATGTCTGTCTGTTTTGAGGTTATGTAGTCTTTTCCAGAGTTGCAAAACAGGTGCCTGCGACAGAAAAAAACCGACACAATTTCTCGATAATTTGCACAGCTTTTTCCTAAAAACCATACAAATTATCAAGAATCACAGGTGCCTGTGAAACAGATGAAGCATAGATGTAGTTTGACAAAAACCGTACTAAAATATCAAGATCAAAATAAACATGTATGGCTGATTTTTAGGCAAAATCTAGATAGGAACTTATATACTGTGCAGGCAGCCTTATGAGCTAGAGCATGCGTATTTTAAATCTGTTGACCACAGATTAGACCTACAGTTTATAGTGGGATCCGAACCACTATGGCAAGATCCACAATTGTCAAGATTGTTACTAGACATAATGTCGACTACCTGCTGTAACTGGTTACACTTTGGCAACAATCTGGATAGGACCCAAACCTCATTTAATGGAAGTAAGGTTACTGGCCATGCTCTGACTTGGAGCCTAGGTTATTACAGTAGGTTTTCCATCTGACTCTATTGCTGGCCAACTCTTGGCTAATACCCTGTTCTAAGGGTTCTACCCTAAACCAGTGGTGAGCAACCTTTTGTTCTTGGCGACACACCTTGATGATGAACCTCGACTGAAACCATACACGGTATACGGTTCATGGTAGTTCCAAGCATATTTGGCAGCACACTAGTATGTCGGAACACACAGGTTGCCCTCTACTGTCTCAAAATATACAAAGTCCATGATTTAATTATACATTACTCTGGGTCACAATCACGCTCAATTTGTAACCCTGGATTTGTTGAAAAATCGGGACATTTTGAGGCTTTGTCGGGACACAGCAGCAAGGTAGAAAAGTACAGCAGCGTCCCGGCAAAAATACAGCAGATGGTCGCAAGTGTCAATAAGAAACTAACCAAAACCACCAAAATGCTAAAGCATGCGCTTCCGTCAATCAAATCCACAACTACGCATCTATGCCACTTTATTTTTTGTACTGTTTTGTCTCACTCAATTTGGAAAATTGTTAGTTGGATATGGCATTTGCAATTGCTATAGATAAATACAGTTAAAAAACAAAAAAAAGCAGCAATGAGAATATGCAGTAAAAATGAAATGGAAGTGAATTATTATATGGTAATACTATTGCGATAAATTGTTATTTCTCGGCTCCATTCCTTCATTCATTTCCAATCTAAAATCTCTCCGTTTTTATTGCTGCTTTTAGTTTTTCATTTCTACTTGCTGAATTTTAAATTGAATTCATTTCACTTAATTCACTAAGAAAATTGAATGTTTTCGAGCACAATTTCATGTCAAAGTTTTTGTCAGTTTGCAATGTGCTGCAGTTAATGCTGAAATTGCTTGCTTAAGGGAAATATTTTTATTTTTTTATTCAATTTAAGTAAAATTGGCTGATTTTGAAATGCTCAAGAGTTTATCGGTGATTCTGTGAAATTTTGTTGCTGGTAATTCGATGTTGAGATAAGTTTTTAGAGCTTGAACGTGATTCGTGGAATTGAATAAAGTTTCAGGGGAATTGATTTGATTTCAATAGATTGCTTAGTTTTATGTAATAGAATGTATCTAAAATTGACGTGAAACTCTCATCAGTTGAAGTAGCTATAGCAGCAGTATTGTGATGTCCAAATCAGATAAGTTTCTAATATTCACAGCATATCATGTAGACATCATCAATAGAAAGTGAAATTGGCAAGTTTTATCACATAATATTAGCCAAAATATTTGCATGAATTAGTCTGTTAGCTTTCTATTGGGTATCCATATTGATGTTGATATGGTATCTGGATATGTCATGGATATAGCTTAACTGTTGATCTAGGTGTAAATAGATGTCTTCAAGGATCTGTTCATAGTTTGTACATTAATTATATTTTTGATGAATATACCGACTATGCTTGCCTGATATCGAGTTCCAGAACCGGAATTTCTCGGGAAAGTCCCGCCCCTGTTAAACCGACCCCAACAAGGAAAGAATAATACCGATCCCAACTTATTGCTGAATCACTTTACCTACTTACTTACTTACTTCGCTGGTCGTACAGATCAGTTGTGATCCATGGTCTCCCACAGGAGTCGCCTGAAGCTGGTTCTATTGCTGACTTCCAATTGCCAATTTCCGATATCAAGTGCACTACTATCTCTATCGACAGCTTCCTTCCAAGAGTTCTTTGGGGGTTTACGGGCTCTTTTACCGTACAGAAAATTAGCTTTGAAGACCTTAAATCACTTTAAATACAATATGTCAGGAGCATAGTCAAGCATTTAATCTCTGTAAACTAGATGACATGATGACTCATTAATGACTTACTTTGCTGACTGTACAGATCAATTATGATCCAAGACCTCTCTCAGATCAGCTCAGTCAACTGAAACTGGCTCTATCACAGGCTATCCTTTGCCAAATTCCAAAACCAAATGGAATACTGATAGAGACATGAACAGCTTCCTTCCATGAGTTCTTTGGCTGTCCTCAGGAAGTCCATATACTACTACTACTTACTCGTTGAGCTGACATTCTTTCATTACTGTTCTGCGCCAAGTAGCTTTTGGAGCTCCTGGTCGCCTTTTAGGAAGTCCATACAACCGTCAAATAAAGCAGTAAAGGGAAAGATTCAAACAGAAAATCTATTCTTTGGCTACACAATTGCCAAATTTATTTCATAATCACTTACTCACATTGTACATCACTAATCCAAATACTTCATGTTATGCCATTCAACCTGACCATCACCATGAAAAAATATTCAATAATCAATATCACAAAAACCTGTTTTGACAGAAATTTCGATTTATTTTCTCTACACTAACAGAAATCAACATTATCAACATGTTCAGCATCTTCATCTCCTACAAATCTCCCAAAAATATTCCACTGCGTGTATAAACATTTGAATAATTTATTCATAAACTGCATCAGGTGTATGACACAACATTAGAAAGCTATCCCCCATCAAATACCTCAGTTTTGTGTGTTTACTATTGTCTTGAAGACGCTCAAGATGTTGTTCCTAGTAATATTTTGTAGTACTGTCGTGATACCAATTCTATTTGTAATTCATATTGCACTACAACCAATAAAACAGAAATTACATGGAAAGGTTGTGTTAGTCACTGGTGGTGCAAGTGGACTTGGACAACAGTTGTGCATTAAATTAGCTCAAAAGGGTTGTCGTATTGTGGTTGTTGATAGTTCATTGACTGATGAGACATTGAGGAAATTAAAGCCTTACCATGTGAAGGTTAGAAGCTATCAGGTCGATGGCTCGAATGAAGAGGAAGTCTTGTCATTGAAAGAGAAAGTGATAAATGATTTTGGTGCTGTGGATATTTTGATTAATAATTTTTGCTGTACTTCCAATAAGCCTATAATGCAGCAGTCGAAGGAGGAAGTTGATAGATTGACACAGAATGGAATTGTGGATGTGATGTTTGTAAGTTGTAGTTTCTTTAGGTACCAGACTGTTAATAAGCAAGTTCGGACTCATATTGAAGTCATGATGACTAGTTAATGGCTGGTTTTGAGCTTAATTTCAAACTGTCTTGTTGCTTTGGTGTCTTGGTTTGATTGGGTATGTCTCATTCTTGAAACAGTCTGCGTGACTCTGACACTTTAGTGAGATTCGGTAAAATTTGGTAAAATCCAGCCTGAGGACACATGTTTTGCTTCTATAGGCTGCGTGCTTTTTGAGATCATTCCCAAATAACTTGACATCCTCAACATAACCCAAGAACGTCTTAATACTAAATTTCATAAAATAATCCATTTAAATCCACAGATGACAAAATGCTTCCTCCATGAGATGATAAACAGAGGTCGTGGACAAATTGTGTCAATATCCTCGATGCTAGAGAATTCTGATTTCGGAAGTTATTCCATCTGTAAATCTGCAATGACTGGATTTATGTTGGGTATTGCAAATTATTTGGAGAATAGAAAGCTGCAAGGAATAAGGACCATGAATGTTACTGATGGAGTTGTTGGTAATCAGAATGAGTTAAGTGGTGATGAGAAGCTTAAGAGGTAAGTTGAATTGTCGAGTTGCACAATTTACACAATTTAGGCACCGCAAGTCGCTTCATTCACAAGACAAGATTTGGAAGTAGCTTTCAGGATTCTCGGTTTTGATGAATTTCTGGGTCCGAGACCAAAGACTGGGACCGGCAACAGGATCAGGATTGAGACTGAGAATAGGACCAGGATTGGGACTCGGAACAGGAACAGGATTGGGACTCGGAGCAGGACCAGGTTTGGGGCTGGGAAAAAGACTAGGATTGGGACTGGGAACAGGTACAGATTTGGGACTTGGACAGAGACCGAGATTGAGAAGTATGTGCTTCGATCTCGAAAATTATGACTTGGAAATGTCTTGACGACACTTGATGCCTCTTTTTGATGATAAAATTGATGACTCAGTCCTCAATCCGAGTGTCAACGATGCTGAATTACTTCCAGCAATATAACGTTCAGGAATTATTAATCCTTACTGATTTCCTCAATATCTTCATCTTCCCATATTTACAGATACGCTCTAATCAAAACCGAAGAAAATGCCGATGCCATTGTCGACGCAATCATCTCCAACAAATCATCTTTGTCACTTAAAAACTCATTTGACATAAAAACTGAATATTCAAGAATTTGGTGCCATAATAGCAATAAAAATGACCTTATGGTGTTTAAGAAAATGATTCAATAAACATTTTAGATACTCAACTGATTCCAATTGTTATTTAAAAGCATTAATCAAGCCACGAGACATGAAACAATTGTCTACAGCAATGTACTTAACAGATCCATTATCAAAATCCAATTATACAACTTTAAATGCCACACAGAATTCCAGTCTTCAACTTCATTTCCAGTTAAAAAAACCTTGCCAACATCTTGATGCATAAAATGTCATGTTGCCATGAGCATAACTATTATTTGCAGGACTTTACGTATAAATAAAAGACAATGTGCCTTAATGTTAGCACAAAATACTCGGAATTGCCATTTTTTATTCCTCTATCAAAATTCTACAATCGACTTTAAATATTGCGGACGCTATTTCCAGCTATACATGATGTTGTTGAAAGCCGAAATAATAAAAATAAGGAGAGAGAGGAGAATATGCCTTGGAGCTACTGAATTTTTATTTTTATTTTCATTTTCAAACAACATTATTGAGAAATTCTTGAATGCCTTTTTGTTGCTTGCTTATTTTTTGCTGTATTTTTTGTGCTGTTATTTAAAAATTGCACATTTCTTTATTCGTTTAACGTTAAAAAAATAGCAGGAAGAATGGTGAGAAATTTTATGTTAAGTTTGTTAGGTCTTTGAGGTTTAAAGCGCATTCGACTCGAGCAATATCGAGCTCTGCTTTTTTGATTCTAACGTCTGCAAAAATAAATCTGAATGACACAAGTCTGATTAAATATTTCGCCTTAAAAATGGATCGAAATTAGCTTTCACTTTGATGTCAACGCAATTTTGTGTATTAATGTTAATACGGCACCGGAGCAGTGCTGTCGTATATGTGGGAAAATGCTGTCGCGAAGCTTAATTTAACAGATTTTGGAAGGTCAAAACTCTGACTTTCTGATAAAATGACGGGAAAACTCAAGATTTAATTTAAAATCCATGTATAAACCCGGCATCATAATAGAATATCATTACGTTCCTGAGTTGATGACAAGACGATAAAAATGCTCTTTAGGCTCCCTAAACGTTGATTTTGGTCCATTTTTATTATAGATAATTAAATTTGGGAGGCATGCATAACTCAGATGACAAATTTTGTCCTTTTTGTCACTTTTGCCATCGTTTTATCACTTGTCATCTGAGTTGTCCGTCTCAGAGTTATGCATAAATGTGTTGGCTAAACATTATGATGCCTTAAGGAAGATCTAGTTACGGCAAGTTTAATTTTCCGCTACTTGCAATCCTATATTAACAGTAAAACGCAACGTTGCCCAGACACCCTTATGACACATTTATAAGCCAAATAGCGCTGTGCGCCACATTGCGAAGCTCGGGATGCGATACAAAAATTCAATCAATTTTCTTCAAATCCCTTAAAGTTCCTCCTTAAACTCATTTCTTAAATACTCACAATATCAATCTACAACATCCAATTTCTCCCTCAAAAAAATAATAATATTCTTAAAATAACATCAAGAGAAAGCCAAAAAAATAATAAAAAAAACTTTTTAAAAAAACCTCGTTTTTCGCGTAGACTAAAATTTATTTTGTATTGTAGAGAAATTGGTTTGAAAGTTGAGACGAGAGATGAATTACAAACAAGCACCTTGATCTTATCGTATAGTTCTACAATAAAACGAGGGCGCTTGTTAACAGAACTTCTTCAAATCGTTTTAAGTTGTAGAACTATACGATAAGATCAAGGTGCTTGTTTGTAATTCATCTCTCGTCTCAACTTTCAAACCAATTTCTCTACAATACAAAATAAAATTTATTTTTTACTTTTTAGTCTACGCGAAAAACGAGGTTTTTTTAAAAAGTTTTTTTTTATAAAGTATTTTATTTTCAACTTTTTAGTCAAATAATTAATTAATTTAATGTTTTGGTAAGCTAAGAACATGTTTGAAGAACTAAGCTAGACCGATAGGCCAAGCTTCGCTTGGCATAAGTTTGAAGAACTAAGCTAGACCGATAGGCCAAGCTTCGCTTGGCATAAGTTTGAAGAACTAAGCTAGACCGATAGGCCAAGCTTCGCTTGGCATAAGTTTGAAGAACTAAGCTAGACCGATAGGCCAAGCTTCGCTTGGCATAAGTTTGAAGAACTAAGCTAGACCGAAAGGCCAAGCTGGCATAAGTTTGAAGAGCTAAGCTAGACCTAAAGGCCAAGCTTCGCTTGGCATAAGTTTGAAGAACTAAGCTAGAACGATAGGCCAAGCTTCGCTTGGCATAAGTTTGAAGAACTAAGCTAGACCTATAGGCCAAGCTTCGCTTGGCATAAGTTTGAAGAACTAAGCTTCGGCCAAGCTTCGCTTGGCATAAGTTTGATTTAAGCTAGACCGAAAGGCCAAGCTTCGCTTGGCATAAGTTTCTAAGCTAGACCGATAGGCCAAGCTTCGCTTGGCATAAGTTTGAAGAACTAAGCTCGATAGGCCAAGCTTCGCTTGGCATAAGTTTGAAGAACTAAGCTAGACCGAAAGGCCAAGCTTCGCTTGGCATAAGTTTGAAGAACTAAGCTAGACCGATAGGCCAAGCTTCGCTTGGCATAAGTTTGAGAACTAAGCTAGACCGAAAGGCCAAGCTTCGCTTGGCATAAGTTTGAAGAACTAAGCTAGACCGATAGGCCATTTGCTTGGCATAAGTTTGAAGAACTAAGCTAGACTGATAGGCCAAGCTTCGCTTGGCATAAGTTTGAAGAGCTAAGCTAGACCGATAGGCCAAGCTTCGCTTGGCATAAGTTTGAAGAACTAAGCTAGACCGATAGGCCAAGCTTCGCTTGGCATAAGTTTGAAGAACTAAGCTAGACCGATAGGCCAAGCTTCGCTTGGCATAGCAGAACTAAGCTAGACCGATAGGCCAAGCTTCGCTTGGCATAAGTTTGAAGAACTAAGCTAGACCGATAGGCCAAGCTTCGCTTGGCATAAGTTTGAAGAACTAAGCTAGACCGATAGGCCAAGCTTCGCTTGGCATAAGTTTGAAGAACTAAGCTAGACCGAAAGGCCAAGCTTCGCTTGGCATAAGTTTGAAGAACTAAGCTTCGCTTGGCATAAGTTTGAAGAATTAGGCTGGACCGATAAATTTTCGAAAAAAAAGAAAACGCGTAAAAAAGAAGCCTGCTCATGCCTAGACTTGAACTCATGACCATATGTATATCGTTACCATCACTCTAACTATTACGCCACCACTGCGTATTAATTATATTGATGAAATGGTTAAATTCATAATATTAATAAAAAGGATTTATTTGATATTATTATTATAATTATTGTTATCAAGAAATATATATTAGCTTTAATTTAAATTTGATTTTTAATAATAAAGGAATTGTTTCTTTGATATTTTCCATCATGAGGACAAAAACGGTGAAAATGCGTGATGAAAAATATTATCCAAGAAAACATTTAGCTTAGAAAAGTGTGAAAATGGAAAATTCTATGTTAAAACATTACAAATTATCAAAAAAGTATGAAAAAGAATTGAAAAAGTACGACAAAAAAAGTTTGAAAATTTGAGACTTGAACCTTTCACAAGCTTGGAATTTTATAAAAATTATCTTTTTCCTTCATAAGAATTACGTACGTAATACGTACGCATAATTACGTGCGTAATACGTAAGCTTTTTTTTAAAAAATTAATTAATTATAGCATAACTAAGCTAATTGTGATTAACTAATGCTTGAATATTGCATTGTCATCGAGAATACAATGCTTGAAAAATTTCAGCTCGATGGAGCAGTAGAAGTGGTCGAAATATTGATCGCAAGATTTGACCTCGACAAACAGAAAGACAGACAAGAAAGCAAGTTAAGAAAAACGAGGTAAAAAGAGAAGAAATAACAGCAATAAGCAAACAATGACGAGCATTTCCATTTAAAATAAACGAGTCGATTTCTGATATGTATGCATTAAAGCTTCCTTTCTTGCTGTGCTATTTATTTATTTATTCTTATTTTTTTATTTTTCCATCATTTCAGAATATGTCCATAATAAAAAAAGAATAATAAAAGAAGGCATAGAATTAATATAATGGCGCTTTTGTCTTTAAATTATGTATAAATAGAGATTGAGGTGAAAGGATACTGGAGGGTAAAGTTGAGAAGAAAAAAAAGGGTTTATTGATTGTAGATAAGAATGAGTTTGGGAATTTTTGGAGATGGACGGTGATGGCTTGGGGAATGTGACGCATTTGTTGGGAATTTGGAGACAAAATATAGCATTTGAGGCTCAACATAGATGTCATGACACTTTCAAGTCACTAAATAAACTGGAATACATTGTAGATACGTACCCGAATGCACATAATAGTCACCAGAGCTCCACTAGGTCCCCGAGTTTCCGGCAAGACAAGAAGTTCATCATACGGCTCTTTATCGACTGATTTTGGTCAATTTTTGTAGCTAAAAATGAAGTAAATTTCATTTGTGCCTTCATTGTGCCGTATCAGCACTGCCATTAAAGCGAACTTCGAAAGTGTGATTTGCCGCAGGATGTGCAGTATTTAAGATACAAATTCCCACCCTAGAATCAAGACATCCTAATGATTACACACCCATTACACCCAACTTTCTGCTAACGATGGACCAACATCCTTTTTATCTCTCGTCTTGAATCTCGTTTTTTGTGAAACTTCGACAACATAACAAAAGTAGAAAACACGAAAAGTATCTCACTTTAAATCCCCTCATAAAAAATGTCTATTCATGATAAGGAAATTGTGCACAGGAAAAAGGATGAAAAAATAATTTAACAAGTGGAAAACTCGGAAAATTAAAATTATTAAAAATAAGGGAAGAAAATGTCAATTAGAAATATATTTTTAAATGGGGTTTGTCTGAGGGTGATGTTGGATGAAAGAAGAATTTTTGAGACACAATAGAATAGATATATCATGTTGATTCTGGTCTGAGGTATTGGTTTCGTCAAATCTGGATCCAGAGTCTCGCTCGCATGAAACGGGATTTGCGAATATTGTAAGCCATGCGCCTTACGGATCTAAAAAATAAGAAAAGGTTCTACAATTTGTGATCTGTTAAACCATCCATCTTAATGCTACCCGAGCGATACAATATGGTGAACTGGATATTTCATCATAAAAATGTTGCGAAATCAGCCTTCATGGTGGTGCCGTTAGGATAACTTCAGGTTCAATTCAGGTCTTAGCAGTCAAAAACAGTGATTTAACGATTTCCTAGCAAACATGTTGTGCTGTTTAGGCTAATTTAAGACCTGAAAGGTACATAGCATGGAAAAGGCTAAAATTAGTGTTAACAATCCGTATTGACTCTGAGTTTGGAGTCGGATTCAGTAAATTCCAGCCTCAGACTAGAGTCACGCCCATTTTACAGCCTCAGAAACACAATTTTTCACCAATTAAATACCGTCTTCCTTTTTAAGATTCAACTGACATCAGTAATTGAAATTCTTATAAAATCATGCTTACTTACTTACTTACTTCGCTGGTCGTACAGATCAGTTGTGATCCATGACCTCCCACAGGAGTCGCCTGAAGCTGGCTCTATCGCTGGCGACCACTTGCCAATTACTGATACCAAGTGCATTGCTATCTCTATCGACAGCTTCCTTCCAAGAGTTCTTTGGGCGTCCACGGGCTCTTTTACCGTCCAGAAAGTCAGCTTTGAAGACCTTAATTAATGGGCTTTCCTCAGGTCGCCTAATAACAGCCCAACGCAACCTGTTCAATTCGCTTTGCAATATCAGCATCCCTAAAGAGCTGATAAAGTTCTGCATTACTCCTGCACTTAAGGTCACCTTCTTTCTTAGGGCCAAAATTCTAAGAATTTTTCTCTCGAAGACACCCACAGCATTTTCATCCGCAACAGTCATGTTCCATGATTCCGAGCCATACAGAGCAATTGAAAAAAAAGTCTTGTACATGGTTACCTTTGCGAGTCTCGAGATTCTCTTGGACGTTAAAGTGTCTTGTAAAATAAACGCTGGGCTGCCAAAATCCTTCGCTTAAATAGTCGTGTCGAAGTTATTGATAATAGCTCCCAGGTAGACAAAATTGACTACCTCGAAACTCTTATCACCAATGACAAGATGTGAGCCGACTAGTTTTCCTTGTTCTTTCCGAAGCAGACACCATCAAGAACTTTGTCTTATCGACGTTAACGTGGAGGCCGATTTTGCTGGCTTCTTTTTCCATTTTGGAAAAGGCGTCGGTAACAGACCTGATATTGCTTCCAACAATGTCCACATCGTCCGCGAACCCAAGTAGCTGCGTTGACTTTGTAAATATCGTTCCCTTTAGTTCCAGGCCAGCTCTTCGAAAGACACCTTCAAGAGCGATATTAAACAGCTTAGTGGTCATCACCTTGTCTCAGTCCGGTCCTACACTCAAACAAGCTTGAAATTGAGCCGACCTTCACGCCACACGATTCTTAGCGTCGTCTAAGCAACCTTATCAACTTATGCGGAAAGTTGAACTCTGCCATGATGTGCCACAGTCCCTCTCGGTCAATTGAATCGTAGGCCGCTCGGAAATCAATGAAGAGATGATGCGTTTCCACCTTCATCTCGTAGCTCTTCTGAACAATTTGTCTGATGCCAAATAGTTGGTCCGAGGTCGATCTCTGTCGTCGGAAGCCAGCCTGATACTCATTTAAGAACGCTTCCGCAAGGGGCTCAAGTCGCATTGCTAGCACTTTCGAGAGCACCTTGTACGCTGATGGGAGGAGGCAAATCCCTCTGTAGTTGGAACACGTCATCTTACATCCCTTCTTATGTATCGGGAATATCACACCGGTCATCCATTCATCCGGCATCTTCTCCTCTGTCCAAACTTCTACAAAGATGATGAAGTGTTCAATAAGCTCATCACATCCGGTTTTGAACAGCTCTGCTGGCAGGTTGTCAATACCGGGTGCCTTATTATTTTTGAGGCCACTGATTGCCGCTGCTACCTCATCCATGACGGAGGCTCACTCCTTCCCATCATCAATATCATACGGGTGCCTTGACTGTACAGCAGTGTCCTCCACTAATCATTGAGAAGCTCATTGAAAGCTCCTTCCATCGTTCCAGGACTCCATCCTTGTCACATACTAAACTGCCATCCTTTCTTCTACATACCGAAACTCTTGCGTGAAATGCCCTTTTCGCTTCGTTTATGGCTTTATAGAATTTCCTGGACTCATTTGAGCTGTGCGCTTCTTGTACATCGCTTATGATTTTTAAATCATACGCTCTTTTCTTCCTTTGAAGCAGTCTTTTCTTCTCTTTCTGAATCCTTATTTCTTCTGACTTGGCTCTCGTCACTCTCCCTTTTCTGGCATCGATAACTCGCTGAACAGCTTGCTCAATTCATCATCAAACCAGGTGTTCCTCTTGATTTGCTGTATACCAAGACAACTTTCTGCGCTTGATTTAATTGCTTCACGGCAATGCTCAATCAATCTCGCCCTGATTTTGCGTGGTCAATCGTTCCTTTAGATTCTTGTTGAACGCCACCTTGCAATTCTTATTGCTGAGCTTTGCAACATCAAATCGCTTACATCTTACGCCTCTTTCCTTCCAGATGTTACTGATGCGAGCTCTAATTCTAGCTCCAAGCAATAGGTGGTCCGAGAAATGATGATCGATGTCTGATTCCAGGCACCTATAACTGCGTACGTCCATTACATCCGATGCATGCCTCCTATCAACTAATAGGTGGTCAATCTGCGAGCTACTTTTGCCTCCTGGAGACAGCTACGTCGCTTTATGAATGTTCTTGTTCTCAAAGAATGTCGAACTCACAACCATGTTTAAGATGCTGCAAAATTAGCCTCACTCCATTCTCGTTCGATACATTGTGTAGACTAAAACCTCCAATAGATTGAAGATTTTCTCCTTTCCAATCTGAGCATTTAGGTCGCCGATGACGATTTTGATGTCATTTCGCGAGCAGCTGTCATATGCTTTGTCAATTGACGAAAAAATGCGTCTTTCTCATCGCAAAATCATGCATTTAACGTATTACATCGATTTACACCAGTAGCAATTTAAGCATTATAGACACTTGCAGTAAAATCGATGATCAGTAACCTTACTTTAGAGTCAAAGATGCTCTGAAACACCTCATTAATGAATAAACCCCATTCAGAAAATTTTCAATTATCTCAAAAAACATTTTTCCGCATTTTCAAGTGCTGTCGAAAGGAACACAGTAGCATCGAGAAAAACAGTTGTCCTATTTAATTAAAAAGCCACACAGACGAAGAAAATAAGAAAGAATCTTCATCAATACACCAACCGCTGTTTCCCACTTCTTATCATCTCAAACCCGTACAAGCTATTTTAAAACTCAAAAGTCTGTGCAGCACTTTCATAATCTTCATAACATGCCACATTTACTCGTTGTTCATTCCAATTTTCATTTCCTTTTTTAAAATCCAACCACTGCTGCTGACTTGTTACAGTCTCTGTTTCCGGCATTCGAGGAACTCTCGAGTCGATTAAGAATGAAAATTAACACAGAAAATGTGCATGCTCTTGGTGCTGATTAAGCATATAATTAATAAATTCTTTTTTTTTTGGATAGAGCATAGTACATAATTACGGAAAACATTAATTTTTTTTTGCCTTTTATGCATTCACAACAGGAAGTTGAGAAAAAAAAGCCGCAATTGCCATAAAGAATTAAAATTTAAATTAAAGAGTGAAAGACAATAGATATTAAGCAACAGCAATTAATGGGCAAACACAGTATACACGAAATTATAATTAAAGACATAAAAGTCACTTCAAATTGTAAATGACATGACATTCGTTTTGCAAAATTCTCTCTCGCATGTCTATAATTAAATTTTTATTTGAACGTGTTGGTGGGGAAAATTGGAGGTTCTTGGGTGTCGAAATGAAGTTTTGTGGTGATTATTATCTTTGGGAGATGTATGATAAGATTTGTGTTTGTGAGATTGACAGAATTGATATTGAAGTTGACCACAGAGAACTATAGAATTATGTAAACCAGTATGTTTCCAAACCATTGATGCTCAGTGCCGTTACTATCATCAAATTTACATATTCTCCGTCAAGTGTACGGAACTGATTTTTTATCATGTTTTGGACATTTTCAGTTAATCTGACAGAAAAAGTATGATTTCGAATAACGGATCTCGAGTAAGACTCGAACCCACGTTCTACAGTTTCTAGTTACATGCTTCTACTTCTGAGCTACGAGGCACTATTTAGCTATTCGACTATTTGACAGAATATCATAAATAAACTTTACATTTTCTGGATCCCCCTTGTGCAGTAGGCACATCCAATGCTATACCGTTGATTGGTCATTGCAGGAATCTGGTTCCAACTTTTCTTAGCTTGTACGGATAGCACAGAGCCCTTTGTGAAAATTTTTTTTAAGTCTCAAGGAGTACAAAGTTCAAGTACATTCCATATAGTTTCCTATTGGTGCCGTTGACCAATTCGTGTTGCATGACACAGTTCTATCATTATTCCAATCATAAGGTAATCTGGTATCTCTAGTCCCCTGTTCATTTACTACACATCAAGTTTCTGAACCATTTCTTACTCCAACATTACCCAGAGCTCTAATTTAAGTTTGATCCCAAACATGAAGCAGTCTATGGATCCATTGTAAATTGTAAGACATTAATAAATTGGTTGAACATGAATTAGGCCTTACTTTAATGGCTGGTTCTACTAAATTCTATTTCTGTTGATCTGAGAGTAGCCAGACACAAAAAGATTAAGAAACAAACCGTTGGAATGAATTTTTGTCATAATTCTTATGAATTCATAATGGATTTGCAAGTAAAGCATTCAACTACCAACTCATCGAATTCAATTAAATTCCCATTCTTAATAAATTATTAAGCAACTCCTTAGATCACATAATCACCAAAAATCCCATCACTCTATAAATCCCAACTCAACATCAGAACCCCTATCCACTAAATCTACTACCTAACTACTCACAAATTGCAATTTTTAAAATTACTCACTAGAAAACCGAGTGAGTAAGTGAGAAAGATAAAGAGATGCACATACAGCAAGATGTGCATATAATGAAAAAGAAAAAAAAAGATTGTATAATTGAGCAAAAAGAGAAGCGAAATGTGAATGAATTTGCAGAATGACTTGTAAAAGCATTTTCGCTTCACTGCTGTCGCTCTTTTTTTATTTCATTTTATTCTGTTCATCTGTTGTTGTTGTTGTTGCTATTATACCAAGAGTACTCGACTACTATGTGTCGAGTGAAATGAAATAATTTTTTCAATTGCGCAATCCACAAAATGCATTCTTTTCATTTCTTTTATTCTGTTTATTCTTCTCGCTTTTGACTCTTGAGTTCTTTCTGCTTTTTATTATTCCTTTTAATTTTCAATTCTTTTAAGTTTTTTTGATGATGATGAAAAATTAATTGAAATGATGAATGTGTGTTAAGAATGGCTTCTGTTTCGAATGATGAATGATCTCGTTGAATGACAATTAGTGCAGAATATGGTGAGAAACTATACAGAATATATACTTGAGCAGTCAAGAATGTAAGTTTTATGGGAAAGTGTTAATTTGAGATTATAATTTTTTACAATCGGAAATGATGGCTTAGATAAGGAACTTTAACACTTAAGCCATTCAAAGGTTGGAAAAAATGGCAACTAAGAGTCAACAAATGCTACAAAGAGGTTGACTTTGGATGTTTGAGACTAAATATTTAATCTGAATTTAAGAACAGAAAAAAGGCATATTTTATCATCAAAACGTTACGAAATTTGCATAATAATAAATTGCAGAATCAAAAATATTATGGACATCAAGCTTTTAATATACTTATCAATCAATCCCTAATGGAACAGGTTACTATAAGTAGGTCCGAGAGGCTTTAAGGTGGATTATAAGGTGGCCTAGAGTTTTCTAAAAGAATTTTTTAATAGGGTCGGAACCGTCGGAACCATCGGAACACAGAAAGTCGTCCGTGGAAACGTCCCTAAGTCGAATCTCATAGTATATTGCATTAAGTTTAAGTTTGCATGACGAGTTTACATAAATTCATCTTTAAGGTCGAAATCAGTCGTCACGAAGCCGTCGGGCATCCTCATGTCATATGTTGTCACATAGATGTTGCTTGGATAACTAGAAATATGGTCGAAAAATCGAAATAGTTTGTTATTCTCAGAGTTTGAATGCTATTGAACCATTTAAGAAGCAGTTGTGGTTTCAAACTGGACCTGAAATGGTTATGGTATTGTTTAGGATCAAGTTAAAAAGGTTGAACAGTTGCTCATGATATGGTTAACTCCCAGGATAGATTGGCCATTATTTGCTTGACGCCTGACAACCTAACCTAAAATTAGACTACCTAACCTTAATCGAAAAATGAAAGGATTATATCAAACCAGCAAATAGTGTTCTCTAGGGGACCACGAACGGTAAGACACGAAGCTTCTCTAATTGCTCTGTAACGGTAAATTTTGATCCATTTCTACGGATCGTAATTCGACTCTCCATATTATGCCACACAGATTAAATAAACGCATAAATTAATTTTTTTTTGACAACCCCAAAGCAAAACATAAAATTGAAAGTTGAATAAACTCATAATTTATTTTTAACAAGTCAATAAAAACAATTCTATTGATTTAAGCATTGCAGCACTAAAATCACGTTTTTAACAACTTTTCAAATAAAAAATTATTTTTGTTTCAATTGTTTCAATATTAAATGAATGAACAATAAAATAATTTTTTTTATCGACAACAATTAAATTAGTTTTTAATTGAGAATTTTCGATAGGTAAATGACCCGACTCGTTTGACTCGTTCACAGCACAGGACAGAAAAAGTTTGAAACGCCTGTGAAAAATAATAAAAATGCAAAAGAGCAATTTAGAAAATTTAATTTGAAAATGATGACTCTACTCAAGTTATTTCGTCTCATTCCACAGCTCAGCACTTTTCCTTCACATTCTCAGAAAGAAAATAAAACTTTTTTAAAAAGGAACAAACAAGCAAAGCATACAAATGCAAAAAAATAAAAGTTTTTCATCTCTAAAAGACGTTAAATGCAATTTCTGTGTCATGTGTCATATGCAAAAGAGTCTTTTCTTTCCATTCCCATTCTTAAGTTGTGGGATGCATGCAGGGGTGGAGGTAGACAATTTTTGAGAGGGGTAGGAGCAACATAGGAGGGAATGACCTTAACAAATTGAAGAATTTGTACAAAACAAGAGGTTTTGATCCCCAAATTCACCCTTGGTGCCGTCCAAAACAGATTCTTAACAATCATGTCATCCTTGAAGAACGGAGCCCGCACCTAAACCCTAAATACGATCTTGGTGCCTTGCAGAATAGGTTCTCATACATCATGCGATACTCGAAGACAGAAAACCCCCACTCGGTGCTGTGCAAGCAAGGTTCTAATTTCTCATGTGATACTCGAAGAATAACACCTATCTGGACATCCTCCTCCCTCCCAAACCCATGAATATGATTCCAATCTCTCATATGATCCTCAAAGAATGACTCCTAATCCTCAAATACGTTCCTGGTGCAATGTAGAATAAATTTTTATTTAACATAAAATGCTCGAACTACGTAACTTCTTACCCAACCCCTAAATATGGTACCTTGTACCATGCAAGCCAAGTTCTTATTTCTTATGTGATGCTCAAATAATAGAGCCCTTCACAGACTCCTAAATGCATCCCTGGTGCCATACAAAATAGATTCCCATTTCTCATGTGATAGTCGAAGAATGAAACCCCCAACTAACCTCTTTAATGCCCCACTGATGCCATGGAACACAGATTCTCATTTGTTATATGATCCTTGAGCCCCACTCCTAATTGCGCTCAAGCTACCATGCTACAAGAATGACCTACAGCCCCTAAATACACCTTTGATGCCACACAAACTAGGTTCTCGTTTCTCAAGTGATTTGAACTCGAAGAATGGCTTCTCATCTCCAAGAACGCCTTGATCCCATGCAAAAAAATATTCTTATCTCTCATAATCCTCGATGAACACAGCCTTCACCCAACCCCTAAATATGTCCCTGATGCCATGCAAAATACTCCAAAATAATCCATCTAACTCCACCTAATTACGCAACTATTCAATGCTAAAGATCTTCTCATTTCTCATGTATTATTTGAAGATAGAATACCCCTCACCCAGCCCCTAAATACACCCCTGATGTCATGCAAAACTAGATTCACATTTCTCATGTGATGCTCGAAGAATGACGTGATAAATCGCAATCATCTGCAATATGTAAATTTTTTTTTATTTTTCTATCCTTCTTCTTAACTCAATCTCTTGTATCTTTTATGCATGTGTGAATATCATGAATTGTATGACGTCCTTATAATATTAATCTAAGTTAGTGACACAGAAGTGACTTTTCTTGCTTCATAAATTGATGCTATAAATTTTTTTGCACTTGGGATGATGTTTCTATGCAAAATAAAAAGATTTTTTTTTGATGATTTGTTGAGGTGGAAGTGCTGGAATGGGAGCTACATGATTTTAGATAAATAAATTTGTTGAGCATGAAACTTTTGTTGTGTTTACTTGAAGATTGATGTTTTGTGTTGAGAAAAAGGTTGGAAATCAAATTCAATCAAGCTAAATTGTAGATTATGTTGGCAATTTATAATGGAATTGAGGATAATTTATCAGAGTCTGTTTAAGTGGGGTGTCCATTTTTTGTGTTTTTGCATACTAAAGATAGTTGTAGACAATCTGCATCGAATATTTGTGATAGCTTGGTCGAATGGAATCTGTCACTGGAATAGACAATGAGTATGCTCATGAATTGCATCAGGGTCCATTACATCACTGTATTTTGGTTATGGGCATTTCTGTTAGGACTGTCTATTTAATTTGATGTTTTAGTCCCGAATAGCGCAATCCCTAGTTGGAAATCGGAACGCGTTCTCAAGAATAGAGTCAAGCTAAGCACTCGCAAAGCATGCCCTTATTTGGCATCATTTGACAAGATTGCATGATTTCAGAGCTTGCCGTCCGGTTATAGCTTTTAACTATCTGAAATCAAAGGAATAATGTCAAAAATTTCTACAATAATTTGGAAGGTTTACGGAGCTCGATGTCAACTCGGATTTTGTATGGAAAAGTGGTCTCGACTCCATACAAGCACCGAAGTTTAACTAAACCCATATACTATGACATGTAATAGTTTGGTATATGATCTCAAGTCGATACAAGATTAGCTACAAATTAAATGTTTAGAATTTTCAGTGTCAAAATCACATTCTTAATGTATCACTTGCTTAACATGTCACATTCTTAAAAGTTTGAAAATATTTAGCCCAGTGGCCTACAAATTGTCATTCATAACTTAGTCACTTTTAGTTTTCGTCACCTTGATATACTGAATCAAAATAGATCCTAAAAACGGAAGTAAAGGAAGCTACAAAAATACTTGTGTTTGAAGAGAAACCAAGGTATTTTGAGATTGAGTTCTCTCATGATAGACTCGATTGAATCTTCATTTAATCCTTACACGAGCGGCGCAAGGCGAAGAGCTGGACTTCTCTTCGCAAGCATAGATCGAAATCAGTCATCGCAGTGCCATCAGGGCATCAATCACGGTTCTGTCTTCTGGAAGGATGTGCTATTCAGGATGAAGCACAACATACATAGTACAATCCATTCTTAAATACTCAAAAGCATCCCCCCAACCAGCATCCACAACAATCACAAAAAAATAATAAATAAACACCTTGGTGATGATTCAACAGCAGACATCCTCCTCATGACCTTTCATATCAACAAAATGAAAATATATAAATTTCCGCTTTTCCGCTTCTTTTTTTTACAAAACTAAAGGTATATATAGCTGCTGCAGTAGATAGTAAAATTCATATTCTCTCTCAAATAAATCATTTTCGTGCCAAGTGCAATGTAAAATCTCTGTAAATTTCGTATATATTATAGTGTCATACGGTAATCTAGGGCGGCTAGATGCTGTATTTTTGCGGGGACGCTGCTGTTTATTTCTATTTTGATGCTGTGTCCCGGCAAAGCTGCAAAATGTCCCAAATTGTCGCAAATTTTGGAATTTTTGATAAATTTTTAACATTTTCCTTTTGAAGGTCCGGGTTCGAGCCCAGGACTGAAAATATTTTTTTCGGAATTTCAATTATTTTCTGCACTTTTTTGCAAGTTTCTAACGTAATTTAACTAGTTCTTTGAATATTAAGACTCAAAATACCCCAAAAGCACCCCAATAGTGCCAAACTTAAAAATGTCCAAAAGTGTCCCAATATTTTGCGAAAATCCTCTAGCCACCCTACTCATACGTAGCAACAGAATAAAAAAAAATCTGAAAATTTTCCAATTGTCGCTCGCCAAAAAGGGAAACAACAAAAAAATGCTTTATCGAGAGACTTATTGCCACCTTCTGTGTACTTCCTGCTCTCGTCAATTGAAATTTTTTTTGTGTCTTCCTTACTCAGTTCGATAATTTTTTTCTCGTCGTTAATAAGCTTTTTCTCAAAACTCGTGCAGTTCCATTTAATTAAATTTGCTCGCGCTTTATATGCCTTAAAATAATAATAAGTATTGAGAATCGTGTCCATTTATAAAATAACTTTCTATATTCACATAAATAATTTTATGTCCGAATCGGGAATTGAAGAGTGAAAAAAAATATATAAAATAAATTCCTTTTTGTGCTGCGTTCATGTCGACAAATCCCCAAGCAAACATTTGTTTCGTTTTGTAACTCAATATTTATATACTTCAAATGTAGAAAATGAGTTTGGGGATTTTTATTTTTTCTTTTTTTGTGAATTTGAGTGTTGAGCGCATTTTAATGGGAGATATGTCATGAGGATGAATAATTTAGGAAGTGCATTTTGGTCTCGATTATTCGAAAATTTTGATCTTGATTATTAAAGGATTAAAGACTTGTATATCCCTATCTACACTAATTAATCTAAATAATAGAAAGTTATTGATTTTTGGACCAATCTTTTTTTGAAGAAATATTGCTGATTATTTCATATAATTAGTGTATGTTGATTCATTCAGTGTCCATTCCGAGCAACACAAATGGAACGAAGCTCCACTAATTTTTTTAAAGCCCACCCTAGATCTTTAATCAACACAAAATGAAAGCCTTCTTTATTTGGCTGCCATTTGGATGCCACTAGGATTTCATCAATTTTGAGTTAATAAAAGAACTTCCACAAAGCTTAAAAGCTTATGGAGGAACTTCTTCATTCGTGTCGCTCGTTAAGCTATTAGCGATTTACTTAAGCAAATCTCAATTTTTCGTTAGTCAAAGAGGGTAGAAAACAGCCGTCATGGTACCATTAGGGCACCTCTGCTTTTTTCGTTAACATATCATTATTATCAAATTTATATGGTGATTTGGAGGTGCACTAGAGAATTTGTGGGTCCTTTGCCCTTGTATATACCGAGACTTCTAAGAATTCCTTTTCATTTCGGTCTTGATCCCGGTCTCGGTTTGTATTGAGCATAACTATTTGAGAAATGATTGTTTTGATTATTAAGCTTTTAGACCATTTCCAAAGCTTCAAAGTTATTTGAACTTCACATCGAGTCGAGTTGACTTTTCATCAAAATACAAAATCCAAATTTCGAAATATGCAATTTTCCATGACCACAAATTTGAATCCTATTTGCAAAATTTCTGTCTTTAACTCTAATTTTATGTCGGCCTTAGCTAGGTATCCTCACAAATTATTACTATTAGTAGAAAAAATACATTTTCATGGTCAATCAACAAAATATACTCATTTATTTTAGTCACGACACACTTTGACTGCAGTGAATTTTCCTTTTCAACTAAAACGCGCTCATCTCATCTCAAAAATTTGCTCTCTCTAAATAAAAATTATCCAATAACAAAAATTTTTCATTCTTATAAAATTTTTTTTCTTGCCCTTTTTTCCCCCCAACTTCTAACTCAAAAACATTTCTTTATAACTTTTTTAATTCAAAAAACATCAAGCACAAGGAAGAAGGAAAGATAAAGTAAATAAATACTCAAATAAAAGTATCTATAAGAACGCAATAAAGGAAGTGAAGTGAAAAAAATCAAAGGTTGAATCCAAGAAGGGAAGAAAGTCAAAAAACAAGCACAGCAAGTTAAAGTGAAAAGTGATTGACGAGGCATAAGAATCATAGACAAAAAAAAAGGAATTGAGTGACGTGACTTTAAGAATGGATTTATCTCGTGAAATTTGAGGGGTTGAAAAAATGAAATAATTTATTTACAACACAACAAAAAGGAATTAAAGGAAGAATAAGGGGCTGTATAGCATCAAGTATCAGGTGACGTAAAAGTTTACCTTTTGTGGGGGAAGTACGACAAATAAAATTACGTTATCAGAGTTACCGTTTCCAAGGCAATAACGGGACATCAGAGACGATTGTCTCGTAATCTACATCATTGAAAGTATCACATCACCCTTGAGGTATATACGAGGAAATAAAGACACATCACGAAGATAAATTAAAGGTAAGTTGAGAATATATATATAAAAAAAAAATTCGATTACGAAATCAATCATTTATAAAATGATTGAATTTGCTCTTCCTTTTTCATTTTGATTTGTTCAATTTTGTGACTGGGGGCTGATCGGTTGTTATGGGACGTGGAAAATGGGAAATTCATGAGATTCATGATATTAAGTGTCAGAAAGTTGTATTGTAATCTTGACGACGATTACTAGAAACATTACCGTTAATTTTTGAAAAATATCGTTACATATTCAAATTTATTGTGGAATTTAAATTGCGAATTTGTATTAGTATAGTTCTTATCTCCTTCTACACCCCTCCTTCTCCCTCTTTCCTCCTTTTCCCCTTCTTTCCTCTTCTTCCCCTTTTACCCATTCTTCCCCCTTCTTCCTCCTTGTTCCCACTTCTTTCCCTTTGTCCCCGTTTTTCTTTCCTTGTTCCTCCTTGTCCCCTCTCCCTCTTCCTCTTCTTGTGTCCCTTGTGACCCTTCTTAAAGTTTCTTCCTCCTTCTTTCCCCTTATTCCTTGTTCTTGTCCCTTTTTGCCACGTTATTCTGGCTACGCCCCTGTAGACCCTCTAATCCTCTTACCCATCTTTCCTTTATGAAACACACGTATCGTAAGAATTAATGGATAAACCAAAAAAGTATGATTTTTCAAAAATATTGCAGTTGGAGCTTAAGAAGCTAACCTCATAAACAAACAACTTCATTCATTTTTCCAATAAACAACATCAACGACATTATTTTGATGCTCAATTCTGCATCATGATGCTACTTTTGTTTTTATTCTATCATGAATTTCTGTTGAAAATGCTTTAGGTGAATTGCTGCTTAGCAGTCATTCTTGGAAAAAAAATTCTGAAAATCTTTTCAAAATCTCGTTAAAAAATTTTCATGAAAAATCTGTTTTACGTATTCATGAAAAAATTTCTCCGAAGGGGCTTTTGTGCGTCAACCTTGAATACTCAAAATCAAATTGAATTTTATTTTTCAGAGAATTACAAAAATTACAAAGTAATGGAAATTGAGAAATTTATTAGAAAGAAATTGGAAGGCTGGATTGTAGATTGAATATTATTTTGAGAATTTTTTGGAGCTTTTAAGGCTATAATTTATTGGAATTTGTCTAGACTGGGAAACTGGGCTGCAGTACTACAAATTCACACAAACACCGCATAATAAAGTGTTGAGCAACCTTTTATTTTTTGTGAATATATTCTGGAGTTTCCCGGCCTTGAGATAAATCGACTCAAGTTGAGTCGGCTTCGAGATTTGCAAAAATTCCAAAATATTCATACATTTTTGGGTTAAACACCCCCTACTCTTCGCGTCCTTCGAAAAATTCCGACTACGCTCGTGTATCTCGCTGCATTTACTTAAACGTCATTTGCTCTTAACCTTTATAGTTGTTCCCAAAATAACTCAACACGTGATCGCCATTAATCTACATAGTTTTTCTTTTTCTCATTGAACTATTTTTAGTTCCTCTCAAAAAAGATTCACAAAATCACCAAAAACTTTCCTCAATCAATCAAAATCACCTGAAACATCCACAACAATACAAAGCTTTTACTCCATAAAAAATGCGCCACAAAAAGGAATTAAAATCACATTTTTCATTCTATTCTAATGGAATTAAATGCGCAAAGAATATTCATTCAATTTTACTACCTCACAATGTGCAGCTTTTGATTATGCAAAAAAAATTTCTCTCGGTTCTCTCATTTTGCCTCCCACAAACTGCTTATTCATCTCACATTTTTAGCTCATTACTTATTTTACTCGATTTGTAAAATTATATAAAAAATAAGAAGAAAATGGAAATTATAGAGCAGAAGTAGCATCGCGATTAACCCCCAAGAACATTCATTTTATGCTTGATTATTTTTTTTTGCTGTTGCTTAATGTCAACCCCTTTTGGAGGTTAATGAAATAAACTGAATGAAAAATTGCAGTTTATAATGAATAATGAATGTCATCAGAATGCCTTATTTGTTGGAGGACTGGAAGTGATTAATTTTGGAGGCGATGGAGGGTTTTATTGGAATTTATTGGGAATCAGGGGTGAAGTCAGGGACGTAGACAGTGAAAGGGGCTTTGAGGGGCAAAACCTTCATTTATCAATTTTATGGGATTTTTGGAGAAGGCTCCCATCCTCCCTCCATCCTCCCTCCATCCTCCCTCCATCCTCCCTCCATCCTCCCTCCATCCTCCCTCCATCCTCCCTCCATCCTCCCTCCATCCTCCCTCCATCCTCCCTCCATCCTCCCTCCATCCTCCCTCCATCCTCCCTCCATCCTACGTCCATCCTCCTCCATCCTCCGTCCATCCTCCCTCCATCCTCCCTCCATCCTCCCTCCATCCTCCCTCCATCCTCCCTCCATCCTCCCTCCATCCTCCCTCCATCCTCCCTCCATCCTCCCTCCATCCTACGTCCATCCTACGTCCATCCTACGTCCATCCTACGTCCATCCTACGTCCATCCTCCGTCCATCCTCCGTCCATCCTACGTCCATCCTACGTCCATCCTACGTCCATTCCGTCCATCCTGTCCACCTCCGTCAGATCCTCTGTCACCTCCCTGATCCTCCCTCCATCCTCCCTCCATCTCTCCTGTCTCAGGTGTCTGTCGACAGGTCAAATCTGTCTGCCTGTCGACAGGTCTTCACAATAGTTCACGTTACGTAATTAATGAACGATCCCCATTCATCCTACAATTTCCATCAATTTCACATCAATTCCAAGAATTTGCGTTGATTAAAGATTTTCAATAATTTACGCATCAAATATCAATAGACTCAACTCCTACAAAACATTTAAAATTCACCACCGAATTTAATTTCAATTAATTAATTTCCAGTCCAATTCATAAATTGGAAATTTTAATGAAGCAATTATATAAACAAACATGACGTTAATAGCATACGCAATTATTTGTAATTATATATCCTCAATAGATTTTCGACAGAATTAATCAATTGAATTTTAAACCAAGGGCAATTTTGGGAATAATTACTTTAATTTTTGATGCTTGATGAATGGCTTTAAAGTTGGCTTTAATTAAGTTTGATTTGAAGAGCTTGTCCCGGTCAGCACAAATTATTTATGGCTGTTATAAGGCGTCCAAGTGATAATTTTCATGTAAAATGGTATTAAAATTGCTGCTTGGGTGCCATGTGACCATCATCTGGCTGACATGTAGACATAATCTGGCTGCCATGTGGTCATCATCTGGCTGTCATGTGGCTATTATCTGGCTGTCATGTAGTCATCATCTGGCTTCAATGTAGCTATAATCTGGCTGTCATGTGGTCACCATCTGGCTGTCATGTAGCCATCATCTTGCTGAAATGACATCATCTGGCCACTATATAGCTGCCATGAAAAACGTGTGCAGATCGGGTATGCAGCCACAAAATCACATTATCGAAAATTAGCAAAAATTGAATTTCCAATTCTGATCTCAAGATGATTTCAAATAATCCATATTTACCACCGACTGATGTAATCCTCACTCTCTTTAATGAACACTCAAAGATGAACAAAAACAAAAAAATTCAAAACCCATCCTCTTTAGAATTCCTTCATTCTTAATAATATACAGAGATAAAAATCTTGATAATTATCGTAGCGCATTAATTATGCCAAACGCTTATTATTCTCATCCCTTCTATGAATATTCTGATGCTGAAGCTGTATAAAGGAACAAAAAAAAATTGTAATAATATGAATAATGATGGAATTAAAGCGAGAGGAAAAATGATGAAAATTATGCTGATGCAGTAGTTCTTGGGATTATTTTGTCAGAATTTTGTGTCCCGACAAAGCTTCAAAATGCCCCGATTTTTCAGAAGGTCGACAACTCCAAACAAATTTTGGAATTTTGGATAAATTTTGAACATTTTCGTTTCGAAGGCCCGGGTTCAAGTTCAGGACTCTAAAGCTAGAATTGTCAAAAAATTTTCAATCATTATCTGTTTTTGTTCAAACTGATATCCGCCCTACGTCTTGTCCAAAAAATCCATTTGGATTCCACTCCAAAGCATGCTCTTTTCACTGTGAGCATAAATTTATGCTCTACAGCTTACCTAATACTGCCAAACTAAGAAGTGTCCCGATTTTTTGCGAAAATCCTCTGGCCACCCTATCTTTGCCTGTCTCCTCTAAGATTGGAATTAGGCTTTTATATCAAAAGTGGCCTAGGGTTGTATCTAGAGCTGCACCAAAGGAGTCCAACTACTCTTTTAATAACCTCACTGTCTTTATCTCGCAGTAATCGTGTTCTTGCAATGAACAGAGCTTACATAGCTGATCCCGTTGGGATAAACTGTAGGTCTAAAGGATGTGAGGTACAAATTTGGATAATCGCTTAGATTGTCTCCAGCAATAAAGCTAAGCTGTTCCTGCAAAATATTTTTGCTCAAAAGTCCTCCAGAAGCAAAGTCTGCAGTTTTCTAGCAAATTCAATTTTGCAAAGAAATTAGGGTCAGATCTTTGCAGTCCTACAATTTATGATGAGCTGCAAAATAAATAAAATCTCGTAAAAAAATTTCTTGACTAGAACCTTGTATGCATTTTTCGTTAATTGCACTGTTCCAAATTGATCGAATGTAGAAAATCAGGAGAAGTACAGGAAGTAAGGTGCAATTCATTCTCTTAGCCTAGTTGATCCCCAAACCTCCCAACTCATCCTAAGGGACAAAAAAAAATGATTTTCAAATCTACTTACGAAATAAAGTAAAAGAAAAGCAGAAAATGAGGAAAAGAAAAAGAATTAAGCAAGACGTTCTACGAAAAAAGGAACAGAAAGGAAAAGAAATAAAAAACATTTTGTAACATAAAAGTATTGTAAACAGAATTGAGAGTAAGTAGAGAGTACTTGATGGAGATGAATAAATAAAAAAAAAGAAAAATTCTCATTTTATTCACTTAGCTGTGCTGCACAATATTGGCTTGTGTGCATAAGAGTCTCTCATCTCGTAAAAATTTTCCTCATTTTCAGAAAAATGAAGAACATAATTCCATCTTCTTTAGACGTTATTGTTGTTGATATTGAAGCACTTGCTGGATATATTTTTAATAAAATTCATCACTTCCTCATGTATAGGATTTATGTCTGCATGGATGGGGAAAAATAAGAGGAATTATAATAATATACATAAATTTAAGTTTGAGTATAAAAATATAAAATTTATAACAAATTGGCTCTCATTCAAATCCGAGAGCTTAGCTCCCACATTGGAGCGACATGCTGTAAATTTTTCGGAGAAATTTAATATTTTTCATATGTTATTTTTAATATGAATATTCATACGCACATAAATTCAAATAAATATACAAATTTTATTTGAAAAATACGAATTAATTCGCATAAATTATTATTTTAAGTCAAATGTCAAGAAGCATTATTTGGGTATTAAATTGCTAAAATATTAATTGATATGAGTATGTTTTTTGATAATCTTATTAAATTTTATGGATGATGACGTGCAATTTTATATGAAAATCCTTGAAATAGTTGAAAAATCATCATACTAACAAAACTACCAAACAGTTACTTGCTTACCATATTTCACAGGTTGTACATACCAACTGTGATTCATCATCTTCTTCTTCGCTTGCCGTACAGATCAAGTGTGATTCATGACCTCCTTCAGTCAGCTCCTGAAGCTGGCTCTATCTCTGGTCACCGCTTGCCAATTGAACTGTGATTCATAGCCTTTTTTAATAGAAAATTGAAACTTATACTATAGCTGGCTGCCTTTTGATAAAAACCCAACCCAAATATAGCACTTTCTCCATCAACACTCTTCTTTCAAGTGTTCTTTAGACTAAATGTTTAAGGATTCAATTTCTAGCAAATCAGCATCATGTTTTCGATAAACCTATTTTTATTCAGTATAGAGGAATTCATATTGTAGAGCAGGCATTTTTAAGTTACTTCGATTTTTTTTACTCAACGCTCTTGGATGTGCTATGAAAAGTTTTTATGTTAGACAAGAGTTCCAAAGGTCAGTTACCTTATAAGTATTTCTGCTTCTTATAATTACTTACTTCGCTGGTCGTACATATCTGTTGTGATCCATGACCTCTCTACTACTATTACTACTCTATTTCTATTCTATAGCCCACTAATGTAAATTGATGGACTTTGCATTAAAAAAGTAATAAACTTCACTTTTCCTACTAGAAATTTCTTAATCAATTCAGTGTCGCTAAAGTTTCAGTAGTAATAATTTGAAGATGGGTATATCCATAAACCGCCCTTAAATACTCCTCTGTGCTCATTATCTCATTTTCAAGAATTTTTCTAGGTTATCAGACTAACAGAGAACATCAAGAAAGCCTAATCCTATTCAATGTATTCATAAGTGTCAAGTATTATTTCATTATCGCCATTTACAGCCAACTCCTACGATCATCGTTTATAAATAATCTCATTGAATCATAAAAAAAATAAAGGAATCAGTCAGAAAATCTCATTATCTACCCACGTGGAGATTGTATGTCAAAAGGTCATCAATTTAAGGTTTCAGATCCATTTTCTCGTTGAACAAAAATCCTCATTTTATCCTAAATTGATTTATGTCCATTTTTCATTTTTCATTGAAAATTCTTTAAAACAACAAATAATTTTCACTTGACACCATCAACAATAATAAAAATAAAGCAAATCTACTGCTGTCGCCTTCATCCACAGTAATTCTTCATCTCAATGATGGCATAGAAAATATAAATAATGAAAATGAAATGCGCTGCGCTATAAATTCTGTTGCTGCTTCCATAAATAATGCGTTAAAACAGAAACTGTGTTTTTATGGCTCATTGTTGTCGCTATAACGAGACATTTTCATTTTTTTCCCTATCTTGTCCCCCCCTACCCCTCCCCCAATTTTTATTTATTCAGTTTTTCAAATCTCATTTATTTAAAATAAAAAAACAGCAATTATGAATGGGCAAATAGATAAATTTTTATCATAATCATCATCTATTCATATATTCCAGTCTAGAAATTATTATCTGATGATGAAAATTGCGCAGTATCTTATGTTCTTCTTAATGACCTTATTTCTTTGTCTAAATATTTGCGTTTTGCATTTTTTTTCTGCTGAATAAACTAACTTTGTTGAAAATATGAAAAAAAAAATCAATTTAAATTATGGAAATGGAGATGAATGAATTAATATTATGGGAAAATATAGAGCAGACGTTGGATGTGATGAGGAAGTTAAATGTAGATGCTGACTTTTAGTTGATAGTTTTATTGCATTTTTGAATCATAATTGCTTTAGTTGTTACTGAATCTTGGCCAACTTTTTATTCTACTTTGCAAAAAAGTTTTTAATATTATGTGTAATAAAATCGTCAGCAGTTAAGGGTTTTATGTGGGGATATGGGGGTGGTATGGTTTATGGGATAAGAAATGAAGGTTATATCCAACATTTGCTTACTTACTTACTTATTTACTTTGTCGAACAAACAATTGCGATCCATGGCCTTCCTCAGATGTCGCTTGAAACTTGCTAAATCGCAGGCTATGCTTACCAATTCCCAATACCATATGCAATACTGGGTGATTCATACTTCGTTTCATGAATTCTTTGAAGTGTTCGTCAGAGCAAGACCTCCGCCCTACACTTTATAGTGGGATCAGAACCACTTCTTTTGATAACCTTACTGTCCTTTATTCTACAATAGAAGGCTTTTAGACGCGTTTCCACCACATACGATTCGAATTGTCGAATAGACAAGTCAAAATTTTCTTCTGCTTGTTCTACAACCTATGGTCGCAGGGTGGGTGTAGCAGCAATCAGAAACCGAGGTGCCATATCATTCTACTTCCGAATAACTTCGATTCACCTTATTGGAACTATAAGGATAAAATTCTTCAATTTACTAGTACTATCCAAGGGTCAAAAACTGCAAAAGTCGAATACTGTACTTGTTTCACTTGCTGTACAACACCTAGGAGTGTCTGACCTTTTGGACTTTCTAAGACAAGGATTCCCAAAACAGTCCAACAAGATATGAATTATTCAACAAAACTTCTCCATCAAAAAAGCATCTGCAGCATTAATCCAAGTAAACTTTCAAGCATAAAAACTATTGAAATTTTCTCAAGCGTTCTACAAATTTTCTTTTAATAAAAGAAATTTCTCAATTAAATTAAAAATTTTACAAAAGAAAAAAAAAATTCAACTTTATTATAAAGTACGAGAAGAATCTTAAACTAAATTGCAGAAGTAGAAGAAAACATTCATAAAACTAACTTTGTGTTTGTTGATGCTTGGAAAGAGAAAATCATCCAATTAAAAAAGAAGTAGTTTCTAACTCGAAAAGTTGGTAGTTTTTTGAGGTAGAAATATGAGAAATGGGAATTGCTAGGATGAGAGAGTAATGGAACTAAGAAGTATCAAAAGGTAGAAGGTGTAGCGTCCATATGCTGTGGATATCTTGACGTCTCGCCATTTCGCCGTTTGGTTGCGCTACAAACAGTACGAAGTATATCAACATCTTACTGACACTGGCTTTTGGTCGCTTCAAAAGTAACCAGTCTAATTGGTACAGGCTACAGACTTTCCAGGGATCAAGCCCTGGACCTTTGAGTCTAACTGAGACTTCCTAACAAACCAAACATTTGGCAACTTTTCGCTGCTTAATAAAGGTACAGACTACAATTGATACGACCATAAGTCTAGTTATGAATTTGCCGGGCATTAAAATCTGTTCTATTCAGGTAAATGACCTCGAACCAGAGTTGACACACTCCAATGTGAAGACACCTCACCTGGAGTTCTGACTTCCCAAAAACAGTACCAAGACTCCAGTAAAGGCGTCTTTCTGGTCTTTTGGAGTTTGTACCAGAAGTTGGCAGGACTACATTTTAGATTCCAACTGCAATAGAGTCCAAATTCCACTGACATGACTCATATAGTCCTCCATACTCTGTCTTAGACGTCAATATAAGCAAAATATTAATTATATTCTAATAAAGGGTCAGTAACTAATTGAAAATTGACTAAAAAGTGCAATTTTAACAACCTACACAGTAGTGCCTGACTATAGATTCCATTTCATTAAGTTTTGCCTGATTATAAATTCCATTTCATCAAGAAAAGAGACTGCCAACCAATCTCATTACACTTTAAATTACATTCAAATTGATCAATTAAATTCAGGCATCCTAATAACATTTAAAATCAAATTACATCTCTAGTGAAAGCATCAATCGCCAATACTGACCCTTAAACAGTCCAACAACCCTAAAAAATACGAGAGCAAGATATGAAAGAAAGTTAATAACAAAAGAATGTTTTCATAAAGATTAATTATCTTGCCAAGGAAGTTTTTCTCCCTATTCATTTCGCTTTCAAAAGAGCGGAAGCACCTATAAAGTATAAAAGAACGTACATAAGAAAAAGAAAAAATTAACAAAAGAATGAAATAAATGAGCAAACTCAGCAAGACAATGAAGAAGAATTAGAATAAAGAGAAGGAAAGAAAATGATGAAATTAATCACAAAATACTGCGAGATATGAAAAGGCGTGGACGCTGTAGGTCGTAAGATCACGAAACATCATCATTATGTTATGTCATTAATTGCAGCTGTCTATTGAGTAATGGAAGAAATTATCGACCAAAAAAAAGATTAGCAATTGATTCTCATTTCCGCATTTACTCTCTCATGTCCCTCAATCTAATTATAATCAGCATAATCGCTTATTGAATTTTGTACATGTGAATAATTATCAATGTCAAATTATAGATCAGCACGTGCTGTAGTCGAAAAAAAACTCACGAAAATTGACTGCGAGATAAATATTTTTATAAGCGACGGATTTTCGTCTCTAATGAGACTTTCACACTATGAAAATTGTTTAGACATGACTGATTTGAAAGGCATTCACTAAAGGGAATCGTGTGGATTTGATGTGACGCAACTCTACACACGGTAGCCCAATTCAATGTTCATTGCTTCAATTTGTGTGTCGCTAATACAAAAACCTAGTTTATGTGACTAGAAACAGGGGAAAAGCACACGAATTCGATTAAACTTTCCCTGGGATCGAACCCAGGTCATTAGAGTCGGTTGTCTGAAGCTCTAACCACTGCATCACTACTGCTCTTTGAGTCAAACTTACTACAACTACATAATCTTACAATATGAATATTCAAGGTTAGGTTTACGCCCCCAAAAGCCAATAACGTGGAAATGGTGAAGAAAAGGGCACCAGAACTTGGTGTTACTCTGGCCTGGACTTAGATTCAATGAAATTCGGATTCAGAAAAACGTTTGCCTTCCAAATTTCCTCAAGCTGCCATCTCAAAACAGTCCATAACTATGATTCATAAGGAAGCAACAATACGCAGACATTGTTAAATTTTTCAAAGAGATCGGAATCCTTTAAATGACACTCAGGGATGGTACAACAGATCGTAGATCGCTTTTCTTATTTTCTATGATTCATTTTGATTTTTAAAAAATGACTTAAGTGCAATAATGGGCTATCTGTGTGCCGCATTGCATTAGTGTGCCATGCCATGAATTGTATGCTGTGTGCGGTTTTGGTCGAGATTTACCAGTTTCTAAATAAAAGCTTGTCCACCACTGCTCTAGAGGAAGTCTAAGATTGACTTCAAGCATCTTAAATCACGAAAATGGACGATATGTGACACTAAATTAAGATCCATGTCTACCCATAAAATTTGAACTAGTAATCTAAAACTCGAAACCCTAACAGGCAAAAAGCCAGCTTTTAGGTACCGTAGTGGTCTTTCTGTAATATGAAAACATACTCTTTGCCTGTTAGGGACAGTCTTTGTACCCATTATTTATGAACGTTCCTCGAAATTCATGCAAAAAATAAAAGCGAATGAACGACACACAAAAAAATAAAAAAGAAATGATGTGATTTATTTTGAAAAGAAAAATGAACACATGCAAGCATTAATTTATGAGCTAGTTTAGAGAATTATGGGAACAGTTGCAGAATAAATTGGGTGGATTTTAATATTTTGTTATTCTTTCATAGACATTGTAATTC
The DNA here is from genome assembly GCF_022539635.2 of Chironomus tepperi. Lineage (NCBI taxonomy): Eukaryota > Metazoa > Arthropoda > Insecta > Diptera > Chironomidae > Chironomus > Chironomus tepperi. The sequence goes on from NW_027226583.1 coordinate 461,085, forward strand.
AAGGTTGAATGATTGATTGTGACTTGTTTTTTTTGCGTTAGACTTGTCTGGCAAAAAAAATCTATGAAGTGAGGTTTGATGACATTGTGAATGAGGTCAGGACATTGGGTTAATTTGTCAAAATCTTTTGAATTGTTGGGTTCAATTCCTATCAAGTTTGAGAGAAGGTTTAATTAGGATTTACAAGTTTTTGAGACTATATCGAGATTAAGGCCAATATGGGGATATAGACCGATACAAGGGACAAAATCGAGATCGAGACTGAGATTGAGGTCGATATTGATATCGAGACTGAGATTGAGGAAGATAACGCGATCGAGACTGAGACTTAGGCCGATATCGGGACCTAAACTGAGATTGAAGCCAATTAGGGGGATAAAGACCGATACTGAGGTCGATATCGGGATCCAGACCGAGACTGATGTCAATATTAGGATCGAGAACTAGAACTAGGTCAATATCGAGATCGAAACCGAGACCGAGTTCGAAATTTGGATCGAGACCGCGAACCAGACTAAGGTTTAGACCGGGACCAAAATCGAGACTGCAAGGAAATTCTTCAAAGTCTTAACTTGAGATTTCTAGTGGCCTAGAATGAGAAATCTTAGTCTCGGACTCGAGAAACCTTTAGTTCTACTTAAAAACTCAACGATTCCCAAATTACGCCATTCAATCTACACCCATATTCCCCTCTAAACCTTAATCTCTGCATGTGACAATTAAAAACTTTCCGTGCTACAAAAAATCATCTCCATCTAGATACATGTAAGTCTATATATCCTACATTAATTATCGAAAAATGACATCCAGCCCATCAGATTATGTCATAAAAAGTAAATTCTAAAGCAAAGCAATTTCATGGAGTAAATCCATAATTCCGAGCAAATGGGATTAAAGAAAAAAATTTTTATGCTTCATAAACAGTAATTATAGAGCATCTCGACGATTAAACGTAAGCAGCAATAAATCATACAGCAAGAGAGAGAAAAAAAATTGAAATTAGTCAGAAATTGATGCCTACAGACTGTACATTAAGCGGTTTCAAATATCCATTATTCTTCATTCATCTTGTAAAATACATTATGTTTATAACATGACGCATTAATGGATTAAGATGAATTATGAAGTGAATAAAATAAATAAGCAAGTGTGTATGCAACATGATCATAGTTATTAATTTATCTTTTTGATTACCCACGTGAAAAATCATTCATGGACGATGCCTTCATCTATTTACATTTTAACTGATATTTGAGAATCGACTGTAATAATAATGATGTGAGAATAATGAGCATGAACATAAAGAATAGAGAAATGTTATTAATTATGATATATTTTTTTTTTGGTTCTGCGTGCTCAAACACGTTTGAGGCTTAATTGAATATATTGGAAATATTGAATTTCTGAGAATATTTAATTATATTGAAGTGGATTCAATATTAATGGAAATTAAATATTGTATTGGATACAAGTACTTACATATGCTTCAATCAACACATGCCTTAACTACGTGATAAGTAGGAATGTTGTTAGAAAAAGGTTTGAATTTTTTTTTGGCAGAGTTAAAGACTTTTTTGGGGTTTCTAGATGTAAGTTTTGGGTTGTCAATGACAATGAGATGAATTTATAGAAGAATATGAAGACTTGTAATGCTTTGTGTGTTTGGGATTATTTGTGATCAACATAAAGCGTTATTTAGATGAAAGAATTGAGAATTGGCTATCAAACACAGAGACTGCATGTTTCTAGTTATTTAAAATGATGGCTATTTCCATTAATGTTTTAAAAATCAATATTAAATCTTCTTAAAAACTTTTGCAAATTACGTAACGCTTAGGAATGTCTAAAGACAGCTCTATCCTTTGAAACCTTCTGCCAGTTCGGGATATCAAGGGCTCTTGCGTCCTTTTCAACACATCCAATTTCAACAAACAAGACGGAATTCTAATTTTGGTTCATTGCTGTGACATATTGTTACAGTTAGGGGTCACCGGTAATCGAGATTTGACGGTAACGGATATTTATAATTACCTACCGGTAATAACCGTACATTCCGACTGTATATATCCGAATATTTAGGGTAAAAAAAATTTATTTTTGGTCACTTTTTTTGGTCATTTTTAAAAAAAGCCATTTAGAGGATGGCTTGTAGAGAAGAGTTGTAAAACATACAAAAGTAAGAACTTTTGACTTCTTGCAGTTTTGAAATTTGAAAAATGACCGAAATTTGGCCAGTGCTAAAGAACTAGTTTTTCATAACCCAATAAGTACCTGAAAAGTTACCTTTCTCAACTCTCTATCATTTCTGATATTACCTTTTCAAATAAATAAAGCCCTTCTTGAGTTTATCTACAAAATGACTGATTTTGATGTTTTTTAATTTTTTTCAACAGTAAGCATCCATTATCCAATGCTCACTGTGAAAAAATGTGACCAATTATAATTTTTTTTGAAATTTATATATCTTGGAATTGTCAAGTCTAAAAATTGGAAATATAAACATTAAAAGTTTTCAAAAATGAAAAATGTCTAAAAATTACATTTTTACCCTAAACAAAAAAATAAATGCGGCTAGAATTTTTAAAAAATTCGTTAAAAACTGTTACCCATAATCCATATAAATTGTAACGGTAATGGATATTACCGGTAATTACCGGTTACGCATATCCGTCATTCGGACCCCTAGTTACAGTACGATCTACTGATATTTTTGAAAAAGCTGTTTTTAGCATTTCGTAATTTCTGAGTGATTCCTGATTTCACTCAGCTTTTCAAATAGGGTTCCTGCTCGAATCAATGTCAATATCTGCTCGACTATCCTTACTCACCCAAACAGACAATGAGCTCATCAATGAGTATGCTCATAATCAATATAATTGAGTATGTTTCATTTTGTGAGTGTTCTCATGAGCATGGTCTCTTCTATTGTGACAACCCATTTAACAACAATTAATTGAAATGTGCGCATCATGATTTTTGAGTTATTCATAACTGTTGAACTTCACACTAGGGTTTGTCCTATATTACAAACTTGAGTATCTTAAATACAGAAAATGCTGACTAGTGGTTCTTGGATGCACCCTACTTTACCCTTACTTTTTCATATGTAGATGATGATGACTCAAGTCGACTCGACTTCATTTGAAATTCGAGTCGACTTGGGGCTCTGGATTTGTATACTCAAATTGCATGTCTCAAAAAATGAGCCCAAATTTGCAGACCTTGTCCATAGCTCTATAGCATTACCTAACATCCACTTGATCCTAAATTATTACGGATATGTTACAAAATCACTATTTGACAACTCTTGCAACTTTAACTCAAAATTCTTCAAACAAACCTAAACAAACATCCACAATCGCAAGCATTACGACGCAAAACATGCCACAACCTTCTATAAATACCTTCCATAACCTCTCGTAACAACTCCCAAGAATAAAACGTCATTTATTCTGTACAAAAGATTGAATCTCGTAATTCTTCTGCATCAGCACCTATTAAACAATTTCAATGTGACATTTCATAAAAATATACAGCAGAGAGCAGACATTTCACCTAAAAGACACCTTCTGTCAAATCGCCTACATCAAATGCGTATTAATATTCAGCACAAAAAGGAACAGACAACGCAAAAAAAAAAGATTTAATAAATTTAATAAACAGAAAAAAGCAATTTAAGTTTGATGTTTATGTTTATTTCATTTTAATTTTTGCTACCTTTCCACACAGCACCGACTATATATATTCATACACACCTTTTGCTTACTCGTTTTTGCCGTCGTATTATCGCTTCGCATTCTCTTTCTTCTGTGCCATCCACACATATGTGAATGTATATTGAGAGCTATAATAATATCACCTATCGTCATCATCATCAGCATCGAACGTAGTCAATGTGGCACAATTTACGTAATTTAAGAAAAAGAAGAACTTTTGTAGATATACACATGAAGAGTATGAGACCGCATAGACATTCTGTCTACGACATGAATGAAGTTGAAGAGGAAAAGAAAAGAAAAAAAGGAAGAAGAAGAAAATGTTTTGTGCTGTATGAAATCTCGAATGAGACATGAATAAAATGAATGAAGATAAAGTAGTACGCTGTTGTGAATGCAACATAGAAAATAATCAGGATTTTTATTTTTATTTTTTTTTTGAAAGGAACGGAAAGAAGAACTTTCTATGGAATAATGTAAAATTATTTTTGATTAATGGAATGACTTTAATGTTGTGTTTTGGAGATGAATTTTTTAAAGATTCTTTTTTTATTGAAAAGTGGGATGAAAGAGAACTTTTTGTATGGTCATTAGCTGTATGTTCATAAGTTTGATGCTTAAAAAAATGTAATGGATAATGAGTTTTGTTCAGTGATAGAAACAGAATGCTAATGTGAGTGGAAAACAAGCAAGATTAATCGATCATATGTCTAGTTACAAACTTATTATTTCGTGGCAAGTTAGTCAAAAGTCGATTGTATTATTAGACATACAGTCATTCAATCGCATTATGTTTCACTCAGTAATACACTAAGAAAGACAATCATGGACAAAGAATGAGTATCGACAGCTAAAACTTTGAAAAACACAACCAAACTACTAAATTAATACATATGACCAAAAAATCGTAACTTGATTCATAATCGATCTTAGATGGAATATAAAGCTGGATTCAACACTGGCAACCACTATCAAAAGCTCAATTGTCAAGTGCATAACTGTATCATTTGCTCTCATCCCGAGTGGACATGAAACGTTAGAAGCTAGCTATTAACTGAGATATTACCTTACCTTCAACAGTTGGATTATTCAAAAGCAGTGGTCTTAGCACCCTCACTCGTTAAACCATTAGCTGGCTATCAGTTAGCTGGCTAGCTCTGGATTTCTTAATCTGAATAGCTATTTAAATTTTCACTTGAAATCACGTATTTCTGTCAATCACTTGCAATTGTCTCACATGCAGTATTTCCTAAGTGAATAACTCAGTGCATATTAGCTTCAACCAAATTATACCTGAGTAAGAATGATCAAGCAGGTCAGTTCTAGAAGTGTATCGAAAAGGCAAAACCGGCGTGAAAAATCGAAAATAATCTCGTCATAAACTCTGACTATGAGCCACAATCGAGCTAACGCTATTTATTTCTGCCTGGGGATCCATTTTGATACTCTTTTCAAGCTTCAAGCCTTTTAGAATAGCTCTAGATTAGAACATAATAATGATTATCACTATCCGTATTCTTCTACAAACTTAGGGTATCCAAGGATCTCCAGCTCCTTGTTCAACACATAGATATCACAATAATCTTCGTTTGTTCGCGATATTTATCTCAACCACAAGAAGTCTCGAATCAGTATCTTAGGACTTAGGGCATGCTCGTCCATTTAGGCATATATGCTCATTGTCTGGTAGGGTATCTAATTAATCGTAATATTTAAAACATTTTTGCAGATTTCTGCAATATTAATAATCAAAATACACACATCCAATGAATGCCAGCATGGACAGTCACTCAAAATTCAACCTCCGGCGCCTTTCAAATTTCTCTCACAAAAAAAAAAAAAATTACAGTCAAGAAGAAAATAAAGCTATATTTTATAAGAGATTAAATAAAAATAACATCACAAACAACTTATTTATTTTTTTTAAATGGCACATCTTATTACTCCGCATACGTTTGTACCGGTATATTGCCATGGCATTAAAGAATGAAAAGGAAAAAAAAAAAGATTTTGTAATTCTTCTTTACGTTCTTTCGCTTCTCGTCCACATTAAAGTCATATAATAAGAAATAAAGAAATGAAAAGCAAAACAAACTCGAGAAACAATAAGAAGAAGCTGAATCATATAAAGTAAGTAAGTGTGGAATTAAAGTCATCAGCCGAACAGAAAGTGAAATTGAAGATTATACCGTAAGCAGGCAGTCGAGTTTGAGAGAAAAAAAAATGAAATCAAAACATAATAAAAAAAAAAATTAATTCTTTTCTCGTCTCTGACTGCTGCTGCTTCTTCTTTTTTTCGGAAAATGTACAGCTCTTAATGCTTTAATGCGTCAGCACACTGGCTACTTGTCATTAATCGAGTCAGAAATGAATTTATGGATTAAAATTATTGTTATTATGACGATGATGATGAGATAATTTAAAGTTGATTGATTCAATTAATGGAAGCGATGATGAATATTTTTTCATATTCGGTGTTAACGCTCAATTATTTAATTTTTTATAAATTTTTTATATTAATAAGTAATTTAATTCTGAATCAGCGAGAAAATGGATGTTGAATGAGTTGAATAATGGGGATTTTTTAAGTGGTTTTATAAATTGTTGAGGCATTATTTGTGAAATTTGAACTTATGCAAATTATTAATAAATTATAAATGAGGTTTTAAGGTGGTTGATCTGTTATGGAACTTGGATTGGTAGTGGAGGAGTAAGGAAGTTATGTAATGTGACTCAAAACTCTTATTGAAGGAGAATACCCCAACGGCACTTACTGAAATGTTGCAATCAAAGTAACGGGACGTCAGTATACAGTATCGCTGGACAAGCCTCCATCGAGCCCTCAATTGGCACCTAGCAACTCTGATTCGAAGTATAATGCTGTTTTTTTTAATATGTGTCAAAAAAATTCAAAAAAATATACTGAATTTCATCTTATGACCCTCAAACTTTGAGATTTTTTCTAAAATAAAGACTTGTTTCCTAATTCATACCACGAACGGCACCAATAAAGAAACCATCTCCTTATGGCATTCATATGACTGTCAAATATAGCAGTCTTCCAATTACTGTTGATAAAAGAACTGAAATGGAACCTTAAACAGCTTCTTTTAGAGAACCATCATCATTTCTATCACTCGGTAAATAATCAAGTGCAAAATACCCTAATATGCAATGATCATCCTTTCAAGAGCTTACTCTACCTTAATATACTTGTTAAGCATGTTCACGATCGTGTAGTTGGCAAGTAGTTTCAACAATCGACTCTTAATTATATAAAATTTAATCCAAATTGCAGTCACTTGACGAAAACAACCAAAATTATCCAATACAACCTAATTTCCAATTGGATGCTAAATATACTACCGCCTTATTGTCATTTGGTTCTAAGAATACTGCCACGTCAACGTCGTGGTTGAAACATTCCAATATGTGTCGATTAGATTGAATATCAATCTAAATGTTTGCGAAATGGCCAATTATAGACTCTTTGACCGATTAATTAAGCAATAAATCAGAAATCTGTTAAATTTTCTTTTGAAAAAGACATCTGATTGAGTTATTCCAAAATTCAATATTTTAGCGCCATTAGCACGATATTTTGAGCTCTAGATGTAGTACATAGTTTTGAAGATCTGAATTCGAATCGGAATTAAATTCAGTTAAATGTAAACGGCCCTGAACCTAGCCATTCATTAAATGTTGACGACATAACAAGAATGCTCCAAATGTACACAATATTGTATCCAATTCCAACTTGTAGAAGTCTTATTAATCAAAACTTCTCAATAGTGCTTTAAAAACCATTAAACAGAAAATAAAACTGCAGCACTTAAAATACACAAAACAAATTGAAACTTTTTCCATTCAATGTTTTTTTTTACTTCTCAACTTGCAATCCTTCATCATTTTACTTCCATTTCTGTACAATTTTCCACCCTTCTTTTTCCGACAGCAAAATGTTCATCTGCAGTTGAGATTTTTCCTCCATCAACACAAAAAAATATAGCAATTTAACAAGAATGATGAAGAAATATTTTTCTACATCCGTAATTCATAAATTATGAGGAACTGAGAAATTTCTTAAAACATTTCCGTCTTCCATTTTCGCAATTTTCAACTGAATATGCAGTGATTTCATTCCGACAGTAAATTGAAAATGATGAGAGAAGTTCTTTTCGTATTTATGAGAAAGTAAAACATTTAAGCAAACAGCATATTCTTTAATTATCCCTACAGCTCCTTCCATTTCCTCTCAACATAGAGCAATTTATGTTTCTTGAACAAGTTCTGTCAGTTTGAACTGCATTGAGCCGAGCGACACAAATTAAAATGGCTCTGCTAAATCGTAGTTGCTCAAATTTGACACTAAACAAAGTTACAAAATTTGGCGCTAAATGGAAGTTGCTCAAAGTTTGGCGCTTTAAATTGAAGTTGCTCAAAAATTTGGCGCGATAAATGGAAGTTGCTCAAATTTAGCTCAAAATAGAAGTTGCTCAAAATTGACACTAAATGGAAGTTGCTTAAATTTGAGGCTAAACAGAAGTTGCTCAAATTGGCGCAAAATGGAAGTTGCTCAAAATTGGCGCAAAAGGAAGTTGCTCAAATTTGAAAGTTGCACTAAATGGAAGTTGCTCAAATTTGCTTAAATTTGAGGCTAAACAGAAGTTGCTCAAATTTGGCACTAAATGGAAGTTGCTCAAATTTGGCACTAAATGGAAGTTGCTAAATGCTAAATGGAAGTTGCTCAAATTTGGCGCTAAATGAAAGTTGCTCAAATTTGGCACTAAATGGAAGTTGCTCAAATTTGACTAAATGGAAGTTGCTCAAATTTGGCACTGAATGGAAGTTGCTCCAATTTTGCGCTAAATGGAAGTTGCTCAAATTTGGCCTTTCTGACTTGTATCTCTCGGGTATTGAGTCATAAAAACAAAAATAATTTGAATGTCTAGATTTCCTTAAAAATTCTCAAATGAAAAGTTAAAGATGAAAAGGCGCCAACAAAAAACAAAAAGTTTGTCGATTTATTTCTTATTTTTAAATTATACACAATTATTTTCCCCCATAGACGTTGGCCTTTCTTTCTCGAGATTATCAAGAGTAATTTATATCCGAATGGGTCCACACAGAACATTCAAAAAATTAATTTTAACAGCAAAAAAAAAAGTTGTCTGAATGAAATCAAAATAAAAACATTAAATGAAAATTAATTAAGAGAAACATTTTGATAAATTAATGGGAAATTTAAAATTAAATTGCTGTTGTTTTTTGTGATTTGATACATATTTTCTTATTGAGTATCAAGGGATGGGTCGTCGTTGAAAATATTGTGTGATAATTTGATACAAGCTTAGATGACAAGTGACAAAAAAGTGACAAAATACAAAATATCAGTCAAAATTTAACAAAATTGTTAAAAAAGTAACATAAATCTGGGGAAAAGACAAAAAGATGGCAAAAAAAGTGACAAACCATGTCACTGGAGATGTAATGTATTTCGGGCAGTCGCCTAAGCCTCCCTGGTCATCCCTAGTCATCCCTTGTCATCACTCGTTGCTCTTAGTCGCCTTTGCCCGCTCCTCCCTAATTTAATAGTACTACAATTCATTTTTGGAGTCGCTAAGCCTATGCTTCTGAAAATATGCTCAACGATACACTTAAGGAACGATTCCTTGAATATGACCCGAGCTGCATAATGCGGTGAACTACAATAGGTATACGTAAAAATGGGTAGAAATCAGTCATCAAGTAGCCATTTGCGTTTTACAATTAATACGATGACAAACCTGTTAGACCATAGCTTCCTAACTTACTTCGCTATCTGTACAGATCATTTGTGATCCATGACTGCCTTAAGATGTCGCCTGAAACTGACCCAATTTCTGACTTTCGCTTGGCAACTTTCAATATTTCCTTGGTTCACTTAACTTGTAATTAGGGTTGGTAGCTTGTAATTCTGACGCATCCTATATCCATCAGAGCTTCATTCGATGTGGCTTGGATTCACTACCAGAAGGTGAGGTTGGTACATGATGGAGTTAAGCTAGGTTTCGTTTAAGTAAGGCGGCCATCTGCTGTATTTTTGCCGGGACGCTGCTGTACTTTTCTACCTTGCTGCTGTGTCCTGACAAAGCCTTAAAATGTCCCGATTTTTCAGGAAGTTGAAAATTCCATTCAAATTTTGGAATTTTGGATAATTTTGAACATTTTCCTTTTGAAGGTCCGAGTTCTGAGACTGCAAACAATCCCCAAAACCACAAAAAAATTCCCAACAAAATCTAAAAATTCCCACCCATCTTCTCTCCGATTCCAACAAAAAAGACACAACAAAACTAAAATCGAAATCAATAACACTAAACAACCTAAAACAAGCCTTATCTCAAAAGCAATTAATCGTTCACCAATACCGTCATTCATGAAATCTGAAACACGAACAGTAAATAAAATTTCTGTGTTATTTGATAAAGCATATCCGTTGGCGATGAGAGAGTGAGTGAGTGAGAGCATGGCTGAATAACATTTTCTCGATAATGGGTTTTTGGGGAAATTAATTACCATAAATTTGCATGAAAATATTTTATGATAATTATTATAGCTGTGAATTTATATCCATTGATTTTCAGTTCCACGAAAATTGAATTTTAAGGTAAACTTTTGCTCTTTATTCAGGCTTTACGTTGTAAATTTTATGGGTCAAAATGACATTGAACTTTTTTATTAAATTAATTTATTAATGCACAGTGCATGGTTGTGTCTATTCACATCTTGTCAATGTATCTTTCAATGATTCACATGTAAAGAAGAAGTAATCTCTGACATTTTGGAATGTTGGGAAGATTGATCCACGGATGCGATTGAATTCTCTGTCATATTCACGGATGTCACTGGCTAAGGTGTCTGAAAGAAGTAAAAATTGGTAATTATTAGGGAATTATGAAGGTGGTGTGGAATTGGAATTTTGGTTTGGAACCTCGAGAGCCTAGAGGACCTTCAGAAACTAGAGACCGATACCATCCCTAGGTTAGAATTCTCAAGTCCAATTTCGAGTCTCCCCTCAAAAATGTCTGATTACACCCAAAACCCACCGTCCTTTCCCTCGGGTAGGTAAGAATTCTCAAGTCGGAGACTATGATTTCCGAGTCTCGGCATCAGCTCTGTTCTCAGTTCGGCTCTTGGTCTCATTCCTGTCTCATTCCCGTTCTCATTCCCGTCCTCATTCCCGTCCTCATTCCCGTCCTCATTCCCGTCCTCATTCCCGTCCTCATTCCCGTTCTTATTCTCGTCCTTATTCCCGTCCTCATTCCCATCTTCGTTCCCGTCCTCGTTCCCGTTCTTGTTTCTGATCTCAATTCTGTTCTCGTTCTCAGTACCGTTCTTGGCTCGGTTCTTGAACTCATTTTCGATCTCAGTCTCATTCTCAGTCTCAGTATCGGTCTCAGTCTCGGTCTTGGTCTCAGTCTTGGTCTTGCTCTCAGTCTCAGTCCCAGTCTCGGTTTTTATCTCAAAAATTCGTCAAAACCGAGACTCCGGAAACCTTTTGTCCAGTTGTTTCAATGTGCTAGTTCCATACAAAAACCCTATGTCTTTGCTTGCCTTAGAATATGCCTGACTACTTTCCTGATTTTTAAGCTACAAAATTATATCTAATGGAATATGTCTAGTACCATTGTGACCTAGTGACCAACTCTCATATTTCCATAATCAACCCAACCTATCAAAACCCCAAAACAACATTAAACTTACTGACTGCCTCCTGGAACATTTCCAAAATGATATAATAATCAGCCATAAGTCGTCTAATCAATCCATCCATATCAGCAACTGGATTAATTTCCAATAAAGCATTCAAAATTTCCCATTGGAATGAGTTTGACTGGAAGTGAAAAACTTCAACATTTGGATAGAAAAAGACGTCATTTGTTTGATTAAAGTAGTACAAGATTTCCTGGACTGTTGCTGCATAGTTCATGTTTGCATATCCAACGGCATTTGTGAGGCCATATCTGACTGTGTTGATGCACTCGTTGTTGGGGTCGCCTGGTGGGGAATGGAAGGGAAGTTGATGAGAAATGGATATGGAACTGCAGGCATGCAGCCTGAGATGGATATTAAGGTACAGCCGAAAACTGCAAGCCTGTGAATCTAAAATGCAGGAAATGCAAGTTTGTAGTTTTTGGCCGAATCTTAGAAGCTAGAGAAAGTTACTGACCAATTTCCTGTGCACGTTGCTCGATAGCTTCAAGGACTGTAGCTTCTTTATCCTTCATTTCTTCAATGTTGAATCCATAGCGTGATAAAAATTGGGCATTTAAGACTTTCATGTTGTGTTTTTGTTGCATCCATGCCTTGTTAATTTCATGGTCATAATTTTTGTGTAGGACATCGAACATAAAGTTCAAGTCCATTAATTGATCGATTTGGTCTTGTCTGATTGCTGTGCACTGGAGGGGATTTGGGAAAAAATTGACAATTTTTATGGATTTTTTGAGGAATTTTGGAACTGATGGCACTTAAATCTCATCAAAAACATGTCACAGGTCACTTACCATCAGTACAGCACCAAACACAGCACTAAGAAATATTAATCCCTTCATTTTTGTATCCAAATTAACTTATTTCTACCAACTTTAAAATGATTTTGAAATGAAATGCCAGAATTACAATTGAAAACCTTAATTTTTTTGCTGGATAATCAAGTGACACCTAATCAACAGGAAAAGAAGCAACGGAGATTAGATTAAAGCACTTGAATATGCTATTGATATGTGTAATTTATATTAGAGTTAAGTAAGGCAAGTGCTTGGAGATGATAAGGTATTTGGGGAGGTTTTACTGTAGTTTTTTGGGTTTTTGGTGGAGATAGGATGAGGAAGTGAAAGGAAAGAGATTTAAAATTTTAAAAAATTTAAAAAATTTAACAAATTTAAAAAAATTGAAAAATTTAAAAACTTTTTTTAAAAAGTTGAAAAATTTTTAAAAAAAAAGTTGAAAAATTTTAAAAAATTTGAAAAATTTTAAAAAGTTGAAAAATTTTAAAAAATTGAAAAATTTTAAAAAGTTGAAAAATGTTAAAAAATTGAAAAATTTAAAAAATTGAAAAATTTTAAAAAAATTGAAAAATTTTAAAAAATTGAAAAATTTTAAAAAGTTGAAAAATTTTAAAAAGTTGAAAAATGTTAAAAAATTGAAAAAATTTTTAACAAAATTGAAAAATTTTAAAAAAATTGAAAAATTTTAAAAAATTGAAAAATTTTAAAAAAATTTAAAATTTTGAAAAACTCAAAAATTTCAAAATATTGAAGAAAAAAAACAAATTGAAGAATTTAAAAAATTAAGATTGTTTTAAAAATTGCAAAATTTTAAAAAATTGAAATCTTTTAAAAATTGAAAACTTTAAAAAATTGAAAATTTTCAAATAATTAAAAATTTTGAAAAATTGAAAAATGTTTAAAAATTGAAAAAGTTTAAAAATTGAAAAATTGAAAAAGTTGATTAAAATGAAAAATTTTAACAACTTTTTAAAAATTTCAAATTTCAAAAAAAATTTAGTAAATTGGACATTTTTTTAAAATTGAAAAAAAAAAAAAACACAAACTAAACAAATAGAATCCCAGCAAATTAAAAATATTCAAAAAATTATATAATTTAAAAAATCAACAACTTTGTTGCAACTTTGTATAAAAATGATATTTTAATTAAAAATCTCATTCATAGTCAATCTATAAATCAAGCTAAATCACGTAAATTCCTTCAAAATATTTCAAGAATTTCCTTTTTAAACATTTTCATTTAATTTCAAAAAACCAATTTAAAAGAATCAAAATAAAATTAATTAAAAATTGTTTACAAAAGCAAGAATGTCGACAAAAAAAATTAAAATTTTAAGGTTTTTAAATCATGCCATTAAAGAATATAAATTCTCACTTAAAAGTACGCAATGTCGCAATATTGTAATTAATGATGATGAAGTTTTGAAATATTAATGGATGCGATATTTTATTTTAAAATGAAACTTAATTAATGGGAAGAATGAGTCATTGAATATTTTGCGGGTTATTGTTTCTTTGTGGATTTTAAGTCCAAAGTACTAATGAGTTAATTATAAAAGAAGTGAAATGACATCGGTGGGCTAATTGGTAGAGCGTTGAGCTTACGTGCTAAAGGTCCTGGGTTCAAATCCAAGTCTTGTCTAATTTTCGAAGCTCTTTTTCCATTTCAAACTTCTAGTATCGTGGCTTGATTTGGATGTTGGATTACAGTTTGCTTAGTTGCTTAGTTTGGTCTTTGGCACATAATGTGTCTCTATTGCTAAGTATACAAGGATTTACTAGTATCTAGGATGATATTCTTGAGGAAACTCTTGCGCACATGGGTTGTAACCCGGGTACGTTGCAGGATACATCAGGTATTATGACGTACTCGCGTTCTTGCATTAAACAGAGCTTGCAAATGGTTCGAATCTCACTATAAACTGTCTAAAGGGCATGGTACAATAACTAATTCGTCATTGATATGCCTCATAAGCTCATAAGGCTGTGGATTTTGAAAGGTCTATGTACCCTTATAAAACATTGAAATTTGGCCTAAGTAGATAAAGGTCGTTAACTTATTCCGTAATGTTCTTAAAAGAAGGTGGATTGAGATTTTGTTACAAAGGGAAGAGACGGGTCAATTTGTGTAACAAATGGAGAGCACTACTTGCATGGACACCTTTAGATGCCGCTTGAAACTGGCCCGATCGCTGGCTTCTGCATGATAATTTTTCAGTGCCGAATTGTTCAGGGATTGTGCTTGACAAAAGCTTGTATTTAAGAATGGTGGTTTAGAAGGCCAAAACATCCTGTGTTACCCAAGGCCTCATGTGACTACGCCCTACTATGTGGTTTGGATTGACATTCTCCGCCGCGAGAAGCTGTGGTTGTTACATTGTGGAATTAAGCTAAGAGTATCATAAAATCAGATTTAGTGTCCATTTACAACCTTTAGAAGAAGTAGAGAGCATTTGATCATAAAAAACAAATTTCCCTAAATCACTTAAATTACAAATTCCACTCTAGCACAGACACAACAACTTCCCCTAGCCATTAAAAAATCAACAAAGAATTCTAACAAATTTATTTAAATCAAGATTTTCAATTTAATTAATTAAAATACAATCTGTTTCGGTTGTAAATATTTTCTCTATTTCAATAAATTTCCTCTTCAATTTCTTTTGATTTTTCTTCAAAATGATTCACTAAGTGTCCGTCGTAAAAACATAAAGGGGAGACCATAAACATACAAAAAAATGAGAATTTGCGGATGAAAATAAAAGAAATGTGTCGCTAATTTATGTTTATCAATTTAATTTCATTTTTAAAAATAAGAATTTGAAATAAAATGAAAAGTAGTAAAGACGTGGTCAGTCGTGGCTGACAGTAGCGCATTTTTCCCGGTACAGAATCAAAACATTAAGAGTCATGTCATACAATTTTGTCATAAATTGTCAAAAAATTTGAGACTTGAACCCTTGACCGGAGTGAATTTTGAATAGAATCATCATTTTACTGGCTACGTCAAGGCTACGTAAAAAATACGTACGTAAAACGTAAGGTAATTTTTGGAAAAAGTTAATTTAATTAACCTTCCGGTGCACCAATCAATTTGGTTTTTCGGCAGTCATCTATTTAAGCTAAAACACACACAATAAGCAAAAAACTGCATCAAAAAAGCTTAAACTGGAAGAGCAGTTCGACTGCAGACAGACAGACAGACAAAGTACGGACAATAGCATTCAAGAAAAACATGCTAAAATTTAATTCCGAGCATAAATATCCGCAGTGTCGTTTTTTTATAGGATCAAATTTATTATACAGTCCGAATAACAGTGGAATGGGCAATAACAAAAAAAGCATGAATAGAGGACATTTGCGATTCTGTGTCTCTGATATATCAGCCATAAAGGAACGAAAAGAAGTCAAAGAGATAGGCAGAAATTAAGCAAAATTTATACACGCGATTTGCATTTTAAATCACTCGGGGAAACCTTTTTTTGGTGTGTATCGCTGCTTGTGTCTCACTCTAACCGACAATGACCCCATGCTTGAGCTTTACGCTACTCATAATTCATTAAATCAGCTTTGTTACATGACAAGAGATTAAATCGATAAATTTATTCACTTCTTCTTGTGGTTCATGCCATTCACATTAATTTTTTTTTTTTGTGTATGTCTTTCATACTGAATGACTGTTAGTTATTAACAGAGTGAGATAAAAATCCCTTAAAGCAGTCATGTCAGGGGTTTAGTAAAAGGGGGTCAATCACTCATTTCAAACTCTCCACGAGGCTCAGACGTTCAGTTGTAACTTGTTCAATTTATGTGATTTTCTGATGAATATCCCGAAAAGCACAAGGCATAGAAGTGGCGTCCAGCATAAACTAGCCAGGCTAAAGTGATTTTCGGTGTCGTGTCTGACTTTGAGTCTTACTCTGTCTACACCACAGCTCATGGCTATACCCCTGCCACACCAAAGACAATCAACATCATGCAAATCTGAGCTGCTGTTAAATAGCCGCATGTACATATTTAAATATTATAAAGCCACACTTTTTAAAAAATGCGAAAAAAAATTAAATTCCTTAACAACGTTTTGAAGTGCTGGGCTGCTTTGTCATTAATTAATCTCATCCAGTCGTAATGACAAACAAGACAAACAAGTGGAAGTTTTCTCTTTCTATGGTTACTCTTTGTGTTTTTAAACAGTAAATCTGGTCTTGATGGTTGAGGACTTTATACAATTTAATTTGCATGAATGGAAATGATTTCATTAATTAAATGAAGTTTTTTGTTTTTGTTTGTTGAATTTTTAATTAATATTTTTTTGGAAAGAATAACAGGATGAGGGGTGATGGAATGGGTATTTTTGGAGATTCTTGTTATTGACTTCTGAGATACTATCGAGTAAAAATTTAACAAAATTATTGCTTAGCTAGACTGAACTTGACTAAATTTGACAAAAGGCGCGAACATGGCATAAAGATGCCTTGATGACTTAGTTACTGCTATTGTAATTCCATTTTTGGACAAGCCTGCAAAAGAGTTTTTAAATTGTCCGCTTGTAACATAAAAAGCAATATTCAGCAAAAAACGAGGAAATGAGTAGTAGTTGGAGCAATGGTAGATTTCCTGTGTACCACGACACAATAATGTGTCGGCAAATTATTTGGATATACCATGAATCGAATCCTGTGTGTTATTTCAGCCGAGGTTGACCACCTAGGCGTGCTGCGAATAATAACTTACTTACTTACTTTCTTGGCTGGGTAACACGAGTCCTAGAGTCTAGAGACAAATCTATCTTTCGGAATTTTCTGTCAGTTGCGAATAATAAAAGGCTATCCAATATTGGGTTAGAGTGTCAACCAAACATAATGACTCTGGTTCAATCCCAGTGAAAGTCTAATCAAATTTGGGTGTTTTTGTCGCAGTTTGTAGTCACATTTACTAGGTCTGTGTATTCGCGATACACAAATTATGTCTAAATAGAACTCCTAAATCCAGTGATAGACAATCTTTCATTTTCGCGGGATATGTTAGTTGTAATCTTCATCTAGAGTACCTCGGGACACAGAATGCCCACCTTAAACCTATCAATATAAAACTCATTAAACCCTCAATTCATGCCTAACATTCAGATTAAGATAAGATCCTAACCACAAACTATCGGAACTAAATTAATAAATTGAACATAATGGTGACTTTTTATTGGTTTCTTAATTAAGATTGTAGATTTGAAAAGTCAATTTAATCTCATCAAAATCCATAAAATCATCCATAGATTGTTCTCAAGGTTCTTAGTTCCTTCGTATCAGCATTTACAATTTTTTGTTATTTTCAAAGTTATTTTTTATGGCAATAAAAAAATATTTTGCCCATAAATTATTCATATCCAACAAAAAGTATATTTTTTTTCCAACCATTAAACTGTTATTTTCATGCTCATATTGAGTCGCTACACAAACTTATACTTGACATTAATAAAATACTAATTTTTGATACAATAAAAGTTTTATTCAAGTTTTTATTGGAACTATTATCATTTTGAATAAGAATTCTTTGTAACTAGTTTAAGGGTCTTCTTTTGATGACTTACAACTTTATAATGACAAACATTTATGAGGCTATAACTTATAAAAATTAAAAAGAGGGGAAATTAATAAATAGATAAAAAAAATCTAGGGAAAAAAATGTTTTTGAGGATTTTTGAGTGGTTAAGTTAAGGATTTTAAGGTTTTTTATAGTTTCCAAGTAGAGTTACTTGGAAAGCATATGATGTAAAAATGGCCGAAATTCCTGTCTCAAATCTGTGGGACTCTGGGGGTGACCACAAGGCACATTCGATACAATCCGGTTTACAGCACACTCTGTAGATTTTATCAACTTATTTGTCTAACTTATTTACCGCCTTGACTGAGTCACACGTGAATCCATGGTTGTTAAAAGCAGAATCTGGTGTGTTTTGAAAATGTGTGGATATGTGTAGAAAATGTGCGAATATTCACATAAATCCACACATATCCACACATTTTTCCCTGTGAACATATGAAATATGTGACATATGTGACATTGTGTAAAATAGAATATGTTGTAACAACCCTGCGTGAATCTATTGACGTTCATGCAAAAATATCAGAAACCTGCTGATCAGAATGTAACTGACTGTCTTGTTGCTGTAGTCGTCTTTAGAATATACTTTCTTACTTAACCAGACGGTCAAATCAATTGTGATTTATTGTCTCTGATAGTTGACATCTGAAACTTACTCAAAGACTGGCTACTGATTGTCAATTTTCAACACCAAATGCAATACTGAATATATCAATAGATACCTTTCATGAGTTCTTAGGACATTCTTTTAAAAACGCTTCTACTGGTCATAACATATCCAGTCCATCGAAGTCTGTTCACGTATGACAGGCTCTCTGTAGAGCTAGAATAGCTGATGGGTCTCCGCGTTGCTCCTACATTTTTAAAAACTTACTTCCCTTTTTGGTCCAAAGATGATTCTTAGGATCTTCCTCACAAAAGCACCAATTGCATGCTCGTCTACAACGGTCATTTTCCATGACTCCGAGCCATATGGTGATACTCTTGATCAAATTTAACCCAAATGGACAAAAATGCGTTAGAACTGTAGATTAACTAGCTATCAACTAGTTATAACGTAGTTTAGTTCACTCGGGTAAGTGCTGTACATAAGCATTTCTAAAAATACATAACAATAAACTCACAAAACAACAAAAAAAATCAATCTCAATTCTTAATTTTCAACTAACAGCTCAAATAACTCTCATTCAACTTCACATGCCATTGCACTGATTTATAATATCAAATGAAAAATCATCGACTGTTCATTTCACAGCACAAATACTTCTTTTTTATTTTATTTTCGCAATCTGCTTCAAATTTAAGTTTTATTTCTTTTTTTTTCAATTTTTTGTTCAAACAAACAAAAAAAAAACTTTTTCTTTCGAGCAGAACAAAGGCAGCAGCAGAAAAAAAATAGAATTTTTTGGCCATTAACTTTCCATTTGAAAAGTTCTCAATGCATCATTTCTCATTCCCGTCTATTCACAAACAATTTTTATATATATTTTTTTTTTGTGCTTACTACTCTTCATAAATCGAACAAAAGCGGAATAAAATTTTATTTTTTTTTTCTACTTCTTTATCCACAATCCAGAAAAAAACATCATTTCAATGTACATGGATATGGAATAGGGAAAAAAATATATTCATAAAAGTCATTGAGAAATTGAAGGATTGATGTGGTTTTGACGCATAATGGAGAGTTTTAGATTATGATTGGGGTATGTTAAGACAGAGCTAGAAGTCGACACACTTGAAGACGACTTGAGTCGACTTCAATAGACTTCGAACTTTGTGTTTAGGTATTGGGATGTAATTAGTGAGCAGTATGTTTAGTTGTTAGTTAAAAAAATTAATAATGACTTTGTGGCTAATGAAGATGCTTCGAAAATGCATTGTTTGGACATCGTTTTCTTCATCAAGGACATTAGGTATTCTGTAGAGATTCTGGACTGTTAAATCAAATCGATCATCAGTTACACATTAGGATCAAATGATCTTTACACCAACTTGACACTGATTTTACTTATTTATTTTGCTAGTCATACAAAACATATGCGATTCATGGCCTCTTGGTCTTTAGACGATCCCTAAAGCTGGTTCTATTGCTGAATTTTAGGTAGAATCGGGCGTTGTCCTAATGAGGATGATTTTTCTACTGATTGTTTCCAAATCCAAAGCAGCATACTAAGGCTGATAATTTGATATACATACCTGCGTAAGGCATATCCAGGTTTAAAGCTTATTGACCAAGCTTAAAGATAATCCCTGTATAGTAACGCTCCCAAACACCGGATTTAAGTTAATCAATTCAAATTCCGGTAGCAGGCCAACACCAAGTCATTTAAACCGAATCCTGCTTCAAGTCAGAGTCGTGTCGCTCTGTAACAGGATTTTTAATGTATTTACCGATTTATGCTCTTCGGGGCTTATCATGCAATCTATTAAGGTTCACTTAATAATAGGTGGATCGCATTTCTTACATTAAGATGCGATACGCAAACCTGCAGTTTTTCAAATGTACCTAATAGTTCGTCTATGGCTGAAGATCTGCATGCTTGTAATTTTGGACGAATTTTAACTGAAATTCATAGTCAAATACATATACAGCAATATTCTACCTTGAAATCAAAAGTAAAAACAACTAACCTCCCAAAATGACAGCACATCAGCTCAAATTCTCTCAAAAATTCCTACACTAGAAAAAAAACTGAGTAAAAAGATACGAAATACCATGATAAATAATTCTGCTGCTTTTTATTAAAAAAATTGATGCCAAAAGAAAGGGCGAGATGGATTTGTTCGAAATTTTATTCCTTTTTTTTGTGTATTCATTCGCTTCATACTCGATTATATATCTCAGTTCTTTCAGTTTAATAAAGATTTATGTTTTTTTGAGTTCTTCTTTAAAGATTGTCTGCAGATTCTTATGTGTATACATTTATACTCTTTTTTTGAGGAATCATGATTCATGAGGATGCGGAGTAAAACGATTGTTGTTAAATAAAATATTATCTCCTGTGATGCAATAAAAAGGGCCACTCGAGACATCAATGAATCATGAGGCTTCTTGTTCCACAAATATAAATGTTTTTTTTTTTTTGGAGGAGAAGGAATTAAAGCAAGCTGAAAAATGGAATAAAATTTAGCAAAAATCATGAATTTTTCATGAATTTATAGGAAATGTTTTGGAGGTTAAAGGATGGAACTTATGTCCCAAATAGTACAAATTGTGTAATCAATCCCAAATCCGTCTTCAACTCGACATGACTCTGATTAAGTGCTGGACTCGGTTTAGATACGACACTAGGTCAGAGCCATTCTACCATTCCGACTAAACTAACTAAACCCCTTCAGGTTTAAGCTTATTAAAACCAATTTTTTATGGGCAATTGCAAAAGGAATTTAATTTCTTTAGTTTATGTTGTGGTATATTCTCGTGGTTGTCTTGTACATTTTGAGTATAGGCAGATTAAGGAGGTTTATAATGGTTTGATTGTGATTTTATGGTTTTTATATTGAAGTACTTGGAAGTAACTGAAGATATGGTTATGTGCTTATCAATAAGATGACTATTTGGTGTGTATTGAGGTCAGTAGTTCAAGTCTCAAGGTCAATAGCTCAATAAAACAAATGATTACACTTAAATCAAAGCTAATTACAGCAATTTGAACTACTTTAATGTAAATCAAGCTAATTCCTTTACAAAATCGAACTAAAAACTCCATCGCATCTCATCTGCACACGTTTGCATCTCCACATCTTCATTTTCGCAAAATAAGCAGATTCTCCTCGCGATTACATATTTCGCAAGAGCACGCAGAAATTTTAATCATAATATAATCACCAAAATATTGATTCAATTTACTTTAATTCTGTGCGAAACGACGCTTTCCGCACTTTTATCCGTAATTACCTCAAAGAGGTATTTTTGCTTTAAAAAACTATTTTTTTAAGGCTATTTACAAAAGGAATTCAATTTCCTCGAAGTAGCCCCATTAATATTATTATAAATCACAAAAGCTCGTCCTTTATCAAGCCTGTTCCTATCAATAAATGCTCAAAAAAGGATAAAATAAATATTTTCCAAAGGATTACAAACTTCACAAGAGCTTCCAGAAAATGCATTTATAATTTAAAAGCTTTAGGTATAATAAAGCCTGGATTGTTGAGAGTTTCTTCTCAACACTGGATCTTTTTTAAAAAAGATATCGAAGCAATAACTGGAGTTGCTAGATACTTTTTTAAAATAATTTTTCCATAGGTGAATCACAAAAGGAATTTAATTTCCTCGTGATAGCCTTGTTATACAGTATAAATAAAAATATATAAAGCTTTTCACAAGCTTCTCATTCCTTAAGTTCATTTCGTTGATTTCCACGTTTAAGCTGTCCACTTACTTTGCGGATCGTACTCAGATGTGAGCTATAACCTAGTTTTGGTTATTCACTAACTTCTTATGACCGTACAGATCAGCTGTGATCTATGGCTTCTTTCAGTTGGCATCTAAAGCTTGCTCTATCCTATCTGAATCAACAGGCTCCTTCTAAGTGGTATCAATAGAACTAGCAGTGCTGGGTAATTAAAAATATCATACATAGCCGGATTGTAAGGATGTCAATTTAAGTATATACCCATCCCATCCCATCCCCATTAAGGTCTTCAAAGCGGACTTTCTAGACGGTAAAAGAGCTTGTGGGCGTCCAAAGACTTCAAGTATTGCGCTTGATATCGAAAATTGGCAAGTGGAAGCCAGCGACGTAATTTTGGTTCACTCTGGACGCTATCTGAAAAAGGTTATGTATCGCAATTGATCTGTACAGCCAGTACCATCACTGCCTACCCATTTCCATTTCCAAAACACTTGAAAAAGTGAAACAAAAAAGTTTCATTTTCACAAAATTCCACCAAAAAAGGAACAAATTTGAAAATTTTGTATAGGATTACATACTTCACAAGAGCTTACAGTAATCACACTTATAACCGAATGCATTTGTGTTGGTTAAAGTCTTGTTAATCAATTACTGATCGTTGGCGAAGTAATTAGCTTATAAATACTTTGTTCGTTCGATCGGCGAAAACCCTTACTGGGTTTTTCGATAAAAAATGAATTTTTCTTAAGGCTTATCGCAAAAGGAATTAAATTTCCTCGTGATAGCCTCATTGGGTATAATACATAAAAAGTTATAAAGGAGAGACTGCAAGCTGTCATAAGCTGGTTTGATTGTCTTATGGATTTACTGAGCTGTGGATCGTAAGGTTCTAATAAAGCAGGTTGGATAGGCTTCTGTTCGAGGCTATAGCCAAGGATGTCACCTGCCATTCTACATACTCAAAAATCAAGCAATTTTCAGCCATTTCCTCTAGACTAGCTTACATTCACAACCCATTCCAGTCAAATATCCATCGATACAAATCCCATAAAAATGCAGCCAATCCAATCCAATCCACTCACAGTTCGACATAATAAGCTCTAAAAAAGCAGGCAATTCTGAAAAATTGTCACATCATTTCTTGGAATTAGATCCACAAAATATATAAAAAAAGATATCTATAACAATTCAGATTTAAGTGTCAATCAATCTTAATTTCCTCTCTCAAATCTCTTTATACGCAGTCATAAAGGCGAAATCTCTTTTATGTTTGTTGTACATCCACATATCCTATCAAATGTATGTGTGGGCGTCGTTTGGAAATGTTATAGCTTGACTAGCTTGAGTGACATGAAATCTGACGAGCTGGGGTTTTTAGTACTTAAAGATGGGTCGAAATCAGCAGGCATGATGCAGCTGTCAAGACAACTTCGTGTCTTATAGTCAATACGGAGTCATGGCTGTGCCCTTGCTAATATGTTGTGCTGATCGGGAAAGTGACAGAAAGAAGAGGTTCTAAATTCATTAGGGGCTAATTGTGGACTGATTTAGCTCACAGTGGATCAAAAGGAATTGATCTCATCAACATCAAACCCAAACAGACAAAGAGCATGCTCATGAGTACGCTAATTTAAGATAGTATGCTCGTTGTCTGTTAAGGAAATTTTTGAATTTGGTTGTCACAGGTGCCTGTTTTGCAACTCTGTCTAGGACTGTTCAACAATTGAAAAGCGGCTGCAAATCTTATTTGAGATTCGAACTTGAAAAAATTAAGAAAATTAAAATTTCGTTAAAAAAGAAACGTAATTAAACTTCACAAGGAAAAAATTCTAGTTTTAGTAGGATTTGAACTCTGATTTTATATTTTTGAGGTATCCAAAGAGGATTTTAGGTTTTGGTATAGTCGTCCTCGTCTGTTTGGACAAAATTCTTCAATATTGCAGTCCTGCATTTCCTGGATTTAAGTTGTGTAGCCTGCCATTTTGAGCTGTATCAAGGCTTCAAGCTTGCAATGTTTGAACGAACCCTACTTCCAACATTCACCACAATGCCTGAATAAACCCCAAACAAAAATCTCCCCTTTTCACTTCAAATATCTTCAAAAAAATAAAAATAAATTCAAAGATTTTTTTCCAACGTAATTCCATCATTTTAACATTTATTCCATCACATAATATTGGATGCTCAAGATTCATCGATGCGCAATAATGTTTAACATTAACGATGTCATCTCATCCTCTTCTTTTCCTTCCCTTTAATGCCTTTTTTTTGTATCCTTTAAAAAAAAATAAATCCAGCATCGCAATTTTTACAATTTAACTGCAATTTCTCTGTGGCATTTAAGAAAAGTGAGGACATAAAAGACGAGGCAAGAAAATATAAAAAAAGTCTTGTGACTAGCAATAAGGGATGGAATTTAGAGTGAGTCATTGAAAATGTTTTTTGCGATGTTTAAGGACATACAAAGTAAAGAAAAAGAAGCAGAGATAAATACGAGCCATAGATCTCTCGTTATGTGCTATAAAACGCAATTATAATTTTTTTTTATATCGCACAATGTTTGTTGCATGAGAGCATAAAAATGTTGTAAATTTTATTTCCATTTGCTTGGCAGCGTACTTTTGTGGATTTATGTGGAATAAATGTCGATGGGGTTTGCAGTTTGTCTTTTGGGGTTCGGAATTTCTTATTTACTTCCCTGGTCGCACAGATCAATTGTGATCCATGACCTCAATGGCTGAGAGTCTTAATTGATATTATGTGAAGTATGAGGATTCATTATGGGGTCGTTCATTTTAATCGTAACAAAAAATTGACTTTTTGCCCTTTCCTTCACTCCGAATAGCACAAATCAGTTAATTGATCAAAAATCCGACCCCAAGATGGCATGCACTGAGTGTAATTCTGTCTTGGTAACTAATTTTGTTTCAAATTCACAAATCTTGCCTTTTGAACGACAATCTTAGTCAATTTTATTAAGGTTTCTCCTTCAAATCCAGTTATGCTTTCTCGATGTCGGAACTGGAACCTGGAAATCCCGGGAAAGTCCTGTCCCAGTCCCGTCTTGAGTTTCAAAAAACTTCAGGGAACGTTGTTTAGTAAAGCTTAATTTTACCTCTTTGACTCGGTCCTTGACTAATTACAGAGCGACACAAACCAAAAAGATTCTTGCGCGACTTCGTTTAAGCCTCCATCTCCATGTTGTAGCCATTTGATTTCGGAAATGATCGGTTGTAAAGCTTATCATCTCTAGTTTGACTGCCTTGATATCAATCTAACAGAGTACTTAGCTAGTCTGACTTTAAAGTATTTATCCCGACACATAGTTAGAACGCCTGTGGTGTATTTAGCAGTATCGAAGGATCCCTTCGACATGTGTTAGCTCTAGCAATTTCGACTACCACAAAAATGTGGTTCCTCGATATTATCGGGACCGGAACTTAGTCCAGTCCCGCTCCCGACAAACATCGGCTTCCGAAATCCCCAAAAATGCGCTTAATCACTAAACTTACAAAATGACATCCACCCACTCTAACTTACCATCATCTTCATTTCTCCTCATTTGCTGAAAATGTCATGAAAAATTTATGCACACAAAAAAAAGCGAGAGAGCACAAAAAAAGGACGAGAAAGGAAAGAAGTAAAGGAAATGATGAAAAAGAAATGAAATTATGCGCCATCAAAATGAATAAACTTTGTCATTTAAAGGAAAATGAGTGATAATAATTTTATGACGATAACAATAAGGAGAAATGAAAATGGATGAAGGAACTTACGGTTCATTCTGCTTTCTTTTTTTTGTGATGTCGGGCCTTGTGTCATTAACTTACTTAATGGAGATGGAATTAATTTTACATTTTGTTGAACAAATAAAATGGCAAAAATACTCACCGGATCCTTTTTGTGTGTTGGTGGATGGCAAAAAATTTGGATATGAAAAATTTAAGGCAATAAATTTTCCGAGTGAATAAATTTCAGGTTCTCAAATTAATCAAAAATAGCACTGCTGAAAATAAATGATTAGACAGATATGGCACAGATAGGATAGATAAGACAGATAGGACACATATAGACACATAAAGAGTAAGACACATACAAGACACAAATTAGGCACATTTAAGGCACAGATAGAGCACTCATGAGACACAGATAGGACACAGATAGGACACACATAAGACACATATAAGACACATGTAAGAAACATATAAGACACATGCAAGACACATATAAAACACATATAGGACACATAAGACACAAATAGGACACACATAAGACACAGATAGGACACATATAAGACACATGCATGACACATATAAGACACATATAGGACACATATAAGACACAGATAAGACACATATAAGACACAGATAGACACATATAAGACACAGATAGGACACATATGAGACACATATAGGACACATATAAGACACAGATAGGACACATATAAGACACAGATAGGACACATATAAGACACACATAGGACACATATGGGACACATATAAGACACATATAGGACACATATAAGACACACATATAACATAAGACACAACCAAATCGCCCTGAAA
Source organism: Chironomus tepperi (assembly GCF_022539635.2). Taxonomy (NCBI): domain Eukaryota; kingdom Metazoa; phylum Arthropoda; class Insecta; order Diptera; family Chironomidae; genus Chironomus; species Chironomus tepperi. The sequence continues at coordinate 487,868 of NW_027226583.1, forward strand.
ATTGCTTTAAAAATCACAGCAACCATTTTATTTTAATATTTTCCATCTTTTACTTCAATTTGACCAAAATTAAATTTTTCCTGTCCAACAAAAAATGAATCGATTCACATTCAGTCAACCTCTCGACTCCAATTACAGTTGCGATTCAGACGAAGACTCGGACGACGCCTCCATAACAATCAACACAAAATTTCTCGAACAACAAAAAAAATTAAAATTAAAAGATGTAAAAAATCAACAAAATCTCAACAGAATCCAAAGAAGTTACGTAAAATGTGCTAAAGGAAAATGTCCAACATTAATGACCGACCACGCGAGACATCTACACAGATTAAGAAGACGAAAAGTTAATTATCTGAATACAAAAATTCAAGATGAAAAATTATCGAGAATATTCATTAACACGGGCCGAAAGAAGCGAATTGAGATTCTACGGGCAGAAGTTTATGATCTTGACTTGAGGCTTAAAGTTGCTTCTGGTAAATTACATATGAAGGAGACTGAAGATAATTACAGAGAAATTGAACGTAATTTGAGACTACAGGAAGAGATGGATGAGAAGATTAAAAAGACGAAAATAGAAATTGGACATATTAAGACACAAATGGATAGACTGGAACGTAAAAGTGTTGAGTTGGATCGTGAGACGGAGGCTGAAGGTATGAGGATGTTGAATTAGGTAGATTTGGGTTTTGGGTACTTTGATGAGCAATTGAGTTCAATTTTTGTGGTTGACACTGATCAGGCGCTGTTACCATGCTCAAAACCTATTAAAAACCCGAGTAGCACAGGTCAGTCGAACGAACACAAGTCCGGCACCATGCCAGAGTCACCATGGCCTAGTTTTGCAGTCAGTATAAATCAGACACCATGCCAGAGCTATCCCAGAGCCATGCCAAAGCCATGCCAGAGCCATGCCAGAGCCATGCCAGAGCCATGCCAGAGCCATGCCAGAGCCATGCCAGAGCCATACCAGCGCCATACCAGAGCCATGCCAGAGCCATGCCAGAGCCATGCCAGAGCCATGCCAGAGCCATGCCAGAGTCATGCCAATGCCACGGTGACCTGATGCAGGATTTACGATCAATTATCTGACTTGTGCTACTCAGGAAACTGCATAGAAACTTAGATTCACTCCAAACCCCTAACAACTCACTCCATTCCCATTTCCAGTTCCATTCCTCGAGCATCTCAAACGAGCAAATCGTCAACTAGAAATTCACGAAAATCGTCTTCAAGTCTCACGTCAACGCGAAGGCAAAATGACAGCTGAAAATCAACAATTACGTGAATTACTCTGCAACATGCTGTACTCGCGCTCAATCTTCAACATACATTGGAATCAAATTGTCGACAAGCTTAAGAATCGCAAGAAATTTCTCTTAGACATGATTGAACGATCGAGTACGGCATTCAATCAAGATGCTGATCTAATGGACAATTACAAGAAATTGTTGTCGCGTCGCAATCAAGACCGGGAAATGGCTGTAGCTGACATGCTCAAAATGCAACGACAAATTGATGCTAATGACTTAATAAACATGTTTTTGAAGCAGAAAGGCAAGAATCGACCTTTTGCGCCATTAGACAAGCATGAAGTTGCACGAAGGAAGGGAGTCAAAGAGACTTACAACAACCGGCTGAACTTCTATGAGCATTTAATTAATGAAATTAAGAAATATCCACTAGAGTCTATAGACAATCCATTGGAAAAGACTGTCGAGTATTTAAGGTTTGTGGACAATGAGAACTATGAGTATTATCGGTATCGTGAGGCCATGGACCGTCGACTTGATGACATTGAGAATATGACTAAAAATGCAGCAAATGAAATTGATAGGAATCATGTGATGGCTGAGAATATAAGGCAATATTATAAGGACAAGATTGAGGAACGTGAGCAGACTTTACAGTCTGAAATCAATACGACAGTCAAGTATAAGATGGAAAATGACGAGCTGATCCGGGAAGTTGAGAGATATTCGAAGATATTCTTCAGTATCATGAAGACATTGAGAGTTGACATGACTGAATTTAAGAAGCTTCTTCGTAAACAGAATATTATGGATCACCGGAACTTGGACGTGTTGCTGTCGATGATTGAGAATCGGATGAATAAGATTATTGCCTTCCTGTACTGTAAACAGCGTGAAAATGTCGACATTCAGACTGTCGATCCAAAACTCATTGTCAGAAGTCTCAAATATGATGATCGTCCAGTTGTAGAAATTACGGACGTAGTCGTCACTAATCAATGTCCAGAATGTGCACAAACTGAGGATGTTAATCTCCAGGAAGCAAATGAGCTCGTCCAAATGCTGGATGATGATGGACTACGTAAAGTTATGATCAATAAAACCAAAATACCTGGATTGGCACAACGCATGCATACTTTATCGTCATGTAATTTACCACGCAGTGGAATGATTGCCAGTCGCCGTTATGCTGAATAAAAAATTTTTGATGTCTTTTATATAAAAAATATTTAATTATTATTACCCTTTGCCTTATTTTTCGTCAATTGTAGAGCATAAAAAAAATTATAATTACACAATGTTGTGCTGGACTTCCTTCAGTGACGCTTGATAATTATCATCATTATGGCACCATTTACTTACAACTTACTTTTTTCCATTCATTCATTCTTTTACATCCAATAATTATTTTTTGATAATAATTTTTGTGTGTGGTTGTTGCTCTATCTTGCTGTATATACAGATGTTCTCATTTTAATTACATAATAACATTTTTTAAATTCTTTTCCTGTATAATTTTGTTGAAATTTTTTTATAAATATATTGTACATTGTCATGCAATGACATTAAAGTGAGCACTTAGTCGTGTGACGATAAATTTACGGGCTGGTGGAAGTAAAGGCTTGGATTGCTTGAGAGGTTTCTGGGGGGTTCTAGAGTCTGATGAACTTTAATACTTATTTACTGAATATTGAATAGGAATTGAGTCTAAGGTTTCTCAATGTCTCGGTCTCGGCATCGAAAACCTTTAATTGAATCTTTAAGACAGATTAAAAGTCTAAGACATTATGTAGAATGTTGTGGAATTTGGGATGGAATTCTTAGAAAATGAAACATCTTCAGATATAATTTAGTTTCTAGCTATTACACTATTACAGGCTTGAAACAGATGTTATAGACAATGAGCATACTACCCTGATTGAGAACGTTCATGGGTACAATAATCAGTTTTGCGACCGTATTGATGAGCAATTGACGACAAAGATCATGTCTATTTGCGAGAAAACTGTCCAACAAAAACTCTATAAACACTCTTCGATTCATAGTAGATCAATAATAATTGAGTAGTTCCTATAAAATGATCAGTATGATTTATCATATTTCATTCGATGGCAAAACAGATCAACTGTGATTCATGGCCTCTCTTAGTTGGCATCTGAAGTTGGTTTTATCGTTGAAAACTACTCTTCTGTATAATTACCACTGTTCTAGCTGGAAATTGTCTATCACAACATGTCTCTATGATCATCATATTTCATCAATTGTGAACATAGACCTCTTTTTGACTATTGCCATTTATCGCTCTCTGCCTTGTCAATTATACTACGGCAAATTTCTTTGTCTTCTAAAATGAGTCAAAATCAGCTATTTTGGTGCAGCTCGTGATATCGTTTGGCAATTCGAGAGGTTTGGGTTACGACAAATTTTCCGATCAATTTCAGCCATCAAGGTGCCGTCATGGTACCATCATGACAAACTATCTCAAACGGCATGAAGAATTGAAAATCCATATAAAAGAAAAGGTTGACCCCAATCCTCCTAGATAATGATAGATTGGCAAATGATAGTTCTAACGAATGAAAAGATCATTCATTTGATAACCTTATTTGCAGGAGAAGACAACCTTTTATTTTTAAGGGCACTAAGTGTGCCGCGACACAGGTTACCACCATTCTGCCTTACTGTTTTTAACTAAACTCTAAATTTTGATTCGAAAAAACGGCAATAAAATTACATACCGAGTCTCAAACCAAATGTCAATGTAAAGTAATTGAATCTTGAATTAAGAAACAAGATTTGGTCGGACTTTAGGAATCTGAACTTTAACTGGACTCTACTGGAGTTCTGCCAACTCTGAAGGGCATCCAAGTTACTTAAATTCGCTCAAAAAACCCATATAATTGTTTATTAATAGGTCACCCTGAAAGTCAAATACTCTTGATGTACCACTGTGTTAGAAACAAACTCCAATCGTGATGGATTGCTTAACGTTTCTTCAATTTCAATAGACTTTAAAACCTTATTCATCTCTACCTTTAATTCAAAAGAAATGACAGCAATCCATCATTAAATTTATTAGTTCGCAAAACTCCTTGAATCTACATCCATAATAGCTTTATTAGCGAAAATGATTTCACAATAATTCACGCTGTTCTTGATATTTAAATAATTGTTCATAATACAAAAAATTGCTTTCATTCAAAACATGCAAAATAATCATTTAAAATTCAAAAACTAAGGAAATATAGAATGTTTATTCATAGCTCATTGTAATCGCCTCTATAATCTTCGAATATTATACCTTTATATTAATAAAACATTTAAAATTTATTAATTCATTCATTTTAATAGAAATAAAAAAAATATTATTTAAATCATGTACTGAATTGTTTTGCTCAATTTGATTTATTATGACTTTTAGATCAGCAAGGTGACTTCTCAGTTTGCATATTTAATAGTCAAATAGCATCGATGTTGTTGAGGTTTGTCATATCACTATAAATTCATCAAAATTAAGAGGAATAAATATGAATTTTATTAGAAAAAGTCATTGAAAATTCTACAATTTTAAGATTGAACTTGAACAGCACCACATGTGTGCTAGGGCACATCTTAGTTGTCGTATTTGTAAGATAAGAAGTTGTCCTGACGGCACCGTGATAGCTGATTATGATTTAAATTTCAATTACAATAAAAATAGCTGAATTTGATCAATTTTTGCAATGAAAACTGATTTTTGCCGCATTGGACCCTAAAAGACAAAGAATGTGCTTTCATGGTACAGAAAGACGACTTCGGGACCTAAAAGCTGTCTCTTTGTCTTTTGGGGGTACTGCTCAGGGAGTTTACTTGACAAAACTATCCATTTGGGTTTTTCTCATAGAATGTCCTTAGATATGACTAGAACATGTCATAGACTATTCACATGCATCTCATAAATGAACCTAATTTACAATACTTATGAATAGTACAAAGATCTTTGAATTGCTTCTCCGAGCAGCACACTGTGAAAAACAAACGCATGATGACGTCAGGGATCCTATTTAGCCAGCCATATGAAGATGTGTACAACTCAGCTGACAAAATTTGTCAATTTTTGTCTCTTTTTTCATTTGTCACTTGAGTGGGGTACAACAAGTCACAGTGGCTACAAAGAGACAACAGGTTATGATAAGTGGACTCAATTTTTAGTTCAAAACTTGACATACCATGGGTAGCTGCACAGATGTCTAGTTTACACTTAGAGAACCGTTCACTTAAAAATCTATAATTTACCCTCCCCCACTCCTCCTTAGTGACATAATCTCCATGGGATGAGCCGTATCTCAACCCATACTCCCTCTTCCACTTCCTAAGACCGTTACATAATAAGGAAATCAATGACCCCTTGATAGACGATCGATTAATCACAGCCTATCTCAGTGAAAAGCAACTTTTATGTCTGCAGCGGCACAGAGTTTGTCCACCACTGACCTATCCCATCGACTATAATGCTGTAACTTCTGTCTAAATTCTCAATACAAACCTATTTCACATCCTCAGCAATTTTTTTCAATTTATCATGTCCCCAAACATCTCTTTAATTTCATAGGATTAAAAATTAATCATTAAAGGAATGAAACAGCACGTCCAAGTCGAAAAGGCTCAATATCAGCAAATAAAAATCTCCATAAAATTCCAAACAGGCATAGGCATTAAAAAAAATGCATAATTCAATCAATTTATATGCATATTACAAACATAAAAAAAAAATCTGTAAATATTTAATGACCAGTAAAAATGGGTAAAGGCAATAAATGTAGATAGGCGTAATAATAAATGGCATTAGAGAATATTTCAATGGATATAAACAAATCATTAAATTCATAATGGATTTATCTCATTTAATAATCATTCATTATATATTCTAGGCACTAAAAATCAATGAATCTAGTGAACAGGAAAGAAAAAAATAACAGCGGGTATATCCAACCGTAGATATATACCATTGCCATAACATATATGTGATTCGTGACCAAAAATAATTTCATTTTGTCAGCCGTTCTGTGTTTGGGTATGAAATTAAATTTCTCCTCGTATCATTAATCACTAATGACACATGTGGAAAAATGACAATTAGAATGAAATGTCACATCACACAAACAAAAGACGACTCATATATTTTATAATGTTGCACTTATCATGCTTTTGATGTTTAAATGAATTGAATTTTTATGAATAAGTTAGGGAGATTTTTGAGGGGGTGGTGTAGAGCGCATTTAATTGTTGATTATGCTACTGAGACTAAAGGGATGTAGAGGATTCAATATTGTTCAGGATGCAACTTTAAAGATCTAGCTCGAACAGCACAAATGGGCTAATCTATCAAAAATCCCGCACCAGCCTTGCGAGACTCTGACATTTTATCGGATTTAAACTGTAATCTGTAGCCGATTTAAACATTAACTTGATATCCAATTTGAAAATGATGACAGATGTGGCTTAAATCCAGCATTATCTCAGACTTACGCTAACCTATAGTCAGATTTTCGATCGATTAACCGATTAGAGCTATTCGGATCACAACAAAATTTCTTGAATTTCTTGGATCCTACTCAGACAAATCCATATTAATTTGGCTTATCTTATCCCAAAAATGTTACAAATACTCCTGATTCTCTTGAATAAAACTTACTGTTTATGGACTTTCCTGTAGATTATCACAATGATCTAGATCTGAGAATAATAATTACCCAAATTTCTAGCACAGATTATCAACAAATATTAATTCTCAATGGCTTTATCTATTCAAATTCTCAAGATCGAGACAATCCAGGTACATCTCAATCTCCTCTTGAGAACTCACATTTTCAAACCTGATGTATATTTAACCAGAGTTGGTCGAACCCCCTTTAAGTCGGAATTTGGAGTCCATTTAAAGTTCTGCTCAGTCCAACTTTAAGAGTTCTGTCAAATGAATCATGCCAAGAGTCATTCTAGAATCAACAGTTTTAATCAGGACCCGAACAGGCAAATATCGTGGCCTAAAACATGCTTTCTTGGTACAGTAATACCGCTCTTTACTTACTTTGTTGGCCGTATAGATCAATTGTTGTTTCTGAGCAGTAATATCGCTACGGTACCTAAAATCGTTCTATTTGTTTGTTAAGGAGAGTTAACAGGACTCCATTATTTAGGTGCCTTTTTGGATTTTTAAAGTTCGAACTCCCAAAGTGCATCCAACTTCTACAGCCAGTCCTCAATCATCCTCAACACCCATAACACCAGCAAAGTAATTTCAGCAAAAAACAACAAAAGACAGGAAATCGAAAAAAAATATGAGACACCAAAGCATGCAAGTCATAAAAAGCAAGTCAAACAATTTAATGTCATTACTGCACATGTCACAAAAAGAAGTATAATAATAATAATAACATTCGATAGCGACGAATGTCAAGCTGGTGTATATTTAGTTTATAAATTTTAATATAAAAACATAAAAAAATCATGTTTACCATCATTGCCATGAGGATGGGACATAGGAGCATAAAAATAAAGCGTCAAAAAAATATTTCGTGCAATTTTATGGTCGAGAAGCATCTCCTTATGTATATTTTGTGGGTGAAATTTATCTTTTTATCGTCATTTATGGCATCAATGTTGATGGCATGCAATTCATTATTGCCTTCCCTTACCAAAAAAAAAATCTGCTGATTTCTTGTTTTTATAGTTATGAAGGAACATAAAAAAATATTTCTACAATCATTAGATGATGAAGCACAAAAAAAGGGACACGAAATGGGAAAAACTTTTTTTTTTTGTTCTTATTAATTACAAAAATTACGTATGAACAAAGGAACTGGATTTATCATTGTGAATGGTATTTTTACTGAGAATCATTTTGTGAATTTATGGTGCTTTGTTCTTGTTACTTTCTTTGTTTAATGGATTCTTTGATGAATTAAAATTTATGAGTTCTGTTCTTGCTGGAATTTTGTCAAATTTTCTTCTCAGAAGAGCTTGGATTTTTGCAAGATTTTTGTCATTTGCTGTATTTGCTGACTTCAATAAATTGGACTGAGCCCCACCCGAGCCCGTAGAAAAGCGTAAAATTAGCTGAATTGACCTAAGTTTGCGGAAATAGCTGGATTGAGCCAGATTTGCTTAATTGACTGAATTGTGCCAGATTTGCTTAATTAGCTGAATTGAGCTAAGATTGCTGAAATAGCTGGATTGAGCCAGATTTTGCTTAATTGGCTGATTTGTGCCAGATTTGCTTAATTGGCTGAATTGAGCTAATTTTGCTGAAATAGCTGAATTGAGCCAGATTTGCTTAATTAGCTGAATTGAGTTAAGATTGCTGAAATAGCTGAATTGAGCCAGATTTGCTTAATTAGCTTAATTGAGATAAGTTTGCTGAAAAAACTGAATTGAACCAGATTTTGCACAACTTGCTGAATCGAGCTGAGTTTGCTTATAAAGCTGAATTGAGCCAGATTTGCTTAATTAGCTGAATTGAGCTGATTTTGCTAAAATAGCTGAATTAAGCCAAATTTTTTTAATTGGCTGATTTGTGCCAGATTTGCTTAATTGGCTGAATTGAGCTAAGATTGCTGAAATAGCTGAATTGAGCCAAATTTACTTAATTGGCTGAATTGAGCTAGATTTTGCTGAAATTGCTAGATTGAGCCAGATTTTGCTTAATTGGCTGAGTTGTGCCAGATTTGATTAATTAGCTGAATTGAGCTAAGATTGCTGAAATAGCTGAATTAAGCCTGATTTGCATAATTAATTGAGTTTGCTGAAATAGCTGAATTGAGCTAGATTTGCTAAATTAGCTGAAATTGAGCTGATTTTGCTAAAATAGCTGAATTGAGCCAGATTTGCTAATGTAGCTGATTTTGCTGTAAAGGTTAAAACGATCGGAGTTAATTTGGTTAGCTGAATTTTTGCAAATCACTTTCACTTTTTCTAGCTCCTAAAACAATCTAATCCACTCTCAAAATAAAGAATAAATATTTCCACATCTTATCATAATTCATCCTAAACTTTTACGAGCACTTAGAAATGAGTCACATCGTCAAATGATGTATGATTGCGTTTTATTACATTTCATTAAAGCATTTCGTCTATTAGAGTGTAAGTCTCCACATTACTATATATATTTTTTATTCTACATAGCACTGCTGGCGATGCTGCTGTCGCTGCCATTTCCGTCTAACACAGAAAGAAAAGACCCATAAAAATTAATGGTACGATCGTGTTTGTCAAACGAACTAGAAAATTTTTATCGTCTTTTAGCAATGAAAATCACCGCATCTTTTTCCGTCCATATCTACCCATTCCATTGTGTGTCATATTTACTATTGACAATGTCATCGTTTGTCCGCATCTCGAGAGACCACTTTACAATCTCTACATATAATGTCAACAATGCTCATTCGCACAACTGCTGCATTTAGTTCGCTTTTTATTGCACATTTTTTTTATTTATTTCTCTTCAAACATTCTTTTTTTTATTGCACCGTACCAAGAAATGATTCAGCTGTATAATGCAATGCGAGAGAATTCTTGATAACAAAAATTATAGGAATGATGTTTAATTAAAGTCGAAGAAGAAGTAAGAGTAAAAAAATTAAATTAAATATATATGAAAAATGACTGAAAAACTTTTATGGAGGGAACATAAAAATTTATTAAAGTGCAATTTAAAAATTTAATTTTGAAATTTTTATTGCCGTGAGTGAGAACTGGAAATGAGGTTTTTGAGTTGATGGAGGTGATGTAAGTTGTTGAATTTGCTTGGCAATCACTGATGAATGGAAATTAGAATAAACTGTAGATTTATTCGAGTTCACTATTTATTATAAGTCTTTATTCGTTATTATCTCGAGGTGGCTCGGTGGCGGAATGGTTTAGTACTTCGGTACATGGAATTATTGCAACACCGATCTAGCGATCAGTGGTTCGAGACTCGGCATGGGAAATTTTTGAACATGTCCTCTAGTCGAATCATTATGTAGTGGAAACGCGGCTCACAGCCTCCCTTTGAAGGCTAGTTAAAGGCAGTAATGTCATCAAAGAAGTGGTTCGGATTCCACTATAAACTGTAGGTCTAGGTTTGAGTAACTAGAGATCTGGCGAATCCTTCGTTAAACTCCCAATAGCCATGAAACGCAATAAATGCGCAGCTATGGACCTTAAGGTCTGCAATGCTAATGTTTACACTCGGGATTTTTTTTTTATTCGAGTTCACTATTTATTAAGTAAGGTAATTGTAGGGGATTCTCTATCTCGAAAGATAGAGCCGGTTAAGACGGTTTAATTGCTGGTTTAGACGTTCTCACCGTGCAGCAATGGACTCACGTGCGCTCCAATCAAGGAGCATAATTGTAAGATTAAAACTCATTATCTTATTAATTTGTATGAAAATTTCAAATCTAGTCGACTCGATTCTTTACAAAATATAAGTATTCTGCATCCTATACCCGAGTGAACGTGTATCTAGTTAAAGACTTGCCATTTACTTGCCTATCAATGACTAAATACCTTCCAATAAACTAGCACTGTGTAACTAACCATACGACTGATAAAGTCTTGTTTATGTCTTGCATACACTGATTTTTCGTGTATATTTTTGGCAAAATAAATGGCTATTTGAATCATGGATAATAGTAGACATTAACTAGCATTTATCCGGGTCTCTTCGGGATATTAAGACTTTATGGGGTTTTTAGAACGAACACGTTATCATGTGGGTCTAATGGGTTATAAACCTCACTAAAGATAATAAAAGTTTTAGTTTATTAGCTGTATTCCTCAATCTAGAGATGGCAATTCGCATTTAGATTACAGTAGTAAATCCTAAACTCCTAAACCCCAGTTGTTTAAAATGAAATTAAATTCATAAGAAACAATAAATTCTCCTTCAACCATAAAACTTTAAACCCAGAAAATTTTCTGCAATAATTTTCTTTGTAACATACCGAAAATAAAACCAAAAGAATTTCCAACTAAATCAAAAAAATAAATTCTGCATCAAGCTCATACTTTCTGTCTGATCCCCTTCTGTATTAAAAGTCATAACTTTGATGAAAAAACTAAATAAATAAAACTAAATAAATTCTTTATAAAAATTCCATACATGCATCAAAGGATGTTTATTAAAATAACAGAACAAAGTATGTGTATTGAAGGATATCATGCAGCAGTAAAGAGAACACAATAATGCATAATACAATGTAGAAATATCCACAAAAATACATTCGCAATTTTGACGATGGGAGAAATAAAATAAATAAAAAAAAAATATGGGATTAAAGTCTGTAACAATAAAATATCAAACCAGGGCGAAATATCCCCTCATTGCTTGAGATTATTACTTTACTATTCAACTTATGATGATTGTTATTGTTCTCAAATCAACTCGCATAAGTCATAATGCAGAATGCGAATGGATAAAAATAAAAACAGTTTTGTTTTCCTTTCTTATCAAAATTTATATTCAGTAAAGGAGAAAATTTGCAAAGAATCCTATTGAGAATCCTAAATTCCTAAATAAAGTTGCTTAAAATAGGCGAAATTAAATGTTGGTTGGTTTTCATTTAAGGAACAATAATTCTCCTTCAACCATAAAACTTTAAACCCTGAATGCATTTTCTGCAAGTTAATTGTTCTTTGTAACATTTACCGAAAATAAAACCAAAAGAATTTCCAACTAAATCTAAAAAAAAAATTCTGCATGACAAGCTCATACTTTTACTTATTTCTGTCTGATCCCCTTCTGTATTAAAACTCATAACTTTGATGACCAAAAACTAAATAAAAATAAATAAATTCTTTATCGAAAAATTCCATACATGCATCAGAAGGATGTTTATTAAAATAACAGAACAAAGTCTGTGTATTAAAGGATATCCAGTGTTTTCATCTTAGGTGTCATAAAAATCACCACTTGGATATCATGTATCGTCATTTAATACCAATGGCCGTAGTAAAATTTCCACGAAAAAAATACATTCGCAATTTTGACGATGGGAGAAATAAAATAAATAAAAAAAATATGGGATTAAAGTCTGTAACAATAAAATATCAAACCAGGGCAAAAATATCCCCTCATAGCTTGAGATTATTACTTTACTATTCAACTTATGATGATTGTAATTGTTCTCAAATCAGACTCTTTTGAAGACTCTATCGTCTTTTGTACACATCCAAGCCATGAATTTATCACATAACGAACAAGGTAGCTTGTCATTAGTGTTTCCTGACATCTCAGTTTCAATGAATCGTTGAGATCATGAACGAGAGCAAGACCAGGACCAAGATTGAAGCTCCAAGGGAATCATTCGAATTCTTGGTCTTGCCAAATCTCGAGATCGGGAGGAAGTCTTGGGTCTCGGAGCACTTACATGTCATAAGCAACATTTAAAGGGTGTTGGTTCATTGGTTTAGGGATATATTCAACTTTAAAAATTCAAATTCTTCTCTAATACAGTCCATAGGTCCATAGTTCTATATCCAGCCAACTAGCCATTTTCCCTACCCAATTTCTCTCTCACCCAACTAAAATTCAACTCAAAAGTATGTAAAAAGAAAAAGGAGAAAAAAACTGCAATAAATAAAGCAGATATACTCATTTCTTCATTCAGCATCCGAGTAAAGAATGGCAATAAAAAAAAATACATGCAAGTTGTTGCCATAAAACTGAAAACGAACATAAAAAAAAATTCCGATATTACACAGTATTAAACAGTATTCGAGCAATAAAAGCAAGACGAGTGGAAAAATTCAATAAATTTTCATGGCTTTTCGCATTAGGGGTGCCTTTGTGTATCGAGTTCCACTCGAGTTATGTGTATGAGCTCGAATAAATTTCAAAAGAATTTTTGCTGATAAAAAAAAATCACAGAAAAAAAAAGTTTGTAATTAAAAAAAAGAATTCAGCTTTAGTTCCTTTTTTTATTTCCCCTATTTTAAGGTTGAATTGTTATACAGTTCTGCGAACCATGTATAGGAAGGTAATTTGTTGTTATTGAAGTTTTTATGATTAAATGCGATAAAAATGCTTGAAAAGTCAATTCCAATAAATTCAATTTAATTGCATCTGTAGGATATTTATTGTAGCTGAATAAGTGTATAATTTCGACTAAGGAATTCTGAGTGAGACTCGAACTCACGTTTTATGATTTTTCGTCATTTGCAAGTCATATGCTCCTACTAATGAGCTATAGAGGGTTATTCAACTATATGACAAAGTGTCATTTATTAGGAATCTCATTTCAATCGTAATCAAGTGGCATTAGCTTGACAATGATAGCTGTTTGGAAGTAACTGGCTTCTACAAGTCGCTTCGAAGCCAATATGTACCTAGCTAGTGCAATTTAGTACTAATCATATTCCTTGGTTGTCTCAGGGTGAACATCATTCTAATGTGAACCGATTGAGCCCAGCTTGCCAAACCAGGTTACTTACTGTATCGTACCATTGGTATACCCAAGGTATACCTATTCCATACCGTACCGTACTGTAAAACCACCAGAAAAATCGGTTCCTAGAATTATTTGGAGTTGACGGATAGTATCCTATTGATCCCTTCATTCCTTGCCTTTAACTAGACTGGCATTTATGGAGATAATCAAGATTTTTAAATGCAAAGCATGTCTATGATCCTTTAGGTATAAAAGACATGGAGTAGCACATTAAACAATCTAATTCAACCTCCAACTAGATCAGTGTGGTTCAAACTGTTCCTAGTGGACAAAATACGTTATAATTAGATGATAGCAAGTTATTGTCCAGTTAATAAATAGTTCTAACATATTTTTGTCAACTGAACTGGGTGTGCACCGCCGAATTTTTTTTAAAAATGCTATGAATCGCAAAGAATCGCATGCAGTTTCCATTTTTTGTCATGGCTCACAACCAAGGTGTACTGTAGCTCAAAGGAGCTTAGACAACACTTAACTAGATAGTGAGTTTAGGGTTTTGAAGAGGTAAACTACACCCTCGTTACTTAATTTAACCCATTTTTATCAAAAATCTCAAATTCCCAACAAATGCGCCTTAGTCATCACACCCTAAACCATTTGACAACTTCCCATTGTTTTTTTTACACACGAAAAAAAATTAAATACCTTTCATACATTCTTCCCCATTCGCGGTTTTATATATCGCAAAAATTATTTGTTTTTATCGAAACAGTTCTTTTATGGCCTCGATTGACTTAAAAACACAAGAGAAGCTCAAATTGCGAAAATATACGAGTCAATTGTGATTGATTGATTGATTTTTGATGCTGATGTGTTCTCGATATTTTTCATTTTATTCTCTCATTTCATTGCATTTTTTTTAACGAAATTCCATTCTGTACGAAAAATATTGATGAATTTGTCGTTTTTGGAAAATTCATTGACTCAAAAAAAAAACATTATCGATGAAATGAGAATTTACGTGAATAAAAAGTTTACTTTATGGATTGTATGTTTATTTGAAGTGTTCTTTTTTTATTGATTTATTTATTTTGGGATGTTGAAAAATTTTTTAAATTTAATTTTTTGAATTTTCATTTTGAGGATTGAATGAAGCTGGTGCATATGATTGAATTAAAACAGTTTATAGTCAGTTAAAGTTGAAATGAGTTGATAAAGCAATTTTGTGCTATTTTGCTTTAAACTTACTTTCTTTACTTACTTCGCTGGTCATACAGATCAATTGTGATCCATGATCTTCCTTAGATGTCACCTAAAACCAATGTATATCGCTAAACTACATCCTTTTAGCTTATAATTGCTGTAAGTGAACATTACTTCATAAGTTTGAACTTACCCGATGCGACAAAAACCCGAAAGGCACTCAATTTGAGTTTAAATGAACCTAGAGTTCTAATGATGCTAAAGTTAATTGGTTATTAACACAAAATGAAAGTAGCTTAAATTATAAAGCGTCCATATGATTGCCATTTAGTGAAGTCTTTTGACCTTTTTCGGACATTCTATTTTAAGGAAAGTTAGAAAACAGACTATTATGAGCCTGGCATCCTTCAAATGAGTCGAGTTACATAGACTTTTAGTTAATTACTTACTTACTTCCTTAGCGATGGCGCACGGGGGTCCATTGTCGCATTTAGAATTGGTCGAAAACTGGAGCTGTCTTTAGATAACTTCTGCCAGTTTCTAATTCCCAGCACTTTTGCATCGTTGCTCACACAGCAATCCCATGAGCTTTTTGGTGTATTATTTAACGTAAATGCTTAGTCTGGCATATAACTATGATACTAGCAGTTTAATGAGCTATATCAGAGTTAAGAGGACTTTGTCGAGTCCGAAGATGTGAAACCCGGATTTCAAAGGAGTAAGGACTCGGTGGAATCCGCTTTTCTTAGAAGTCCGGACTCAAATGCACGCGTCTTCCCTTCAAGTCCTGCCAACACCAGAGAGTACCACAAGAATACATATTTTTGACATCTTTGCAGGTTTGATGTCTGTCTTCTGCTGCTCCATTCTGCAGTTTAAGTGCATAGATCTGACAATCTTATAATCCCTGTCGTTATTTTCATCAAAAACACGCATCATACGGGTTAGATTAATTGCAGATTCAACAAACTCAAAAAATCTAAATTTCAAAAACTACAAAATGCTGTAAAATGCATAAAATCACGCAACTACAGCAAAAAAAATCCCTCAACAAACAACAAATTTGTAAATTTTTTTACAATTTCCATGCACAAAAAAAAAACTTCACTCCATTATTCAAATATTTACAAACGAGAGGAAATTAATCATGCATGAACGTGTCTGCCGTTGAAATTGCATTGTACACAAAAAAAGAAAATATTTTAATGCATAACGTTCGAATGGTTTAAGGGGTACTTAATGCCACTCTCTCAATCTTTACCACCATTTATGTATCAGGGGTACAATACACAGCACATAAATGGATTATTACTTTGATTGATCATGTCATTTATTTTATTTGCTCATGTTGTTTACCTTCCGTTCCATTCCTCGTCACATTCATGTTTTATGTAAACATTACATAAATGTATTAAGGATGGTTATTTGATGTGCTGTGAGGGGAGTGAAATTGATAGAAATTTTTTTGTACATTCTTCAATCTCTTTTAATTGCAGGAAATTTATTCGCATCTCCCCCATTTGAATTATTTAAACAAACTTTTAATGTATCAAAAAAAGAAAGAAAACCTTTCATTTTATGGCAGTGGTGGACAACCTGTTGTTGGTCGCGGCACACTTTGACTTACCACCCTCGACTGAAACCACAGATTGTATTTTTACATTAATATTCCACGGTAAACAGTGAGTTGAAGTGGCTTGGTGGCGTAATGGTTTAGTACTTCGGTACCTAATTATTGCGATACCGACTAAGCGGTCATGGGTTCGAGACTCGGCAGGAGAGACTTTTTATCCTGTACTTTTTGAAAATCATATGCAATGAAATCGCAGCTCACAATCTCCTTTTGTAGGCTCAAGCAGAGGGCGAAGCCGACTCATGTTTAGCTCGCTATAGCCAGCTAAAAATCGGCTAAACCTTACCTCGTATTAGCCCTAACGGATTTCGTTGTTTTCTTTTCTCTCAAAGCACAACAACTGAATTAGCCGGCTAAAATCGCAGCTATAGCCGACTAAAAAGAGAATTTTTGCTTTGTGAATTTCATACAAAAATTTCATACATTTTTCTTTTTTAGCTGCATAAGTTCGAGACTCAGATTAGCATTACTGGACTCCTACCGAAAAGTTTAAATTTATGAAAAATACGATACATGGAATTTTTACACTAATGTACCACAGCACACAGTTGTCATGGCATCACTAAAATTTATTCATAAAAATCCACACCAATAAATAGATTCAATCCTAAATGAAATTACTTAAAGGAAAAAGAGAAAAAAGTTTTTTTTGACATTTACTTGATGTGCCTAAAGAATAATAAATGAATGAGATATAAAGAAAAGTTTTTTATAACTTGAAGCGATAGAAAAGTAACCCTCAAACAACGAATGAGTCTCGAATGGGAAAAAAAAAATTTTTAGCATGAATTTTTGGATGAAATATTGGTTTTGAGTAATAAATTTTGTAAGTGACTAGGAGATGAGTTTTGGAAGAATTCAGCATTAGAAGATAGAATAGAAAAATTAGTGCCATAATATAGTGAAACAGGCGGCGATTAGTCTCGACTTACTTACTTACTTCGCTGAGGGTCGTTCATTAACTCTTTAATGTAAGAATGGTCAAAAAGACGATTTTTGGGGATTTACATATTAATTGGTTTCATGGCCTCTTACAGGTATCACCTGGAACGAAACTGAAATTTTATACTTGCTATCGCTTTCTAATTTCCAATACCAAAAGCAATGCCGCCCTCTTTGAAAAAGCTCCAAATGTGTTATTCTGATCCAGGAGTATAACTTTTCTTATTACAACATGTTTAGCCAATATAAGCCTGATCCCTTAGTTTGGATATAATGTATGGACAAACGGCCTTCTGTTAGCTAATTGATCTCCTCATTGCCCTACATTTTCAAAAGATGATTCTTAGAATTTCTCCACAAATAAACCAAGCACATCTGCGACAGTCAGGCATATTCCATGACTCTGAGTAAACGGTCCTGGAGTCGCCCCTATCACCCACTGAACCTAGAATTCTAAATGTCAAGTTTATCACAAGATTTAGCATTAAAATTTATGAGAAAACAGACTGAATTTGGCTGATAATTGTTCTACATTTGATTGATTTTGAAGACATTTCATCAATTTTTGATAAAGTAAATTTGATTAAAATCAGATTAAGTCCCTCCTCTTCTGAACAGCATGATTATTGATCGATCCCCATAGCTCGCTATTAAATGCGCTTCGTACCCCCATCAACACTTATCAATCTTCTACTCAACATTCCCTTCCTATTTCAACACAAAAATTTTCTATTTACCTACAAATTATTTTTTCCGAAATAAGAAGGAACAAAAAATAACTGAGAAGGAAAAAGTTTTTCCTTTTCCATGATGACATTGCAGAAATTAAAAACCATTTTCTTTCCTTAAGACCTTTGAGGAACTTTTTATTTTATAAATTTACATTTTATTATGCATAGAAAGGAATTTAAAAACTGTAGATGAGGATTTTTAATGCTTTCCTTCTCACCCGAAAAAATTTTCCCGCCATAAAACCCTTCCATGAGGAATTTTTTTTTGGTTCCCTCATTGCTTTAATGACTAAAGTAAAAAGTTAGACTACAAATGCAAATTACAGCACATTTAAATAAGAGATGTAAAAAATTAAAATGCAATCTTTTTGGGAGAAAAAAGGGATAAATATTTGGGTCTTTATTTAAGGAGTGGATGAAAACTTATTGTTAACATAAGTAAAGTGTTACAATTTACATTTTTACTAGCTTGGGTTAGATTTTAAGTTGATTGAAATTTTAAGTGGATTTTTTTTATAGCCTTTGTAGTCATTTCGGAATTTGATGAATTTTATGGATGGGATGGATTGATTTGAATTTAGTGGAGTTTTGTGGTAGGAGTAAGGGGTTGATGACATGTTATATAACGTCTATGACAGTGAATTTCGATTGTTTGCCTTCTTTATTCCAAAAATAACTCAAACAATGGAAGCACATTTAAATAAAGATGACAATTGATTCATGTAGCAATTTAAGGAGTAGAATTCTACATTTTTAATGGTCTAGGGAGTATTGTTCATACTTTTTTGAGCCATAGAATACATTGAACTAGCTTGTTAGAAATTTTCTGTTGTTATTCCTAAGCTTGATCTTCGGCATAAAATGTGCCATTGTACACAATATCGACAACACTAATGAAGTTTAGCAATGGTAGTGAACATACACACAATTTGTAGGTCGCGAATCACACAAATCAAGTTGAAAGCTTAAAATTCCGATTTTAGTCTTATAACCAAACCCAGATATCGACCTGTTAAAATCCTCAAGATTTAAAGAATTGGACCCCTGGTCGAAACATTCAAACCCAAAAAAATACCAATTCACAATCATTTCCCAAAAAACAGCTTCAAGTAGCTCAAAATACATCATCATCATCGTCATCCATAACAACCACCTTTATATCCAAAAGGCAACATCACCATAACGACCATTCTAATCAAAAATAATTTACTCAAAATAACCTTGTGTTTCCATTAAACACAATTCATCTCCAACGAGCCAAAAATAGCAGAATGACAAAAAAATACCATAAACATGTTATATCCTAAGAGCGATAAAATGTGACCAGCATATAAACTGGCATAGATTTCTATGTATATATATAATTTATGGATACAACGCCCCAATATTATCATCAAGCATATAATGCTCTATCTCAAATATCACTAATAACTTATTGCTTGTCATAAATCAGAAAAAAATATTTTTTTGCGGATATCCATATTCATGTCCACAGTTCTCTCTATGCTTTATATTCCTAAAATTATTCATGCATTGACTAGCTTCGTATAGCAAAAAGAGAAATGAAGGAAACTCTTAAACGACTGACAAATAATTGATCATTATTAATAATTCATGATTCCGTTCTTGCTACTGCATTGAAAAAAGAAGCGATGTTTTGCCTTCAATTTGAAATGAAATAGAGCGGAAAACGGAAAAGAAAATTAAAAGCAAGGAAATGAAAAAGGAAAATTAAAGTTTCATATTCTTTTTTTGCTGCTGTCGATTATGCTTCATTCGCAGTCCGAATGGAATCTTTGGTTCAGGGGTTGGAGGATGGCGTTAACTGTGATTTAGTGTATGTAGATGCTTACTTCAGTAGATGCAGACTACTCCTTACTAGACATGTACTATAATTTATTAGAGGTTAATCCTTTTTTGTGTAGGTCTTGAGAGCAGATTTGAAAATTTGGCTTTTGGCACTCTTTTTTCTTCAAATTTGGCAACGAATTTCAATTGAAATTTCTATTAAAACATGAAATTTTTGATGCTCACGGCACCGTGTCGCAATGGTTGTGAAAACTGCCATAGTGGATATTGAGACTCTAAAAGGAAGCTGGATTCGAAATTTCATTTAATAATGCTTAATTAAGGTTTTTCACAAGGTAGGATACTTAAGTTACTGAGGTCGATATATTACTAGTTACTACTTATTTCTGAGGTTGGCTGCTTCATGAGATTGCACTAGGAGGAAATAATTAGGAAGACAATTTCCCGAAAAATCCTAGCAAATTGCCTGTTAATTTTGTCCAACTGAGAGAAGCGGTTTGAGAATAACACCTTTCCATATGTACCCCTTCTCCTTCTGGATACGCCTTCGACCCCCTACATTTCGTCAAGTTTTCTCATAGAATTATGGTTTAATGCAAACCTTGCAAGGCTTAAGGTCCACCTAAAAAAGTCATAGACCATTCATTATGCTATTTGGCTATTTCTGATGTGGCCTAAAGCTTATTACCTAGTTTAAGTGTCTCTTAAGTCTTTAATATAGGGTTCGCCACAAAATTGCAGGCCTACCAAGGACGAACTATAAGGTACAACCCAAAACTGCATCAAAAATGCAGAAAATGCAAGTCTGCGGTTTTTGTTCGGAATCCCTTCTTAAATCCTGGATTATACAGTCTCTACTGAAATTCAAACATTCAACTCCTACTTCCATGAGGCTCTATAATATATCCCATCCCTGAAAATTCAACATGACATGACCAAACCCTTCTTCACTATTAACAAAAAAAAGAAGAGAAATTTCCACAATTTTCAATTTCCGGTGTTACTTTACTAGATGCTCAAATAGTTGCTGCAGGAAAACGATAAATCCAATTTTTATTGACAAAGTTTTTCAATCTGATTTACAGTTTACTGCTCCTCCATACAAATGAAAAAAATGGTTGAGTATTCATAAAATAATGAGATTGTACCATAGCAAAAATGATTCATAAATATCATCGACTGGTAGTTCTATTGATTTATATCATATTTAGTTCCAATAGTATTTCAATCTATATTCATTCTGTTCATGTTCTTTCAATATATCAGCACAGACTTTAAGCTACGTTGATGAAAAAAAATTGAAATTGATTCATGTTCATGAAAGAAAAATCCCTCTTATCAGTTCTTATGCTGCTTCCTCAATCTACATTCGCTTATTTTTTTCTTCTTTTGTTTCCTCAATTTTGCTGCTGTTTTTTTTTACTTCGCTATTTTTTTTTGTGTACAAATTGAATGAGAAAAGATTATGGCAAAAATCGAGGATGGTTGTAGAATGAGAATAGGAAATGAGGAGGAAATACTTTGTCGGAGTTTGGAGATATGGAGCGCATTTATTGGTCTTATCAGGTGTAATTTTGAGTTCAATTTAGGAATACTTGATTGTATCCTGATAAACAAAGAAGCTTGAATTGAAAGTTTGTCAATTTAGTGTTGATAACAAACTAGTGAATTTATCCAATTGCATGATTATCATGTATAAGTCTCTGCATTGTCTCTGCAAATGATGGTTGTATGAGCAGAGTAGAATTGGCAGGACTTCAATCTGTAGACTACTTCCACTGAACTTTACTTCACTGAAGTCCGGACTCTATTGAATCCGACTTCCCTTTTTGGGAGGCAACTCCATAGTGGAAGGGCTTTTTTGGAATTTTGACACTTTTGGACTTTGAACTCCCAAATTCCTACCAACTCTGGAGCAGGGTATGAACTGGAGTATTGAGTCATTTATAAGCGAATCTGCAAGTGCGAGTCCAAAATCTGCGAAGCCGAGTGGTTAAGCAACAGACCAGATAACTGTATAACTCGTTTATAAATACATGGGTTCGATTGCCACTAGAGATTGATCTCTTAATAATTATACATAGTACTGTCGATATGGCAAGTATTCTCACAATGCTCATGACATTAAAGATACAACGGATTATCTTCCGGTAGACATCAAAGAATTCCTTGAAATTGGGCAAGGGAAAACTCTGTTGCTTTGAGTAAAAAGGGCTAACCAGGGCGATACAAGCTACCTGGTTCCTGGAATCAGTTCTATTTGGAAACAGCAACCAATTCTATTTGATGTTAATAAATGTATCCGTGAGGAAACTTCCCTCATTTGCAACACTCAAAATCATATTCACATTAAAGGACAAACCCCACACCACACCATCACCTACCAACCTATTTCCCAAATCAAACGCTAACACAAATCCAACATTTTTTTGCCTCAAGCAACGAATATACACACATACATATAATAATATCAATTCCATCGGACTAAATTCTTATTTACTTAGTTCCAAATATCCATCATCCGTTAGAATCTCGTTGGCATAGAGAGTAAGAAGAAAAAAAAACATTTGCTCACGATGACGGTAAAGATGACCCCAAAAATAAATTGATAATTTATTGTTTGCATAACTTCGACAAATAACAAATAAAGTAAAGTGAAATTAGTAAGATCCTGGTAACTGAATTGTTTAATGAAAAAATATCTTGTCATGCTCAGAAATGACTGTTTACCTAGTTCTTATCCCTGACATCACGTTTTTGTTCATAAATGATTACACAGTGGAAGAAAAGGAACGAAATTTGATCCAATTAATTTGCCAACAACACGCTACTGATAACGGAACACATCGAGCGAACGGAAGCAAAATGAGGAAGTGAACGAACACAAAAAAAATAATATTGTAAGGAAAAGCAAAGTTAAGTTGGATTATATTCAAGCGATGAGAAAAGGAAATAAAGAATGGAAAATTGATTGATCATCGTCTCTGTGGAAATTTTCCTCATCATTTGCTACAATACTCTTCCTATTTCGAATGTACATTCAATCTCTGTAAAGGGAATGTAGATATGTATCCTATGGGAATGAAGGAAAAGCGAAAATGTAATCAGGAGAAAATTTAATGAAAATTAATCTTCGGTGTGTTGAACAGGAATTGAAAATTGGTGTTAAGTAGGTAATAGGATTCTAGTATGTCCTATCTTATCCTATCTTATCCTATCTTATCCTATCTTATCCTATCTTATCCTATCTTATCCTATCTTATCCTATCTTATCCTATCTTATCCTATCTTATCCTATCTTATCCTATCTTATCCTATCTTATCCTATCTTATCCTATCTTATCCTATCCTTATCTTATCTTATCCTATCTTATCCTATCTTATCCTATCTTATCCTATCTTATCCTATCTTATCCTATCTTATCCTATCTTATCCTATCTTATCCTATCTTATCCTATCTTATCCTATCTTCACTCTACCCAACTCTATCCTACTTTACCCTTCTTTACTCAACACTATCCTATCCTATAGTACCCTACCCTAGTCTAGTCTATCCTATTCTATGTTTCCTACCTGGCCATACCCTACCCTACCATATCATACTTTCTTCAATCAAATCACCACCTACCCTACCCTACCATATTCTTCCCTACCCTGCAATATTCTATTCTTCCATTCCCTACCCTATCCTTCCTTACCCTATCTTATCCCAAACGTCTTATTTCAACAAAATTTCCCATCATTAACAGTAAGCATGCTGAATTACAGAGAAAATATAATGAAATTAAATTAATTAAGCGCATTTCAGTACATCCAACACAAAATTCTTCAATGGCTCTTGTAAGAATAAAACACAAAAGTTTCCTGCTACCGAGCAGTGCCATAATTACAAAAAAACTTTAACTTCATTTACCATCATAAAGCTTAAAAGCATTTAAAAAAAATTAATTTAATTGCAATGAAATTTACGCTTTTGCAAGTAATAACAAAATTGCAACATGAAGCTATAGCAAAAAATATTAATTAAAAGGGATGTTTAATTGCGAGAATGGAGAAAACAAAGGAAGTAAATATAAATGAAGCGATGGAGTGGGATTGTTGAGGGTGCATTTGAACTCTGTATGTGGTTGGTGTGGTATAAGTTGGTGGTTGAATTGTGTTGATTAGTTACTATATTTGCGGATTAGAAGCGGTTAAGTGTTTTGCACGGAAGGTAAATGAAGTAGAAAAGGGAAAGAAATGTGGTGGCGAACTAAAGTCAGGACGATTTGGAGCTAGTTTTTTCTAGGCGCCTTAACCGAGCAGCACAATTTAGCTGCTAATGCACCGCGTTGATAGCAATTTATGAGGGTGTCCTGGTGTCTACGTGAAGACTCTGTATTTTTAGGGTGTAAAATGACAATTGCAAGTTAGCAGATTAAATCGTAAGATACACAGCTGCGCATTTTAAGTAAGGTTTTCTCATGCCAGAACTACCCGGGAAGCTCCGGTCTCGGTCTAGGTCTCGAGAATTTGTCAAAACGAAACTCCGGAAATTCCTTAATTTAGTAATCATACTCCATGACTTTTTAATAATGTTTGTTTATTAATAATGGGTTTATTTTACCATAAAGGTATTTTGATTTACAAATGAAATACAGTTGAATTTTCGGTACACAGTATTTTTAAGAATTGATATGTAGGATCAAGTTAACAATTTTTTCAAGTCAAAGTTTCGAATAAATTTAGACTCTGTTTCGGCGGCTATCTAGCATATTACGTAGAACTTTTCAGGCTCGTTCTATCCAAAATCATTAGGCAACTAGTAGCTCTCGTCCCTTTGGCTACACTTCAAGTTTATGATTTTAAGCAACGTTGCCCAGAATTTCAAATTAGGCTTGATCTCGTAATTAAGCAGTCGAAGTATTAAACTTCCGAAAAAGAACAAATTTGGAAATGGCTGGATTCTACCGACGACCTTCGAATTACTATACCAAATTTGAGCCAAGCGCCTTACCTATTTGACCAGCAAGGCACTTAGCTGCTTTTTAGGGTCAAACTCCTTTGTTTTCTTCATTTTGATAGGATTTTTCATGGAACAGATACCAAACCCTCCTACCCTGACTTAAAATTTTGACAATCGATACCCATTTAAATGATACTCGAGCTACGATTTTGAGTCCCGATCTACAGTTAGTTTTGTAGTTAGTACCAAGGATGAAGAACTGATAAATTCAATTTTGAACCGTTCTGGTAATTTTTGGTAATTTTTGATCAGTTTGTCATTCTTGACTAGCTTGAAACGTTCTCACCACTGAGGCTTACTACACTGGTCATAAAGTTCTGCTGTGATCCATGGTCTCCCTCAGTTGACGTCTAAAGCTTGCTTTATCGCAGCGTTTCGGTCTGCCAATTACCCATACCAAGTACAATACCGTCTCTATCTATAGCTTCCTTCCAAGAATTCTTTAATCGTCCACGACCCAAATTAAAGTTCAAAATTCCCAAATTAACTTAAAAAATGCTCGAAAATTTGCAGCAAAAAATACAATATTATCCCATGCTTATCCCTATACTTACACTTAAGTACAAAAATACACCTTCAAGTTATATAAAGTACATCCTCATCAACAACATGCATGCTATCTTGAAAACTTTCAACAATGTTGATGAGGTTTTATGTTTTCATTATTTTATATTATTTGCTCATTCTTAGCACTTTAGATTGTGTATAGTGTATAAGCGTAGATATGCTAAAGTATTCATACATAAACACATAAGTTGTTTTTAATAAATTTCAAAAAGCACGTTATTGCCCTCATTTTTATATACATAACAGAAGGCAAAAGTGGATAAAAAAAAAATGAACATGATTATTAAATTATGACTGAAACGAACAGCACAGTGAAGTGAGATGGTGAAAGGAGATGGAAAAATGAAAAAAAAAACTTTCCATTAATGTTTATGATGTGTATATATGCACATGGAGCTCCTCATATACACGTATCATGTTATAAGCTATCGTGTCTCGTTAACATTCTGTTAATACTGATGATTTTTCATATGTTGAAATTTTATTGATTTTTTTCAATCGTGATGATGGATTTTTTGTGGATTTTATGCTGTGAATGGATATGGAATAATTTCTAATGTCTGATATGGAATTTTTGAAGGTTTTGAACACTATCTTTGTTAGGGAAGGTATAGCACTAATTCAGATTGAGCATATTAATAACCAGAAGCTTCCTAAGCAACATTCTACGCCTCTCAATTCCTATTTTGTTGTTACTTAAGGCTAACTTTATTATACTTACTCCACTTGGCCCTACAGATCAGTTGTGATACATGGCCTCTCTCAGTTCACGTTTAAAAGCGATTGAGGGCCACACTAACTGCCGAATTTGCTAATTGCAATTACTAAGTGCTATACTGTCTCTATCAACGGTCGTCCTCAGATGACGCCTAAAGCTTGCTCTATCGCTAGCTTTCGTCTACCAATTACCAATATCAAATCTATCACTCTCTCTATACAATGAGTATACTAACTTTCGGTGCATGCTCATTTGTACAAAAAATTCTTCAAGAGTAAACTCAATAATGTGAGCATGATCTTTGTATGTTAGGATCAACAGCCTAATTCCAAGAATTATTTGGTATTCCTCGTGTACCTTTGCCATCTGCTTAATCAGGTTTAAAGACATTTAATGAGAGCTACGCTAGGTCTCCTAACAATATGGTCCTACCCATCAGAGCTTATTAATTTTAATTATTCATACAATATCAGCTTCGTTAAAATCGTTCTTAAAGTAGACCGTCGAAAGGTATTGAATGATTAAAATGTGCAATTATGAATCTTGAGATTTAACAAGATTACTCGAAGAGTATGGTAAGGCAAATTTCGATTTTTGCTGATAAATGCTTATCAATCTCGAGATTGAATTGTATAGAATCCTGGGATCAACTCCTAACCTAGCAAGTCAAGTAACCGACAGAGCTCCTTAGCATCTTGACATCAACGCGATGACGTTGTGATGCCCTAGCAATTGCATTGTACTGCTCGGTTTTCCTGGGAATCGAGATTTTTAAGAACATTTGTAAACTTGTGTCTCATTGTTTTGCGCACACAAATTGTGACTTAAAATTTTATTACTACATGCTACATTCCATAAATTATAAATGTTAAGAAGCAAGGTGCATCAAATAGAATGAATGGGATTCAAATATCTAAAACTCATTCAATTGTCATTAATAGTCATTAAAACTAAGAATCATAATCCCAAATAATAGTAAATACCAAGCACATTCCCTCAACATCCAATAACACTCCCAGTTTACAGTTCTCACGTTAGCATAAGTAATTAAAATTCACTATAAACCATTAATACAAAATCGATATTTTTTCTACAATTTGTAGTCGCACTTAAAATCTGTCTATTACAATTTCCTATCGTACATCCAATAAATTAACATTGACAATAACTCAATTAAAATCAATATATATATATTTGAAATCATGAAGCCACAATTTATTATTTTACACAAACAATAAAACAGAAAGAAAGAATTGGAAAAAAGCTGAGCTTATAGTCAGAGACATGGAAACAGAGAACAATTGAAATTGCAATAAAATATCGTGAGTTGCTAATATCGTGAAATGGGGAAATGAAGAATATAAAAAAAATGAGGAAATTAAAATCCAATTAAAAGAATTGAAAAGACATCCAACAATACATAAAATAATGGGTAGATAGAAAATTGGTAAAATTGAAATTGCTTGGGAATTAACTTCAATATTGAAATGAATAGAAGCAATATGCCCGAGTGACACAAATGATGAAGGCTTCAGATGGATTTGGCTGCTATAAAAACGCCAAATGGATATTTGGCAGCTTTAGACTTCAAACGGATATTTGGTAGTCATATGGACCCAAACGGATATTTGGCAGCTATATGGACCCCAAACGGATATTTGGCAGTCATATGGACCCCAAACGGATATTTGGCAGTCATATGGACCCCAAACGGATATTTGGCAGCTATATGGACACCAAATGGATATTTGGCAGCCATATGGACGCCAAACGGATATTTGGCAGCTATATGGACCCCAAACTGATATTTGGCAGTCATATGGACGTCAAACGGATATTTGGCAGCTATATGGACCCCAAACGGATATTTGGCAGTCATATGGACCCCAAACGGATATTTGGCAGCTATATGGACCCCAAACGGATATTTGGCAGTCATATGGACCCCAAACGGATGTTTGGCAGCCATATGGACCCCAAACAGAGGCAGCTTCCATTTAGTGTTAACAAACTGATTTACCAGAGCCCTAAAAGCCCCATAGCAGAGCCTTGGATCATTTGTGTCACTCGGGTATCTCCAATAAAGTAAGAGACGAACGAGATTTGAATCTATTAGTGCAGGATAGAATTTAATTGAATAAACTAACTGCGATGGTTTTTTATTATATATTTTTCTGTAGGAGAAGAAAATCAGTATATTTTTGTGTCTGATTCATTGGAACTAACGCGACATTTCTCATTTATTAATGCCTTTATGTGATACAGCAATGATCAATACAATATAAAAATTGAGAAAAAATAAAATATAAATTGCGATAGTCATCGTATGCAGCACAATATAGACTTTCAGTATTGCTATTGTAGTCTGCCTCCTTAATGGAGTGGTTTGGAGCGAGACGAGGAGGCACAGAAGAGAAGTAAAAAATCAATAACGATTTCATATCTTTGACCAATTTTATTTTGTATGTTTAAGAAAAAAGAAACAAACAGCAGACCTCACCAGTCGATGATAAAGTGAAATTAATTTTAATATTTGATACATCAACATGTTTCATTTGCTTCCAAAAAATATGTATAAATGAACATATTTAACTTTAATGTTGATATATGGCTTGATGGGGATTTCATTTTGTCGAATCATATTATTCTCTAGTCATTGCTAAAGTTGGGATTTGTTACTATATCGATATCTTACTAATTTATATACTCCATAACGTAGCTGTGTTAACGGATACCATAGGACAGCGAATAAGTTGAATTATGGCAAATAAAGAGTGATTAAGTACAGAATGATGCTGGGTGATCTGATATATCCATTAACACTCCACTGGCTATGACCAGCTAGTAGACTTTATTTACTTACTTACTCCATTTGGAACCATACTCCGATGAAGAGTCTAGATTAGTGCAGTAAGGCTTTCTAAGTGGCTTCTGTTGCTCGTTTTACCTTTTTTTGCATTAGTTCGTGCATTCAATCAGAACCATCCTACGCTCTAAGTTATTACAGACAGGCTCTAATCTATCCCTATAATGTACTGCTGACTTTATCATAAAGGAAGTACAGTAAATAGTAATTTGGAGTGTCTGACCTGAGGTTTTCAATATATTCGGTCTCAGAAGCATGCTATGCCCAAGGATGTATGTAGACTGCAATGTTAAGTTGAAGTTTCATACTAATCAATACCGATAAAACTTTTAGTCTGATCTGACTCACGTCATGTTGTTTTGTTCGATTCCATCAAAAAACGGTAAATCAAAATTGAGTATTTGACTCAGAATTGAAATTTTCAACTGAGTTTCGCTAACTAATGTGTTTCCTGTAGAACAGGTGATGTTTCCTGATGAATTTCACATGTGGCTAGTGTGAGACCTATTCAGCCATATTTTCGCTTGAGTATCTCAAGATTGATGGAATCCAAGACATTGATCTTCTTAACAATCCACTCCTGGACAGAGAATTTGTACAAATAAGATAGGCCATGACAGGTGAAAAATCAGCGATTTTTGAAACCTTCCACATTGAACTCACAGACCTTTGTTCCCCTTGACCCAAAGTAGTGATCTTTTCGAGGACACCAAAAATCATTGCTGTGTGTCATAAGAATTAGAACCATCTGTTGAATTTCTAGGCTATTTTCCAATATATTGGCAATAATTTGCAGCAACAAGCTCCCCAAAACGTCTAAAAAATGCGTCTCATTCACACCATCACCAATAAATCTCCAACTTCCATTCCTACTTGTATAATTTCTCATCATGTATATATATATTTTTTTTTCTATTCCTAAAAAAATGTAAATATTATCAATAAATTTCCTCTATGTTTCTCATATCATACCCGACAATCGTGTGTATAAAAAAAGAAGAAGAAGAACTGAATGTTTGTTATAGCACTCAACATATATCGTAGATATCGAATGTCAACACAACACTTTTAGGAGGGCCATAAACATTTATTTGAATAATTTAAAGCCATAACAATTTTTCATACCGAACATAATGAACAAGAAATTTCTTTTCGACACTCATTCATCTACATTATGTCTGAAAATGTTGATTAATGATGACTAAAAAGTCCACAGTTGTAAAAAAAATCAGCAAAATTTTTTATTATTTGGAATGAAAATCTTTTGTACAATCACAAAACTCAATATCATTTCCAAACATACATACAAGGCCTGTCTATTTGCACAAAGAATATCCATTACATGACACAAAAAGTATAGAAAAGAAATGAATAAATATTAAAGGCAAATAATGTGAGCACATTATCGTTAAACCATGAATGAATAAACGAGAGTGCGAGAGGAACGATGAAGGTTCTTCTTTTTTTTGTCAACAAGCATTTTACACATATAAAAAAACGGAAATGTATAAAGAATCCGACATAAAGCTAGTTAAATCGTACTGGAGACGACCTCCTATATTGATGGTTTTCTTATTGTTATTTTGTTGGGTATGAAGTCAGTATTAAGCATTATATGCGAAAAATAATGGCATATTTTTGAGTAACCCTTTGATTAGACCCGAACAGACAAGGAACATACTGAAAAAAACGTTTATTTAGATGAGCGTCGAATTAACAATGACTGATCTAAAGAATGACTGTTGAACTAAAAAAATGTCCATCTCTTGCGATATTTTGCAATAGCATGAAATGGAACATGTCGGTGAACGACTGCCTATTCTACATATGCTCATTGTCTTTTAAAGAGATTTGGATTTAATATTGTAGTTAAATTTTGAAATCAATTCCAAGTCAGAATGACTCGGTGGCGCTATGGTTTAATAGTTCGGTATCTAATTATTCCAACTCCAACTCAGCGATCTGCATTCGAGACTCGGAAGGAGAATTTCTGTTTTCTTGCCTTTTTCTCATCTTATAAGACGGAAACGAGACTCCACAGCTTTCTTTTGTAGGCCATAGGGAGTAATGTCATCAAGTAAGTGGTTATGATCCTCCTATAAACTGTGCTCTCTGAATGCGCAGAGGTCTAGCGCAGTGGTGAGCATCATGTGTGTCGCAAAAATTCTCAGATTTAGTTAGGTCAAGTTCAAGTCTAGAGTTACATTTTTAAGATTTTTGAGCTAAATTTTGAAGTTTATGCTCAATTAATGGTGTGCCCGCAAAAAAAGCTTTCTAGAGCTTAGGTGTGCCGTGGCATCATCACCACTGGTTTATGCGCATACTCAATCATATAGCACCATTAGCCCCATCATAAGTCATTGACCGAAAAACGCCCTAATACAGCCAGAGTTAGCTGAACTTTTGGAGTCCGGATTCCAAAAATGCAAAAATTCCAGACTCCATGGAGTCAGACTCGACTTTTTTTTGGAAGCACCTCCAATGGAGTCCGCCACCAAATTGAAGCCCTGCCAACTCTGAATACAGCTGTGAATCTCAATAATATGAATATCAAAAGATTAAGAAAGCCGATATCCTTTACTCATCTCAATTCAATAGCTGAACGTTAATCTTTCGTACTTTCAATCTTCCTCGTTGCAATCGTTTTAATTTCCTATGTCTGTGAGTGATGTAATAAAGAGCACCTCTTTGATATTTTGGATTTTTTGGCATTCTCTTCTTATATCCAATTTGATGAATTCGATCTCTTAACCGACTAGCATGACGGCGAAGATTTAATCTTTTCAGGCAACTATGAAAGAATATTTCTGTCAAAAACACAAAAGCAGCCAGAACAAAGCCAATATAAAGAATGCTGAATACTTGTTGTAGATCTTTGAACTTGATATATGTTGCATCATCAGCCATTATACTGCGAGACATTGTGAAGAAATGCTGGTAACTAAATACTCGCCACATTTGCGGTAAGCCAGCTTGAAATGATAAATCCATATAATATTGCATACGTTCTAAAAATGGATTAATATAGCTAGCTTCAAGCTCAATATATCTGCTAACAAAACGTTCAGGCAGTATGTAGTAATACTCCATAATGAAGTGCTTATTTGGTAGTTTTAGAATTAATTCAGCTTCTGCAGTTTCGCATGTATTAATTATTACATACTTCTGCTGCATTATTATGTCAATATAATCTTTATCCCTCAAGAAAGAGTCAGGACCTGATGCATTGATTCTTGACATTATCGACTGAAATTCATCATAATCTCTAATCTCAAATGCGAATGCATTGTCAGTCAGGATCTCATAATTAGAATCCAAAAGTTCCTTCACAGTCTTCAACCGATTCTCATGGATTGGTTCTATCATAAAGGACGTGATTACACCTTCGTATGCATTACTAAGGACCCAAATCATCAAAACTATCAACTGAATCAGAATAGTCAGCACAACGCGGTTCTTCCTTGAAAAGTCAACACCTTGACCAATAAAATACACAAAGATTCCATACGCAATAAGGAACGGAGAGTCAACAGCACCATGAGTACGAAACATCGCCCAAAGAGCAACAGATGCAACAGTCGTGATTGCTAATGCTATCCAAGTACAGACATCAAATGGCTTGATGAAAATAAGCTGTGCAAGTGGAATTTTTGGTGGAATCGGAATCAAGGCACAGTAGCCTTTCTCCTCATATGTCATCAACTTTGGTTCCTGTGTGTCAAAGAATATTGCTGTATTTATGGTCAAATGCATCCTTCTGTCCATCCAATATTCATTTAGCAGTGATTTATAGTTGTCAATAACAATAAAATGCATTTTGGCATTTTGTGCCTTTTTAAGAGCATCTAGAAAGCACAACATAGGTGAATAGAAGGTGTGACTGATTATTACACGTGGTGGCTGATTATAAACTGCAATTTGATATGGAAAGCCTTTCATATCCTTCAATTTATCAGGAAATACAAGATGGTAATCTCTTTCTATTACCATGTCATACGAAAGTGACCGGACAAATAAGTAAGGAACAAAACCTCCTGTAGACTTTTGTGCAATCACAACATTAAGAAAGCCATATTTTGTCAAAAATCCAATAACCTTTACTGCATCATTTAAATTTGTTGATTGAGGCACGATGATTATTATTTTGGACATATAATGCCAAACTGTTGAGAAGTGATGATTTCTAATGATTGATCCAATTACGTCCTTAAAGGAAAATCAAGGATTTGAACCTTTTCTTAGTTAGCAATCTAATATTCTTACCCAATTAAGCTGTTCAACTGTCAACACAATGACAGAAGCTTTTCTTAATCTCTTATCTGATAGAACTGCTTGAAAATCCGTTAGAACGACTGAATTTGAATCATTTAAGCATTGAATGACATCATTGACAGTTGATGACCAAAGGTTATAACCTAAATATCCAATTAGAATGTCTTGTGTGTCTGTACTCAAACTTACAATGTGATTTGTGAGTTCGCAGATCTGATTAGCGAAATTGTGCATCAATAATTGAAACTTGTGGATGCAAATGTAGATTATACATTGCAGTAAGCCTTAAAAAGGCAAAAAATATGCAAAAAATCAGTGAAATTTTCATTTTTTTCTCAAAAATTCTAGAAAATATTTTTACAACTTCTTCTGTTTCACGGGAAGTGACTTTAAATGTCTATAAATGTGTATTTCAATTGCAATATGCAATAAGCTTTTAAAATAGATTCAATAAAATTGATTAAAAAATGAAATGTAATTGATTTTAAATATATCATTGTGGACATTTGAAGGGTATCCGTAGAAACATGTCTGTGGTAACATATTTAGTTTAACAGATTTTCTAGTAGGTTCTAAAAGGGGGTCTGTTCAATTAAGCTGTTCAATGTCAAACAATATGCAAGCTTTTAAATCCAACTTTAGGTCTATAGGGTAAATGCAGTGAAAATCCAGTTCATAAGATTTATAATCTCATAAGAATATAATTCAAGCATTATATTGGTAAAATGTTATAATATAATATCCAATATATTACTTGTTCTTAAATATTCTACTGTGTGATTTGTCCTTTCCTCCGTGACAAATTCACACTTGACACATAGCAAAGTTGGAAACCCGAACACCATTTTTAAGAGCGCTACGTTATAAACGAATAACCCCAGAGTGACATAATGGATTGCAATTGATTACTTTCGATGGACGCAGTTTTGTGACACTTAGTTAAAGTGGATTGATTGTATTTAGATTTCGTACTTTGATATCCAAGTGTATAGCCAATTACTCAATCTGAACCCATTACAGGATGGTTTCCGGGGGGAAAACCTCCTTTTGTAATAAATGTCATTGACCAGCTTTTCAAAGCAAAATTATAGAAATTAATAAAAATTTTTCAAACAAAAAACCAGACTCCGCTCTCAGGTTCCTATTTCTAGCTACATTCTGTGAACCTTAATAAGGGTATACGACAAAGGATTCAAATGCATCATTTAAAAAAGTTGTCCACTCTTTCATTTTTCGGTGCACATATAGCGATTAGCCTAGATCGAAAACCCACAGTACATTTGGTTTTGAACATTACATTTCCAAAAAATGTTGGTGGTGCACTGATGTGCCATGGCACACAGATTGCTCACCACTAATTTAAAACAATCTTACAATAAGCACACTTAAGACCATTCAATATTTAACTTGTATTTTTCTTAAATATTGCCATATCACATTAATTTAAAAACAAGCATTGCATGCAAAGCAGAAATTTTTAAGATGAGACCCAGAAAAGAGAGTTTCGCAACATACGATAAAGGAATGGAAGAAAAAAAACAAATTTATGTGTTGTGTTATCCAAAATGTAAACATGCCTTCAATTTTAAAAAACATGCAACTAAGCAAACAACATGATGGAAGTGAAATATGTGTTGTAAAAAATGTTGTAGGAGACGTTGGGGTAGGGAGGGAGATTATGCCTATGTTATGAAGGATGTGGAAGTTAGGGAATGATTCTTAAAGTCTTCTAAGAACCTCCTCATTTCAACTTACAATCCCTAACTCCCATTCCTGCATCAATTTGTCTTTCATGTCTGTAATTTGATACAAATATGACATGTCATTCACTTTTTTGCAATCGCTGAACCTTTCTATCAATATTTGAACTTTATGTCTCCCCTCTATTGTCAACAATGCTCTTAAAATTGTCAAATAGCATACCCTTGTCAATAAGCTATGCCAAAAAATTCTTCTAATGCATTTTTCGAGTGAATTTTTATCAAAAAGATAATTCAAAGAAAAAATTAAAGGAAAATCTCATACTGGATGTGTCTTTGAATGAATATTTCATTAATCTAACGATGAGTGAGTATTTCGTTCTCATGAAAAAGAAGCCCGAGCGACACAGATAAAGAACTCTGTGACGGAGCTAATCTTAGCCATATTGACGCTAAGCAGAAATATTGATGCTAAACAGCCATATTGAAGACAGCCATATTGAGTTAATCAGCCATATTGACGCTAAGCAGCCATATGGAGACGCTAATCAGTCATATTGACGCTAATCAGCCATATTGATGCTAAGCAGCCATATTGACGATAATCAGACATATGGACGCTAAGCAGCCATATCGACGCTATTCAGAAGCTAAGCAGCCATGTGGACGGTAAAGAGCCATATTGACGCTAAGCATCCATAGGAGCCATATTGACGCTAATCAGCCATATTGACGCTAAGCAGCCATATTGACGCTAATCAGCCATATTGACGCTAATCAGCCATATTGATGATAATCAGCCTTATTAACGCTAAGTAGCCATATTGACGCTAAGCAGCCATATTAACGCTAAGCAGCCATATTGACCCTAAATAACCATATTGACGCTAAACAGCCATATTGACGCTAAGGATCCATACGGACGATAAGCAGCCATATGGACGTTAAGCAGCCATATGGACGTTAAGCAGCCATATGGACGTTAAGCAGCCATATGGACGATAATCAGCCATATTGCTAATCAACATATTGATGCTAAGCAGCCAATTGACGATAATCAGACATATGGACGCTAAGCAGCCATATCGACGCTATTCAGTCTTATGACGCTAAGCAAAATGTGGACGGTAAAGAGCCATATTGACGCTAATCAGCCATATTGACTCTAAGCAGCCATATGAACGGTAAACAGCTGTATTGACGCTAAACAGCCATATTGACGCTAAGGATCCATATTGACGCTAAACAGCCGTATTGAAGCTAAGCAGCCATATTGCCGATAAGGAGCCATATTGACGCTAAACAGCCATATTGACGCTAAGCAGCCATATTGACGCTAAGCAGCCATATTGACGCTAAACAGCCATATTGACGCTAAACAGCCATATTGACGCTAAACAGTCATATTGACGCTAAGGAGCCATATTGACGCTAAACAGCCATATTGACGCTAATCAGCCATATTGACGCTAATCAGCCATATTGACGCTAATCAGCCATATTGACGCTAATCAGCCATATTGACGCTAAGCAGCCATATTGACGATAATCAGCCATATGGACGATAATCAGCCATATGGACGCTAATCAGCCATATTGACGCTAATCAGCCATATTGACGCTAAACAGCCATATTGACGCTAATCAGCCATATTGACGCTAATCAGCCATATTGACGCTAAGCAGCCATATTGACGCTAATCAGCCATATTGACGCTAATCAGCCATATTGATGCTAAATATTGATATTACGCTAAACAGCATATTGACGCTTTTGGAGCCTTAAAAGCTCGGCGACGGAGTTTTCTTCATTTGTGTCGACCGGGTAAGCCAAAAAGAAGTAGATGAAGATTATATAAAACTACACGAGAAGCTATTAAATTCTTATTCTTTACCTTTCTCTGAACGAGCAAAAACGAGAATCATTTAAATTTTTAATCAATTCCTCTTTTGTTATTCTTTTGAGTAAAGGAGAAGTTCTCTCTTTTTTGTGTGTGCATGTTGAATGAGGTGCTTTCAGATTTTTAAATTGTTTGCCTTATTTTTTATATACCCTCAAACATGTAGCATGCAAAGTTCTACTATAAAAAAAAACTTTTTATTTATGAGTACGTGAAGTTATTTTTGTTAGGAAATTTACATTCATTAAGAATTTAAGTGGAAATGAGAAAATAAAGTTGACTTGGTGAATGTGGAGCGAGATTAGAATTTTTAATTATTGCTTGCTTAAGTAAACTATTTGCTTAATGAACTATGAAGAAGACATATTTTTATTATTAGGTTTGGAATATTAAACACTAGAAGTTTTAAAAGTATAGAAATGTTTGTTAAGTTTATGTAAATAATTGCTTTGTACTTATTGAAATGACTTTTATGAATAAGAATATGGGAATATTGGATATTTGAATTTGTCTAGCGTGGCACATTAGTGTGTTGTCAGAGTGGCCTAACATTTCAATTCATTCCAAATGTAAATTTTAGCTCATTTTTGAAGTTTAGAGCTCTTAGCAATATACTTTGTTCGGCTGACTGGCTAATTGGCTCTGCTGGATGAGGTGGCAGGACTCACATTACGGAGACGCGTTTTAGTCAACTAACTGAACACTTCACTGTACCGACTATGTTACGAAGATCGATTTATTCCGGTGCAGTTGCTCTCTGAATACATTAATCGATCTAAAATTCTGCAACTGCTAATTGACTCTAAACACTGATGAATTTAAACTGATTCACTGGCATTAAGTCAGGCTCAGTCTGCTGATATTCGTGGTAACTTTAGTCTATTAATGGTCCTTCAAATCTTCAGAGTGTTAATTAAGGGCCTTTAATATTTTCTGGAAATAAAGGCGGTGAAATGTAATTCTAATGTCAATCTGTAATATCTATTACTGGCCACCGTTTGCCAAATTCCAATACAAAATGCAATATAGTCTGTATTAACAGCAAAAGCCACACAAATCTATATTTTGCAGTTTTGAGTCCATTCAGACTCTCTATGAATTCCAAATTAAAATCTGAAAGGTACATGTCGTGCAAATGATAAAGATTCACGACAATTTGGGCCGAATTATCCCAATTTCAACTTTATGTCAGAGTCTTGAAGACCTCGAGACACTAGACCAGGAGACAGCAACTGATTCATGAGTCATGTGACGTAATTAATTTAGAGAGTTACATAAATGGGAAATGCATTCAAATAGATCTGGTGCGATTTTAAATCATCTAATAACGAAGAAGGTGTTCGATAGAATAAACAGCTCAGGAAACTTGATACCTTTACCAGCAACATTATTCCATTCAAAAGACCAGAATTGCATGCCTTACAATTCAAAATACCAAATTCTGCTAAGCATTTAAACTTCATATGTGCTCCAATCTTTATCATAACCATCTCTAAAATTCATCTGATTGCATTCAGCATTTGCTCCATGACATCTCCACATTATTACAATGCATACAAAATTCAATTCCAAAATCCCCAATCATTAAATTCCGCTAAATTGTTCCTTCTGCCCTACATAAAAAAAGAATTTCAATTCCAAATACGGCCTATCTCGCAAGTTAATTATTGAAAGCGATAGCTTGTAATGCCACCACCTTTTTTATTGTATAGAAATAAACACAAAAGAACAGAACAGCATATAATAATAAAAAGGAACGAAAGGCAAACTTCAAAACAAGCAAAAAAAAAAAAAGAAGTATAATGTTTGTTTTTATGCTTATCGTCGTCATCGTCGTCTACAGAATGTTTTGTGTGTCGCGTTTACCATTCTTAGTTGCTTTTAAATGTCTATTTACTGCTTTATATACAATTTTGTGTTCTTTCCTTTCCTTTTATTTCACCCATTAACTTTTAATCTTCTTCATCATACTTGCCGTTCTTGTGTTGCTTTCAACATCGGCACTCGCTCTTTATTTAGTACACAAAAAAAAGTATTTTATAACATGGGGAAATAAAAGATAAAAGGAAAAAAAACAGCATAAAGTTAAAAGACATACACAAAAAAAAGCGGAGCGCCTGGAGATCGTCAAAGCGATTCTTCCTCAATCTATTTATTGCTTCTACAATTTTTAAGCATTTTGAGAGCTTCTCGAACAATAAGAAAAATTGTAATTTGATTTAACCTTGTGCTGCTTATTGATGTTTGTTGATGTTCTTATTATTATTGATGTTGTTTTGGAGCTGATAATAAACATGAGATATGGAATTTTAGGAGAAATTGTTGTGGAATATTGACTTACATTGAAGACGTCAGTAAAATTGATTAAATTATTCATTAATCTTTTGTAACTTGAATTTAACCAAAGTTTCTTGTGTGGGTCTTAGTTTAAGGTCAGATCTCAGGACTTAACATGTGTGACGTGTCTAAAATTCTAGATTCTATATCAAATCAACATAGAATTTAGAATTTAGAACTGTTGGCACGTCATGCATGTTAACAAATTTAGAAAGATAAAATCATCCATTAGTAGGAGTATTTTGATGTCACTCGAATTGTAACACTTGAAGTTGTAATGCACTTTACGATAAGAAAGCTAATTATTCATCATGAAGACCAGAATATGCTCGAAAGAACAAAAATTCGTCATGACTCAGTGGCTGTCATCAAGTTCGGGCAACACTGGACTAGTTAACTCGACATCATTTTGTGTTCAATTAATGACTAGTTCTGGACGGATTTTGTACAGAGTAGGCATGTACTCTAATATAGAAACGCATGTAGTGGAGCCCGTGGATCCCAATTCCCAAATAAAGCAATATCCTGTATTCCATAGAATCCAGATTTTATGGAGTATCATTTTCTTTTGCCAAGTTCTGACTAACCAAAGTGGAGGAGTTAACAGGAGTCCAAACATCAAAAGTCCTACACGCTCTGGTTTTGTCACGTTTTGTAGACTTAATTGCTAAAGTCCTAGTTTTTTTATTCTTAATCAGCTTTCAACATCCGTACTCCTCTAATGCTGGTATAGGATTATCCTTAAAATGTTTTTATTCACTGTACTGTATTTGACGTGCTATTCTCAGATCTGAACTATAAACGTATTTTCATCACAATGGACAGGAGCTGATCCTAGAGGATTTGTTTACCAAGGCTTATCACTCCCAATTTCAAAATAGCAAAGTCTGAACTTCAATTTACTAGAGATTAAAACCAATTTAAAGCAAATATCCTAAAAACTTTAAGTCGAGCGTCCCTAACTGCACAATTTGTTCGCCAGGACACCATTAGGTCTGTCATATTAGATTGATAAGCCATAATAGTCTACATTGATGACTACCGCGATGGCTGATTGTTGATTCCAAATTTTTGCGATAATACATTTGCAATTTACTCACAAACGTTGTCTAAACTGTTTGTGTGTATCGCCAGGACCAACTAAGTCACTGTATTAATGGTAAGACTCAAAGTTGACCTGACGACACTATGACGATTGATATTGTCCCATTTTTAAAACGATTCACTGAAATGTGCCAAAACACATCCACTTTGTACCAAAAAGCAATACTAAAATCCCAAAACAACCCAAAGTGACCCCAAACCACCACAATCTAGAACCATAAATTCGCTAAGCGGAAAGAGAAAATAAAAGTAAAAGAAGGAACCTAATAAATGAGAAATGTGTGTTATGAACAGTATTTCCCATCCACAATATTGTATTCAATGCCTTATTGTTGTTTTTGTTGTTCATCTCTCGTCTTCTTCATTGCCATCGAGAGTATTCACCGTTCAAGCACATAAATGTCTACAACGGCAGTGCGGTGGTTTGAAGAAGAAGCAGCAAGCATATATACGTGTATAATAAAAAAACGGAAAGTGAGAATGGAAAGGAATGAAAAATTTGTTGAAAATTTATGATAAAAGCCTGGGTAAGGGAATTATGCAAAACTGTTCATTAAAGAATCGTATTTATGTATATAAAGTGAGTAGCATAAACGTGTATATTATATTGGATGGTATTTATGCTGAATACGTAAAAAATGTTTCAAATTGCCACGAAAATGGGATTAAAAGTCTCCTTCCTTATTTTTCCATTCCTCACACTCTTGAGACTCTCAATTTAAATGCTTTGTTGTTGTAGAATTTTTCGCTGCTTTACAGACAAATGTAAAGGAAGAAGTAAGAGGAAAAAAAAGTTTCTTGCGGAAATGGTAAATAAAAATTACGTTGTGGATGGTATGAGGAGTAATTTTTATGTGCGGAAGGTGTTGAAATTTTTTTTGCGGATGAATTTTGAGCAGTTTATTGATTATTGCTTAAGGTTATGACTGTGATTGGCTTACTAAAATGTAAAAATAGCTATTGACGTCTAAGTCATTGAGTCGGCAACCATTAACACCTTATGGATAAATTTTTGGTACAATTTTAATTGAATTTCAGCTTATTTTCAATTTGTGTAGCTCAATTGATTCTTAGGACGTAGAATGAGATTTGGACGGGATATAACCATAGGCAAATTCGCGTTGACCATTTCATATATTAATACTTGTTCCTTACTTCCTTATTTCTCCAAAGACTTAAAAGATTAGCCTGATTCATTTAAAAATCAATTCCATCTCAGCAAAGAACTCACAAATTTTATGAGAATTTCTTCTCTCTTTTTGCGGTATTTTTTTACAAAATTTCATTTTTCGTAATAGAAATCCGACAAGGACACCTACAGCTGCAATAAAAGTCAACAAGATTATCAATGTGAGATCTCTATTAAGTTATTTCTGAGAATATTAAACTTGATACCGAAATGATTATCAATAAAAAAATTTTAAGTATGTATAAAGAAAGTAGATTCGTGAAATTTTATTGAATGAAATAAAAGTGTATGAATACATAATGTTAATTCCATTTTTTTTATCCTCTTATTTTTTTGCAATTTTATTAGTTAGGTTATGAGAGATTTTTTTATTAGGTCGTTTGAATACGATTAAATTATATAAATTTAATTTTGGCTAAAGGGGACGAAATTTAATGTAATTTTTGAGAGCAAACGTGAAATGAACGAATTATGGAAGAGAATTGTGCAATAATAACGACTTTTGATTATTATTACGCATTATGTAAAAACATTACGCATTATATGAAAATCAACACATTGCGTATTATGTGAAAATCAACACACATTGCGTATTATGTGAAAATCAACATATTGCGTATTATGTGAAAATCTAATTTTGCGCGTTATGAATCGACGCGTTCATCATATTTTATCGACATTTTGCGCATTATGTTTCAAAAGTTTGCGTATTTTGTGACCAGACTTCAAAATTAGCTCGTTAAAAGTAACATTTGCACATTATATGAGTTAAATTCAAAATTTGCAAATTTTAAATGATATTTTCTACGTTAGTGTTCTACATTGATGTGCAGTCAATAAATTAATCATTATTAGCTGTGCGCACTATGTAACAATGTATGAGAAATTGGTGCGCATTAGAATGTCTGTTTTGGTCAATTTATGAGCCTTTTATGGATGCTTATAAGCTGTATTATGATTCTTACAAACATAATCATACATAAACTCATAGCCACTTTTCTCTAATTTATTCCAACACCTTTTATACTAGGGGTGTCGATTATTTGGGTTTTCAGGATTTGTACAAATCCCAAATACCCAAATCCCAGGACCCCAAGTACTTGTACAAATCCCAAATCCCCAATAAGAACAAAAATATTATTATAAATAAGCGTATTTTCTAATTTTAGGTTACGCATCTAGATGAAGTCAAATTTGTAAATGAAGCTTCATCTTAATTTTTTTATCGCAAAAAATGGCAATTTTGGCCAAATTTTCTTAAAAATTTGAAAAATCCTGGAAAGTTATGGCTTTTCACCTCAAATTTCTTTTATCAAAGTGAACTTATAAAAAATTGTAAGTTTTTGACTGATTTTCCTACACTAAATTGAAAAAGTCTCGTAAATGGAATTTTCACTATGATTTACTTAAAATTAACCAGAACAAATTTTCATATATAATAAAAATTCACTTGAATGCAACACTACGGACCGACAAAAAAATACCGATCTGTAGTTTTTTTTGGCCAACCCTAGATTTTTCTTACCAAATAATGAAAATATTAATGAATAATAAAATTTTGAAGAACAAAAAAAAATGATAATATGAAAAAATATAATAATATAGGAAAAATCTATTGTATAAAGATTTGTACAAGTACTTGGGTCCAAAACCCAAGTACTTGGGGTACCCCAAATCCTTACAAAATACCCCAAATCCCAAATACTTGGGATTTGTTCGACACCCCTATTTTATACACAAAAATAATAGAATTACAAAATTACACAATCATCTCCAACTCCCATGCAATGCCAACCATATTAAACAACAATTCCCTTCCTATTTATGCTTATCTCGTATTTACCATAATGAATATTTCTCAACTATTCTCGTCTCTTTGTCTCGTTCCTCTAATCTTATCTCCTACAGCTTCAAATTCATTAAGAATAACAGAAGTCGAATTGTTTTGGTCAACTAACTGTCTTTAATCTTTTTTTCTATTGTTTCAAGAAACTCGATTGAAAAATAATTTTTTAAGTTACACAAGCGAGACAATGCTGTTGTTAAATGAGAAAAGAATGTTTGTATGTTTGTTATTGAATGCACATTATCAGCGATTAAATCTGTCTGGTTGAATTTTGTGGTAATATTTTCTCAAAATGTCAACATTAATCATTTTATTAAGTCATGAACTTAAGCTTCATTAAGGTTTGTTGTCCTTGAGGGTATTTTGAGTTGATTTTTGTGGATTCTTATTTACAGAAATTGGAGTTCTTGTCCGCTAGATTGTCTTTCCGGGTTGTTACATGTGAATTATAGCTACGTTAGCTCATTAAGTACTGAAATTTCTAATAAACCCTAAAAGCTATCCGAGAGACAATTCACTTATTACATAATGCTTTTAGGGTTTATCCAAAATTCAATTTTTTATGTTGCGTAATAAAGAAACAGGCCCTAAAGGCAATAATACGCTTATTGCTCATTTTTCATAAAAAGTAATAAATCACACTTAATAAATACCCAATAAGAATTATGTCCACAAAAATCAAATTTATAAGTTACTCCGAGCAACACAATGCTGCGTTATGGTGCAGTCAGTTCATAATTTTACACCGACGTAGAGCTACAATTCTTTTGGGTGGGTTCGCTAAATTTTGGCTACAGAAAACTAGAGTTTGTCCAATTTTGTAGGCTTGCAGCCAAAACAAGCAGGTCTGCAGGCTTGGATAAACTAGAATGTCCCAAATTTAGGACCTAAAACTGCAG
The DNA here is from genome assembly GCF_022539635.2 of Chironomus tepperi. Classification (NCBI taxonomy): domain Eukaryota; kingdom Metazoa; phylum Arthropoda; class Insecta; order Diptera; family Chironomidae; genus Chironomus; species Chironomus tepperi. The sequence continues at coordinate 532,257 of NW_027226583.1, forward strand.
ACCATTAGGGACATGTATTCCTGAATATATGACATCATTTATGAACGACTAAGATGTATGGTTCGTCCATAATTGTAGGATGTCATGCAAAAAATACAGGCATGCAGCCTTGAACAAGCAATAAGGCACAGTCGAAAATTGCAGACCTGCTCAAATCAAGCTAGAAATTTGAAGAAATTTTGACCGAAAAGGAGCCCGATCCAAAAATCTTCATTTTCTCTCTAAACTACATTCTTTACGTCACTTCTCGTCACGTCATGTTCGTCACCCCACGTCATGTTCGTCACCTCACGTCACGTCATGAGGTATCACTAATACCGCAACCCAGCGCTGCCCTACCAAACTCGTTTTACTATTCAGGTTCTTTTTACCCAAAATGATAATCTGTGACAGTAAAAAATTGTGAACAATCAATTGAAATTCTTAAGTTCAATTCCTTCTTATCCGAAATAAATGATGAAAATTGATTTGAAAAGACACGACAGCCCCTTGAATGACTGCCGATTTTTTTCAATTTATTTTTCATTTTCAGTTGAAATAATTGACATTTTCCGAATATTTTTGCTATACGGGACTCATTCATCATGACGATGACAAAACAGAGACAGCATAAATTGACTATTGACGAAATGCCAAATTCCCTTATTTACTGCCGACACGACAGTTATGTCTTTTTACATTCTTTTATGCTTATTTTTTTATATATTTAATATTATTATATTTTATTCTCCTTCTGTGCTGTTTACTAGTCGCTCTTATCGCAATAAAAAATGGATTATCGGCTGTGAAATTTATTGCCAAACATTTGCCCACACAAATTTTTTTTCATCCCGTCTTAAATTACATTTTTCTTTTTCTCTCTTGCTTGTTTTCCTCTTTTTGAGGAATTTCTTCTTGTATCTTGATAGATTCCGTTAGTGACATTCAAAAGAGAATTGAAATAAATACTCGAATTTCAAAGAGCAAATGTTAAATTGAGGGAAGGAGGAGGAATAAAGAATTGAATTAATGAAATTTAATTAAATATCATGAAATTGAAATTTGACGTAGATTTTATTGCATTTTTTGACAGGAATGATAAATTGCATTAAATTATTCTTATTAGTGAGTCATAGTGCCTCGATGGTGGTACTTGGTATTAAATAGGGAATATTCCCGGGAATTTTTTAGTATCTTACGAGTACGGGCGTCCTGGAAAAGTACCAAATCAACCCACACTGATCATGCAACCATTGGTTCGAAACTCGCACAGAGAATATTTTCACTTATCCTTTTTGAATGAAATCTATTGGAAACATGGTTCATTACCTTCTTTTGTAGGCTACATATGATAAAGAATGTCATCTAACCCTGGTTCTGATTAACTACAAACTGTCCTACTGAGTATTAGTCCGAGCACTCTATTCCACTATAAACTGTCTTAATTTCCAAGATTAGAGACGTAATCAGAGGACATTATTACTTTGGGGAAAAGGTTTGGTTTTGCTTGTCATACTATAAACTAAAAGTATGAACGAGAGATCTTTTCCTAATCTCGTCAAACTTTTTCTCGAAAAACTCTAGTAAAATGAGAAATTTTTAGAAACAAAATTGGGATGAAATTCTTGAAACCTCGCATTCGAAGAATGCGACCCTGTCAAGCGCAGCTCTGGATCTTGATCTGACACCAAAAGCCCTCCCCATTTACCTAAGGTTTGAATACGCTCCTGACTAGCAGACAAATTGATGGAAGCTCAATGGTCTGTTAAACACTATTTTTGAGGATTCTTGAGAGTTCTCTAGACCGACAATTCCCTTCTAGTCTTGTTCTCGGTCTTCAATTCCATAATTCATCGAAACTGAGCCTTCAGTAAACCCTATTTCTAATATTAAACGTTAATAAATCAAATTCTATTCATCCTTTGTATCACAAGAGCAAATTCAATCAAGTATTCATTGAAATTTTTTATAATTTTCATCTTTTAAAAATATAATAAAAAGTTCTTCAAAATTTCCTTGATAATGTTTATTTAATGGCCAAATTCATTTAATGTAACTTCAGAACATCATCAAATATCCACCCTATTGAGAACATCTCTACAACATCCTTACAAAGAAGAAGAAGAAAATTCTCCATCGTCATCATCGCTGTAAGCTGTAACAAGGAAGTAGAATGGGTGCACTGATTGAAGTTAAAATTAACCGTCGGAGAGCGAATGAGATCCTTACGGTCGTGTCTAAATTTCTAAAGAAACACAAAATTGTACGTGGTATGATAGCATATAGCATATTGTGGCCAGGTGTGTAACTTAATTTATCAAATTTATCTTCCTTTAAACTAAACAAAAAAATGTCCATCAATTTTCATTTTATGTACCATGAAACACAATTTAATAATGTTGGGATATAAATTTGCTGTTGTTTTTTTCTCATTCCTTTCTCTCTCTGTTTTTTCTAGTTGGAAGTATGGTACAGCAGACGTTTGAAGGCAAAAATTTTAACGAATTCGATTGGAAGAGAATTTTAAGGTATGATGAAATGACATTGAGTTTGGGTGGCATGTAGTTGTTTGTGGATATTTATGAGCATTTATAAAAGGTTAGGTATAGGATGATTTAGTGGGAATGTCGCTAGGTATGAAAGGGCATGAAAGAGCGCAAATCAATTATTCGGTCAAAAATCTGGTCTTCATTGTCCCAGTCACATGTCTCACCATTGTCACATTGACATGTCTCGTCATTGTCACAGTGGCATGTTTCTCCATTGTCACAGTGACATATCTCCATTGTCACAGTATATTGTCTCACTATTGTCATAGTGACATGTTCACCATTGTCAGTGTGACATGCTCAAAATTGTCTGTGTGACATGTTGACCGATGTCAGTGTTACATGTCTCACCATTGTCAGTGCGACATGTTCATACTGTATCATTGTCACAGTGACATGTCTCCTCACCATTGTCACAGTGACATGTCTCCTCACCATTGTCACAGTGACATGTCTCCTCACCATTGTCACAGTGACATGTCTCCTCACCATTGTCACAGTGACATGTCTCCTCACCATTGTCACAGTGTACCTATGTCCTCACCATTGTATATTAGTTGTATAACATGTTGGCTGACATTGTCAGAGTAACATGTGGCACAGTTGCATGTCTCACCATTGTCACAGTGACATGTCTCACTATTGTAAGAGTGACATATTTACCTTATATACAAAATAACCAGAAAACCAGACAAACTATAGCCAACAACTCCATTTTCTCTACAAAATATTACCCTCAGGACTAAAGTCAAGACAGCATCAGCTTGCAAAATCGCTTATGAATTTATGCAATGCATAAAATATTTTTTCCTGTTCTTCCTTCTTAGCTTCTCTATTTTTTTGCTCGTTTTCATTTCACAGTCTGTGATAAATTCCATCCATTTAGTCAGAAAAGTATAAAAGATTTTTGCAAGTTTTTACCTTATTTCTTTGGAAAGGAAAATTTCTGTCATTTCTGGATAAAAGTGATGTCTCTTTAAGTACTTTAAATCGTTTTTTATCGTACGTAAGATTAGATGCAGAAGTTTTCGTTCCCATTTCTGTTTTTTTGTGTACGTCATGAATGAATGGGAAAGAATTTTTTATCGTTCAGGTGATGCAAAATTGATTCAATTTTCATTTTTTCCTTCCTCAAAATTTATTTTTTCATATCTAAATGGATGTTGAGAAATTAAATTGAAATAATTGATATGGAAGGGATGAAGAAAATCTGAAAATTTGAATTTTATGAGCTTTTATGGGAATGAGGATTGAATGAGTTTTGATTAAGATAATTGACCTGATTTTGGAATTAGATGCTTTAAATGTTTTTTGGATGTTAGATGAGAGATTAGATGGAGGTTTACTTTAATTAAAATGCTATTAGTACTTATATTAGCTTTGTAATGATTTAGAGCTTCATAATTCTTGTACAAAGTGTGATTTTACCAGTAAAGCTCACGACATACGTAGATATGGCCGAAAATCCAGCATGACTCTTCCTCCTGGTCAGATTTGATGAAATTTAGTCTCAAACCAGAGTCAAGTCGACCTGGGACTGGATTTTTGCTCATTTTCGTGTCGTGTGTTTTCGGGTTATATGTATCAACTTTATCAAAATTTTGGCTAAGCTTCTGATGTATAGTGCCACCATTCAGCACCTTCTAGTCTTACTTACTGCTCCCACCTAGGTGGTAGGATTCACGAATTTTACACAATAATTGCCCTTTTCCTGCTCATTAATCCACCGTTTGGTCTAGTTTCTCTTGAAAAGTATCTGTGCCGGATATCTCTTGAAAATTCTGAATTATTATCTTTTTAAAAAAAGGCCCATAATTTGTCCACATTTAATCCAAGTGAAATAGTTCGCAATAAGTTATAAACTTGACATTTCACGGGATGATCCACAATTTTCTATTATAGTCGACATACGGTCATCTAATCACAGCCTGTTCTCCTGTGTTTTGCAGAAAAATTGTATAATATAGTCTTATTACTCCCTTGCTCTTAGTTCCAACACAAATTCAAATTATGTACAGCATGCCCACATCATGAAACTTTTTGCATAAATGCACAAAAATATTTTGCAATTTTTCATATTTTTTTATTCTTACTCGAACGTAAAACTCCTCTTGACTTTTCATTTATGCATAAAATGTAGAATATTTCATAAGAACTACTTCCATAAAAATGCATGAGCTCATGAACGAGTACGTCTTGCTTATTTTCAATTTTTTTTCTTTCACTTGAATTTGCTGCTTTCATTTTAATTTGATTTTTCCTTTCTGAACATGCTTCTTTCCTTATTTTTATGCATTTTATTTCTTCCTATGTTCTGAGTAAAAAGTACGGTATGATAAAAATTGTATATCTTATCACATTTGGTATATAATATAGCATGAAAAAAAAAATAGCACAAAATTTATTTTGTCGTTGCATGCAAGAAGAACTTTATCTTCTGCTTTTCTTTCCCTCCGGTGTTCTAGTTGTCGACTTTTTTTAAGTAAAGAAGAGAAAAAGATTTTTTTTATGTAGTTTCTAGCAAGGAAGAGAAGTTTCTTTGGATAGCGGATGCGTGATTTTATGCAATTTTTTGGATGTCGTCTTTAGAATGCATTTTTATGGATTTTTTGTTAGATTTAAGATTTTTTAGAAAAAGTTGTTTGATTAAGTATGCAAAGTCGATTTTGAGGGACATTGGCATATAAAAACACGGAGGATCATGTTTGTGGTATAATGCAGTGAGTTGAGTCCAGTTTTATGCGAATTTTGAGTTATTGTCGAGTTGTCCTCTTAAATATGACGCCCATCCTTCATAATAGCCCTATAACTAGGGCGGCCATCTGCTGTATTTTTTCCGGGACGCTGCTGTACTTTTCCCCATTGTTGCTGTGTCCCGACAGAGCCTCAAAACCTCGTACGTAATTAAAGTAATTCTTCGAATATTAAAACTCAAAATAGCCCAAAAGAGTCCCAAAAGTGCCAAACTAAGAATTAATCTGATTTTTTCCAAAAGTGTCCCGATTCGGTTGTAAGCTTTACCATCCCTAGTCCAACTGTGGAGCTATCACCCTTCACACAAGGTACATTAGATAGGTTTTTACTGTATACTTTAATCAAATTATGTATCCCTACCCATACCTCGGTTCCAACGATGGTTTATTTAAATATATCAGGGAATATCAATAGAATGTATACACTTGACAATTGGTCAGCTTCGGAGTCAGATTTCGACTGATCCTTCCTAGGGAAGAAAGGAACTAAACGTACTAATTGAATGACTTTCTATTGAACATCATAAGCAAAAGACGCATTACAAGTAGCTCAAAACAAAAAATTCAATTCAAATCAAATTTGCTTCTTTATATTTTTACTAAATCAGCATAAAAATTCTCTCATGTCAAACTCACATATGCTTTGCATAACATTCAAGCACATTTTCATATTTACCATATACACGTAAACCAAAAAACATCTACAATCCATTTTGACATTCAAAAAAGACACAAAACAGCAGAAAATATGACAAAATTAATCATCATTCATACATCAACGACTTTTAAGACGTAAACGAGGAAAAAAAAGAAGGAAGGAAAAAGAAAAATTTATTTCGTGTATTTTTTGAAATACTTTTTTTTCTCACTCGTAAAACATTTATCTTTCGTAAAGCTGCTGAAGTATTATAGATGGAAATTTATAGCGACAAAATATGATCAATGAATGTTGTGTCCTTGTGTGGAAATTGGATTGGATTTTATTGGGTTTTTTGTTGGTGATGAATGATGAATTAGAAGTTTTGGATGGAAATTGATGGATATTGATTTTAGGTGGCTGTCGATGATGATGCTTCTTGGGGGAATCACTATGACCCTAGTTCAGTGATGGGCAACCTGTGTGCCGCGACACATTAGTGTCTGAAAATGCCATTTGCGGTTTTAGTCAAGGCTTATTATAATAAAGATGCTTACACTGTCTAATGTTTTAGTAATATTTGGCGTATTTTGACGATTTAGCTTTCATTCAAACTTTTTGTTGAAATGGAATTCCTGTGTAGCCTTCCAGGCGAAGGGAGATGGAGAAATTGTGTAATTAAAAGATAGACCGGTCCTGTTTGAATTAGTTTATTTTTGTGCATGTTGGATTCAGAGATGGTAGAGTCAACTTCTCCAAATCCCAATTTAAATATGGCACTCTTCATATAGTTAAATAGCTCCTAATAGCGCAGTGGTAGGAACAGACGACTGAAAATGTAGGATGTGGGTTTGAGTTCCACTTGGAATCCTTATTCTGAAATTATGCATTCTGTTAGACCCGACTTTATTTCTAAACAAGTCTTGGAAATATATGCCGGGTTAAAAAGTTTCTACATCCTAACAGCCTAATGAACAAATTACCTAAGTGGGCTTTTTTATGAGTATACTCAATCTATATAATTGAGCAAGCTTGATTTTGTGAGCATTGATCCTTGTCTGTTCAAGAAAGACGATTGAAAAGGAAGGAAGTCAATGTGAGAGTTAAGTCATTTCAATTGGGTTTTAAAGATTGTTATTGAGCCAAATAAATATGTGAAGGGGAAGAGATGACAAAGTAAATAACCACTAAAGGAAGCAAATAAATGTTAGATAGATAGAATAAAGATTAGGGCCTGATTAGGGTCCGTCGAAGACAAAAGGCTCTTCGGTCTGTCAAGAAACGTTGAATTAAGTGTTAAAAACTGATTAATAACATTTCTGGCTGCAACTCTGCCTTAAAAAAGTTATATGTAGAATAGTAAGTAACTGAATCATTTCATAGCATCAAACATGTCTATTCAAACATCAAACGTTCAAATTTGTCTATTGATTTCTAAGTGCTTCCTGGAAAAACTTACACATCAAAGCTATCCAAAAAAATCAGTTTAAAATTTCCATCAAGGGTATAAAGCGCTAAAACAACAGCACAGCCAAAAAAAAAAGAAGAAAATTTGATTGATGCTTATTAGATGTACGAGGATAGAATGAAATCGAGCATGTAAAGAGAATGGAATGAAAATAAAAAAGGAGAGAAAATAACATTAATTGAGCTTTAGGCAATATGTATGAAGTGAGTGGCGTGTCATATGCGGGTTTTCCTATTTGCCTTTCTAATTACATTGTATGAAAAGCGATTTGTTGCGACATGAAATTCCTCTCCCTCTTTTGTTGTGCTGTATTTTATTACACCCTTCAATATTATTAATGTTAAAGACTTTACGTACGTATAAAATAATTTTTTAAGCCTTAATATTTATTTTCCCTACTTTTTTGTATTTCCTTTCCCTTTATTATTCAATTACATGTCGTTGGAAATAGGCAAAAAAATCTCGCATCTCACACCCTCATCTGTGTTGACGCTTTAACGGTCGCATTTCTACTTCTTTAGAAGAGGGGATTAAATATGGAAAATTTTCAAAAAAATGTTTAGCTATAGAATGAGGATTTAATCTAATTTGACTAATCTAAAATGTTGCAGTCGGTGTAAAAAATGTATAGCAAAAGGGGGTGCCAAACATGACTTTGATGATGATTGTGTGTTTACTGTTAAAAAAAATTCTTTTTTATTCTTTCTTCCTTCGAGCATGCTGTTCTCGTTCCTCATGATTGATTATTTGCTTTCATCGTTGCTAGCTTTTTATTCTCTCTCGCTTTGTTGCGATGTGTCATAAAAGAAAAATAGCAATAATATGGAAAATTAGTGGATTGGAAGTTGAAGTATGTAGTGAGGGTTGAATGCTTGAAGGCGCAAAATTTTTGACTTTTTAACTTTGTGGCTTTGAATTTGTTGATTCTTAATTACTTACTTCGCTGACGGCACAGTTCAATTGCGATTCATGACCGTCATTAAACGTCTTCTGAAGCTGGCTTTATCTCTTACTTCCATCTGCCAATTACAGATACCAAATGCCATGCTATCGACTGCTTCTATCCATAAATTTTTGGGCCTTCCTCGCGCTCTTTTGCCATCAACAAAATTTGACTTAAAGATCTTATTTAATAGAGCTTCTACAGGTCTCCTAACAACATGCCTTTCTCTCTGGAGCCTGTAATCATCATTCCTTTTTGCGATATCATCATCCCTAAAGAGCAGATATATTTCCACATTGCTCCTGTACTTAAAAATATTTCCTTCTATCTAAGGACCAAAAGAGAAGGCCCTAAGAAGGTTCTAAGTGCCTAAGAATGTTTCTCCCGAATACCATAACTGCTTGTTCGACTCCAAGTGTTATATTCCATGATTCTGATCCATATAGCACTACAGGGCATATAAGCGTCTTATACATGACCAGTTTGTCGTGTCTTGAGATCTATTTTGATGTCAGTAAATGTCTAACTCAGTGTTATCCAAACAGTGTACCTTGACGCAGTACTGTACCGCAAAATTATATTAAAAATGCCAAAAAAGTGTGCTGTTTTGATCATGGTTTACACCAAGGTTTGACATGGCATGAAAAAGCTTGGACAACACTGGTCTTACTGATTCACTGATTCCCGATAATATGATGATGATGATGATTGGTTCCTATCGATCCACTGTGAATCATAGGGCGTTAATAAAGCGATTGCACAGGTCTCTGTTCCGGGCTATAACGGCTACTTCTGTTAACTTCTTTTATTGTTCTGCCGCCCGATAATAATGTTCATTGAATCAGTGACCAAGAGGAATTCCAGCATTTTACGGCATAAAAATGGCTGAAATGATTATGGAAATGTGGCTTCTGGTTGGAAGTTGGATTTCATTGAATCGGGTGCAATGTCAGCTAGAAACTACATCATACATATGCAAAAATGTCGATTATTTGCATTACATAATAAGATAACGATCCATAAGGAAATTTAGTCCTTAAAAACCAATATCTAGATCCAGCACCCAAGATTATCATTCACATCACAACCCCTTTTACAACAAAACACGCTAACGCTTTCTGCCTTTTTCCTTAGCACACAAAAATAAAAGGGAAGAAAACAAAAAAATACTGCATTTTTTTTCTCTCCTTTTCATGTTCATCGTGTGGCATTTTTATGACTTCTGATTGTGGTAACGATGATAAGAATATTTCAATTGAATATTAATGACTTTTTATTCCAACTTTATGTTCAGTACACATGAGATTCCTTTTTTCGCGTTTGTCGTTGTCATGAGAAGGGGTTCGGAATTATTTTTTGAATGACTCAGCTGTAATCAAAATTGTTTTTGTGGAATGAGATATTGAACCCTTATTTTTATGAGCTATTGAACATAGAATATCGCGTGATAAATGCCTTAATATCCAAATTTAATTGAATAGCAATTTTCTTTAACATGAAAACAATAAATTAATTAATTTTAATTATTTTAGATTCTGTCTTTATGGAACATTAATACAAGGACCTGCTCTATATTGCTGGATGCGTGTAGCTAATAAAATGTAAGTCATATGATAATCTATTAAGCACTATAATCTATAATTATTGTCACTTACAGGTGGCCTAGATCTGACATCCGATCAGCATTAGCCAAAGCATTCACAGGTACTTAATTTGATTAATTTTTTAAGCCACAGCAGCTAATTAGATTAATTTCCATTTGAATTAATAGAGCAAGTTGCATTTGATCCGTTTTCAATATCATTGTTCCTGTACTCGATGACTATATTTGAGGGTAAAACACACGAGCAAGCTAGACGAGAAGTAAAATTAATTTTAATTCCAATAAAACCAAATTTGTTAACATGAAAATTTTTTTTAAGGTTTCCTCAAAATTCCTCAGCATATACGCAATTGGACTCGTTTATTGGCCAATCACGCAGACCATCAATTTTGGTTTTGTGAAGCCAAAAAATCAAGTAATTTATGTCTCATTTGCGTCACTTATTTGGACAACGTTTTTGGCTTATGTAAAGGTATGAGGATATATTGTTGAATTTTGATTGAGTTTGACATGCTGTAGGCAATTTGGTGATGACATTTGGGGTGGATCTTAAATGACGTTCATCAAAAAGTTGCTAGTGAGTGTTGCTCTCAGTTTACTCTGCTGTTGAGAGTTCGTTCATTGGCAGTTAGGGAAGACTTACCCAGAAATACCCTGAAACTTACCCGGGTATAGTAGACTATCCGAATCATTAACTCTTGTCCAAGCTCTAGAATATTGTAGGTTTGAGTACTCTAGTCCAACCAGGATTTAACAGGTAGAATACCCTATTATACCTACCATAATATGATAGGGAAGCCCTAGACACCGGTTCCTGAGACCAAATCTCTCTAAATGATGGACGTCATAAATTTTATAGCACATTTTAAAGCTTCTTATTTAAATCTTAACTTCTTCCTTCATATTTCCCACTTTCTAAATTTCAGGCACATCCAATTGATGAAGAAACAAAGGCAAAAGTCAAAGTTGCAATTGAGAAACGTTATGAACATCTTAAAGAAGTTGTAGAGCATGTGAAAGAAGTTGTAGAGCATCCAAAAAATGAATAAAATTCATCGTTAACATCATAAATTTTATCTAATTGGCAATAAAGATATGTGGATTTGATCGAACTATCGAAATTGTGTTATATTTGTAAATTACAATGTACATTGATGTAGATTTAAAACTTTAATTTATTATATTTTAACTGAGTTGGAAGTTTGAAGATGACTTTGAGCTCTAGAATTTATGACAAATAAAATATATTTTTTCTTGAGAAATTTTGAGATTATTTGGAACTAATTGTAATACTGATACTCATTCTGTAGTCGATGATATGCTGTCTGTGCTTGTCAATCTCTTAATAGCCGCCTTGAAGTCACTGCTAAACAGATGCTGTGTTTGCGGATCAAGTATTGTGCCCGAGTTGACGAAAATACTTTAGAACTAGACATCAACTAGACATTAACTTGTCATTGACTAATTCTAACGTACTTTCGTCCGTTCGGGGAAGTGTCTATGTATACTAGAATCTGGGGTTTCGAACCATATATAGCCGAATATGCCAGTGCGAGAGGAAAGCATTTGTGGCTGAGAGGTTAGTGAACAGAGCAAATATTTGTGTTGCTTTATTGTGAGTCCTTGAGTTTGATTCCCAGCAGAGGCCGATCTTTCAATCATTATACAGAATGTTGTCGATGATGACAAGGATCCGCACAATGTTTGAGGACATTACAAGTCTGACAAGACATTACCAACGGTATCTTACAACAAGCAGATTGCAGAAGTAAGAACGCACAGATATAACCCGAGAAACAGCTCATTCATAAGTTACATAATGTAGATAGCTCAAGATCCTTTTTTGGGCATGTCCCTATGAAATCAAATGGTGGATCGACGACCCAACTCACTAGGTACTATTGAACTATATAATAACACAACAAAATGCGATTAAATTCGATATTTAATAGATTTATAATCAAAAAGATTAATTTCCACTCAAAAGCACACACCTAAAGTAAAATGACTCAAGTTTTCTGATTGTGTTATTGATGTCTTGACTCCAAGTGAACGATAATTGCCGCAGTTAAAATATTATCACTTAAGTGTTTAATTGCATGTTTATAAATGATTAAAATAGACCACGTGCTCATAATCATTAAGTTTTAATTCTTTGGGCTTTATTTTTATTCAAAAATGGTCACAAATCAGAACAATTCAAGAATATTAAGCAGGTGCTGGATATACTTTCACAACAAAAATATCATCGTGTTCAGCCTCGACTGTTCTGGTGATTGTGACATTTCTCAAGAATGAAACAGATTTTTTAGGAATTCTAGTTCTTTGTGGATCATTCAAGTCGATTGCATAAATTCCAAATCTCTCATCATAGCCTCTCATCCATTCTGTATAAAGTGACATCATTTATGGATTTCAGTCATTAAAATAAAGTAATTACTCACCAAAATTATCCACCAAACTCCATACAGTAATACCCAAAACATTACATCCATCAGTAATTGCCTTGGAAATAGCAGCCAAATGCAATCTCATGTATTCAATTCTGCCATCATCTTCTATTTCCAATGGTGCATCAGACCATCCATTTTCAGATATATAGACATTTGGGTTATTGTATTGTTCTCGAATCCAGTTCAAGAGGTCATAAAGACCTTGTGGAACTTGAAATAGCCAGCTACTTCTTGATTGTTTCCAGTCTGAATCATGGAATCCAACAGCTTCACTGTCATGATGTAATGGATCAATGCCCCAGAAATGAATAGGAACAACCATACTGCTGGAATAGTAGTTGAGTGCTAAGAAGTCTGCAGATCCTTTCAACATTTCGATTTCTTCAGGAGTGAATGTCGGTAATCTTGAATATAATCGTCCTTGATCCTTACTCTTTTGATCAATTGCATCACGCATAACTTTTGGATAGTCACCAATTTCAGAGAAAATTGGATGTGCATATCGACCGAACTAATTAGAATCAGAAGTACATAATTTTAATAAGCTATAAAGTCAAGGCAAAAGATATAAATTACATAAAATTGAAGACTTCTATCAACAGTATCCATTGTAACACTTCCATTGCCACGATAGCTAAAGCCAGTATTCAAGCAGATTCCAACTTTTCCTTGCTGAGTTGGGAAGTATTTCTCTTTGTACAGCTTATAAGCACGAGCATGTGATATGAGTACATGATGAGAGCATAATATACCTCCAATACTGTCATATGTCCAAATATGTGGTGCATGATCTACATAGCTGTAGCCTTGATCACAAAAGACACTTGGTTCGTTGAATGTAATGAAGATTTTGACTCTGGAGTGAGAAAATGTTGGAAAATGGTTAGAGTTACAGCATCTAAGGCAGTGGTTCTCGATGTGTTAAGCAGGCGACATCCTAAAATCCTCTATTTAGTGATGATGAGATTTCATCAGTCCTAAACAGCACAATGCATTCGCTATTCGTCACCGTGTCGACTTCAAGACACAAAATTGCCCTGTCGGCCACTTACAGGCTGATTTTGACCTATTTTTGCAGCAAATTATACGGATCGAAGCATTGTGCACCTCAGGAGTAATGTATCGCGGACCATAACTTGATTACCACTGATTTAAGTCATCGGAAGTTCAAAAAATTTCATTATTTATCACTCACCTATCTCCAAAGCTCTTGAAAACCAAATCAGCATAAACTTCATAATATTTAATGACTTCATAGTTCATCCAGCCACCAATGTCTTGAAGATATTGAGGTAAATCCCAGTGGTAGCTATATAAAGCATTTAAGTTCATTTTAGTACATTTTCATATCATTTTATGTAGCAATTCAGCTATACTTACAGAGTTACCATAGGTTCGATTCCTTCAGCAAGTAAATCATTAATTAAGGTGTTGTAATAATCAATTCCTTTCTGATTGACTTGTTGATCTTTTGTTAATACTCTCGTCCATGCGATCGAAAAGCGATACATCGTGAGCTGTGTTCAAGTGTTGATAATGAAAAAATATATAAATTATATAATATGGCTATATATATCACCGTTGGAGTCATGACTGACTAATTAAGTACTGAAAGCTAGTTAAAGTTAGCATTCGACTAGGTTTTAGTCACATTTTTATAGTTTTTGGTTACTAGGGGATCGTAAGTCGAGTGACACAAATGAATAAGGCTCGACCATGACCTTTAAGGATACGCAAAAGCTCATTGACGTCAAGCGGATGCCACCTTCAGTTGATGGTCAAATAAGCAGCCTAATGGAGCACCTTCATTTGAACAACTCTATGTGCCTGCCTTCAAATAAAAGCGTCTTCTAATGAAGTCCTTCAACTGAAGGCAGCTTCCATTTAATATTCACAAAATCATTTGTGTCGCCCAGGTAAACTTACATTAGCGTTCTTCAAAGCTTCAATATCTTTCTTCCAATAATAGTATGACAGAGCTGCTTCATCTCCTGTTGAGTTATCGACAACTCCATTCCATGGTGTACGATGAGTTGCTGTATCCCAAATGCTTGGTAATTTTCCATCTACATTCCATGCTCCTTCGATTTGGTAGCTTGCTGTGAAGTGGGAGTGGATTAATATTGATTTTTGGTCATTAGGAAATGGACGTGCATCAGAATATTTCAGAATTATCGAATATTTTAGTTTTGGACGTCATTTATTAATTTATCGAAAATTTGGTTCCAGACTACAGTGACTCTGACTTGTTGCCGGATTTAAATCGAATTCGGCTCGATGCCAGAGTCGCGCCGTGCTAGGGTCTAAGGATTAACAATACCGAGCGACAAAAATGAAGAAAAGAGACAAAAGAGCTTTGGCAGAGCCTTGAAAGCTCCTTGACGACCTTCTTCACTTGTGTCGCTCGGGTTTAAGTCCAAAAATTGACAATACTTCTGAAAATTATCCTTATTTTAGTTCTTAATCCACAAAATCCATCAATTCCCAATAATTATCTAACAAATCTTACCAGTTGCAGCACCAAAAATGAACGAATCTGGTAAAGTATATTCCTCTCCACTGATAAAGCTACAAGCACTTAAAAGCAAAATTACTCCAAATTTAATACTCCCCATTATTTCAGCTAATCCAATTCCAACGACCTTATAAATTAAACTGAATTATTTTCATCAATTTTCAATAAGTTTATGGCTCAAAAAGTTTGTTTTTATTTCCTTATCTCGACCAATACTTACCAAATTGAACGATTACTGTACTTTTTATCTGTTTCGTAATTGATAATTTCGCACTTCTTGTCAGTGGCAGAATATTATCAGCATATAGACACATGTGGGTCTTGGAGATTAAAGTCAAAGTCTTTTACAAAAACAAAGTTTAATTGGGAAATAATTGGTTAATTTTAGTTTTATTGGAGTGGATACAAAAGAATGTGACAATCTTAACTTTTATGGTTCTGCTTCTCACTATCACCAAAGCTGTTTTCATTACAAAGCTTGAGACAAGTGCAATTTTACTCATTTTTGATCAGAAATACTTCTCAGTAGTTTTCAAAACATGTGGACATAGCTTCTTAGCCAAGTCAATATAAGCTACACTAGAATTAAATGTAAGATTATAATGCTGTCCCTGATGATCGTTCATCTTGCTCCAAATGTGAACGAAATATGATTGAGAATCATTGATTCTTTTAAAGACATAATTTAAGGTATCCTTTTCGTAGAAGGTCTTATATCCACCATAATTAATTGGATAACATTTCCCAGTTGGCAGAATTGTAAATTCATCACATTTTGTGTATTCATTTGTTTTTAAATCAGTTCCATTGCAGAATGCTTTGATAGATTCTGAGAATAGTTTTGGTCCGTTATCTGGAAACAAGTTTTTAGGTTAGAGAAATGGGCATGCTGGGGTAAAATTTCAAAATTTCAAACTTGAGTATTGAACTGGGTCATATGAAACATTCAGTTTCCTAGAAATGACAATAAGTTTCAAATTATTTAGCAATTTATAGATGTTTTGTGGACTTACTTTAAATATAATTCAAAAACCTTCTTAACTCGATCATTTGCTCGAATAACAGCATTTGTAATTCTATTGATACTTTCTGGACATGCAAAACTTTCATACTCAATCTTATCTAAAGGAACAATGATAAAACATCAAGATCCAAGTAAGTTCCACTGTATTTGCTGAGAACCATGGCCCTCATTACATCCGATGCTCAATTGGAAAGGATACGCAAAAGCTAATTATTTGCATAATTGCTTGGAAGGTATTTTGCAGTTTTTTAAATTTGAAGGTCAAATGGCAGCAATAGTGCAAGTCGCCTTCATTTGAAAACTCTTATTGTGCTGCCAAAAAAACACTTTCTGTTATTTAGTTAGTTAGTTAAATAGTTAGTTAAAGCGTCTTCTTCAAACTATATGAAGTTTTTTCATCTTGAAATGGAATTGTTTTTGGAGCATAAGATGCTTCTATGTGACTGTCTCAAATTTGCCCTTCAAATGAATTGCAGAATCTTACTGGATCCATTTATTATGGCATGGAAAAATCATTTGATCTTGTCGCCCAGAAAAACTTACATGCTAGCATTCTTCAAATGCTTCAATGTCTTTCTGGATCCTGGAATAATAGTAAGACAGAGCTGGAAGTGCTGGATTCTGGATCTCCTGTAACATGAGTTATCGATCCAACTGGATCCATTCCATGGTGTACTAGATGTGTTGCTGTATCCCAAATGCTTGGTAAGTTGTACCATCTACGTTCCATGCTCCTTCGATTTGGTAGTTAACAGGATCCTACTGGATCTTGCTGACTTATGGAGTGGGAGTGTATTAATAGTGATTTTTGGTATATACATTTTAATTTTTGGGGGTCATTTGGAAATGATGTAGATCAGAATCTTTCTAGATTCTTTAAATATTTCAGTTTTAGACGTCATTTATTATCTGGATTTATCGAAAATTTCATTTTCCAGACTGGTCTGGAAGTGACTGGATCTGACATGTTGCCGTATTCAAATCGAATCATTTCGGTTCGAAGTCTGAGTCGCGCCGTGATCCTACTACTGTCTAAGGATTATGGACAATATCGAGCGACAAAAATGAAGAAAAGAGACAAAAGAGCTTTGGCAAAGCCTTGAAAGCTTCGTGGTGACCTTATTATATTGAACTTGTGATCGCTCGGGTTTAGATGGTCTTAACAGGATACTACTGAAAATTATCCTAATTTTAGTTCTTAATCCTCAAAATCCATCAATTTCCAATCCTAATTTTCAATCAATTCTTACCATGGTTGAAGTGCAGCTCCAAAAATGAACGAATCCGGTAAAGTATATCCTCCTCATTCCACTGATAAAGATCCTACAAGCACTTAAAAGCAAAATTACTCCAAATTTAATACTCCTACCATTCATTTCAGCTAATCCAATTCCAACGACTTTATAAATTAAACTGAAGTTATCCTACTGGATTTCATCAATTGGTCAATAAGTTTACTGGCTCAAAAAGTTTGTTTTTAAGTTGTATTCCTTATCTCGACCAATACTTACCAAATTGAACGATCCTACTGTTACTTTTGTATGGATCTGGTTTCGTAAGGGTTGAATAATTTCGCACTTCTTGTCAGTGGAAGTTGCAGAATCCTACTTATCAGCATATAGACACATGTGGGTCTTTGAGATTAAAGTCACTGGAAGTTTTTATCTCTGGAAGTTGTATTACAAAAACAAAGTTTAATTGGGAAATAATTGGTTAATTTTAGTTTTATTGGAGTGGATACTGGATCTCAAAGAATGCGACAATCTTAACTTTTATGGTCCTCTGCTTCTCGCAAGCACCATGGAAGTTATTTTCCATTCAGAGCTTGAGAAAAGTGCAATTTTACTCATTTTTGATCAGAAATACTGGATCTCAGTAGTTTCTCAGCGCATGTGGACAGAGCTTCTTAGCCAAGTCAATATAAGCTACTGGACTAGAATTAAATGTAAGATTATAATGCTGTCCCTGATGATCGTTCATCTTGCTCCAAATGTGAACGAAATATGATTGAGGAAGTGAACTGGATCGTTGATTCTTTTTAAGACATAATTTAAGCTATCCTTTTCGTAGAAGGTCTTATATCCACCATAGTTAATTGGATAACATTTCCCAGTTGGGAGAATTGTAAATTCATCACATTTTGTATATTCATTGGTTTTTAAATCAGTTCCTACTGGATTGCAGTATGCTTTGATAGATTCCGAAAATAGTTTTGGTCCATTTTATCTGGAAACAAAGTTTTACATGAGAAGGAATTGGAATGCTAGATAAAATTTCAAATTTCAAACTTGAGTATTGAACTGGGTCATATGAAGTACTCAATTTCCTAGAAATGACAAGAAAGTTTGAATAATTTAACTAGTCATCAAATTAGGTAACGCTTTTAGGGATCGCTCCTAAAGAGGAAGGGGTAGTTTACGAAACAAGTGAACGACCCCTTTATAGATTTTATGGACTTACTCTAAATATAAATCAAAAACCTTCTTTACTCGATCATTTGCTCGAATGACAGCATTTGTAATTCTATTGATACTTTCTGGACATGCAAAACTTTCATACTCAATCTTATCTAAAGGAACAAGAGACAGAACATCTAGATCCAAGTAAGTTCCACTGTATTTGCTAAGTACCATAGCCCTCATGACATCCGCCATGTGCTCAATTGGGAATTTTGAACTTAATATTGTATTATTTGCTATTAATCCTTCTAAAGCTGTTCCTTTTGAGAAATCATAAATATTTAAGAATCGAATGTGGATGTTGTCATATGACAAAATGACTCTTGCTAGTTCCGAGTACTTAAGCACTACTCGAGTTGAATTTGTTAGCATAATAAAATATATTCGAACGTCTGGATTGATAGATGCTGTAAAATAAAGTTATTGCGATGAAGTTAGTCAAAATATTAAGGATCATGACAAGGGATACGCTCTTAAGTATGCTCACAAAATTGAACAAGCTTAATGTCATTGTTTGAGTAATACTCATGGACATGCTTAATTAGTTGATTTAGAGTGTGCACATTATTTGTTTGGGGAATTTAAGTCAACTGCAACCCTCTCTTTATCTCCCAATCTACCACAAGTTATCATATGTACCTGCAGATTCTACAGAACATGCAATTCTCGGATTATCAAATATCCTAACTTCCTCCATGTGAGTTTCAATGAAAAATATTTTTTTGACATTTTCACTTTTTAAAATACTTTCATCTTCATTAATATTCTTGATAATTAAGGTTTTTGGTTCCAGAAAATCCACAATTTCATCATTATACAGTCCAACATCAAAATTTGATTGAATCTTTGGAATGTCATCATAATTTGAATTTTGAACCACCGTGTAACTCAAATAAAGCAGGATGCACATTCCAATGAATGAATAAGCCAAGAAAATTGATGTCTTGTGTGCAATTAATGGACTCATTTCCTTTATTTTATGGGTATTTGAAATTTTGTATTTTAACAAATTTTTTAATGGTGACAAAATCGTGCTTACATGCGGTCGATCGTAAAGTTTTATTAAAACTGACTAAATTGGTAATACTGCAAAAATTTATTATTCCTGTTTTTGTCAATAAATGATTTACGCTTTAAATGACTTTTCAACGCTTGTTTTGCAGATTGTCGTTCATTTAATGGCTTTAATTATTTTGATTTTAATCAGAGTTGGTAGGACTTCAATGTGGAGGCGCCTTCACTGGAGTTCGGACTCCAAAAGAAAAGTGAAGTCCGACTCCGGAAAGTACGGACTTCTAAAAAAAAAGTGGACTCCATGTCCGGACTTAATGGATATTTGAGTCTGAACTCCAAAGTCCTGCCAACTCTGATTTTAATTAGAAAATTTGGATATTTCATAGTTTAACTTATTATCCTTTGTAGTAATTTAGATCGAATTTAAGAAGAATTTGTGAAGAAGACATCAAATTTGATCTTTGAACCAAAACCTGTCGTTTTTCCGTCAAAAATCGTAAGATTTTGGGATAAAATTGTCATGCAATTAAGTGCGAAATTCAATCTGTCTTCTTCCTTAAGGATTTCAATACAGACTATTAAGACACATTCTAAAACTACTTACAGACGACCTAAAGATACACTCAACGCTAACATACGCAATAAGAACTAAAATGCGCGTTTATTAATCATAAGTCAAATTATATTAAACTGTTTAATTACAGTGATTACTTATCAGGTAAATAAAGCAATAAACAATATAAACAATTTTATTTAAATGATAAGGTCAGAAAAACAAATTTTAAATTTAATATGTTTAGGGTATCTACTCGATATACTAATCAGAGTGCCTTTTTACTTTTCTTCGTAACGTAAGTTTTTATTTTAAATTATGTTGAGATAGAATTGTTCGAATTTTTCGACAATCTAATTTCGAAAAATTCGAATCTGAGACAGCCACACTCTGACTTAATTTATACACAAAATTAAGGTCACTTCTTATATTCCCCTAACAGGCAAGGAGACCACTTTCAGGTATCGTAGTGGTATTTCTTAACGATGAAAGCATGCTCTTTGCCTGTTAAGCTTGATATCATTTATTCCTTTTAAAAGTATTTTTCAGTAGTTTTCAAAACATGTGGGCAGACCTTTTTAGCCAAGTCAATATAAGCTACACTAGAATTAAATGTTATATTGTAATACTGTCCTTGATGAACATTCATCTTGCTCCAAATATGAACAAAATATGATTGAGAATCATTGATTCTCTTATAGACATAATTAAAGCTCTTCTCTTCGTAGAACTTTCTATATCCTTCAAAATTAATCGGATAGCATTTTCCAATTGGCAGAATCATAAATTCATCACATTTTGTGTATTCATTGGTTTTTAAATCAGTTCCATTGCAATATGCTTTGATAGATTCCGAAAATAGTTTTGGTCCGTTATCTGGAAACAAGTTTTTAGGTTAGAGAAATTGGCATGCTGGGGTAAAATTTCAAATTTCGAACCTGAGTATTGAATTGGGTCATAAGAAACATTCAGTTTCCTAGAAATGACAAGAAGGTTCAAATTATTAAGCAAGTTAGGCTCCGTTCACTTATTACGCAAGTTGAGATTCTGTTACGGAAGGGGCGCGTCGAAGGAGGTTGTAGTGGTTCTTGTGCCTTAAGTAACAAGTGAACGGCCCATTTATAGATTTTATGGACTTACTTTAAATACAATTCAAAAACCTTCTTTACTCGATCAGTGATTCGAATGACAGCATTTGTAATTCTATTGATACTTTCTGGACATGCAAAACTCTCATACTCAATCTTATCTAAAGGAACAAGTGACAGAACATCAAGATCCAAGTAAGTTCCACTGTATTTGCTGAGAACCATAGCCCTCATGACATCCGCCATGTGCTCAATTGGGAATTTTGATCTTAATATTGTATTATTTGCTATTAAACCTTCCAAATCAGTTCCTTTTGAAAAGTCATAAATATTTAAGAATCGAATGTGGATGTTGTCAAATGACAAGATGACTCTTGCCAGTTCCGAGTATTTGAGTACAACACGAGTTGAGTTTGTCAACAAAATTAAATATATTCGAACGTCTGGATTGATAGATGCTGTAATTAAATTGAATATATGAAAAATGAGTGGTTTGATGCACACATATGAAATCATTCAATTATCCCGAAGACACTTTGACGGACAAAGCTCCAGAAAGCTCTGCCATGAAGCTGGACTCAAAGTCCCATACAAAATTTATTGTTTTTATTAAAAGCTCTTGATTACACTGCGTAACCCGAGTTGAAAAAGTGAATTTTTTGACATTTTTTTGGGTTAAGTAACCTTAATTTGAAAGTCCTGCCAACTCTGTTTTAATTTGAAGGTCGATTGCCATGGATTTCTTATTGAGCCGACTTAAAAGGACTTTAACAGAGCCTTCTTCCTTTATGTCGCTTGTGAATCAACTACTTATGACGACGTGGCAACTGTTTCTCACATCACTTTGTATTTTCCCACTTCCAACTTGCACTAGATTCACTATTCATTCAATCACTTGTGAGTTTTCATACCTGCAGATTCTACAGTACATGCAATCCTTGGATTATCAAATATCCTCACTTCCTCCATGTGAGTTTCAATGAAAAATAACTTTTTAATATTTTCACTTTTTAAAATACTTTCATCTTCATTAATATTCTTAATAACTAAGGTTTTTGGTTCCAGAAAATCCACAATTTCATCATTATACAGTCCAACATCAAAATTTGATTGAATTATTGGAATGTCCTCATAATTTGAATTTTGAAACACTGTGTAACTCAAATAAAATAAGAAACATATAGCTATGAATGAATAAGCCAAGAATATTGGTTTCTTAGGTGTTGGAAGTGAATTCATTTTTCTTGATTTTCCTTAATTTCCTTAATTTTTTATAGGAAAATTGCAAATTTACTATAGCAACAAAAATCCGTCTTCACAGGTTCACAACTGAACTTACTATTGATCTTATATCCCCACGACTTATTATAAAAAAGGAATTTACTTTAGCGTTATAAAATACCTATAAAACAAAAGAAATGTTTCGTGAATTTTGGTCACGACATTTAAATAAAAATTAAGATAACTATTTTAGAAGCGATTTCACTAAAGTGGATACTTATCGGTTTTGGATTGTGTTACTAACTTACTCATTTCACTGGCCGTATAGATGGCCTCTCTCAGATGACACCTAACAGTTTTCACAGCACATCTCTCAACGAGAAAAATCAACTGTAATGAGCTCGAAATCAACACGTCATAGAAATGACCAAGAATCCGATTCCAAGCCAGGATCATAGTGAATCCCGCCCCAAAAGAGATTCGATCAAATCCGACGTCAAACTAGAGTCAACTCCAAATTTTTGACCATATGAACGTCATGTGCTATCAAGGAAGCTTTTCAGGTCGTGTTTCGATCAATTTTATAGAACTCGAAGTGAGTCAGTACTCGAACGACACAAATTAATAAGGTCAAGAAGCTTCACAAGGTTTAGCCAAGGTTCTTTCTTACTTACATACCTACTTCGCTGGTCGTACAGATCTGTTTGATTCATGACCTCGCAGAGGAGTCGCTTGAATTTGGCTCTACCGCTGGCTTCTACTTGCCAATTTCCGATACCAAAGTTCTTTCATTAACACCATATGGAAGCCGTATCTATTTGACAGACATTGATGTCACAAAGAGGTTGATAAAAAGCTTAAGTAGAGCCTAAAAAGCTTCATGACCGGCTCTTATTAATTTGTGTCACTCGGGGTTGAATTCCTTACTTACTCCCATGACTGGCGCCCATTGCCGCGTTTAGAGAACGTCTGTAGACAGCTCTATCTTTCCACAGCTTCTGCCATTTCATTATATTGAGAACTCTAGAGTCCTTAACAACACATCCAATCTAGGAACTTTTCGGTCGGGGTTAAAGTCACCATAATTCACGACACTATGCAGCAAACAGCATTTTACTCCGCAAAAATATCAGGACACTAATACGACATTAATACGACATTAATACGATGACCTAGCAAAAAAATTGTGCTGCTCGGTATTTCGGAAGTAATAATAAAATTGAAACTCTCACATTAGGTCATACAAAATTTATTATCTAAAATATTTCTCAGTCGTTCTTATAACTTGCGGACAGTACTTTTTGCCAAGTTCAACATAGGAACTTGGCTCGCTATAAGTAAGCTTAAACTCTTGTTGTGTAAAATTCAACATTTTGTTCCATATATGTAGAAAGTAAGGCTGCGTCTCATTTAGTATTTTTGTCACATTTTTGTAACTTTTTGAATTGTAGAACATCCAATAGTCTCCATACTCAATTGGATAGCATTTTTCGGATGAAAATGTCGTAAAATCTCCACATTTTGTCATTCTGTGCTTTTCTAAAGTTGTGCCTTCACAGAACAGTCTAATTGCATTGGTAAGCATATTAGGTCCGTTGGCTGTAAAGGGATTAAGAAGAATTTTGAAGGAATTGTGGATGAATTTTGGGGATTTGACTTACCGGCCCATTCATTTGGGTTGTAGCTGGAGTTCAATTTGCTGAAAGGATATGAAATAGGATTAAAGTCGAAGAGACCATGTGGATGTTCGAGCAAATGAGAGAGATCATGAGTATACTTAATCTATTGTAAGTATACTCATGAGCATGCTCATTGTCTGTTTAGGATAAAGCAGTGGTGGACAACCTGTGTGCCGCGGTACACTAGTATACCATAAAGCATAAGTCGTGCTCGGTTTCGTTCGAGACTCAACAACAAGGTGTGCCGCGAACAATTAAAGGTTGCCCACCACTTAGCAAAAGAACCAGTCCACAAACCAAAACTTACTGTAAATAAGCCTGCATCACTTCATGATTTTTATGTCCAATATTAACTACAGCATTTGTGATTACATTATCGTTCTCTGGACATGCAAAGTTCTCTTGATTAATAACTGCTATTGGAACAAGGGACAGCACATCAAGATCCAAATATGTTCCTCCATATCGACTCAGAACCATAACTCTCATTACATCCGCCATGTGTTCAATTGGAAATCTTGATTTTAAAATTGTATTTTGAGCTATTAAAGATTCTAATATTGTTCCTTTTGAGAATTCATAAATGTTTAAGTATCTAATGTGGATATTGTTATATGACATAAGAACCTTTGCTAATTCTGAATATTTTAACAGAACTTGACTAGAATTTGTTGCTAAAATGAAGTAAACATGAGCTTCTGGATTTGTTATTGCTGGAAAGAAAATGAAATAAAATTGAGCATATAGTAACGTATTAACTATTCTTAATAAGCCTTAAAAATATCACTAAAGATAAAAAGAAACGCCTAAATATAAAAGAGCTGCACCCTCATTAATGGTATTTGCCAAAAATATTCACTTTTAATCTTTTATCAAATATCATAGTTCAAAGTCAAGTTGAATTTCATAAGAAGTAGTAATGGGCAACTTGGTACACCTGGTACACCTAATAGGACACACCATAGGTAGGTTATACCACTTGTACGGTACACCATTGGTACGTTAAACCATTGGTACCGTACATCACTGGTACGGTACACCAGTTGTACGGTATAGCATTGATACGGTACACAACGGGTACGGTCTACAACTGGTACGATATACAACGGGTACGGTCTACAACTGGTACGATATACCACTGGTACGGTACACAACGGGTACGGTGCACAGCTGGTATGGTAAACAACTGGAACGGTACACCACTGATATGATACACAACCGTTAAGGTACACATTTCGTACGGTAAACCACTGTTGCACATGGTATGACAAAGCACTATTGGTACATCACTGGTATGTGATCGTGGTAAGTGTATCATTGATACGGGACAGGTATATCACTTTGCCTTACTAGGTGTACCATTGCACCGTATCAGTACTGTACCTATGCCATACAGTGATATTGCCACAAGAATCGGTCCCTATGTACCACATTACACCGTGGTGTCTCGTTAGCCGTCATCTACTTTACTAACCCAAATCATCCCCAAGGGTCAGACACTCCAAAAGCACTGCACTTTCTGTATTTGTTGAATTTATATGAAAGTTCAGAAAGTACAGCATTGTACATTGGAGTGCCTGACCCTTGGTTATCTACTGTTAAGAAACCTACCTGCAGATTCCACAGAACATGCCTGCCTCGCATTTTCAAGTATCCTCACTTCATCCATATGTGTTTCTAACAGAAATATTTTCTTGGTTTTTTCGTCTTCCAAGAATTCTGAATCACTCAAAATGTTTTCAAGTTTGAATGTTTTCGGTTCAAAAAATGTTTGAAAGTTTTCAGGTTTCAATGTTTTTACTTCTATATTTTCAGGTTTCAATGTTTTGTCTCCTGACAATTGATTCTGTCTGATTTTCATCAATAATTCCTGATTTTCCTTCAATAACTTCTCTTCACTAAAACCATTTGTTATCTTAATTGTTGCGTAAATACAAAACACTACGCAACATGCACCACTCAATAAATACAGCCAAATCATTCCATCCGGTTTTCTTAATTTGTTTATAGCTGATTGATACTTCATGTTGGTTATTATGTTTATGGTTTAAACACTTAAATTAGTTGAATTATTATGTTTTACAGCACTAAATCAAATAAAACTTGACTTGATATTTATCAATCAAAGTTAAACTCGCTATAGACACACATCCAAGTTGGCGTGCGCACAAACACAATTTGATATTTGTTATATTTAATTTATACTGCACAACCTTATCGATAAAAGCTTATCTTAAAAAATTAGATAAGATTTAGTTTATTAATTCAGTATTTACAGTCAGTATAAAAATATTTGTTTCAGTATCTGCTCAATATGCTGTTGAAACTGACACAAAAGTTGAGTTTTTATTCTTTTTGATCAATTGATTGGAATTTGAAAATAAATTGTGTATTTAGCTGTTTCTTTTGTCAACATACCAGTGTTCTCTGGTGTGTAACTTTAAGTAGCACTTGACTTTAGATTAATCAGAAGTTATGACATGACTTACTTATATTAGATTATACAAAATCTAAAACAAATGTATTATCCAATAAAATACTTATCTAATCTAATCCAAGAGTGTGTAATCTTAAAGGCATGACCCAGGAAAAACTAATGTGCAATATACTTAGTCACAACTTTTGTGTTGTGATTACACAAACCGAGTTAAGTGACTAGAATTGGCGAAAAATTGCTGTCGATAAAGATAGTATTGTAGGTTTTATTGGATATTGACTCTCATCACAACATCCCCGAGTGAACAAAAATACGTCATGGCACATAAAGGGTTGCCTACTACTGATCTAAGCTATTCAGATTCTAAATTAAACATGAATTTCTGTGAATTCCAATCTGTAAATTACTTTAAAATTCACTAGAAATTCTTCTTGTAGATCTCACAGTTAATTAATCATTTCATCCAGAACACATCCAAAAAGAAATTATTCTGCAAATTTAAATAATGGAAATGAAGTGAAATTACTTAAATTAAAAAATATTCACTGTCTCCATCCTCGTCTTATCCTCCATTAAACTGTAAAAAAAAGTGAAAAACTTCTGAAAGCATAAGCATCAAAACACATCATGCCTTACAACTTACTTTCAACTAGCAGATTTGTAATTCAAATATGTAAGATTAAAAACTTTTGGATTCCTCCTTGCTGAATGCAAATTTTTTTTCTACTTCCACATCATCTCTTCTTTTAAGTAATTTTTTAGAGATGAAAAAAAAAACTTTTTCCTTGCATTATCTGTAAAGGAAATTCTCGTACTTTTTATGCGAATATACACATTGGAAGGAGATGAAAAAAGATGAAGCATACAAAAAAATTAGCATGCATGAAACACAAAAGAAAAAAGAAGGAAGTTTCCTGAATATTTTTCTGTAAAGATTGAAGGCGAAATTCAAACTATTTTGAAAGTATTTTTTTTTTTGTTGTTTCCTCTCCTTTTTTGTTTGGTGTCCTTAAGATGATTTTGGGATGAATTGATAGGAAAAGTGTTAGTAAGTAGTATAAACAGCATGCAATTCCCAAAATTCAAAGCCAAATTGGGGTCGGTTCGCCTAAATTTTCAAAGAATTGATTGAAATTTATTTTAAATGTTATACTTCACAAATACTAGCAGAAAAGGTTTAATTCACATTTTAATCCGTTTTTAACGAATTGGAGTGAATTTGAATATGTCGTTTCTTGTTATAGCATTAATATGTGCCAAATAACTAGAAATTTGCGTGATATTTTGTAACAAAAATCCAGAAACCGTTGTTTTTAATTGAAAGTAGCCGCTTATTTTTCAGAATTTTTCATAAACAAAGCAACGAATCTAAAATTTGAAATTTAATGACTATCTAGACAAGATAGAACTGAAAACAGTGCTGAAATAGCTTTGCTCACAACCGTTTAATGATATGAAATCATTGAAATAGTAGAAAAATCTAAAACTAAGTCAAATTTAATGTTCAAAGTTTTGAAGTGGAAATATAAACAAACCATTTCTGCAAACCTCGCGTTCGAAAATTTTGAAATTCAAAAAACCGTTGACTTAAATCAATGAAATTTCATTTAAATTATGAAAAATTCCAACAAAATTGCCACCTAACTTAGATAGATTAATGATTAGAGTCCGTCGATGACAAAAGGCACTGCGATCTACGATCTGTTGTCACCTAATTTTTGACAAAATTTTAATGAATTAATAAAGAAATTCACATTACTTACTTCCTTAACTGAGGAAATAAAGAAACACAAACTAAGATTCTCCCAAAATCATCCTCAAGACAAATTCAACATCAAATACATAAATGCATACACAAAAAAAAATAAGTTTTCAAGCACACAAGAAAAAAAATTGAGACGGGAACCGAATTGTATACAATGTTTGCAATTTTCTTCAACAAACTGTATCTTCCCTATTCAACATCTACGTCTCCTGCATTGTGTGTCTTCTCTATTCTTTTGATGCTGCTGTTGTGGTTCCATGCACTCATTCCTTATTTATCTCATGGGAAAAGTTTAAAAAGAAAGCGAGCGAAATGGAAAAGAAT
This sequence comes from Chironomus tepperi, assembly GCF_022539635.2. Taxonomy (NCBI): domain Eukaryota; kingdom Metazoa; phylum Arthropoda; class Insecta; order Diptera; family Chironomidae; genus Chironomus; species Chironomus tepperi. Next base: position 560,721 of record NW_027226583.1, read on the forward strand.
AAATTGTGTACACGATAGAAAAAAAAAGCAATTTTCATTCCATTTTTTTTTTATTCTCAACTCACACTTACCAGAAAAGATTGGGAAAATTGTAAATGCAGAAGAAGTTGAAGTTCTGTTGGAGTTGTGACGCATAAATGGGGTAAAAATGTGATGAACATTGTGCGAATTCTTGTCATATCGACAACTTACTTACTTACTTCGATGGCCGTACAGATTAACTATGATCCATGGCCACCCTCAGATGTCGCCTAAAGCTCGTGCTATCGCCGGCTTCCGTCTTCCATATCGACAACACTTTGCATAATGATTGAGTGATCGGTGTCCTTTGGGAATCGAACCCACGTACTCACAACAGAATGATACAGATATCCGGTATGTTCCCTAATCACTCGGACATAGAAGCCCAACTCTCGAATTGGCTGATTCAGCTATATATAGCTCGATACAAAAGATTCTACCATGTACAAGACATTAATCCGCCCAATTGCTCTGTATGGCTCGGAATCATGGAACATGACTGTTGCGGATGAAAATGCTGTGGGTGTCTTCGAGAGAAAAATTCTTAGAACCATCTTTGGCCCTAAGAAAGAAGGTGACCTGTTCAAGTGCAGGAGTAATGCAGAACTTTATCAGCTCTTTAGGGATGCTGATATTGTAAAGCGAATAAAAGTGAACAGGTTGCGTTGGGCTGGGCATGTTATTAGGCGCCCTGAGGAAAGCCCATTAATTAAGGTCTTCAAAGCTGACTTTCTGGACGGTAAAAGAGCCCGTGGACGCCCAAAGAACTCTTGGAAGGAAGCTGTCGATAGAGATAGCAATGCACTTGGTATCAGTAATTGGCAAGTGGTCGCCAGCGATAGAGCCAGCTTCAGGCGACTCCTGTGGGAGGTCATGGATCACAACTGATCTGTACGACCAGCGAAGTAAGTAAGTAACAAAAGATTCAACTGTGTTCAGACACTACAATATATGAGGTCTTTTATAAACGATTAGAACTGTGTAATGAGCACTTGATAGAGAAATATAGTTGAAGTGAGCTTTGAGCCATGCTCCATAACAACCCTCGCTAGCTCAGAGGTAGTATCATGTGAACGAAAATTGTAGGACGTGAGTTCGAGTCCCACTCAGGCATAAATTGTGGGGAATTTGTACCTTTTTCTCTAGAATCTTAGAAGTAGTAAGATTCTGAACATAAATAGAACATAGAACTATCCTACTCCTTGCCAGAACACAAAGCTCCAACCTCAGAATCAGACAAAACTAGTTCCCAAAACTTCATCTCTCATTTCATTTAGTTCCTGTCAAAAAAAAATTCTGCATAGCAAGAACGAAACTTTTAACATTTTTCTTTATGTATGCAAATACATTTCTCAATATAACATCATATATAGCACACAAAACTTCATTTCATGTCTGCATTAAAAGACTATATTTACACTTCATGATGAAGATGAAAAACTTTTTTTCAGTCTTTTGAAAATATTTTGAATGAGAATTCTTTTTTTTGTGTCAATGAGTAATGCAAATTGAGGATTAAGGCGGAATGAATTTTTCATTAATTTTATTTAAGTTTAAATTAATTAAAATTATGTTCCTTAAAAACTAACTTTCGTGTCCATAACACGTGGACAATAAACCTTCGCTAGCTCAACATAAGCAGCCTTAGAATCGTAATCTAATTTATAGTGCTTATTATTAAATTCCAACATTTTATTCCAAATATGGATGAAATATCCTCCAACTTGTTTGACTTTTTCGAATATTTCGGCATAAAATTCTGGTTCATAAAATTTAACAAAATTACTGTGCATTATCACAAAACATTTGGGGTTTGAAATAGCAGTAAGAACTCCACATTCACCTTCTTTGTCCTTTGGGAGATCTGTGCCATTGCAGAATGATCGAAAAACTGGTGAAATCATACTTGGTCCATTAACTGAAATTGAGGATTAAAAGGGCTTTATTAATTGAAGTTTCAACAGGTTCTAGACCCTCTAAATATGGGAGCAAGCATGGAAGCAAGGACGTTGTCAAAAAAGATCTGAATTCCCGAAATTTCTTTAAGCAAATTAAAGAATTTTGTCTAAAAACGGAGGACGGCACCCTCCAAACACCAACCCAGCTGTCCCCATTCCTCCTCTTTGATCATTTTCGAATCATTTGATTGTATTTACTTAGACGTCAAGCGTCAAAAGTTATTAACCCGTAAATACTTTCGAGGATGACTCAACTATAAAAAGTCATAAGTCGTAATCAAACGAAAAATCATCACGATTCATGTACTTCGTGATTTAAGTCACAATTCTACACTAAAAAATTGTATAATAGGAATTTAGCAGCGTTAATCACTTGTCACATTTATATTTACAGTCATCAGACATCACTTTGTATAATATTATATAATATTTTTAGCGCATTTTTGAAATTTTTTTCAAAAAGGTAGCTTAATAAGACACTTTGTTCGTTTGCTCGTTTGTTCGTTTGTTCGTTTGTTCGGCTGGAACGCGAGATCTCGAAAACTAGACATCGTAGAGAGCTCTAGTTTGTTTTAATAGCTTCGTTCTATCAAGTTATTGGGTTATCGGTCATTTAGAAGTTTCAAATCAACGCATAAATACTATAATTAACAGTTTTTCATTTTCATATACAACAACAACAAAAACAACAACACGTTTTTTCATTGTTTTACAGTGTTTTTCAATGTTTGTCGATGTTTTTTCAGTGTTTAGTGAAAAATGTTTGAATTTTTTTTGACCGTTATGAGGTTTGAATTATGAAAATCCGTTAAATGATGAAGTTCTTAAATTTGTGGAAGTTTTATACGGATCTTGTTTTTAAGATCTGGAAGTGACCTGGATCTTACTGGATCTTGGTTTTAGGTCTGGAAGTGACCTGGATCTTACTGGATCTTGGTTTTTAGGTCTGGAAGTGAACTGGATCTTACTGGATCTTGGTTTTTAGGTCTGGAAGTGACGTGGATCTTACTGGATCTTGGTTTTTAGGTCTGGAAGTGACCTGGATCTTACTGGATCTTGTTTTTAGGTCTGGAAGTGACCTGGATCTTACTGGATCTTGGTTTTTAGGTCTGGAAGTGACCTGGATCTTACTGGATCTTGGTTTTTAGGTCTGAAAGTGAACTGGATCTTACTGGATCTTGGTTTTTAGGTCTGGAAGTGACCTGGATCTTGTTTTTTAGGTCTGGAAGTGACTTATTAATCAATTACTGATCGCTGGGACAAAAATGCGCTGAAGTCACTCGATAAGAACGAGTACTTTTGTAATTTTTTATATTAAGAATATATGTTATAGGCATTAATTTCGGAGTACATATTTGTATTATAATATATTATGTCTTTATACAACTGAACACCGACCATGAGTCGACTCTTGCTCAATTTGTTGCTCAGTTGCTCACTTATACAATAAAATTTATCAAAGAAAAATTTGCAAAATTTGATAGTGTTGTGACACTTTAATAGTGTTTGGAATATTTCTATTGAGCTTTTTATAGTGTAACTTGTGAATAATTCAAAGGAATTAACACTAAATTCACAAAATTTTGATTTCCATTGAAGTCTTTTCTGCTTACACTTGTGAAGTATAACATTTCATACAATAATACAAATTTTAATTAGTTGAACTGTAACAACCTCAATTTGGCTTTGATGTCTGCTTTTTCTTTTTTGTAAATTAACGGTAGCTTAAATAGTCAAAAAAAAATTAAAAATTTTTCTCACCTGCCCATTCATTGCCATTAAAATCAGTCCTTAGTTTCCTTCAAAATAAAATTTTCAAATACATTCATTAATAAGCATCCGTCCAGAAAAAAATAACAACAACTTACTCAACATAAGCAGCAGAAAGTTTCTTTCCTTCGTTCAAATCAAGCTTAATGATAGCATTTGAGAAATGATTATGTCCCTCAAGGCACACGAAATTCTTCTTGTTGATGATTCGAACTGGGAATATTGAAAGCACATCAAGATCCAGGTACAATCCGCCATACTTGTATAATGTCAATATTCTCATGACATCTGATGTATGTTCTATCCTATACTTTGATTTGTTTAATTTATCTTCAATCATAAATTGCTCCAATGGAGTTCCTCGCGAATATTCTAATAGATTTACGTAACGAATGTTGATATTTGGATATGCTGCAAGTGCATCGTATAGTACAGATCTTTCCAATGTCATTTGAGTCTCGTTTGTTGCAAGAAGGAGGTAAATTTGAAGATCGGGGTTTGTTTTGGCTAGAAGTAGAAATAATTGAGGTTAGGGTTGAAAATTAATAATTGTGCCGTTCTAGCTACAAAGCTCGAGGCTGTGTTGAGGTCATTGACACAAAATGTGTGTCAGGTATATCTACAATGATAAACTAGCATGAGGATGATTTTTTGACTGAACCTACATACCAAATTTCAGCTTATATGACAATATACTGCAATTAATGACATTATATTATCTATATATATGACAATATATTAGCGTAGTTTAATGCCCCTCAATATACAAAATGATATTGGTACTATATTAAAGAACAGTCAGTAATGATCATTAAGAACAGATGATCACCGAAATTCAATATGTTTGGTTAAGTTATTTAAAAGTCAAATTTTTACGAAAAATGTATCAAAACTATGATCAAAAGTCACTCAAAGCTATTGCTTGATATATAAACTATAGCTTGAAATTAAAGTATACTCTACATACCTGCCGCTTCAACACTGTATAAGCAATAATAAAAAATCAAAATAAGCACAATAAATCCTCATTTAAAATCACCAACAAACCTGCAAGCTTGCCGAGCATTCGTCAAATTTCGTCTTCCTTCCAAATGTGTTTCCAGGAAGAAGATCTGTGAGCTATTTGAACTGAGCAACTTGGCTTCATCACCCATGATGTTATTGATCAGGAATGCAGAATCATTCTTGAACAATCCAAGTCCAATTTCAGGATTATTTTTCGCAAGATGCGTACACAGATAAATAAATGCAGTAAAAAGTGTCAAAAGTATTAAATATTTTCGGAGTGATCCAACGAGATTAATGAACATGATTAAAGACTTCTTGTTAAGTTCACTCGCGAAAGTTTAAGTTCATACTATTTGGAGATTAAGAACCTTACTGAATTATATCGTGAATATTTTTGAATTATTACTTTTAAAAAATATCACACAATTCGAATAAAATACAGTGTTTAAAGCTCATTAAAAGTCATGACTACAAAAGCTTTGAAACTACTTACTTCTATTAATATAATGCACGTCGGTATGATATATATTTTACAAATATTTTATATATTCCATTTGAAATTTTCAAAAAGCGAGGATGTGCTAGCAATTATCCTGATCACGTCATGGCTGCAAGTCGGAGCATGAATTCAGTAAGTAAGTCAGTAAGTCAATGTCAAATAGTTAAAACTGTTGACATTGGAAATTAAAATTTACACTTTTATGGCCCAAAAACTCCTCATTTCATTTAGTTCATGTCAAAAACAATTCAGCATAGCAAGAATGAAACTTTTGTGTCAATGAGTAATGCAAATTGAGGATTAAGGCGGATTAATTGCTTTTTTCATCAATTTTATTCAAATTTAAATTAATTAAACATAAATTCCTTAAAAACTAACTTTCGTGTCCATAACACGTGGACAATAAACCTTCGCTAGCTCAACATAAGCAGCCTTAGAATCATAATCTAATTTATAGTGCTTATTATTAAATTCCAACATTTTATTCCAAATATGGATAAAATATCCTCCAACTTGTTTGACTCTTTCGAACATTTCGGAACTAAATTCTGGTTCATAAAATTTTGTGAAATTTTTGTACATTATCACAAAGCATTTTTGATTTGGAAAGGCAGTAAGAACTTCACATTCGCCTGCTTTGTCCTTTGGGAGATCTGTGCCGTTGCAGAATGATCGAAAAACTGATGAAATCATGCTTGGTCCGTTAACTGAAATTGATGTTTAAAAGATTTATTAGTTGGGATTTTAATAGGGTTTAGTATAGGCTTGCTAGAGGTATACAAAGGGGTTTGATTAGACAAGTATTGGCGGACCAGAAGCAAGCAGGGGAGGATCCAAGAGCGTTAAGAAATTCTATTATACAGGCAAATTAAAGTATTTTGTCCAAAATAAGGCATTGTGGTCCCCAACCCCACCCCTTTGTATACCCCACTTCATACAACCATATACTTGTCTCGGTCGAATCTTAATAAAGCTTTCAATCAAATTTTCGTTTATTCAAAAGTCCTGTTTTTTTAAGACCATATTTAGGTCATTTTAAAGCATTTCCTTGAATAAAGTAGACGTCAAGTGACAAAAGTTATTAACCTTAACTAGAATCATTGCGTTTCATGAAAATCGTGATTTAAGTCACAATTCTATAATAAAATATTGAATGATAGGAATTTTCAGGCGTTAATCACGTGTTTACATTAAATGTATAGTTACAGTCATCAGACATTACTTTGAATAGTATTATATATCGTGTATTATTCAATATAGTATTTTATAATATATTATATGCCATAAATAATGAATTAACACTATTTTCATGAAATTTTGATTTCCATGCAATTGTTTGCATTTGAAAAGTTATTAGCAGAGGTCTGAGTCGACTTAAATTCGCCCCGGTTCCCAAAAACTGATCAAAATTCGCATGGATTTTTTTTCTGCTGACACTTGTGAAGTATAACATTTCATAAAAAGTTTTAAAATTTCTTCTCACCTGTCCAATCGTCACCATTAAAATTTGTCCTTAATTTCCTGTGAAAAACATTTTTAATCACATCCATTAATAAGCATCCAGAAAATAACTTACTCAACATAAGCAGTTGAAAATTTCTTTCCTTCGTTCAAATCAAGCTTAATGATAGCATTTGAGAAATGATTATGTCCTTCAAGGCAAACAAAATTCTTTTTGTTAATGATTCGAACTGGGAATATTGAAAGCACATCAAGATCCAGGTATAATCCACCATATTTATAAAGTGTTAAGATTCGCATGACATCTGATGTATGTTCTATCCTAAATTTGGATTTGCTTAATTTATCTTCAATCATGAATTGCTCCAATGGAGTTCCTCGTGAATATTCTAACAAATTTACGTAACGAATATTGATATTTGGATATGCTGCAAGTGCATCGTAAAGTACAGATCTTTCCATTGTCATTTGAGTCTCATTTGTTGCAAGAAGGAGGTAAATTTGATGATCGGGGTTTGTTTTGGCTGGAATTTGAGGTTAGGTTTAAAATTAATTAACTTGAATAAAGCTTCAATGTTCAACCATAACTAATAGCATTAAAAAGTATAATTTACATACCTGCCGCTTCGACACTATAGAAACAATAATTAAAATCAAAATAAGCACAATAAATCTTCATTCAAAATCATCAACAAACCTGCATGCTTGTCGAGCATTCGTTAAGTTTCGTCTTCCTTCTAAATGTGTTTCCAGGAAGAAGATCTGTGAACTATTTGAACTCAGTAACTTGGCTTCATCATCCATGATGTTATTGATCAGGAATGCAGATTCATTCTTGAAAAGTCCAAGTCCAATTTCAGGATTATTTTTAACAAGATGCGTACACAAATAAATAAATGCAGCAACAAGTGTCAAAAATATGAAATATTTTCTTAGTGATCCGACGAGGTTTATGTACATGATTATAGATTTGAGCCTTTAATTACTGTTAAGTTCACTCGCGAAAGTCTGAGTTAAAACTATTCAGAGATTAAGAATTTTACTGATATATATCGTGGAAAATTGTAACTGTACTTTAAAAAAGAATAAAACAAAGTGTTTAAAGCTCATTTAAAGTCATGACCATAAAAGCTTTGAAATTACCTACGTCTAATTCTCAAAAAAGCAAGGATGAATGTTAATGACTATTCTGATCACGTCATGGCTTCAAGGAGGAGCATGGTTCTAGTAAGTCAGTAAGCCTATGAAATGAAGTTAAAATTGTTAGCATTGGAAGTTGAAAAGTGCCAATTTATTGCTTGTACTTCCAGCAAATGATCCATAAATGCTCAAATTCAAAGAAAATTCTCAAAAACTTCCAGATTTCATAGAATAATAGCTAAGTTTTAGAAGATTGCATTAATCCGTGAAATTAGTTAAGCATAGCTACATTTGAATGTAAAGAAAAGGACATTTAAACAGCAAAAAGATTCAATGTGACTCTAACGACTTTTAAAAATTCAAAATTTTCGTAACAATTTTTCCCACCCCTTATTTTTAAACGATTTTAATAAATCTACAGAAAATCTTCAATTTATCCTCAATCTCATCATTTAAAAGCTAAATTATGTAGTTATTAATTTTATTCCAACTAAAAGTATGCAAAATTCACAATAAACCCATCAAAAATTAACGAACTTTTAAAATTCAAATTCACAAATTTAACGAATCGTCCAAACTTCCGCGCAGTTCACAGATCGAACAAAAACGAAAGTAGAAATTATTTTCATTCAATTTAAACATTTTAATAAAATAACAATTAGTATAAGTCACTTAGTTCCATTATTTTTACATCAGACGTTAGATATAATTAAAATCTATCAAAATGATGGTAAGTTAATATCAAAAATAGCGGATATACCCAAAAATATTGTACAAAAATATTTGCCAACACAAAAGTTCCATAAAGATTGATAAGAGAAGAAAAAAAAACCATAAAGATCCAGTGATTCATCTTCTCAAATTGGACTGTGTATTACTACAAATTAGTATTTATTATCTAATTTACTTAATAGGACGGTGATGATGATTCGGGCAGTCCACAAAAAATTGTCCAAGAAGCAAATAACGAGACTGAGCCAGCAAAAACTCAGCCATTAGAGGCACTGCCGGAGAATTCATTAGTTGTTGAAATATCTGATGCACTGAGTGAGAAGGATAGAGTATGTATACATCAATTAATAAATTATCTACAAAAATATTTCATGTTTCATTCGCCTTTTAGGTCAAATTTACTGTACATACAAGAACAACGATGGCTGTAAGTCTTTAATAATTGAATTACTGCTTTCACGCTAATTATTGCTTCCTTATTTTTTAGTGCTTTGCAAAGCAAGACTTTTTAGTTGTGCGTCAACATGAGGAATTCGTTTGGCTGCATGACAGATTCGAGGAGAATGAAGAATATGCTGGATATATAATTCCACCAGTTCCGCCACGTCCTGATTTTGATGCGTCTCGTGAGAAGCTTCAGCGACTTGGTGAGGGCGAAGGATGTATGACAAAAGAAGAATTTAAGAAGATGAAGGCCGAACTTGAGGCTGAATATTTAGCAACATTTAAAAAAGTAAGATCCAGTTGAGGTCATTCACATCCAATTTGACTAATTTTGATGATTATTTTCTTCCAGACTGTTGCCATGCACGAAGTATTCCTTCAAAGACTTTCTGCACATTCCGTATTCCGTACTGATTCACATTTAAAAGTTTTCCTTGAATATGATCAAGATTTGTGCGCAAAGCCACGCAAAAAGATGGATTTAATAGGCGGTTTAGTTCGTAATTTAAGTAAGACAACAGATGAATTGTATTTAGGTGCGACTGTACGTGATGTCAATGACTTTTTCGAAAATGAGATGCAATTTTTGACTGAATATCATGCACATTTAAAAGAAGGTGCAACGCGTAGCGAGCGAATGGCTAAAAAGCATAAGGAACTTGCTGATAGTTATATTAAAATTTCATCATGTCTAATCCAACTCTCGACAACCGAGCAAGGATCAATGGAGAAATTTTCAGCAAAAACAGCTGACATATTTGAGAAAATGAGAAATATGGAAGGACGTGTTGCTAGTGATCAAGACTTGAAGCTTGTTGACACACTCAAGTATTATCAAAGAGATAGTAATGCAGCCAAGGCACTGTTGGTTCGTAGATTAAGATGTTTGGCTTCATATGAAAATGCAAATAGAAATCTCGAGAAAGCACGTCAAAAGAATAAGGATGTTCATGGTGTAAGTTTGTGACTTAAATTCTCGATTTTTTTAATCTTATTAAAATAATGTTTTTAATGATTTAATCGCATGCAGCCATTGGAAGTTCAAGAAGTATTGACTATGATAATTGATGAATTTTTAGATTTTGTGACACTAAGGGTTCTTAATGATTTTGAGTGGTTCGTGCTGAAAATAACGGGTTTTGAATATTTGAAAAGTAACGGTCTCAAAAAATTTGAATAGTAACGGTCAAAAAAATTATAAAAATTGACGATTTCAATAATAACGGTCAAAAATTAATTGAATTATAACGGTCAAAATAATATTTGAATAACGGTTAAAAAAATGAAAATCATAATTTTTTTTAAAGCAACGACTCAAAATTATTCAAATTTATAAAATAACGGACTTTTTCGTAAAAATTGTTTAAAAATCCAGCCTTTCTCAATTATTAAGAATTCTTTGTGTACCGAATCTGCTTATTATCCTTAAATCCATATGCCTAATAACCAAATCCAATTTTCATTTATATCCTTAGGCCGAGGACATCCAAACAAAAGCATGTGAGAAATTCGAAGCAATGTCAGCACGTGGAAAAGAAGAGCTTATGTCCTTTCGCAAACGACGTGTAGCTGCCTTTAAAAAGAGCTTAATAGAACTTGCCGAATTGGAAGTAAAGCATGCCAAAACTCAATACGATTTTCTACGTCAAAGCCTCGAAGATAGTTTATTAAAGTTGCAGGATATATAAGAATCAGGCAGCTTTATTGTGTGTGTCCATGTCACGAGTAAAAGGAACAAATTGTGCTTTTTTGATAAATTCTATGCAAATAAGCTGTGCAAATAACAACAACAACAACAATATTATATATAACTATTAATACCTAGTATTGATAAGAATTTCTAATTATTATTCCTCATTATGCATTATTATTAATATTATTATCATTTAATGAAAATTAATATAAATATCAGTTGACTTTTTTTTTTTATACGATAAATCCTGCTTCCTTATCAAAATTGTTAATCTGTGGATAAAATAATAATAATTATTTTAGCAACAAAAAAAAAGTGTCGAGCATTTTAAAGTTATTGGAGATTTTTGACCCCATCTAGAATGAACCCCCCGTTGTCAAATTAATTATTCATCTGTGTCATCAAATCTGCTCAACCATGACCAAAACCATCAAGAATCATAACTTGATTGCGATGAAAAAAGTCTGTCAAAGTTTGAAGAGGATACGGATGTTCAAGAAGAAATAAGCTATACATAAATTTTAAGTAGTTCAAGGAAAAAAAAATATATAAAAAATTTTGGTACGCGTTTTCCAATTATGAGACGTAATTTTGAATCTATTTCTGCTAATTCCTAATATTTTTAAAATATTAATAATTTGAACCATAGCAATGACGTTGAGTAGTTCGTAACTATGATTTTTAATCCTTGATAAGAGAAAATATACAAGACAAATTGGAGTGGTTTTTTGAGAAAATTAGAGCAGAAACGTAAATTATTAATAAATATTTATTAAAAACGCAAATAGGAGTATTTTGAACAATTTTGGAAACGTAACGGACAAAACATTTTTGAATACGGTCGAAATAAAGTTGAAAAAATAACAGTCAAAAATCATTTGAAAAAATATCGGTTATAAAGTATTTGAAAAGCGGTTCAAAAAGTTATTGGAAAATAACGGTTCAAAAAATATTTGAATCAAACTGTCAAGAAGTATTTGAAAAATAACGGTAAAAATATGTTTGAATAAATCGTTTCAAAATGTTTTTAAACAAAATTTGAAAAATAACGGTTGAACTACATTTGAATAATAACGGTCAAAAATTATTTGAATGTAACGGTTGAGAAATATTTGAAAAATAACGGTCGAAAATTTTTCGGATTTAACGGTTCAAAATGTATCTGAATATAACGGTCGAAATAAATTTGAATAAAACGGTTCAAAATTATTGAAGAAAATTTTAAATTTTCTAAATCCGTTAGTTCAATTTCATGAGTTTTGCCAGGTATTATCGACATATATTCAAATTTCTTGAATTCTCCTAGAACATCAGAATCAAGATGACTTTAAAAATTCAGTAAATGTTTAATATTCATTGAGCAAATGCATGAATAGAGCACATCAACAAAGATTATTAAAATTTATGCTGTAAATTGAATATTAATAATGCAATCATAAAATCGATTGTAGACCGAGCATTTAAATATTAATTATTCAACACTAGGAGATTCTTCCTCTCAGCAGAATGCCTGATGCTTCCTATTAAGATATATCTTTTGTTGCTTGACACAGTAAAGATTCTGTTAATTATTATTATTTCTATATTATTAAAATATATTCATTTTTTGTACACAATTTTTCATTTTAAAATATTATTGTGAAAAAGAATAAAACAAGAAAAAGTTATTTACTATAATTTATTGGGTCATACTTGATTAATTGTTCTTAAATTAACTCTACTATTGAGAGTAAGCTTACTAGGGACATATTTGTAGGAATTCTAGAGCAGTGGAAAGCACGTCTTGGTAATAATCGCGTCGCGTCAAAACCCTCACAAGTCATACGGCTCAAGGCATTTCCAAACATTTTTGACTACACACGAGTGTGCCGTGGCACACAGGTTGCCCATAACTTCTCTATAATGTCTTAGCAATTTCATAGTATAACTAATTGACCATTAGAATTAGCTATAAAATGTGATGTATAATGTTGCTGTAAAACTACCTACAAATCAAGGTTCTTCATAGCAACGCATAAACAAAATTTTATTTAGCCAGAAATTTATAGAACACAAATTTGCAACACAAAAAAAATCAGACTAAAAACTGCATTGAAATATCCAGTTTGGGGTTATTGATAAATGACGTCCTGAACGCATTCAGGAATTGTGAATTAGGATATATTCAGGAAAGATAGGATATCGGGTATTCAGGAAGATTGGTCAGGAAGGATGGGATAAGAGATATTCAAGTAGGATAGGGCAGGGGTATTCAGAGTGGATGGGGTAATAGGAATTCCGGGAGTATGGGGTATGGGATAGTCAGGAAGGATAAGTAAGGGAATATTCGAGGAGCATGGAGTAAGGTGTATTCGGGGACGGCGGAAAAGTGGGTTTTTGAAATAACCCCAAACCACCTCTTAATCTCCTAGTATTTTTGGATTTGCTAATATCCTCCCCAAACTATTCTTTTTCCTAGTCATTATTTCCAAATAACCCCACACCATAGATATCCATCACAACACAAACTATTGACATCCTAACCTAGTAACTCGATGCCATTTCAGTTTTAACTTCACGACACCTTGTCCTCATTAATGTGATCCGATCATAAACATCTGTCGTGAATTTTGATCTATCACACAATATTTTTGCATCATATTTCCTACACATTGGATATTGCGCAATCAATTTTGTTTTTGGTGTGAAAAAAGCAACTTTTGAATTAAACGGAAGTTCCTTTTGTACAATTAGATTTGTTTTTGCTGTTGCATAGTTTTTATGTCTATGAAAGTCTAGTTCCGTTACAGACACTGAGCTATCAAGATATGGATAATATCCGGTCGTGTTTGTGTGAAAAGTTTCTCTCGAAAAGTGCTGAATTGGCAGCGGATGGACTGCCGTTGGCAGTTTCATTTCTCTCGGCAAGGACGTAAAAGCTTCCGAATCACCTGCTCGACTTTTGTACAGCTTCAATGGCTTAATAATCTTATCAGCTTTCATTTTATCCGTAAATTGATGAATATATTGAACTTTCTCAACTGGCGCTGCCAATTCCGCACGAAAATTTCTACACGAATTAATTTTCCATTGGAATTCCTTCGTACTTTCACTGACTGGTCGATAATCAGGTCTCGAGTTGTTCAATTCACTGCACAAACTATGCGACTTGATTGGTATGAAGTTTCTATCACTTGACAATTTGACACGATATGAACGCGATGAGGATGTCCTATAATCAGTCTGATGATAGATCGTTGGCTCCAGATAATCAACATCCATTTTTTTCTATATCCTGAACAACCTTTTTATCGAGTCAACAAATTAAGTTTAAATGGAACTGAAAATTGGTTGCTGCTATGGAGATTGTGTTTGTTGCTAATAAAATTATCAGTACATAGTTACATATATGCTGCATACAATATGTTATACGATGACAATATTTTGTTTGATCAAAATAAAGCAACAAGTGTGAACAAATTTTTGTTCTGTGCTAAACATTTTGTGCTATTTTCTAATATTTTGATTGTTTTCATAGCAGCTGTTGGTTTTTGTGCACGGAAAATTGTATTTTATTTTATATTCGAAAATAAATTGGATATTGAATGACTAAATATTTAGAACTGTGCGAGGAATGAATTTAAATGAAGAATGACGTATTCTTTAGCATTGAGGAAGATAGATTTTAGGGCAGAAACGTAATTAGGGATTAGAGATAGACTCCAATTTAATCAGGAAAAAATTAATTTATTAGGATTTTGATATAATAAGACAATAATCTCTACTCAAATTTAACAACAACAAAGCAGCAATGGTGTAGTTGTTAGAGTGTCCGCAAATCAATCCTTACGTTCCGGTTCAATTCTTGAGCTGGTCTCAAGATAGTCTAGTTAAATTCGGATGCTATTTCGCTTTTCTAGCCACATCAACTTGGTTCGAGTAATTTTCGATTTTTTTTTTTTGATAAGACACAAAGTTGACCTTCTAGTCTCAATGTTGAAAAGTTTCAGTAAAAGGTGATGATTATTTCTTTTTACTTCATTACGAAATGTAGCATTTACGAAACTTTTAAACCTAACACGATTAATAGTCTGAGCAGCAATTTCATTAAGTTGCTTGTCCTACTAAGCCGATTTTTTATAAGTAGACGATTGCCAGAACCACACTTGGGCTACCAGAAGTTCGTATCCCCGGAAGATTCCAGAAAAAAGCTTGTCTCATTAAATGAATATGTAGCGATTGATTAAAAGCATTAAGATATTTTGTTGGTCGAGTAAGTAAAGTGCTTAGCTCAAATTTGGTACGGTAACCTCAAAAGTAGGTGGGTTCGAATCTAACCATTTTCAAATTTCAGCTTTTTTCAGAAGTTTAGATACTTTGACTTCTTAATTTACAAGATCCAAATTATGATTGTGTCTCTGGACCACGTAGATTAAGGAAATAGATAGGAACTAGAAGTGTACCTGGAAAAATAGAGACAAAAGGTACAATATTGCCTTAAGATTGGAATGTTGAATGAAAGAACTTGAAAAGTATCACTTCATTGCCCACAGAAGATCAAAATGTGTTGGAATGGAATTCCTATCAACATTATACATATTATTGGAAGTTCAGTGGGAAGGAGGATACAGATAATGCAAAATTTATATATGAAACTTTACCATACTGTCTAATAACCCCTGATAGCTCACTGACAAAATCATGCGACAGGGAATTTTAGAATGAAGTTTCGAGTCCCATTCTAGTTCCGTTCCTCTGAATTTGACATTTACTCTTAGATCAACAAAATGAAAACTTCAGTATCATTTGTGGCGTAACCTAGATTTTAATATTAATATCAATCAATATCTACAAAATGACATTCCTTAACATATCCAATGCATACACAATTATTGCAATATGTTGTAATCAATTTCGATTTATCCATCCACAGTCATCTACATATTCCTGAATAAAATGTTGTTCATCTACATACAAATTAGTTAGCTAATAAATAATCCAATACAGTCCAGATATACAGTCGATGCTATTTAAAATATTTGTGTCTATTTACCCAACTGTCTCTAAGCTCTTCATAGAAATGAAACAAATTTCTCATTTCAGTTCCGTTCAAAAGCTAATAATGAGAAGAACTTGGTATAAAATTTCTGAGAAATATTCAAAAATTTTCTGGATATTCCTTCTAGGTTTATGCATAATTACGTTATATAAATACAGAAAGTCATCTGTAAATGTACAATCTGTGCAGCAGCACTCACAAAATGCATTTAATCCAGCACACAAAAATGACAACGACTTATTAGAAAATTCATCAGAATTTGATGAAATTCCGTTGGCAAATAGAATCATAAACCTCAACAACATTACAACGGATGTACTTAAGCCGAAAAATAAACGGAATGTGTTTTTCGTTTTTGATTCCATCACCGACAGTCGGAGACGAAAAAAGTTAAATTTCAGAGAAATTTGCTCCATTGAGTCAGCTGGTATGTAGTCTTATTTACAATGTACAATGTGTTAATGCGGGTGTGGTGTGAAAGCAAATGTCTGTGAAGTACACGGGAGCATGTTGTCAGTGACCTCCAAACCCTCCACGTGCACTTCTTAGTAATCTGACTTCTTGGATCTCACTTCTCGGATGGTGATATGTTACGTTACGACATGGCACGAAAGGCATGTTTCGGTACGTTGTGGTATGACACAGTACGTTACGGTACGATACTGTATAGATACACACCACTAGGGATTTCAATACCGGACCAAAATCTCAATCCCGGGATTACGGTATTGGGAAATCGAGCCGAATACCGGATCTGGGTATTCGGGATCCCGGGATTAAACACCCATCACACCACTGAAACGGCACAGTAGGTCACTTAATATGGAAAAGTGATATTCCTGTAATCTACCAATGCTAAACCGATAGTACATCAACATGACATTATCGGACGAGAGAGGTTCCGGTGATACGGAAAAGCAGTGTACCAATATCGTATCACCGATGTACCATTCGTACGGTGTAGGTACTATTTTCCCATACTACCGGTTAACCCGTACCATGCAATCGCACTATGGGCCCAAAATGGCAAAGGTTGTCAAAAATTCAGGTTATGTATGGATGTTGTAGTGCCTGAGAAGTAGTGTACGGGAAAAAAAGAAATTTTGTCCAAAACTGCTGTGTGCCTGACTTATGGCCAAAAAACGATTTTTGGTACCTGCCATTATAAAAATTGTTGGCGTGCTTCAATGCATGAACCAATTTTTTCAAACTTTTTATTTATTAGATATACATAGAACCAACAAAAAAACAACACATTTGCATAATTTAAGTTCCACTGTATATCCAAAAAAGTTAAAAATATGTCAAAAAATGCGATTTTTTTTACATTTCATGCTCTCATGTAGCTATAATGCACTATGGGATAAAAAATATATATGCATTTGATAGAACCTATTTATACCTAAAAATCATACATAGATTGTAATTTAATTGGATGCACTACAAAAGCATAAAATAACTTTAAAGCCAAAAATTTTCGGTTTTTTGTGATTTTTTGACCTTTAACCCCATTTTTCGCTATTAAATTCGTGCTGTTTCAGGTGAACAGTGATTATTATAGGACTTGTATTGTACTATTATTATGTGAAAAAATTTCAATATGGGACCCCCTAGCTCAATTTTGGGGGTCCAAAGGTATATACCACCTAAAAAGGGGGGTCTCTCAAAACTCAATGTTATTTTTCTTAACCGGATGTTTAACAAATAATTTAAAAACACTTTTAAACTACATTTAAACAAATTTTAAGTAGTTTCAAACTGTTCTAAACAATCGAAACTACTCATGTTAGCCAGTTCATAGATTTGTAAGTTTTTGAGTTTTAGACATATTTTCACGAGGTTTTTGGACTTAAATGGCAATACATATATAAATTGTTTATTTTTTCATAAAGTACTAACAATATCCTATCCAACAATATATAATAAGTCATACATAACGTCAATTCAGTCAAGAATTTTGAAAAATGTTCAAAATTTTATGTTTTTTTAAAATTCATCCTTCACATTTATGCTTATAAATGCTGTTAAACTTAAGTATATGCATTGAATTTGGTATTTTTGTAGACATTAGAGTAGTATTAAGGTAATAAAAAGGAAATCAAAGTCCAAAAATAGCTTAATGTAAAAAAGGACAAAGTCCAATTTACCATATTTTGACTTCCTTTACTCAGTGCAGGGAGCATCCAAATTTTATTTTTTGAAATATTTTCTACACATATATACTAGAACTATTCGAAAATAAGCAAAAAAAATAATTTTCCGAGATTAAATCGAAAAAATTTGTCCATTGAAAAACCTTAAAAATAGCAATTTTTAGAAAAAATTAGTTAACTCGATTCGTATGATTAGCAGCGAAAAATTACTTTTGTGTATATTTTCTGTTAGTTCTAGTATATATGTGTAGAAAATATTTCAAAAAATAAAATTTGGATGCTCCCTGCACTGAGTAAGGAAGCCAAAATATGGTAAATTGGACATTGTCCTTCTTTGTAAGCTATTTTTGGACTTTGATTTCCTTTTTATTACCTTAATACTACTCTAATGTCTACAAAAATACCAAATTCAATGCATATACTTAAGTTTAACAGCATTTATAAGCATAAATGTGAAGGATGAATTTTAAAAAAACATAAAATTTTGAACATTTTTCAAAATTCTTGACTGAATTGACGTTATGTATGACTTATTATATATTGTTGGATAGGATATTGTTAGTACTTTATGAAAAAATAAACAATTTATATATGTATTGCCATTTGAGTCCAAAAAACCTCGTGAAAATATGTCTAAAACTCAAAAACTTACAAATCTATGAACTGGCTAACATGAGTAGTTTCGATTGTTCAGAAAGGTTTGAAACTACTTAAATTTTGTTTAAATGTATTTTAAAAGTGTTTTTAAATTATTTGTTAAACATCCGGTTAAGAAAAATAACACCCGATTTTAGGTGGTATATACCTTTGGACCCCCAAAATTGAGCTACCATATTGAAATTTTTTTCACATAATAATAGTACAATACAAGTCCTATAATAATCACTGCCTGAAACAGCACGAATTTACTTTATAGCGAAAAATGGGGTTAAAGGTCAAAAAATCACAAAAAACCGAAAATTTTTGGCTTTAAAGTTATTTTATGCTTTTGTAGTGCATCCAATTAAATACAATCTATGTATGATTTTTAGGTATAAATAGGTTCTATCAAATGCATATATATTTTTTATCCCATAGTGCATTATAGCTACATGAGAGCATGAAATGTAAAAAAAATCGCATTTTTTGACATATTTTTAACTTTTTTGGATATACAGTGGAACTTAAATTATGCAAAATGTGTTGTTTTTTGTTGGAGCGGGATATCTAATTTGAAAAAGTTTGCAAAACCCATTCTGTCCCCCGTTTTTTCCATAAGTCTGGACAAAATTTCTTTTTTCCCGTACAATCCATTCAGATATGGCTAGCTTGCCATTTTTAGTACGTGTTCTATCTTTCACATATTTATGTATTTCCAATGCGGTATAATCATACTACTTTAATACCAGAAGACCTTTACCTCGTATCGTGCCACCACCGAAGAAATTATATCCTGAATTTCATAAACCTGCCAATTTCAATTGTACTTCTTTAAATTGTCCCAAAAGTAACAAGCAGGATTTGACACCCAAACACCCTTCATCCACCCTTACCCCGGATACACTCATCTAAGATGATGTGACTTGCATGATTTTTGGCACGACAGAATTTAAGCCAAAATAACCTATAAAATTAATTCCTGATGTCAATTGCTTATCCTTAATTGGGACTTCACTTAGCTGGCTGTACATATCAATTGTGATCCATGGCCTCTCATAGATGTCACCTAAAACTAGCTTTCTTGCTGACTACCGCACTTTATATCTTGAATTTACCATTCCACTATATGATGACTATGTAAATTTCATCTCAATCTAATAATTCTTCAATTACTTCTTTCAGTCTTGAAGCATCCCGATCACATAATATTCATCATCTATCTGACATATGACAACATCGTAGAGCTTCAAATTACCAAATCATTTTATGGACTTCCATATAAAAATCTAAGATTTGGCAAGTTAAATGTCAATCAATTCATAGCTGAAACACCGTGGAAAGACGTTGATGTTTATGGCAATTTCAAGGACATATCAAAATTGGTACGGTTGCTTCTGTTATGGAAATATGGTGGAATTTACGTTGATAGCAGTATGATTATAAAGGAAAGCCTTAAAAATCTTAAAAATTTCCTTTGTAGCAACGATATAGGCTCAACAGCTTACAATGTGATGGAATTTGATGAGAAAAATATTGTGGAAATATTCATAAATAATACATTAAAGGACTTTACAGCCGGCAACAGTGATATATTAATAAATACGGAAAAAATCGTTAAAAATTTATGTAAAAATGCCAGAACTGAATATGATAGAGTGATTTGCAGAGGATTCAAAGTCATGTCAAAGGAATTTTGTTATCCTATATCCAGTAATATCCATTGGCAACTATTTGATGTGAATTATAAAGGAAAAATAATCATGTTGATTGAAAAGTCTGCAATAATTAATTTGTGGAATGAAAAATATGATATGAAAAAGGTTGACAAAGTAAGGCAAACAGCAGTTGCAGAGATAATGAAGGAATATTGCCCGAAAACCTTTGGTGTTGTTTGGAAAAATGAATTTTGAAACTAAATAAAAATGGAAGTAAATAAAAATAAGTTATGTAAATGGAATGTTCAATTCCCATTTGTTATTTGGGTTCTATAGACTCAGCTTTTGAATTTTTCATGTGCTGCATTTTCAAATTATATGCTCTTCATCATCATTCTCCTGTAATTCTACTGCATTTTAGGCTTAAGTTATTAATGTCATTAAAGGAATGGTTCAAATCCCATCATATAGCGTATGACTTTAATCCTCTACTCCTTTAAATCATAATAAATTGCAAAATGCTCTTATTGCAGCTTCTCGATCCTTGAGTCATATGGCCTCAAATTTCATTCTTTAACATAAAATGTGTTTTGCAACAGTCGGATGCTGCCATGACATCAGTATCCCAACGACTATGAAGTTTCCGCTCAGAATCACATTTGATCTAGATTCCCAAAACTTTTTTTTTCATGTCAAGGATCTTGACACCTTATTGATAGCAGTACTTTGGAACTGGGATTCATCAAAATAGCAGGCTTACAGTCTTGAACGAAATATGAAGAACAACCCAAAACTTAGATGTGAGTCGAGGTGGCTCGGTGGCGGAATGGTTTAGTACTTCGGTACATAATTAATGCAACACCGATCTAGCGATCATGTGTTCGAGACTCGGCATAAGAAATTTTTCACATGTCCTTTTTCGAATCATATGTAGTGGAAACGCGGCTCACAGCCTCCCTTTGAAGCCTACAGGCAGTAATGTCATCAAAGAAGTGGTTCGGATTCCACTATAAACTGTAGGTCTAGGTTTGAGCGAGAGATCTAGCGAATCCTCCCTCGTTAAACTCCCAATAGCCATGAAACGCATATAAACGCGCAGCTATGGACCTTAAGGTCTGCAAAGCTAATGTTTATTTATTTTAATTAGTTTTCTGTTCTACATACTGGTATGAAGGACATGGGCAGAAAAAGGTTGAGAATCTGGTCCGAAACTGGTGGGTTTCTAACTTGAACCTTGCTTGAGACTGGATTTCTTCAAACTGCATCTAACCGGGGGTCCTGATTGGGATCAGAGCTTTAACCTTTTATGCTGTTTGCCTTTCGAGATCAGAGTATCTTGGTATAAATGGCTCGAACTTCGACGTAAAGAATCAATCCCTAGCAGCCAACGAGCTTGCTTTCAAGAGCATTCTCTACTTAAGTATACTAGCTTACCATGTTCACGAACGTGTTCTCAGCTTACTTTGCACTTAAGAGCGTGTTCTCTGCTTTCCAGGGAATGACAGTGCTGCTATGGTAATCAACTTTCAATCATGTTTTTGCATTTTCTACAAATTTCCATCTTCAAAAGTTCTGGAAATTGCCAGTTCAATCATCCAAATTCTGCTTCATCTTCAAAAATTCAATATTTATTATGCATTACTTCCATCTCCTCTTGAAACTTCTAACTTCACCTTGAACTTGAGTGAACCAAAACAAAAACTTTTTCCATCTTTGCCAATTCTCATTGAGAATTACTCAATTCATATATTTCCCTACGCACACATAAACAGAAATTGAATAAATTTATTTACATGTAAAATCGAAGCTTACTTGATGTAATCTAAGAGAATTGAAAAAATGTAAATTGATTGTCGAAAATAGAAAATCGGCATGAACATGATACTGAATTCATCTAGATTGTACGATTTTGTGTATAAATGACCTTGTTCAGCATCAGTTCTTTATTTTTAGCGCTTTTTTTTGAAACAAAAGGGTGATTAATGATACAGTTTGCTTTGATGGCTGTGTGAGATGTGAGATCTAGGCAGTTATGCATTGTAGAGGAATTAGTTTGAAGCAGAGTTGGCAGGAATTTGTGAGCCGGACTCCAAAAGTCTAAATACTTCACTTTTTTTTCCTCCTTATTGAACTCTTCCGAACTCTGGTTTGTAGTATTAACTTTGTACAATCGAGTTTGTCCCGTACCGATTGGTAAAGAAGCAAAGAACTATCTATAAACACGTAAATTAATGATTTTTCATTTGATAAACAAAAACACGTGATTTTAAGGTTCAAATTTTGAACTTTAAGAATTGGTTGATTTTTGAACATTGAAAATTCAAATTCAAAAAATTCGTTAAATTACAAAATCGACTAAATTGTTGCAGGCGCTATGAAAAATTGGTCAAAATCAGCCATTACGATGCCGTCAGAGCAATATTGCGTCTTGCTGTTGGCATAATGATGTCTTCAGAGTTGCAAAACGATACTTGTGACAGGCTAAAACCGTACAAATTCTTGATATTTTGTAATTTTTCATATTTGTTAATAAAAAATATATAAACTTGACCCATATAATATATTGGGTTTTTCTTACAAATCCTACAAATTTATTTGTCCGGTTTTTGCCTGTCACAGGTGCCTGTTTTGCAACTCTGGATGCCTTAGTGAACTCGTTGTGCTCGTTGAGCTTGTGGTGTTGGAATATTGTGTCTAGAACTGACCTAAATTCTACTATTTCTTGTATTTTGGGTTATAAAGCTACTAAGATGATGTAAGAAGCAATGATGGGCAATCTGTATGTTGCAGCATACTAGTTTGTTATGGCTTCTTAAAATGCTTTAATCGTGGCTTACCGCCCAGATGTGCCGTGGCACAAAGCAGACTACCACTGAGCTACATTGCACCGACATTGTTAATGATATCATGATCACATGCGACAAAAATGCGCTCTAGCCACTCAATAACATCGAATCCTTTTTTAAAGCTTTTTTAATCTCAATCATAAAATCCCCAACTCTTTTTTTAAAAAATCATAAAAGCTTTGATAATATTTTATGTAGTGTAAGGCTAAGTCTGAATAGAAAAAATTCTCCGAATTGAACCGTCAAAGCTATTTAAGTTCCGTAAATTGAGCTCTTTATAGTATTACTACATTAAATCTCAAAAAAATATCTCTCAATTTTTATTTGTAAACTTTTTTTATTTTATGGTTCTATGGTTTCAGGCTATAAAAGACTTTAGTTCCTTTTTTTTGTGAATAAACAGTTCATAGTACCTAATCACAGAAAAGTTTTTTGAAAACAAAGAAGTAGGCTATGAAAATTAATTCAAGGCTTTTTAATTATTGATGGGGAAGCTGTTCATGGAATTGTCTAATTATTTACTTAAAAGCTTTCAATTTTCTAATTTAAGGCTTTAGTTGAGAGAGGTTGTTGATTAATGAATGTTAGTGGGAAATTAGAGTTTTTGGGATTTCTCATTATAGAACTGTAGGATCTCTCTAGTTTTAGAGAAGAAGCAGCTGTGTTAAAAATGTCAAGGTTATCAACAATTCTTTGTCACATTTTGTCATATTTACCAGAGCAGCACAACCCAATGAACCGAATTTTTTTCGTAAAATTGGGTTGAAAATCAGTCGTCATGCTTCCATCAGGACTGTTTTGCGTTTAACCATTTTTACGGATACGTAGCGGTACTCTAGCAACCGCGTTGTGCTGTTCGGGCTGCTTAGCTGCCCATACAGATCAACTGTAAATCGTGGATTCATATTGATGGTGCCTGAAGCTAGTTGTATCACTGACTACCGTTTGCCAAGCAACTAATCACCAAGTCCATTAATATCAATATCTACAGTCTCTGTGTCATCTACAAAGCCAAACACAAGGCAAACGTTACATACTTATTAATGAGAGCTTCAATGGAACTTCTGGCAAGACTTCTCCAAATAGTTAATATGAAAATCGTCGTATCAGCTTCATTTAATAACTGATACAAGTCTGCGTAGATCATAGACTTGCTAGCTTTACTTAACCTCAAAAAACTGATGAACTCTTGTTCAAAACCATCCTGCAATTAAGGTTGTGGAGGAAAAGGTGTGCTTCCAAACATCATAGTTTCAGTAAGACTCGAACCCACGCCCTCCTTATTTACATGTCGGAAGCTCCTACAACTGAGCTACACGGGGATTACTTGAAAGTAGGGTACGTACAACATCAACAGATAGGCCAGTTGATTTGGACGAATTATAAGTTACAACCAGAGTTGGCAGTACTCTAATGTGGAGTCAACTCCACTTTTTTTTAGAAGGCATAGTGAAGACACCTTTTTGGGCTTTTAAAGTCCGGATTCCCAAAGTCCTGCCAACTCTGGCTACAACTAATAACTGCAAGCCTTCACATCTAAAATGCAAGAAATGCAGGCATGCGGTTTTTTTGCCGAACCATACTTGAAAGTGTGGCTTAATGCTCACTTAAGCCTCCTGTCTCTATACAATTCTCATAGCACATCTCTTATCATTTTTATTGGACCAAAACACAAAATACCACAACTCAATTTATAGAATTTCTAGATTGCAGGTACTGCAAAATTTTCTACATTTTCAGTACATGATGCATGTGTTATGATGTTTTAATGCATATGTAAATGCAAAGTAAACCATCAGAAAAGCACATCATAATGCTTGAATAACGTAAATATTGCTTTAAATTCTTCAAATGGAATTTGCAAATAAAAATGTTTTTTTTTCATGCTCTAAATATTCTACTCATCATTACTATATCCTTTTTCTGTAGAAAAATGTGTAGAACTGTAATGCTAACAAAATAGTATTTTTAATCAGAGGCATGCTTTCATGTTTGTTCTTTTTCAATCTAATTCTCAAGGGAACGATTACTTAGGACAGGAGTGGCCAACATGGGTGCCGCGGCACGCTTAAAAAATTTTTATTGTCTAGAAATGTCGTGCTCGGTTTCGGTGGAGGCCTATCAACTTGTGCCGCTTAAAATAAAAGGTTGCTCCCCACTGACTTAGTACGCTCATTAGAGAGGTTAGTGGACACCTCCTTATTGGCACCTTCTCATTGTGTTGCAGAGAATAGAGGTCAAAAAGTTGATTTTTGCGTTACGTAATAAGTGAACGGCCCCAGAGGATTTTACAAAAATTTAGAAAAATGAACTTCATTCACGGCTTTATTCAATAGACAACTGACAACGCCAACTCAAGGGGTGTTGCAACTCTGATGACAAAGTGTAGCTCTTTACTTTTTTGTCGCTTTTTATGAAATTCCATCAATGGCCTAATTGGTAGAGCGTTCGCCTTTCGTGCCAAAGGTTATTGGTTCAATCCCAGGTCATCTAAAATTTTTGAAGATCTTTTTCCTTTTCATAGTTCTAGTTACGAAACTCGGTTCGAGTGATGGATGCAGGTCTTTGGCGAATCACGTGTCTTCATTGCTAAGGATGCAAGGATACCTGGTTTCTGGATGATTTTCTTTACGACTTATTTCACTTACGGGTTGTAATAGGGTACATTGCAGGATACATGGAGATCTTATGAGCTAGCAGCGATTTGCCGGATCCCACTATAAAGCTCTAAGTCTGAAATGTGTGATATAACAGATTGTTAATTGCACTCACTCCAGCTCATAAGGATAGGCCTTTTAAGCATTATATAAGATATCAACCCCCTGCGCCAGATTATACGCACAGGCTAAAATAGTGAAAAATCTCTGAAATCCGACTAGACATTCCATGATCGAATCCAAATGGATACGTTAAAAAAAGTAGAAATGGAATTTTTTTAGAACTTTTGGAATTTAAATCGTGTTTTTTAAAGAATGATTGGTAAATGTATCCATAAAGATTTAACAGCATAGATTTCGATATTATGGAGCGGATCTCCTGTACAAGCGTCCCAGTTTCGTTCACAGGAAATGACTATTGTAGTCATAGAACTGCAGACATTACCTTGAGCATAAACATTTTAGATAAACTTCATGCATATAAAATACCAAAAGCTGTTTGACTTTTCAGAACTTCCTCTCCGTCAACAGTTAAACAGTCTATTGCCAATTTAAAGAACGGCAGTAAAGAAATCAATTTTTATTACAGCAACAAAAACAAAACAAAATATTTTTTTATCAAGTCAGTCAAGCTCTTTTTTCTATGTCAATGACAATGAAATCTAAGCATCACGAGTTTTTATGGATTACCGTACCATAAAAAAAGAGAGAAGTAGAATATTTTATCATGTTGATGTAAAGGAACTAGAAGAAAATTCTTTCCCGGGATATTCCGAGATGCTTTTAGCATTTTCATCCATTTCGATCTTCTTCTCCATTCAGAGCATCAATTTTTATGAAGATATATGTATTTATCTTAGCAACCATAGATAGAATTGGAATGAATGATTGTTATTTTATTTTCAGCAGTGCATTGCGACTTCCTTGTTGTGAATTTCAAAATAAATAAACAAAAAATGATATAAATTTTGATATTTATATTCCATCCTCCTTCCTTAGCATACAGGTACTTGAAGATACAAAACAATATTGCATTTAATAATATTAAGCTTATGCCTTACAATGACTATCATAATATTTATCATGTTATTCAATTATTTTTCTTTATAAATAAGATACAGGAATGAGTAATTGGTATTTTATATGCTATATTAGTCTTATTGTCTCCTCAGTGTCTCCTTTTTATTCAACAATTTTGCATATTTTCTTAATACATTGTCATGCATTCCTGAGCTGCACAAATGAAGAAGGCTTTGACATGGAGCTTTAAAAGCTTCTCAAAAGCTTTTTGGTCACAGAGCTTTAAAAGCTCTGCTAAAGCTCTTTTGGCTCCGTTTGGCGTCCATATGGTTGCCAAAAAAAGACGGCTCCCATTTGGAGCCTTTCAAGCTTCCTTGTGACTCGTTTTAAAGGCTCCGCTAAACCTCTTTTATCAACACCAAATAGAAGCCGTCTCCGTTTGGCGTCCATTTGACTTCAAAAAATGTACGACTTTTTGGCAGACGGCTTTCATTTGTTGGTTAATAAAAGAGCTTTTAAGAGCTTTTTCGGAGCTTTTAAAGCTCCGTGACGAAGCCTTCGTCTGTTTTTGGCAACTATATGGACGCTAAATGGAGACAGCTTCCATTTGGAGTCTTTAAAGCTTCATGACAGAGCCTCCTTCACTTGTGTCCCTCGGGATTGTATATTACAATATTAAAAACAAGAGCTACCTGCATCTAATATCATTTTCAAGGTTATATGGACAAAAGAAGAGAATTTTGTGATAAAAGAAGTCTGGATAAAACATAAAAGAACAGTCATAAAATATTTAATATTCTGTTTTTGAAAATCTTATCAGGGTATGTTGATGATAAGATGTGTAGACCCGAGTGACATAGATGAAGAAGGCTGCTTCGTGGAGCTTTTATAGCTCTGCTAAAGCTCTTTTATTAAGATCAAATGGTAGTCACCTCGATTAATAAAAAAGCTTTAGTGAAGCCTATACAATGAGTCATGATTGATAGGTATACCCTAAATGGAGAAGACGTATGCACAGAGAGGTTTTGGGGTCAAACCCAAATTTTTGACAAGGTTGTTTAACTTACTGGGGCTTTTGAGAGGATTTATCAAACACCCGACTCCACTCTTTGCACAACCCATCTCCACCCGTTCCATAATCGTTCCCCATCCCTTCTTCACTGCTTCTCCAACCCCTCCACACCCTTTCCACAACCCTTCCCCATCCTTACCTCAACACTTTCCCATGTCTACCTCAACTCTTTCCCATCCATTCTTTAATCCTCCTCCAACCATTGCACACCCTTTCTACACCCCTTCCTCCTCAACCCTTTCCACAATCCTTCCCACAATCCTTTCCCATCATTATCTTAACCCTTCCTCATCCATTCCCCATTCCTTCTTCAATCCTTTCCGAACCTTTCTACAACCCCTTGTCCGAACCTTCCTCAACCTTACCTCATTCCTTAAACATCGCTTTCCTATCCCTTCCCCAACCCTTTCCCAACCTGTCCCTGCCCCTGCCCTTCTCCACCCTCCCTAACTACCTCAATAACTTTCTGGGTAATCTCTGCACTGGAGTATTCATCAACTGTAGATGCAGAGTAGGTGTATACCCAATAAGCAATCATTGGCTTCTTTTGCATATTTCGTAGTCTTTTTCCCACACATTCGCTAAAAAGAAGAAGAAGCCTATTAAAAGTTGAACTTTCAAAATAAAAATGGTCATTTCCTATAGGATGAACCCCTTGAGATATCCCCGTTATATTTCCGGCAAAAACTTTCACTTCTTTATTATACACATGCTAAGCATGCCGGAGAACAAAGAAATTCAAACAAAAGTTTTCCTCAATAACCAAATATTTACAAGCATAAAACCTTGAAATGAAAACACATTTAATGTAATTTGGATGAGATTTTATTAGTGCCCGCAAAATTTCCTTCTTGAATTCACGCAAAATCTTGGGATATTCTCTTATGGTTGTAAACTTTTATGCCTCTTTTTCATTTCGCTCTATGGTTTCGTACAAATATTGACTGAAGAATGTTTTGTGTTGATGTGGCTACTTATCGTTGATGATAGCGCTTTTAATTTATAAAGGATTGTGATTAATTAAAGGATTGACTTCAAGGTATCCAAAAGTTCATTCATTTCAAGTATTTCAGAAGTCAATTAGCATGAAGTGACCTCTCATTCTGTTAAAATTGATTAAAGTTAGAGATAAATCGAGTTTAACTTAGTTACATGCTCCTTGAAATCTATAGTTGCATGCCCCTCGTAATACAATGAGGCAGGGATTCTTTATTCAGGTACAGTTTAGAACCGTCAAGTTGAAAAGTTATCCATTAAATTCAAAGCTAAAATTAGTATAGCTTAGTTGCATGCCCCTTAAAATCAAATAAGAGATAGTTTCATGCCCCTCGTAGTGCAATGAGTCAGATATTCTATATTACGGTAGAGCTTAATACCCTAAATAACAAACTCAAACAAAGTGCATTAAAGGAAGAGGTTAAATGTGATCAGCATAGTTGCATACCCCTTAAAATCAAATAAGAAACAGTTTCATGCCCCTCTTAGTGCAATGATTCATCTAAGCTCCTTACTTATCACACTGAAAAAAAATGTGTTGAAGTTTGTTGAATGATACAAAATGTGTTGCATAGTTGAATGCCCCTTGAAATCTAGTTTTAAACCTCTTATATTCTATAGTAGCGCAGACACTATATTCAGACACGGCCAAGAATCTCGTAACCCAAACTGATGTGGTATTCATTAAAGTCATGACAAAAATGTGATTAGCTTAGTTGCATACCCCTTAAAATCTATTATGGCTTAGTTTCATCTCCTTCATAGGTAAAGGAGGCATAAAATCCATATTCAATTATCCTCAAGCATCCTCCATACCATACTGAAACGAAATACATTTGAGTTATCCTTATATTAGTTCGACGAAGTTACATGCCCCTCGATGCTTTCTTTTTTATAGAGTTACATGCCCCTCGATACCTACCTTTTTAAAGTTCATGCCTACTTTTCTCCAACGGTATCATTTTCACAAACAAATAGACAGACAGATCAATGTAGGCAGAGACAAAAAGAAGTTTCAAGCACATCTTTACCATTATTGTGTAAATATCCACCTAAACCCGACAACATACCTTGTTCATATCTATCCAACATTGAGGTTTAATTCCGTTGTGATTTTTTTTTTTATTTCACATTGAATTGCTAGGTACACAAGGAAAAAGGTCATCAAAAAGGTATAAAACTCATTTTCGAGAATTTGTTACTGTAAAGGCTGCATAAGTTGCTTCAAATTTCAAATGATGAACTTTTAAAAGTAGATAAAAGATGAATGACTTTGTGGAACTGAGGCTGAATTTCAATATTTTTTATTTTAAGGCTTCAATATTCAATTTCGGTCTGTATTTTAATAATAAAGTCTGTAATCAGAAGGAAATGAAAATTTATGGACATAAAAATAAACAAATTCTTAAAATTTAAGGCCGACAAGGAAATTTTACTGCTGAGAGAAATGCCAAGCATCTGTAAAGGTCAAATTCATTTGCTGTCCAATTTTATTATTAGACTTAATATTCAGGAAGAGATTGTTGCTTCTAATTCATTGAGTTCTTGATCATCCAGATGGCATTTTACGGATATTTTTATTAAGAAATTTCAAGCATGATAAGATATGAATATATTTAGAGAATATGATGGATGTCTATAAAAAGAATTCAATGAACAACAATCTCTTCTTTCAATCTGCCGTCAATCAAATCAAACCAAAATTATGAAGAAGATATGAAATTTCGATTGGAACCGGTCATGGGTGTATTGAGGGATTTAAGAATCAAACCCTAACCTCTCGACCTTTTGGATCTTTAACTTGCTAGAGTGCTCTCTGGAACCCTCCCCTCTTCCCTTCCATAAACAAATTTTTTGGATGCGCCCCTGAATCCGATGACATCTGACATTATCAGATGAATTGATTCAAATTGTTTGTTTAAATACGTGGAAAAGTATATCAAAATAAACTTGATGGCATTTTCGCATTGATTCGCATTGTCGTTACGATGGTTTCAAACAATTTGAGGAGATTCAATAATTTGAAATTTACCCCCGAGCGACACAAACAAGAGAAACTCCACTAAAGCTCTTTTATTCAATACAAATGAATAATGAGCGATAAAAATGGAGGCGGCTTCCATTTGGATGTCATATGACAGTCCTTTGCATGCTATATTAAAGTGGTTTCCATTCCGAGCGACACAAATGAAGATGGTTATTTCTAAGACCTTTTAAGACTTCACCAATTAACACTGAATGGAGCCCGAGCAACATAAATCAAGAAGGCTGAGCCACAAAGCCGACTATGAACATTGTCATACGACAGCTATTCGGATTTCACAAGGAGGCGGATTCCATAAACTACTTACTTATTTCGCTGGCCGTACAGATCAATTGTGGTGCATGGCCTCCCTCAGTCGACTCCTGAAACTGGCTCAATTGCTATCTACCGCTTGCTATTTACCTTTCATTTACTGGAAAAAAAGAGCTTTAGTAGAGCTTTGAAAACTCCTTGATAAAGATTTCTTCAATTATGTCGCTTGAGGACATTTCTGAATGTGATAATAAATTGCTTAATAAAGTTGAAGTGTGCTAATTATTGCTAAATAGTGCCAAACTGTGGTAATTAGTATTGAAAAAGGTGTTTAGTGCTGAATTGAGCTGAATGTCACAGAACAGTGCTGAGCATTGCTGAATGTCGCTGAACAGTGCTGAGCATTGCTGAATGTCACTGAACAGTGTTGAGCATTGCTGAAAATCGGTGAACAGTGCTGAATGAAACTGAATTGTACTAAATAGCACTGAATTAAGCTGAACATTTTTAAATGAGACTAAAAATAGCTGAATAAAATTAAACTGTGCTGAATGTTGCTGAATTGAGCTGAATGGTGTCAAATTGTATTGATTAATCCAGAATTAATCTGTTCATTGCTTAATTGAGCTTTTAAGTGTTGAATTGAGCTGTTTAGTGCTGAATTAAACTATTAAGTGCTGAATTGAGCTGTTTAGTGCTGAATTAAGCTTTTTAGTTGTGAATTGAGCTGTTCAATGCTGAATTGAGATGCTTAATGCTGATTCAAACTGAATAATACTTAAGATTGTTGAATGAAGTTGAGTAGTGCTAAATAAAGCTTCATTCAGCTGAATCAATGTAGGCGCCTACCTCAAAAACCAAAGATATATGAACTCAATCAACATGTGTGTTGCTTAAGGCTCCATTAACAAATTAAATTTCACTCCAGAAATAAAACATTCCGCAAATAAAAATAAAAAATCGACAAGCATTAATCATCAGCATCATTAGTACACATCCATTAACCTTAATTGAGTAGCAATAATTGATCTCAATACCTTCAATCTTTATTTTTTTCATTAAGTTTAAAGCATTTTAACAGCAACAACACGATGTAAAGTGCCATAACAAATCTTAAAATGATGAAATCAGAAACAGAGCATTTAAAGCCTTGATTGAATCCTGTAACTGGGTTTTGCTTCTTACACGTCTGAACATATTGTTATAGCAAATTTACGACTCAATAAGTTTTTCTTCCTCTCTATTTCCACATTTTTTTATATCCTTTTTTTTCACCCCCTTCTCAACGGATAACTTGAGTAACTTATGAGATGTTGAGAAATGAACCAAGTACAACTGTCATTTATCATGAGTTCGAGATGAGACGAAGAAGACTTGCAAGTGTATTTAAAGAACATTTTTGGGGGAAATTGATGGAAGTTGAATAAATTATTGAGAAATTTATGGAAATTGACGCATTTTGATGTTGGATTTGTTGAGTTTTAAAATGATATTTAGCTGAATGTTGCTGACAAGACCAAAATTGGGCTAAATACAACAAAACTAATCTTAATAGTGATGAATTAAACTTAAATAGACTCAATCAAGCTCAACATGAATCTTGAGTAAACCTGGATTAAGCTGAATAACCCTGAACTGAACCGAACGCTGCTGAATGAAACTAAGTTGAATTGATAGTGCTGAAAAATTCTGGATGTGTCTAGAAATTGCTGAATAAAGTTGAACTGAGATGGACATTGCTGAACTGAGCTAAATGCTGCTGAACTGAGCTGAACATTGCTGAACTGAGGTGAACATTGCTGAACTGAGCTGAACATTGCTGAACTGAGGTGAACATTGCTGGACTGAGCTGAAAATTGTTGAACAGAACTAAATAGTATCGAATTGGGCTGATTAAGAGTAAATCATAAATAAATTAAGCTGAATAATACTTGCCGTTGTTGATTTGTGCTTAATAACACTGAACAATGCAATAGGAGTTCATCATTGCTGAACATTTCTATGCTGATGAGACTAAAAGTTAACGAATAAAGTTAAAATGTGCAGTATTGAGCCATATAATGCTGAATTGTGCTGATTATTACTGATTTAAGCTGTTTAATGCTAAATTGAGCTGAATAGTACCTAACATTGGTAAGAAAAGCTGAATAGTGCTTAACGTTGTTAGGAGAAACTGACCTGAGCTGAATACGGTATAACTTTACTAATTGGTATTGAACTGTGCTGTTTAGTGCCAAATTAGGCTGAATCAAGGCTGAATATTTCTTAAAGTTATCCAATGAAGTTTAATTGAGCTATTCAGTGCTAAATAAAACTGAATTTTGCTAAATGAAACTGAATTTTGATAAATTGAGCTAAAGTAGTATTGAAAAAAAAACCTTTAGCTATTCAGATCTTTAAGATTCAGAGCTGAGCTAGGGCGAAAATAGTATTGCGTATTGCTGAATAAAGCATAATTTACTCACTTAACCTGAAAATATTTGTGAATAAAACTATTAAAAGCTGAATAAGGAAAATTGTCTTTTTTTAGTAGTTTCCGACGCAAAATTACGATAATCGCTGTCTCATCACAGTAGACGTTGAGCAAAAGGATTACATTTAAAACCTTATTTAAAGCATGATAACCAAAAAGCCATTGTCAAATAATATATAATCATAGTAAACATGAATTATAAAAATGTGAGAAAAGATCAGATAATAAACAGATCTCAAAGATATAACATGGCGCAGCTGAAAATCAGTGATTTGGTGATTCCAATCGACATAAATGCTGTTTCTTTAAAAGAAGAATGGAGAAGATTCAAGAGAGAGATCAATTGTCTGTTTGAAATCTTCGAAATTGAGAAGAAAAGTGATGCAATTAAAATCGCATATCTGAATTTGCTCATAGGACGTGAAGTAGCAGATCTGTATGATCAATTAGAATTGTCTGAAGAGGAGAAAAATTGTTTTCAAAAAGTCATCGATGGTTATGAGAAGTATTTATGTATCAAGTCGAGCATTTATATTCATCGAATGAAGTTCCATCAAGCAACTCAAAATGATAATGAAACATTTGATCAGTTTGTATCCAGAGTGCGTAAATTAGCATCAGATTGTGATTTCAAAGATAAAGAAGAGCAGTTAAGAGACCGAATTGTGATTGGAATGAAAAATTCAAAAATGAGAGAAAAATTAATTTTCGAAAATGAGTTTTCATTGTCTACAGTAATCGAGAAAGTTCGCGTGTATGAACTACAACGCAGTGAAATGAAGAAGTTAGAAGTTTGGAAAGGTTTAAAAATTGATGAAATTATCGACAAGTCTTCAAAAACCAGCAGTCAAATCAAA
The DNA here is from genome assembly GCF_022539635.2 of Chironomus tepperi. NCBI lineage: Eukaryota > Metazoa > Arthropoda > Insecta > Diptera > Chironomidae > Chironomus > Chironomus tepperi. The sequence goes on from NW_027226583.1 coordinate 595,149, forward strand.
AAGTCTTCGAATGTCTTTAAGCCTGCAAGTTGCAATAATGAAGAAAAGAGTTTTTTTGAAAGAAGCAAAGCAGAATGTAAAGAAGGAGGAAAGATTGATGCAATGGTGGGTAAGAATTGTAGAGATGAAGATTTAATTGTCAACTCAATAAGGTATGTGAGTAGTCTGTCATGGTATAAAAGTTTGAAAATCAATGAAAAAATGATAAGGTTTAAACTAGATACAGGAGCACAGATAAGTACAATTACTGAGAGAATATTTCGGAAGTTTGAAGATAATTTTAAAATTTTTCCAAGCCATTTAGAGCTAAGGTCTTATTCAGGTGGAATAATTAAGCCCACTGGTAAAGTGATATTACCAATAACGTTAAAAAATAAGACATATTATGAAGAATTTGAAGTATTAAAAGGTAATTTTGAGCCTATTTTAGGATTAAAATCATGCATGAAGCTGAATTTAATTTCGCGCATAGACGCAGTTAATATTGATAAAAAGCTTTATAATGATAAAGAATTAGTGAAGTTTAAGGAACATTATAAAGACGTATTCGAAGGTTTAGGAAAGTTTAATAAGCCTTTCAAATTATATTTACAACAAAATGCTATTCCATTTGCCGCAGCACCTCGTAGAATTCCATTAAAGTTGAAAGATAAGGTTTTAGATAAATTGAATGAAATGGAAAATCTTGGTGTGATTTCTAAAGTGAATGAACCGCGTGAATGGATTAATAATATAGTTGTTGTTGAAAAAGGCGAGAAAATTCGAGTTTGCATAGATCCGAAGCACTTGAATAATGCCTTGAAAAATTTTCGTTATCCAATTCCTTCGTTAGAAGAATTAAGACAAGACCTGAAAGATGCAGAATATTTTTCTGTATTAGACTTGAAAGATGGGTTTTGGCATATTGAATTGGACGAAGAATCAAAGAAATTATGTAGTTTTAGTACTCCTTTTGGAATGTATCAGTTCAATCGTTTACCATTTGGCATTAAAATAGCTTCGGAAACTTTCCAAAAATACATGTTTGATACCTTCGGAGATTTAAAGGGTGTCAAATTTTATATTGATGATATTATAATTTTTGGAAAGAATATAAAAGAGCATGACTTAAATGTTAAAGCAGTTATGCTAAGAGCCCGTGAAAGAGGCATTAAATTTAATATAAAGAAAGTGCAGTTTACGGATAAATCAGTAAAATTCTTTGGACATATTTTTTCAAAGAATACAGTTAGTATTGATCCAGCTAGAATAGAAACTATTACGGACATTCCAGTTCCGACTAATAAAAATGATGTTCAGAAATTTCTAGGTGTAGTCAATTATATGCGCAATTTCATTCCACAATTGCCGAAATTAACGCATAATATTAGAAATTTATTGAAAAAAGATAGTGAATTTGTTTGGCAAGCTCAACATCAAAATGAATTTGAGAATCTTAAATGCGTCATTAAAGATTCAGCTTGTTGTGCTTCATTTGATGAAAGTTTACCTTTAGAGCTTGAAACTGATGCATCGTCATATGGTTTGGGTGCATGCTTGAGACAAGGAGATAGGATTATTTGTTATGCATCTAGATGCTTGTCAGATATTGAGAAAGAGTATGGTCAAATTGAAAAGGAATTTTTGGCTGTATATTATGGATGTAAGAAGTTTCATGATTATGTGTATGGTCGTCGTGTGGTTGTCAAGTCAGATCATAAGCCACTTGAAAGTATAATGCTAAAAGATCTATCAAAGATAGGTTCGAGAAGGCTACAGAGGTTACGTCTTAAGCTTTACAAGTATGATTTACTTTTAGATTACAAACCAGGTAGTAAGATTCCTATTGCTGATTACTTATCGCGCTATACAAATGGCTATGTTGAAAAAGATTTTGAAGAAAAAGTCATGAAGCAAATGGTTCACACTTTAAGTATTAGTGATGAAAAGTTGGAATTGTATCAGTCAGAAACTAGTAAAGATAGTGAATTAAAGATTCTTGTTGATTATTACAGAAAAGGCTGGCCGTCTGATAAAACGAAGGTTCCAGATAATATTAAGTCTTTTTATAAAATGAGAAATGATATTCAAGTATCTCAAGGATTAGTTTTCTATGAGGATAGGTTGATTGTTCCAAAGTCATTGCGTAAAAGTGTTTTAGCAGATTTACATGAAGGTCACATGGGAATGACAAAGACCATAAAATTTGCTAAAGAGTCTGTATATTGGCCTAGTATGGCACAGAGTATAGAAGATCTTGTTAGTTCTTGTGAGTTATGCAACACGTATGCAAAGTCGAATCAGAAAGAACCAATTATTCAGCACGATATTCCTCCAAGAGCTTTTGAAAAAGTAGGTTGTGATGTCTTAGAATTTAGTGGAAAGAGTTATCTTGTCTTAATTGATTATTTCTCTAAATGGATTTGTTGCAAAATTTTACCGTCCAAGAATTCGAATACTATCATTTCTAAGTGGATAGAAATTTTTGCTGAACATGGTGTACCTAGGGAAATTATAGCTGACAACATGCCTTTCAATTCGAATGAATGTAGAACTTTCGCGAGTGAATGGGATATATTAATCACAACATCTAGTCCACATTACCCTCAGTCAAATGGATTAGCAGAAAAGGCAGTAGGAATTGTTAAAAGCATGATGAAAAAGACAAAAAACGGTGATCAGTTATGTATAGCTTTGATGAATTACAATAACACACCTTTAGGAGATTTAGATTTATCTCCATCACAATTATCACAGAATCGTCGTATGAGAACGAAAATAGTCACAAAAACCGAATCACTAGAACCACGCTTAAATGATGATGTGGTAGAAAAATTTCGAATTAAAAACTTAAAGTCCAAGTTTTATTACAACAGAAATGTTGGTAATGAAAGACAGTTTGATTCAGAAGATAAAGTTTGGGTCCAAAGCCAAAATGGAACTTGGACGAAAGGTAAAATTATTAGAAAACTAGATCAACCAAGATCGTATGAAGTATTACTTAGTAATGGTACTGTTTTGCGGAGAAACTCAAAGTTTCTCAGATTAAACAAGGGTAGCAATACATTAGATTGTGAGGATAGGGAAAGTGTAGGCAGCGATGATGATGATCCACTTTTAGACAGCTTATTTCCATTGCAACTTTCTCAAATCCCAAATGCATCTGCTTCAATCCCTCAACAAAACATCATAAGTCAAAATCAACCTCGAATTCGAAGATCATCGAGAATACCAAGACCACCGCAAAGATATGGACAAACTTAAAAGAGGGAGATGTCAAATAATATATAATCATAGTAAACATGAATTATAAAAATGTGAGAAAAGATCAGATAATAAACAGATCTCAAAGATATAACAGCCATCAGCATAAAATTTTATGTATCTAAAAATACCAATAAAAAAAATTCAAATTTAAAATCAAATTACAACCCAAATATCAACATCATGCATTTGATCTCTCTATGATTTCACACAGCATTAGAACAAAATGATTACATGTAATATCATTTCCAACGATAAAAGTGTCTCGAAAAAAGTAATCAACATTGATAGGAATGCGTGACAAAAAGAAAGAAAAAAAAAATTCTCAATTTCCTCGTACCAAGTTTTGTCGATAATCATCAATTCTTCTTATCCATTGACTCCCCTTTGGCTTCAATCATCCCTTCAAGTGATGAAAAGCAATTTATGAGGACCTTAACACCTTTTCCGAGAAATAAACCAGAAGGAACTTTTGATATCTAATCGAAAAGGTTTATTTTTGCAATCAAATTAAAGCAAACATTTTCATTAATTTTCATTTGGTTAGTGCTGTTCGTTTGAAGCTATATAGCTTTTATCAATCTTGTATATTCTGAGAATGAAACTCGTTCATCTAATAAATTTCAATCCTTAAATACATTTCGATCAAATCATTCATATCAAATTTGATTCGTCTGTAAATGTAAACCGTATTGTAACTTGATGTGACCTTTATAGTCGTATAGTCATAAGCATATAGATTGTCTTAAAGCTATTATTGTACTTTATTTTAGATGATATTTGACATACTTTGTAAAGGATAGAATTGTTCCCGACCGGCACAAGTTTTTCAGAGTCATGTTTGGACCCAAGAGAGAAGGTGACCTATACAAATGTAGAAGCAACGCAGAACTATACCAGCTACATGGAGAGCACAAGCTTCATGGACAAGAAGACTCAAAGTAAACAGGCTCCGATGGACTGGACATGTTATTGGAAGACCTGTAGAAGCTCTTCAATCTTCAATCGTGGATGGTAAGAGAGCTCGTGGTAGACCGAAGAGCTCCTGGAAGAAAGCTGTCGATAGAGACAGCAGTGCATTTGACATCGACAATTAACAGGCAGAAGCCGGCGATAGAACCAGCTTTAGGCGTCATCTGAGGGAGGCCATGGATCACAGTTGATCTGTATGACAAGTATCATCGAAGTAAGTAAGTGCCATATGGCAGCCAATTCACTACCATGAATAATGTGTGCCGAACGGGATTCAGTAGTATTTGCAGCAATATTGGTCAGGTTAAAAGCTTGAAGTCAACTCCTAGTCGACTTCGGGCTATTTTACAAAGGATTTCTACTAGGCAGAGTACGAAGTCGACTAGGACTTTATATGGAAAATCCGAATCGACTATAAGCTCTACTTCCAACTCTGAATCTACTAAGTCAAACTCTGTGAATTTATAAATAAATCATCAACTCCTAGAGCTATTTTCATATCTCTTATTTGAAGTATCCTGAACAGATTTTCAATATTACGACAAGTCTTAAAATACTAAAATTCCTCAGCTGACTCATGAGATATTGTAGAAATGCTTGAGCTATTTCTACTCACATTATCTTTAGATTTATTTTCTCTATTTTTGACTTCCATCCTCACAAACATTTGTTGCTTTACTGACGTAAATATTCAACTGAGGCAGAAATATGTGAATAATCTGAGCAAGCAAGGAAAACTTTATTTTTGGAATAAATTTTAAATCTTCTTGATCTTTAATGATATAAAGGAAAACATTTAACAACGGAACAGATTTTCGGATGTGGAAAAAAACTTTAAAATTTATGCTGAATATTTTGGAAGTTATGTAAAAAAACCGCTTTTTCGACCAGAGGGGCTCTTTTCAAATCAGAGCTCGAATTCGAATTTTCCATACAAAATTCGAGTCGACTTCGAGCTTTGCTCCAAATTCTGGAACAGAAACACAAATATGTATTACCGCCTTAAGATGGAATCTACAAGGGCCATGGTGTCCTGGAGCTTCAAAAACCAACATGGCGCAGCACGGTTCTAAGAGAATGTCAGTAAGATGCTAAAGCGGACAATTTGTACTGTGGAAAGAAGACCATCAAAAGAATCAGATTGAAATCATATTATAGTAGCCTTGACCTTGTAGACCTAGACTAAGTAGGCCTTGACCTGGCTTAGATCTAGTATACTTAAATTTAGTAGACCTAAAATTGGTAGACCTAGACCTAGTATACCTAGACCAAGTAGGCACAAACCTAGGAGACACAGACCTAGTAGACCTAGACCTAGTATGACCTAGGCTCCATATCGGAGCATAGTTTCAATTCATAAGTCGGGGGACCGTATCGTTTTGTACCAAAATCATGAACCAAAATATGTAGTCCATAACAAAATTGTAGACCTGCCCTCCATCCCCCCTAAGTGTTACGCAACCTCCAAACGTTCCTAATAGGATGCTTAAAATTTGATAAATTTGTTCAGTGATTGTCAACCTATTTTATAGCCTGATACACTTGGAACATCAAAAAACTATACTTTTCACCTGAACAATCTCAACGACATATTGCGTCACAAAGATTACCCACATTCTAGTTATTTTAAACTTAAAAAGTTAAAGCTTTGAGCATAATCTCATTAAAAACTTCTTTGGAAATTTAAAACAATTTTTTAATCCGAGAATTTTTGTAAAAACAATAAAAATTCCTTATGAACTTCATTTAAATTGCTGTAGATTGAGCTCATGTCAGATCATAGACAATGATTATGCTATGATAATTCAAAAGAAAATACAGACAATTATTTGTTCTTTCAAGCATCCTACACAACAAAGAGAGTTTTGGAATTAAAAGTTTAATTAGAAATTCTTAATAAATTATCAAGTCAAATTTGCTAATGATTAGAAAATGGAAATTGCTGTCTAATTGAAAAGTAATTGATTTAAACTTTTTTAACTTCCAAGTATCCAGAGGCCAGTTTCTCCTAATTTACCTACACTTGTCTGATCGCTGAAATATATCGCAGAACAGTGGTGGGCAACCTGTGTGCCGCGGTACGCATATGTTCTATGAACCGTATGCATTGTAGGGTTTCGGTCGAGGTTTACCATCAAAGTGTGCCGCGAAAAATAAAAGGTTGCCCACCACTGCCTTCGAGTACGCACCAAGTGTATGTAGATGTATGGACAAAGACAATTGGAGGTGTACTAGTAGGTGTATACGAAGAATCCTGTCCCAGACACAACTTTATAAATCACAAAAACAAACTCAATATTGATTTACCAAATACCAAGAAGATTGCATCTTCCAACGGGATCATAAGGTATTTACCCGAATGATAATCTCTTGTGGCCAATATAAATAGATTGCGGGAAGTAACAAACAGAATAAATAGTTCAATATTTCTTATCCACTTATCGATCTAACGCCAAATTCTTAATACGAAAAGCTAAAATCAATTCCTTTTGTTTGCCATATATTTGAGCATACATAGACTTAGGTTGAGTATAGGAAGAGGTTGGGAAATGGAAAGGATGAAAATGAAAAGTTTTGATTCATAATACTAAGAAAATAGCCACAATCCCTTTCCACACATGAGAAAGGGATCGGAGAGCTAGCTGCTCTCGAGAGTGATTTTGGCCGTTAAAAAAGTTTGAAATTCAAAAATTCAAATTTTTGTTTACATTTTGAAATTTTCATTGTTTTTCAAAATTTGAAGTTCCTGGACATAATTGCTTGTCATATTATTGATCTTTTGTTAGTTTACAGCTCATAGTTATGTATTCAACATGTTATAAGCTTGTAAAATGTCTATAAAATGTTATTTCTTTACAAAATTCGAAATTGGTCAATTTTTGCAAATTTTAGTCTTTTTATCCACAGTTGCTTGTCAAATTACTGATCTTCGGTAAGTTTACAGTTCAAAGTTATGATATTAATATGCTAATTACTTCAAATCCAAGCAGAAAATACTTAAATTTGTGAAAATTCAAATGCACTAAAATAAGAAATCTTAGCAAGCCAAATTTCAAATTTTGCACTAAAATCCCTTCCAAATCAAGAGCACCTAGCAGTAAATTTAATTCCATCATGATTTTGCGATTTATTTTTGCACTGACCGGAAACTTTGCTTCCTACAGCTTTCAATCATTAAAGCAGCATATGTATATGAAAACAATAAGGGATTCAATTGAAAATCGTTGTCGGAAGTCTACAATCAAAAGAAAGAAAAAAAGCTTTAAATGGGATTTTTACGTCAACCTTTGATGTAAACTTGATGTACGCTTTTTGAAAATTAATGGATAAATATTGAGATAAGTCAATCTTTATGACAAAGAGGATACATGGGATCTAAAAGCTGCAGATGATTAAATTCCGAGTGCTCTTTTAAAGACAAGTTCAGCAGGAGCTTTATTAAATTTGAGCCTTTTTTTATACAATGTGTATCTAATGACAGAGATGCATTGGAATGATGGAGAATGTTCTGCAATTCTATTCCTGCACGTCGCTTGAATTTTGATGCTATCATTCCTATATTCATCTTAATTCATTCCTTGAATCAACGTTGCCATCGTTCCTATATTCATCTTATTCCTTGGAATCAACTATGCGCTATCGTTCCTATATTCATCTTGTTCCTTGAATCAACTATGTCGTCGTTCCTATATTCATAATATTCCTTGAATCAGCTATGAATAATTGTGTTACTCATCAATACAATATTGTGCGAAACCTTGTCATGACTACAACAATCTATATGTAATGATTGAATGAATACGGCCTCTGGTTGGAATCGAACTATCGTCCTTGACAAAGGAAAGGTTGTGGATTTTATATCTGCTAGCTAGTCAGTCGGTCAGTGAGTCTTTGTTCTTGCACTTGCTAATTTGTCTAGATATGTTTCGATTCCCGAGATTACCTTTTAATCAAGGAACACAGACTAAGGTCTACAACAGTAGTGGCCAACCTGTGAGCCGAGACACATCGGTGTGAACTCAAGTCAAGCTCAAGCTCAAGTGACCCTCAATTAAAGCCAGGACTGTCGCTTGAAAAAGCTCTGACAGCACTGCTCTAAGAGGTCATCCACCTATTACATGGCCGCACAAATCACCCCAAGGGGGTATCCCTTCTCTTCTTCTCCATGTTATGTAATAAGTGAGCAATCTCATGGGCAGGTCATGTATACAGAAGGCCAAGTGACGCCCCAGTCCTTAAGGTAACTACTTCAGACTTTGTGGATGGCAAGAGATCGCGAGGAAGACCGAAGAATTCCTGGATTGGATGTGTTGAAAAGGACGCTAGAGTCCTTAATATCCCGAACTGGCAGAAGGTTTCGAAGGTTTTGAAGGATAGAGCTGTCTTCAGACATTCCGTACGCGCGGCAATGGGCCCTCGTGCGCCCCAGCCAAGGAAGTAAGTAAGGAAGTAATCTCATAATCTCCAAGTTATTGCTGTTGCATGAACTGAATCCCGGGATAATCCCCCTAATTTTCCACATGTCTTCTATCTATCCATCAACTTACAACGACCGAAACTCAAAAAGTTTCACAAATAGATATTAGCCATATCATTGCCTGTTATGAAAACCCAACAAGGACATCTTTATCGTATTTTTATGTCCAACTGTTAAATTTATTGAAAATGTGTCATGATTGTGATGATTTTCATCTTTTTTATTTTGAGTTAGGTCAGGACATTTACACACATCACCTTCAATTTTTATTGCTGTTCCTTTTTTATTAAATATTATGGACATTTAAAGTACTTTGTTTATTTTTGATTTATGGATAAAGTTTATTATTTGTTATTTCACAGCATGTGATTTTTTATTTGCTTATCCTCAATATGAGACCCCATTATTTGAATTATACAGCCTGTAGTTTTCATTCTCATTAAGAGTCCATTATTGAAATGAAAAGAGAATATCATTGAATAACTGAGATGCATTCATTATTCATATACTTTAAGTAATGATTTATGATTTTATTTTTTTTTCCCATTTTTAAAATAAGCTCAATTGAAAGGCATGAAAGGATGGAATTGAAATTTTCCGATTGTGGAAAGGCTTTAAGTGTTTTTGGAACTGAAAGGCTTTAAAGGAATTTTTTGGATTTTTGTCTTAAAACTCTTACACACAAATCAATTGCTTATTTACTTCCTTGACTAGAGTGCACGAGGGTCCATTGCTGCGCGTAGAGAATGTCTAAAGACAGCTCTATCCTTCGAAACCTTCTGGTCAGGATTAGAATATTAAGGACTCTAGCGTCCCTTTCAACACATTCTCTTACAATCCACAAACTGTGCAGTTATAAAGTCAATTAACCGATCCAAAATACTGCATCATGCCAAAGTCACGGCTGCCTGATTTAGTACCACAATTGGTTTAAATCCGGCAACAGACCGTAATGACATGGTGCAAAATTTAAACCAAATTAGGTACCAAGTCTGTGTCACGTCAATCTGGGGACGGAATCTGAAAAATGGATTTCGATCGATCACTTTAATTTGTGCTTATCAGACTACATACTGAAGAATTTTGTCAAATGAAAATTGGAGGATTGACCCTTAAACCCCCTTACTTCCTCTGTACTAAGGCTGTTGAGACCAGAGTTGGCAGGGCTTCAATGTGGAAGCGCCTCCACTGGAATCCAGACGCCATTTTTTTGGTAGGTGACTTGATTGTGGAGACCTTTTTATGAAATTTTGGCGACCGGAATGCCAAAGTTCTGCCAACTCTGGTTCAAACTTAATTTTGGTACTTAACAACATGAATCTTGATTGTATACCAGAAAAAGGAACACTTTCCAAACAACTTGTTCCAAATGAGAATCGAACCATCATCCTCCGATTTCCAGTCGAAACCTCTTCCCACTAAGCTATCATGGCTATTTTAAGTGCTTGGTAGAATCCCAATTTAAACTATTATTCTGCTCTAAAGGTTTCTAGAAAATGCATAGATCATTACTGCTAATGCGGCTTTACTTGGAATTTGCAAGTTGAAAACTACACAACACAAACTGTTGGTAGTTCTACTGCAATTTAGTAGAATTCCGACATAATCTATTAATCTGCTCTGAGTAGTGTTTTTAGTCGAAGTCATGATGACTTTAACTGACACATACAATGTCTATGTCATATTGATACATGTCACCAATATTCATGTTCTATCGATGACATACATCGTACAAATGCTGGAATGCGTGAATTACTGCGTTTGAAATATGAAGACACTTGCTGAATACAAATACAAAATTGAATGTCGGAGTTCCTGCATGAAATTTTACAAAGATTTATTGAATAAATGTGCTACGTCGCTGTTTTCGCGTCATGGCATTCGCTGTTGACATTCTTACCAGCTTGCAAGATTTCCTTTCTATTAAGTTTTATGACACAGCACTTTAAAGTACTTTAAAGTATTTCATGTTCTATGCTTCTTCGTCAAGCATTTTTGCTTAAAATGGAAAAACATTTTTTGCTTCTTGTCTGCTGTGTGTCAGATGTCAGCTGTCCTTGTAGTGCTTTATTTTTAATAATTCATTTTCATATTTCTTTTGTTTAAATTGCAAACTTCACTCAAGACATAAAACGCGATCGCTGTCTTGTACCTTTAATGAAGCTGTTTTAGAATAATAAGTTGTTGCTTAATTAAAATTATATATTAATAAGCTCAGGTATGCAGCAGTGCATAATCTTCTCAAAGTAGTTTGTGTCTGTGTCAATTAAAAGCCTTATTTACGTTGTAGAACCAGTGTTCATGTCAGTTATTGTTCCAATTATTATTAGTAAGTTACATTATATTTAAGTCCGTTCTAGTAAAAGCCAGTCATGGTGAATCTATAGCACTTGTACTTTCTTAACTAACTGCTTCATTCATTACCCGCTTCTTAATTCTAGATTCCCATCATTAAACTGCTACATATAAGAAGCTGATGTATCTAAACTACCGAAAAAGTAAAGAAGTAACTAGAATGAAATGACTAAGTGAAGATGGAAGAGTAAGTGAAGATGAAGGGGGATTCTAACCCGAATATTCAAATTTAACACCAAATTCCGTGACTTTTATTGTGGAGCTAGCTATCAAGGCACTTCTGATACAATTTATGTAGGAAACCAAAGCTTCTGAAATAGCTTTAAGATTCGAACCCGGAAGTTTAAGTTCATAATCAATTAATCCCTGGGATTCGAACGCGAGAGTTAAAGGTTCAACATTAACATTCGTGACATGTAACTTTCTAAGTGAGCTATTAAGACAGTTCTGGTACAATTAGATAGGAAGCTAAAGTAACTAAACTTTCAAAATATCACCAGGCTGATGTTCGTTTGGATTGGGTTGTCATTTAACAGGGGATACCACGTGAAGGTACACACTTGACAATTGGTCAGCTTCGGAGTCATACTTCGGCTTCCCCAATCCCCCCACAAGGTTGACGGTTGGATTCGAGCCCGGAAGTTCAAGTTCGACACCAACTTTCTCTCCTCGCACTTTGCTAAGTGAGCTATTTTAAAGATCCAGTCGGAGAGATTGATTATTTAAGACAATTGAGTCGATAAGCGATGCAAAGTTATTCTGGTAGATAGTAATACAATAATGGATGCACATTTTCTCTTTTGCGGTCGACCTTATAGATCTTAAAATGCTCGAACTTGATAATAAGTGAAGTCTACACTAACAAAATATGCAGACACGACTAAACCCCACATTCTTCAACACAATGCACATTAATGATGCAATAAGCTTCAACAAACTTCTTGGAAATAGCTTGGAAAACAGTTTGTAAGGCCAGACAATCTGGCTTTCTTAAAAACGATTTCAGTTTAATTCACCGTTATATTTTCTTCGTAACAACATTTTACATTTTAAAATAAGAGTTCGAAATGTCCGAAGAACAAATCTAATGTCGAAGAATTTGAAAATTGAACAGCCACAAAAAAAAAAAAAAGTTTTTAACCTGAAATTCAGTTTAATTCAATATCATCGACTGTTTGTGAAGCTATACATGTTATCTACATAGTAAATAAATATATTTATTTTAATATTATTAAGTTCACCAGAAATTTTATCATTTGACATTTGTATCCAAAAAACAAAATACATTCTACCGAAAAAGCTCGAATTCAATTTGTTGGTTCTAGATTCTCGAGGTAAATTTATCTTGTTGTAGGCTTTTCTAGGGATAGGATTAACATCAAGAGATTGTACAATGAGCTTAAAGATGCTTTGATCAAAATTTGCTTGTCTGCACTTCAGACTTTATTATAAATTATATTAAATTATTGAAGAATATTCAGCACAATGTTGCCATCTGTTCCATGCTTTAAATCCAGCACCAATGATGAGCCTGAAATTCCCAATAAAAGAAAACTTCTCATAACTTTTGATTAAATTTTGTGATAATTTTTCATAATGAATTTCAATGATGATATGCCATGAAACTTTTCAGCATATCATGAATGTAGCATATGGACGAGATTGTTGAGTCATATTAAAATTATATGGAATAATGTTCAGCTAGAATTTTAATTCTCAATTTCCGCAGTTTGTGAAGAATATTTTAAAGCTAATGATGGTGATATTAGGGAGGCATTTGGGTATGATGTCTGGAACTTATCCTGATTTTTGTCTCAGAAAATCCTAGCAAATTGACTATCAATCACCCCGAAGCATCTCTTCTTCCTGAATGCACCCTAGGACAGTGCTAAGCAATCATTTATCTTTCGCGGAACACCTTGGTTGTAAGCCTCGACCAAAACCGCACACAACATCCGGTCACGAAAACAAAAAAATTGGCGTCCCACAGGTTGCCCACGACTACTCTAGGACGTCTGAAATTTTACAAAGAAGGAAGAGCATGGCAGCAGCATAGCAAGAACAAGAAGTGGTTTTAGCCAGAAATTGCGTAGATTTGACAAATTTTCGTGTGAACCAAGAGTGGGCATAAAATCTCAGAAATTATGAATTCTGACTTTTGGGAAGTTACTACGATGTTTCCTAGAACTATCATCATGAAACTTTGGAAAAGTTTATTGCTGTAATTAAGTAGGATTTTTTGGAAAGATGCCTTATTGCTAGATGTGCTAAGGAAAATGTCATTGCTCGAATTAAGTACTTACTTCATTGACTGGGCGTACGTGGGCAGATTCCCGCGTAGAGAGAACGTCTATAACCGGCTCTTTCCTTTGAGAACATTGGCTAGTTCGGAATGTTAGGGACTTTATCGTCCTTTTCCACAAATTCAGTTAATGAATTCTTTGGTCTTCCTCGAAATAGCAGTTCCAAGAACACGACATTCCAAGAAATCAATGTACAGTACTAGGTCGTTCTAGATCAGTGGTAGGCAACGCGTGTGCCTTCCAAAATGTCTGCAAATTCCATAAATCTTTTGCATTGTGCAGTTTCAATGGAGGTATACCACCAGGATGTGCCACGAAAACAAAAGATCGACCATCACTGATCTAGAAATTGCTTAGACAAGGGCCTTGTCTGTCGTAGGTTTTGGCCTTTGCTAGTAAGCCTGAACAGGCAAGGAACATGCTTTTAAGATTCAGAAAGACCACTTTGGTAGCTAAAACCGTTTCCTTTGTCTGTTAGGGATAAATTGGCAAATTTCAATGAAATGAGCTTAAAACAGTCAAAGTGCACCTTCACGTCTTATGATCAACGCGATGACATAGTGGCATCTTAAAGATTGCTACTTGGGATACTTTGGTATTTCCCCATAAAAAGAGGCCTGGATCTCATAGCCTCTTGAAGTACATACGAGATTCCGAGATTCAATTCTCAATTCTATTCTCTTCAATGCTAGGTCTGAAGCCCAGGCTGAGAAACTTGGCGGTATCGGAGGTATTTATATGAATACCGCGGAGTTTCTCAGCCTGGTCTGAAGCTGAATACAGCTTTAATCATGTGCTAATTAACAGCTATCTCATTTGCTTCCCATAACTTTCAAACAATCCCTTTATGTTTGTACAATTACTCGATGTCTGATAATCATCTGTTTAACATATTTTCATCGTATTCAGCAGATGTATAGGAAGCAAAAAAAAGGAGATGAAAGTTTCATTATGGAAATTTTATCGATTTTCGCCCCATCCATATATCCATGATGAATGTTAAGTATTTTTATTTTTATTTTTTCCGTTAGCGGAAGGATTCACATATTTTTTTTTATTATTGTCTTCTTATTACTTCTGATTATTCCTCCGTCTGTTGCGCATCACTGAAGCAAAAAAACCGAAGAAAACACAAGATTTATGGAAGTATTGAAGTGAATGCTTCTGGTTATAAACATAAAAATTGTGAAGTCATATGGATATAGATCATAGAAATTAAATATTTGAATAAGTCTCAATAAAATTGCTTATGCTGCATAAATTATAAGGTCGTAAGTCTGTTGAGGGAATTAATATTGTTTTTAAATTCAATATTAATGCTTCTGTTCCGTAACTTGCTTACTTACTTCGCTGGTCGTAGAAGCATGACTACGTAAGTTACTTACTTCCTTCGCTGGTTTCCGTACAGATCAATTGCGCCATCCATAGGGCTACCCTTAGATGTCTTCTAAAGCTAGCCTTAAACTGGTTCCATCGCTGGATTCCGTCCGTCAATTACCAATATCAGATACTACTATGACAAGCTGAAGACATCTGAGAGAGGGCAATTATCATAATCCCTAGTTGCCGCGTTTATAGCTGATTCCGTCTCAATTTCACCATCAAAAATGAATTTCACCACATCCTTCTGCTTGAGCATTTTAAGGCTTTTGCGATTGTCAAATCATTCAACTCCAACAGAATGAACATTCCTTTCTATCATCCACAACCGAAATACAGCCAATTCATCAAATTTCACATAAGTGATGTTTATAACCCTAATTAAATTTCGAAGGAATTAATATTATATATTGAGTATAATACATGCTCATGCCGAACATTTCAATTAGGTTTGTCAAAAATCATTTATTGTTTACAAAAAATATGGAACAAATAATTTCAAAAATTGCTCGTGTAAGCGTTGTTTTAAAAAAAGTATATTTTAGCATTGATTGTGCTAAGTCGAGTGATTTAGGGGCATTTTGTCTTAGGGATTAGTATTGAATTAGTAAGTAAATGGACAGCAATGTGAATGTAATTCAAATCACTTTGAAACCCATAGAATAAGATCCAGTAGAATCTAAGCCACTTCCAGGTGCAATACACAGATAAGCATGCTAAGATTCATGAGTTAAAGCATAGTTCAGAGGTCGAAGTAGACTTAAAGCTGCTCCGATTCGCAAAAAAACGGTTAAAATTTGCATAGATTTTTTTTTCTGCTGGCACTTGTGAAGTATAACATTTCATACAAATTTCAGTTGGTTCCTATGTTAAGTAACATTTTCGTTGCCAGGTTGAGATGTTTCTATTATTGAACTTACTTTCTTTGCTTGCTGTACAGACCAATTGTGATCCATGGTCTCTCTCAGTCGGTTCCTGAAGCTGGCTCTTTCGCTGGCTACCGCTTGCCAATTACCAATTCCAAGTGTGACACTATATATCATTAAGCACTGGATTATTAAGCTACCTGTTTGAAAAACAGCTTCCAAAAAAAGGCGCTAAGCAACATAATTTAACTCTTCAGCTCTTCAAATTCAATGCTGCTCATTATATGCATCACAGATCAAATGACAATTTACTTATGTTAAACATACAATCAAATATTCAATCATGTATTTCCAGAATTTCTATTAATCACATGTAACCTTCAATAAAATCATATGACTGTAATCGTTGCTAATAGCAAATTTTATATTCTTCTTAAAGGAAGTGTTCTCATGCGTTAAAAATTGAGCTTCCTTTACTTGTTAAATTCATTCCTGAAATTTGAACATTAAAAATTTATTCTTCAACACATTTTTAGCGGAATTTATGAGGAAAGTGTTATTGAATGAGTTGTTGATTGGGTTGTTGATTTGGCTCTTACATCTAGCATAGGAGATGGCTCGGATTTGTTGGATTAGCGCAGTATTGAGTAGCACAATACGATGAGCTGAATGAGAATATGTTGAAACTAGGTGTCATTTGTGTCTTATCGTTGATACGACAATATAGCACTTCCCATGTAGTTCTGTTCTGGAGTTCTATCGACATCCAACCTTTAAATGACATAAATGAATCTATAAATACGATAATTAATGAATTTTTGATTTCAATTCAAAATTTTAACAACTTTTTGAGAGAATTTCTTCAAAATTTTAAAACCGTTTGAAAATTTGAATTTTAAAAAACCGTTAAATGATTGAATTGTTGATTCCCATTGAATAATTAACTGGATGTAATTTATGTGCTTCGCTGTGACGTTAATCTTACTGGATTTTATTTTTTAGGTTAGGAAAGTGACTTGGATCCTTCTAGATCTTGTATTTTGAATTCAGAATTGACAGAAACCTGCTGGATTCTAATTCAAATTTCAACTAGTCTTAATGAAGCCACTACTTTGGTTTGTGTTTAGTTAACCAAAAATTTGGTACGTATCGAGCATTGAAACAATTTGATCAAACCTCCAAATTCCCATGACTATGCCAAATGCGCATTCATGCAACCTTAATGAAGCCATTCCTAACGACTTTTGTTTTTCTTTTCGCTCATGCAATTATTAACATTTACACAAAGCAAATGTTTTTTGAAAACGATCCTCATTATTTGGAATCAAAAATAAAAATCAGAAATGAAAATTTTGTCAAGCATAAGAAGAAGAAAAAAATCAGGCAAAAAAAGTTAATTTTAAGAATATTTTTTTGATGTTCATACTACGACTGTTCTTATTGAAACAGCAAACATTGAAAATTAATTTCTTTTCTTTTCAGGAACGAGTACAAGCTTTTTATGTAAATAATGAGCATGTTTAAACTTTCCGTCAGCCTTTTTTGTAACATTTAAATGTTTAAATGGAATTATTTAAATAATTTTAAAATAATGGGGAATTGAGTTTGATGCTGTTGTGCTGGATTTTTGAGTACTTAACCTAATTTTAATTGTTATTCCTGTTTTTCAGAAACATTAAATTAGAGGAATTTTGATTTTTGAATAGAATCGAGAAAAAAGGTTTAAAGCAGTGATGGGCAACCTGTGTGCCGCGATACCCTATTTTACCGTCATGAACCGTTTGAATCGTGTGACCAGAATTGAACCCAGGTCGTTAGAATAGATTGGCCGACACTCTTACCCAGTGGTTCGCAACCTTTTATTTCTCTAGGCACACCTTGATTATAAGCCTAGAACGAAATCACACACACGGCTTTATGACAATCTCAAGCAATTTTGGTGCCACACTAGTGTGTCGCGGCACAAAGTTTGCCCACCACTGCTCTTAGTACTACGCCACTGTTGCTTTCTCACTCTATATGCAACACCCCTTTAAAGAATAAGATTTATTCATCACATCCAACAGTTCAGCCTACAACAGCACATGTTACATTAAAGACTTTACAAAACTCTCATCCAAAACATGTCACGTTGCTGTGAATACGGAACAGAAACTTTATGAATTTTGTAGCATCAGCCGTAAAAAAAAAGAGATTCACATGAAAATCATCAACCTCTATGAAAAATGAATGCCGGCATGTGGCATAGCTTAAAACCATATTAAATCATTCAATTTTAGTTTTTTTCAAGATTTTTTTTTAGAGGATATAGGAATGACAAAAAAGGATTTGATACAGATTTGATGCTGTGTGCCCGAGAGACACAAATTGTGAAGGTCCTGACAAGGAGCTTTCAAAGCTCCGGAAAGCTCTTTTATTGACATCAAATGGATCTGTTTTTGGGCTGCATCGTGTGGTATCCATATGGCTGCCGTGTTAAGGTGCCTCAAAATGGCATCCATAAAGCATGCTGCCAAATTAAGGCAGCAACCATTTGGTGTCAATAAAATAGCTTTAACGAAGCTTTTAAAGCTTTAACGAAGCTTTCAAAGCTCTTTGACAGAGCTTTTTTCATTTGTGTTGCTCGGGCCATTCCGATAACTTTTCTAAGCCATAGAAACAAATGATTTATTTCGTCCGTACCCAAAAAGTTTTTCCTCTTTTGTTTGTTTGCTGAAAAAAATTCTACCTCAATTTTGAGTTTGCTGTAAAGTTGTACCTTAATGTACCTTAATCTTTTTCAATCCAACGAGTTATCGGATGAGCTTTTTTTTTCTTGTGTACAGCAACCACACCTGTTCATTCTCACGTGATGTTGAATCTTTTGGAATTGTCTGCAAAGACATATCATCGTGTCGTAAAGATAATGTCAGTGGCAAGAGAAATTATTATGAGGAAAAGAAACTTTTTGTAGCTTAGTTTTGTTTGTTTTTGTGAATGAAACGTGTTGCTTGTTGTGCTGTAGCTATTTGGATGATTGTTGGAGCTGAGGTGAGTCGAAATGTTTGAAAAGCGTGTAAAATTTGAGATTTTTGTCTGAGAATGTTGAAGTCTTGCTTCTATGACTTGTAAGAGAATCAAGTAACAAGTCCCGAACGCAGTGGTGGGTAACCTGTGTGCCGCGGTACGCCAGTGTGCCGACAAAATTCCTTGAAACAAATCCCGTGTGCGGTTTTGTTCAAGGGCTAATACCAAGGTGTGCCGTGAGAAACAAAAGGTTGTCCACCACTGCCCTAAGGGAAACCCGAGTGACACAGATAAAAAAGGTTCCGCCAAAGAGCTTTTACACCACGGAGCTTTTAAAGCTCCTCAAAAGCTGTTATTAAAACCAAATGGAAGCCGTGAAAAATAAAAGGTTGTCCACCACTGCCTAACGGGAAACCCGAGCCACACAAATGAAGAAGACTTTGCTAAAGAGCTTTTACACACGAAGCTTTTAAAGCTTTGCTAAAGCTTTTATTAATACCAAATGGAACAATCTTAAATTTGGCGTTCATATGGCTTCAAGAAGGGATTTTGGGAATTTTCACGAGAAGCACTAGAACCTCTAAATACACCTCGGATACACCTCGAACAGCTACCATCAGAGCTACATCTTAATCCACTCATTCTATACTCAATAATCCTATTACCTGTAATCTGTGCTTCATATAAAAATTTCCAAGGAAAATTCTAAAGCTGTAAATGCGCAACGACACACAGTTCCCAAGAAATCTATTCATTCTAACTCCTGCTAAAAAAGTCTTATAATAATAATCATTAAGTATATAGCAAGTACGTAATTTTCTTTAAGTTGGTAATGTTACACGGTCGAGTAAAAATTAAAAACGTGATGGAAAGTTCCATCTTTTATAAAATTTTCATTCATTTCATGCGATGCTGTATGATATTCACTGAAATGTGAAAAAATAAATGACAATCATGGAGTTCCTAGAATTTTATTTATACTGTACTGCTATTTATTATATTAAATTTAATGAAATAACGCTCGAGAAGCTTCTGTTTAATATTAGTTTTATATTAGGTAAGAAATTCTGTTGACACATCTTGAGAAATATTTTATTTTAGCAGGTAAATGTGTAGAGGCTTCAAGTACTTGATGCTTCTGTTGAATTTTGGATATTTAAAGACCTAACCAGAGGCTGTTACATCTTAAATTTAAATGGTATTTATATTTTATTAACGTTGGTGTGAATGACATCAAGAAGGTTGTTGGACATCGTTGGATTCATCAAGAACATATGCAGTCTATTGAGGCTTTGGGATGGTTCAAGAAATCATCGATCACAGGGCCGATTTGCTTTGGACAAACCCAATATTCTATCATATCCTTGGACTGAGTAGACTTGCTTTTTTGGCTTTTAAAGTCAATGGATCCGTTAAGTTCAGACGTTGCATGGTCCAAGAAGGTTGTATGGTTGATGTCCATGGTCCACAATTTGTGTATCGCAAATTACTCAAACCAGCTTGGTGTGAAAGACTAGAAATAGTAAAAAAGTACCCGAATCAGACTTTACTTTCTCTGAAATCGAACCCGAGTCATTAGCTTCGGTTGGCTTATGCTCTTCAACTACGTTATTGCTGCTTTTTCGCTGCCCGTACCTAGAACAAGTGAAAAAGCAATTTCATTCCGTATTAATTTCCCTGGGATTTGAACCGGGGTTGTTAGGATTAGTAGGCTGACACTCTAGCCACTACGGCACTGCTGCCATTTCACTGCACATGCGAAAAACCATCTAAATTCTTTAAGGCATTCCCAGGAATTGAACTCGAGTCATTAGGATGGATTGAACGATACTCTAACTACTAAACCATTGCTGGTTTTTCACTGCTCATGGCTACAACAGCTAAAATGCATCCAAACTCAACTAGAATTTTCTTGGGATTTAAACCCGGGTCGTTTGGATTCGCTGTTCGACGCTCTAACCACTACGCCACTGCTACTTTTTTGTTGCCAATGCGAAAAAGCACCCAAATTCTTCAAGGCATTCCAAGGAATTGAACCTGGGTGGTTAGGATGGATTGAACGTTACTCTAACCACTAAACCACTCCCGCATTAAAATTTCTTTTAAAATGTTAACAAATTGTTCATAAAAGTGGAAAAAAGTACAAACAGCTTATCATCTCCTTTCCAGGAAGCACGTTATTAAATTACGAGAAAAATAAGCAAAACAATTCTGGAAAATCTCTTCACGAGACTTCCCGGTTTCGGTCTCGAGATTTACCAACACAAAGACATTCAATAAATCCTTATAATCAGTAGCAAAACAGCATTACATTAACGTCATATCAATGCACATATATAGAAATTTAAAGATCGATTATTACTATGTTGATGCTCGCATCTGCGTTACTTCAGGATAAAGCATTATTATATTAATATCTGGCATGTCTGAGTTACCATAAATTTAAAAGCTAATTGGCTTAAATTTTAAATGACACGAGGAATCAAATTATCAATAAAAGCTGGATCATGTCACAGCTGCATCATAAAATATGGAGATTATTATATTTAAAAGAATCAATGCGTGTGATGCATTAATGATTGAGACCGAGCAACACAAATGAAGGAGGTGCTGTCATGGAGAGTTCGGAACCAGATTCGAGTTCGGAACCAGATTCGAGTTCGGAACCTGATTCGAGTTTGGAACCAGATTTGAATTCGGAACCAAATTCAAATTCGGAACCAGATTCGAGTTCGAAACCAGATTCGAGTTCGGAACCAGATTCGAGTTCGGAACCAGATTCGAATTCGGAACCAGATTCGAATTCGGAACCAGATTCGAGTTCGGAACCAGATTCGAGTTCGGAACCAGATTCGAGTTCGGAACCAGATTCGAGTTCGGAACCAGATTCGAGTTCGGAACCAGATTCGAATTCGGAACCAGATTCGAGTTCGGAACCAGATTAGAATTCGAACCAGATTCGAGTTCGGAACCAGATTCGAACATGGAACCAGATTCGAATTCGAATCCATTTTCGAACCATGAATCCAGATTCGAATTTAGATTCGGAACCAGATTCGAATTCGGAACCATTCGATAGATTAAAAGGCTCCATTTGGAGCCTTCCTCCTTGTGTTGCTCGGGTAGATAACACGATTATAAAAGCTGTCAAAACGCTAAAAGCCCTTCAAGTCTGTCATAAATAATTTCATATTATCTATTAATAAATCATTTTAAATGCTAATTTTGAATAAGTTTCAAAAGAACCTTGAACACTTTTGTGATAAAAGAAGCTAAATCGAGCCAAAATTCACGCCTTTATACCTAAATTTAATTTTATTATAAAACTTCTTCATTATTTTCATAAATAAACAAATAAATTTCATTAACCAAGTCTGAATCGATGAAGAAGAATTAAAATTTTTTTTTATAGCCTAAGGAACAAGTTTTTCTGACGTGAAGTTCATTGTAATTGGCCTCACAAAAGCATGCTTGCGCATAATTAAAATATTTTCATTGTTAAATTCAACAAGAATGTTCAAAAATTCCTGTTGAGCATGAAAGGCTATACACCCACAAGCACATACAACAGACGGAATTAATTAATGTTCACAATTTTTTTTATTTGTGACACATCAGCATGCACATGCTGCTTACATTTATCTTTAAAAAATTCCCTTCAAGGTGCTGTGTCATGCTGAAAATGCTAAATTTTCCAATACCGCACATGAGACACAAGATGAAATAGGAAAATCATGCTTAATAATTTTTTTAAGGTATCTTGTGAGGACGTGACATGATTTTGGAAGTAGTTTCGTCCTAATCCTATGAAGCACATGTCAGGATCCTTTATTTGTTGATGAAATTTTAATAGCTTTTTACATTTTATCGGATTTTGTGAATAAAAATTGTAAATTTGATTAGCTAGGACAGTGCTGCATAAACTGTGTGTCGCGGCACAACAAAACTGCTATAAACCGCATGTCGTGTGCCGTTCCAATGTGACTTACTACCAAAATGTACCTTTCTCCAAAAAAGTTTGACCAGCACTGAATTAGGACACAATTCCTGGTATGTTGATTGAAAATCTGATGAATTTGAATACTTAATTCTCTTGTGGGTTATCATGTGCTGTTTTTGGATGCTCACAATGTTTACTTTATGCATAAAATTTGAGATTTTTGAGAAATTTTGTTTGTAATGTATAATAATCAGCTGTGAGGCTCGACAGATGAATAAAACACGAGTTTCTGACATTTTCAGATTGATGTTTTTGGCACAAACATCAACTTTGAGTTATGTATTTGATTAGAAGATTTTGTTGAAGAAAAACTTGAGGAAAACAAGACTTACGTGATTATTTACGCCAACTTCTTGTTTGTTTATGCCAAGTTCTTGATTATTTACGTAAATTTTAGGTTTATCTAAGCTGACTTCACGTTTTTAGACGCCAACTTCATGTTTATGAATGCAAAATCCACGTTTATTGAAGCTATCTATTATTTAAGTCAACTTTATACCTTTTTTGAAGCCAACTTCACCGTTAATGTATTGCAACTTCATGTTCACCTTTTTAAGCCAACTTCACCTTTATTGAAGCCAACTTCACCTTTATTGAAGCCAACTTCACCTTTATTGAAGCCAACTTCATCTTTATTGAAGCCAACTTCACCTTTATTGAAGCCAACTTCATCTTTATTGAAGCCAACTTCACCTTTATTGAAGCCAACTTCACCTTTATTGAAGCCAACTTCACCTTTATTGCAGCCAACTTCACCTTTATTGCAGCCAACTTCACCTTTATTGGAGCCAACTTCATCTTTATTGGAGCCAACTTCATCTTTATTGGAGCCAACTTCACGTTCATTACAGTCAACTTTACAGTTGTTTACAGCAATTCCACCAAGTTAAACGACATCTTCATCAGTTCATAGCTAATTTAACATCCACATCCTCACATATTCTCTCATTCCTTCATCCACAAATTGCAAATTTACGATTCAAGTCACTGAAATCTCCCAAATATCCATAAAATTATTGTTACTATCCAAACATTGAGCCACAAATATTCAATAAAAATAAATTTTTTCATCTCATAATTTCTTTGTCAAACATCAAAGCATGCTACGGTTACGATAATACTTTAAGCATGCCTATAAATACTTACACAAAGATGAAAAAATGATTATTTGCATTTGGATTTTCATAAATTTTGTTTTTTTCCTTCGTATGAGCTTGTAATAACAATGCATGAACTTCATCGTCATAATTTCTTCTTACACGTTGCTCAGAAAGTGAAAAAGTCACGCAAAATACAAATAAAATTGTAACTTATCGTAGGTTTTATATCCCACACAGTATTTCTAATGATTTAAATTCATTGCGGACTTCAAAAGGCACAGGAAATTCATTTTGGAATAGAGATTTTCAGAATCAGTGCCAGACGTACGCAACACTCGGTATCGGTACCGAAAAACTCTAATCTATAATGAAATTTTTCTGGGGGGCGGTTGAGGAATTAGATCAAAGGTAAAATTGCGGTAAAAGTATATTCATAAAAATTCCTTGAACAGTGCTATTTTCATATTTTTAAGCATATTTATGCCTTTATTACAAATTCTCATTTCGGGGAATCAATTTTGAATTTAGAAACATTCCTAAACGACACATCGTGACGATGACATTGGAAATGCATTTGTGATGACGTCAAATGATGGGTATTAGAATTCCAAACGGAGGGAAAAGCTTCTATTTGATGTTTCCCGAGTGACACAAAATTGAGTGACGTAAAACCGAGCGATATAAGCCTGAACGACACAAACCTGAGCGATATAACATTTGAGTGACAATAACCTGAGTGACACACAAACCTGAGTGACGTAAAATCTAACAACACAAACCTGAGCGACACAAACCTGAGTGACACAAACCTGAGTGACACAAACCTGAGTGACACAAACCTGAGCGACACAAACCTGAGCGACACAAACCTGAGCGACACAAACCTGAGCAACACAAACCTGAGCGACACAAACCTGAGCGACACAAACCTGAGCGACACAAAACCTGAGACATAAACCTGAACGACACAAAACCTGAGAACATAAACCTGAGCGACACAAACCTGAGCGACACAAACCTGAGCGTCACAAACCTGAGCAACACAAACCTGAGCGACACAAACCTGAGCGTCACAAACCTGAGCAACACAATAAGGCGAGCTACATTTTCATCCGTAAAACCTGGTCAAAAGCCAACTTCATCGTCCCATCAGGCAACCTCGCGTCTAACCTTTAATAAGACAGCTTAGCGATTCCTAAGTGAACACGGTGTGCTGTTCGGGAAACAAAAAGGTTCCACCACAGAGCTTTTAAAGCTCTTTTATTAACACCAAATGAATTATGCATCTGTTCGGCAGTCATATGGATGTCACATGGAATTAGCTTTGATAGTTAAGGCAGTGGTGAGCAACCTGTGTGTCGCGGCATCATTGGTCCTCAAAAATACTTTAAAACGCCATAAGTTTTGTGTTGTGCGCGATTTTGGTCGAGGTTTTACACCAAGGTTTGCCGCAAAAAATAAAAGGTAGCCCACGACTGAGTTAATGAAAGGAATTTTTAAAGCATTCCTTCTTTGTGTTGCTCGGGATAGTTATATTCATGACGGAGACTTGAAAGCTCCATAGTAGAGCTTTATATCCTTGTGTAGCTCGGAGTTTAATCGAAACTGTTCAATACCTAATGATGTCAATAAAAAGGAAAATTACAGCAATTTTAAAATGGAATTGCGTTCTACATATTTTAAAATCAGATTCCTTAATAAGCTTTTCAATGACAAATGAAATTTAACAATTTTTATCAGCCCACAAATAAATATACAGCTTACCTATTCTCATAACAAAAACACAGCAATTAAATTTATTGAATGAAAAAAAGCTTCAAAACTAATTTGTGCCAAAAATACAGCATAATCTCAATGACGGTAAGGCAATTCAAAATATGTATAAATTATTCCGTTTGTAGAGTAGATTCTGTTAAAGGAATCTGACCTCTTTTTTTTCATTAATATCCTTTTAAAATGCTTCGAGCGAGACAACATTTATAAATAAAAACGGAAACACCGGAAAGTAAAAATTAGTTAAATTAACCGAATTAATTTGCTAAAAAAAAAGTAAATACGTTTTAAATGGAAGAGCTTTTTGTGATAAATATGGAGCTTTTATCTGAGGGGTTTAGTCAAGGGGGAATAAAGTAGGTCAGAGTGTATGACTTACTTGCTTAGTTCGCTGACCTTACAGATCAACTGTGATTTATGGCCTTCCTTAGATGTCACCGGAAGCTAGCTATCGCTTTCCAATTTCCAATAAAGTACTGTCTTTGTGAATAGCTTCCTTTCATAAATTATTTAGCCGTCCTTGTGATCCAAATTGTATGAGGTTAGTCAAAATATATCAAAGATTGTCAGAAACTCATCAGAGTGTCACTCCGTAAGTAGGGCGAATTCGTATTTTTCCGACGCTTGTACTTTTCAGCCTTGCTGCTGAACTTGACAAAGCCTAAAATTAAAATTTACGTTATAAATTTTTAAAATTTTCCTTTTGAAGGTTCGGGTCAAAAAAAATTGTTTTTTTGAATTTCATTTAGCACTTTTTTGCATGAAAATACATTAGCTTTTTGGAAAAAATCAAAATAGTCCAAAAGAACCCCAATAGTCGTTTTTGAGAAATGTCACGATCTGATTTCCAAGAGTTACTATTTTAAGATGTCCTTGACCACTCATATATGTAACGCTCTTAGAAGGGTCGAAATTTGGTCAAAAAGTTGATTTTTCATGTTACGTCATAAATGAACAACTCCTAACAATAAATTCCTTTCAAATTTATTTTTCCAGCTTATTTAACGGAATTAATTAATTTAAATTCTAACGTATTATTGCAATTCAAATTGTAAAACCTAACAAATTTCTCGAATTACATAGTTGTAGCCCCCTTTTTCAGAAAGGTCTCAAAGGACTGTATCCTTTACATTGATGTTTAAATATTATTGAGTCACCCTGGCTCGGTGGCGGAATGGTTTAGTGGTTCAGTACCTATCTATAGTATTACCGACTCATCGATCATGGGTTCGAGACTCGGCAGGATAAATTATTCTTTTTAGAATCACGTGAATTGGAAACCTTCCATTTTGAGCAACAAATACTAATTTTATGAAAGTAGTGATTCTGATCTTGCTATAAACAGTGAAAGCAGTGATCTGACGCACCCTCATTTGTTAAAATAGTGTCTACCTTGTGGTAAGCATACCTTGGTGGTAATACTCGGCCAAAACCGCACACAAGATAAGTGGCTTTTCAAAAATTTGCGTCATTCTAATGTGCCGCGGCAAACAAATTGCCCACCACTGCGTTACCACAATCAATATCAGTTAAACTAAGCCTATCTACAGATCTAAATCTCCCAATCATCTGAATAGCAAATGATTTTTTCAATTAAGGAACCAAAAAAGTTCTATCCACAATTTTTAATTTGTTGTAATGACCAACGCTCTCGCTTCCATTTCAAATTTACGATTATGTGACCAAAAAATCTAGAACAGACTGTGAATCATTGTACAATTTCAATGTTCTCATGTTACATGCTACATTTTGTGTCCTTTTTCTAAAAATGATATAAATGTTTTTGTATCATACATTATATCCCTATATGTGACTGTTCATTCCAGGAAAATGAGCTTAAAGTGAGATGGATGGATACATCAGAAAAAGGATGTGAATCTGTGAATGCAGACATTTTCTAGCATTTTAAAGATTTATTTAGGATTTATATGGAGTTGTGAGAATCAGGAATTAAGTCATACTACAGAATGACAAGCACAGACATTATTTGAGACTTTAAGTGCCACTTTAAGGTATTATACTTCTTGCTGCTTACTCTTGCTTCTGTAAATTTCAGCAAAAGTCGGTCATTAGCATTACAATCTGTAGTCTAATTGTTAAGCTGCTACCCTTCAGACAAGCTTGTTCGGGTACCTCATAATAGCTCATTTAAAGCATTATTCCTCATTAGAATTCTACCTGGACAGTCCTTTAACCCCTTTAACAGTTGAATTGTTACACGAAATGAAAAACTTTTTGAGCATCTTCTTACCACATGTTTTGGGTTGCTGAACATTTCATTAAAGTCAGTGGTGGGCAACCTTTTGTTTTTTGCGGAACTGCTTGTTGGTAAGGGTCGATCTAAACCGCACATTTTGTACGGTTCTAAGCATTTCTTCACTAGTGTGCCGTGACACACAGGTTGTTCACCACTGATTTTAAGTGAACTGCTTGATGGTAAGGCTCGATCTAAACCGCACATTTTGTACGGTTCTAAGACTTTCTTCACTAGTGTGCCGTGACACACAGGTTGTTCACCCCTGATTTTAAGTGAACTGCTTGATGGTAAGGCTCGATCTAAACCGCACATTTTGTACGGTTCTAAGCATTTCTTCACTAGTGTGCCGTGACACACAGGTTGTCCACCCCTGATTTTAAGTGATGCATGTGTGCTTCTAAGGACGTTCAGGAATGATTTATTATCAACACCACATACCAAATATTTTTTTATTAACTTCACGTTCCTTTTGAACCTATTCAAAATCATTCAGTGATGAAACTTTTGGTGTAAATTATAGGCATCAGCAGCATGCGATAGAGCTTAGTTGATGTGCTTTTGCCATGATTGCGCAAGAAATTTTAAACATTGCAGTCAATCATCTGTTCTTTATTGAACTTCTGGGAAGGAACAATTTTTTATCTTCGAATAAGGCATGATCTGAATTTTTATGTCAAAATATGTATGTAGGGTCTGGAAATGTTGATGTAACATGAAATGTACAATTCTGAATAACGGATACTGAGAAGGACTCGAACCCACGTTCTAGGATTTGCGGTTGCATGCTGGGCTATCGAGGGATATTCGATGAAATTGTAAAGTGCCATTTAGAGGCTATACAAACTCTGTATCATCCTTAATGCTGCACTTCCAATGATATACCGATTGATTGACCATTAAAGCAATCCAGTTCCAACAGAAATGAACGATTTGAGTCCATTATAATCCTTTTATTAAAGCTTAACCAATAATCTGAGAATTTTTATTGAAATCTCCAACAAATCCCATCGAATAACTGTATAGATCACAATCATGACTTTTACCTGCTACTCATTAATATCCATTAATTAAATCATGATTAAAATTACGTGGGTTTGGCATTAAGACTAATCAATGTAAATTTATGACTTTCATTCTGTGTTTAATTACTATCTGATTTCTATTTTTATTTGCTTTGGATATTAGATGGATACAATTTTATGGTTTCTTTGTTTGGACGTCATATGCTTGTGGTTTTTTAAGGTCACTGTCTAGTAATTATACATCTTTATTGTTTATATAGACCTAAGAGCCGGTTTTGAGATTTTTTTCAATAAAATTCTGGTAAATTGAAGAATTCTGCACAAAGGGAGTTGGGAACTGACCACTATCAGCATATCCATAGCTAAAAACAGAGCATGTAATTGATTCGATTCTATACAATTACTGCCTGTTTCTCTACGGAGGCTATGAGCCGCCTTTCCTGTGCATATGAGTTGAAAAAAGGACATGTAACAAAATTTCCAATTCCTGGTCTCGAACCCATGATCACTGAGTCCATATGCAATAATTAATTCCGGAAGAACGAAAACATTCCACCGTCGAGCCTCTTCGACTCACAAGCGACTCAGAAGAAACATACAATATCCCATAAAATGCATCTAATTACAATTTATGAGCCAAAAGTACACACAGATCGATTTGTATGACTGTGACTGTGACTGTGACTGTGAGACTGTGACTGTGAGACTGTGACTGTGAGACTGTGACTGTGAGACTGTGACTGTGAGACTGTGACTGTGAGACTGTGACTGTGAGACTGTGACTGTGAGACTGTGACTGTGATTGTGTGTGTCAGAGTCACGTCAATCTGGTGCCAAATTTTAGATCGATTAGCACTTGAGCCAATTATACAGTGCTGTCCAAATTATGATTTGTGCCACGACATGCTGTTCACTGATGAGACGTAAAACAAGCTCATGTATGCCGTCTACATTAAAAGTGTGGCGTAGCTCAAAAAAGTTTATGCAACATTGACATAGATGATTGACATCCTAAAGCATTGATGGGCAACCTGTGTGGCACGACACATTAGGAGACCGTAAATCGTGTACAGATACAGTCGTGGCTTAATATCAAAATATGACACAGCACAAAAAAGGTTCCTCACTGTCCTAATCTCTCCAAAATATCAGCTTTTACACTTCTTTAAATCTTTTATTGATAAGTACGGTATGCATGTCCATATCCACATTATTGACCTGTCTTCATGAGTAAACTTTTTACGCCCAATGAAGCATAAGACTCATCAGCTTCAATCTCTATTCTCTTAATTTGTTACAAAAATCAACATCAACAATACAGTCCAAAATAAATCAATCGTAAATAAAGAAGCAACAATGAAAATCTCATCCTTCAATTCACACATTAAGAGTTGGTGATATAGATAAAAAGTGAAATTTTCTCTCAGCACATTGACACATGCCGGTGTGATAAGCATCGAAGTCCTTTTTTTTGGGACATGAAGAGAGGAACTTCCTTTTTTGAGAGAGAGAAGCTTGAATTTGCCTTACGTAATACGTAGAAGATTTAAAAGAGAGTCAAACTCTGAGAAATATTTCAATCTGATATGACTTTTCACTTTCATCCATCAGAAGGAGATGTCAAAAGCAATTCATTCCTTTATGCTTCATGGGAATTTGTTTTATAGATTATTTATTGTTGGATATCTTTTTTTTATTGATGAATGGTCTTGAAGAATTGACTTTAAATTCTATGAATTTTGTATGACTTGTTTATGTACAGCAGATGGCATGAAGGTCATGAAGGATGAATTTAGCTGGAAAAGATCATAAAAAAGATTTTTAAATTTTTTTTAAAAAACCGTTACAAAAATTTAAAAAATTGAAGTTCAGTTGTGGTCTATAAAGCATGATGCATGAATTTGGGTCATGAAGCTCATGAAAAAAGGGTTTTAAATTTTTGAATTCTACAAAACCGTTACAAATTTTTTTATAAAAAATTGCTCGGAGTGACAATCGAACTCATGACTTCCTAGTTCAGTTTTTCCATGAAGTATGAAGCATGAAGCTGGCAATGAAGCTCATGAAGCATTTTAAATTTTGAATCCAAAAAAAATTTTAAAAAAAATTGCTCATGAAAATGAATCATTAATTTGGGTCAGCATTTTAAATTTTGAATTCTAAAAAACCGTTACAAATTTCGGAGCGAGAAAAAATTTCCCAGCTTGAAATCTTGGTAGCAATTCTAAAAAACCGTTACAAAAATTTGAAAAAATTGCAAGAAGCATGAATCGAACATGATCTTAGTTCATGGACAACCTTTTTTCCCGAAGCCCAAAACCTTTCATGGCGGCACACTATCGCACCACGACATACAGATTGCCCACCACTGTCTTAGTCATTCACCTAGTGCTTCATCTAATTGGCTACAGAGTCATCTGAATACACATTCTCAATTTCAATAAAATTCATCATTCCATTCATGATTTAGGCCTTGATTGTCATGTTCATGCTTAGTATTCATTCTGTCACATGCTTTATGCACTTTTCATCGATAAAATTCAACATATATCAAGCCTTATGCCACATGTGTCTATCTGCAGATACGGCAGTTAGATGAATTATTCTTTTTTTGTCATTTTTGATTCCAGTTCCAGTTCTAGAATCACGTTCGTAACAGATTTCTCAGATGATGTTCCTCCATTGTAAAGTTCAACCAAAGAACTTTTGTTTAAGATGTATTAGCGCAGACTATAAAATGCTTTCACAAAAAGCAAATTGCTTACAAAGATTGCCGGATTACATATTCTAGGAAATGAGACGATAACTAATGGATTCCATCAAAGTGCTTCTTACTGTAGTTTAAAATTAATGATTCTTACCTCCGGACAATTTCTCATTCTTATGGATATTCTGATTAAAGCTTTAGGAACGAAGATGTTTGTCTAGATCAGATAAAATTTGAATCAGTAAATGCTGTGAGCATTAAATCTTAAGCAGGGTTATTATTAGTGATTTAACTAGAACTAGAGAGTAGTTCCGGATCATAAATTTCCTAGCAAGACGTGAGTTCGATTCCCATACTCAATTCATACCAAAAAGTGCTTACATACCACTTGAACCATTAATCCTTGCCAAATATATCCATAAGTAACACATGTTTGCGATCAAACATGACTTTCTACATATATGCACAAATGTCAATTCCGTTTTTTTGGCTAGACACAGTCTGTGATGTTGTCGATTAAATAAGAAATACACAAATCGAATTGTGATGATTGGCATGTCTTCATTCATGTCTTACAATCCAATTGCATAAAAACGAACAATTTCCAAAGAATCCATTAACGATTGTTCCTTTTTCATGAATGATCATTGGTAGCAATAATGCTGATGTAATAATATAAAGGCTTACTGTAGTAAGAAAAATTGAAACAATTGGATATTTCCATCCCACTTCCATTGAGAGCTTTAAAGACACATCTTTCCTTCGATCAATAGTCTTAAAGTTGTTCTTTTGGATATATTCTTCATTTTTGCTTCTGTTTGGTCCTGATTCAGCATCGCAGGTGCTGAATATGGTGTCTCTTATATGCATCCATTTACTGTCAATTGTGATGACATTGCAAATTTGAGATTCTGTCATTAAATGTGGAGACGAATTCGGATCTGACTACTGTAGATTTTTGATAAGTGAGGCTAATCCAGTGTTGGGCAACCTTTAATTTTTCGTGGCACATTTTGATAAGCAACAAACAAAACCGCATGCGAGATATGGTTATTGGAATTTCCAGGTTGCATACTAATCCTTTTGAACATCATCCCTCTGAAAACGCTGTCGAGAATAACCCAAAATATGAATTTTGAAGAGAAGCTTTTAAAAGCAATTCCAATTTTGAACCAACCCTCCCCACCCCACCACACTTCACTCATATTTCTAATTCGTAGATCCTTTCTCTGAATTTTTAAAATACATAATATATTTTTCAGCTGAGTTGGTAGGAGTCCAATGTAGAGGCGCCTCCAAAAAATGGAGTTGACTCCAATGGAATCCGGACTTTTTGGACTATTGATGTCCGGACTGCTAAAGTCCTATCATTTCTGTTTTAATGAGTTCAAGCACAGTTGCATGGTCCAGGGTGTACCAATGCAATGTACCTAGCCATAATCCCAATCGACACACATTCAAGTTTTGCCATCAAGACGACGAAGTGGCAGTATACTTAGAACTGAACCAATTGGCAAATTTGGTTGTTTTCACCAAAGTGGCTGCCACTTGGCTCTAATTGTACTCTCGCCTAGTCGCCGTGGTGGAAATATTGTGCCGATCGGGAATTTGTGTATCAAGAATACAGGAATTGAAATAATGTGACTAGAAATAGCGAAAAAGCATCGAATTCCGACTATACATTCCTGGGATCGAACCCGGGTCGTTAGAGCCAGTTGTCCGACGCTCTAACCACTACGCCACTGCTGCTAACCCTAACATACTAAGAGCATGTTTACATTATTGTGCGTACTCAAAGCATTCTTTTTTCATACAAATGTGCTCAAAATAGTGTTTATACCCAGTGTATACCCTATGTCTGTTAAGGTAACCTCTGCAATCAAATTGACAATCACTTTATTTTACATGAAAAGCTTTAATTTAGTTTGGATTAAAAAGTCCTTTATTTCTTTCTAAAATGATCTCTAAAATTACCTTGTTCCTTGTTCAGTTCATCCATAAAATTGTATATCCACTTCGTTATCAACACAGACCACATTTTTTTTTTTTTTTTTTGACAAAATATTATTTAATTTTATGACAATAAATTGAGTTAACCGTTGGGCTTATGCTTAATATGACAATGAATTATATTATTAATAATTCTTTCAAGCACAAGACACAAAAAAAGGGTCAGTTTAGTCATTTCTTTTTGTCATCCTTCCGAATATTATCTTTAATGTTCGCAAAAAAAATGCCATTTCCTACTTTATCTCTGTAAATATTTATGAGGACATGCTGAAAAAAAAAAGTTAATTATGAAATTTAAATTTTTGTTCATTTTTTCTCCTTTGATGTTAAGTTTTTGTGACTTGTTCTGAAGTTTATGGCAATCTTTTTGTTTATTTGTTGTTGTTGTTGCTGCTGGTCGAGTCCAATGGGAAGGACAATTAAATTACTTGATTATGGAATTTTAATTGAAATAATAAATTGGAATGTGGGAACCAATTAAGATATCTTGAAATGTTGTACAAATGGCAATTTAATATAATTATGTGATACGCCATAGTGGCAGGAGCATTCCTAAAAGGTAAGGCGGCCATCTGCTGTATTTTTGACGGAATGTTGCTGTACTTTTCAATCTAGCTGCTGTGTCCCGACAAAGCCTCAAAATGTCTCGATTTTTCCTCAAATCGAACTTAAAATAATCCAAAATAACCCCAAAAGTGCCAAACTTAGAAATGTTCCGATTTTTTCCAAAAGTGTCCCGATTGCAAAAATTCTCTGAACACCCTACTAAAAGAAGGAGAAGGATGGAGTCTGCATGAATTGCAGAAGTCGAATGAAATTAAAGGGAGGTTTGGGATTTTTTTCGAAAAACCTTAAAAAATTGAAGAATTATTTCCCTTTTATTTAATCCTCAATCCAGGGGCGTAGTCAGGAAGGCCATTTGGAACACGGACCCTTCTCTGAGAATTAAAAAACCGTTATTTTGTAACATTTATTTTTTTTTTAATTTCAAAAATTAACGGTCCGGCTCCCTCTCGAAAAATTTTCTGGCTACGGCCTGCCTCAATCTTCATTTTGGTGTCTGCATTTTGGTGTCTGAGCCGAATGGAATCTGGAGTAACGATCCATATTAACTTATATAGACGAATCTGTCAATGAGAAAACAAAACCTCTGTGACGGAATGGTTATGCAACAGACTTGTATCAGATCTGTATCAGTCTTTTCTGTGTGTGTGGGCTCGACTCCCACCAGAGACAATCTGATGTCTTACTTACTTACTGGAATAATGCTCTGATGTGGAGTCTCGGATTCTACTAAACGCATTCCATATGGCCTAAAAATCGCCTTCTATCTGACAAGTGAGATGACTTAGCATAGTAGAATCTAGGGTATCGAGCCTTTTATAGGCAAATCTGTCAGTGCAAGAGCAAAGCCTATATAGTCAAGTGGCTAAGGAACAGACCGAATTTTTAAAATTCCTCTTCTGTGATTACGTGAGTTCAATTCCCACCAGAGCTACCCGATCTCCCAATCTTTATACATAATCCTATAGAGTATTGTCGATATGACAACGATTAGCACAATGTTCAGCTCATTACAGCAATATCCGGAAATTTCCACAGCAATCTTATTTATCATGAGAGTTGCTGCATGATTAACATATGAGAATGTCTAGAAATGAATATGATGAAAAATGAAGCCTTTTAAGCTTTTGTGTAATTCAATCATTTCCATTTACTACGAACTCATTATCCATTCCATCTCAAGTTCCTGGACTTTATACGAAAAATAAAGTTTAAAATATCATGAAAAATATTTTTTTACAAACTCAGAGTTCACGGATGGTTGGATGTCAAGTTGATGTATGCAGACGAACATTCAATACATGGATAATAAACAGCTTCCTCTCCTTCCTCTCTTGAAAACTTCCACCAGCATAAATATACATGGTTGTAAATATTGATTTGATTGTCGAATATATGTTGCGGCAAATTGAAAAAATCTAAAATTCAAAACATGTGAAATAATATCTATGGCACCACCGTGAGATTTAAAATACGAAAGAACTTTGTAGCTTCGTCGCATGAAATAATAAGAAATTGCTGTAAAAATTAATTTATTTATGCTTCACAATGGAACAATTTATGATATTGAGATACTTTTCTTCCCCCCTTTTTT
The DNA here is from genome assembly GCF_022539635.2 of Chironomus tepperi. Lineage (NCBI taxonomy): Eukaryota > Metazoa > Arthropoda > Insecta > Diptera > Chironomidae > Chironomus > Chironomus tepperi. The sequence continues at coordinate 630,778 of NW_027226583.1, forward strand.
TTAAGTTATTCTTGTTTTTTTGAATGTTTAATGCTATTAAACTGAGTAGGAAGAAGATTCATAGAGAAAAAAGATAAATCTGTTGGTTTTGGCAGACATGGAGGTGTTAGGGGGTGTAGACAGGGATATAGACAGGAGAGGCAGAAAGGATGTAGAGAGGGTATGGATAGGGGTGCAGATAGGGTGAAGACAGGGTATGGATAGGGGTGGAGACAAGGGTGGAACAGGGTGTAGACCGGAAAAAGGCAGTTGTGTAGATAGGGTGTAAAAAGGGGGATTTTGGGTCATACTTGGTTTCGGAGGAAAATTTCTTCAATTTTGTTATGATTTTTTGAAAAAAAATGTCTAAAAAAAAAGTATTAAAAAATAACGGTCAAATGAAATTCAAATTCCAACGAACTAAAAACACGTGTGTTTTTGCGCTTAAAATTTTAAAATCGTTAATTAAAGTATTAAATCATGTTTATAAGCTACTAAACCCATCGATAAGCTAGTAACTCGATGGCACTGAGCTAATCCTCAAAATCCGTGACCCTTACAGTATCTGGTTGCTGGGATCTCGCCACTCGGGCCCAACTCAAGCCAGTCAATCTAAGAAAGCAATTTTAAGCATCATTTTTATCCCTCTACTTCCACCCCTGACTCTTTAAAAGCTTATCCTTCATGATAACCTACTTCTACTTTAATCATAACAATAAACAATAAGAAGAAAATTGACAAAAAGTCTCAAGATTTTTACGGATGAAATAATATTTTCGTAAATAAAAATCTGCGGTTCCATTTTTCAACAAGATTTAATGTCTGCATCACACAATAATGAAACACTCCGACTGGAAGTGATGAGAGCCCTTTTTGTAAGCATTTTAATTGTGAAAAAGAAATGAAAATGTGATAATGCTTGGTTTGTGGAAATGAACAATTCTCATTGTGATGAAGACTTTTTAGAAAATTTATTAATAGAAGATGAATTTTTGTACACTTTTTGAGGGGGAAGTAGAAGACAAATAGAAGAATTCATTTGTGTTTAGCTGCAAAAAAGTAGGACTGAAAATTCTTGTTTAAGTTGAATTTTAATTAAAATTTTTTTCGTGTTGATAATTCGAGTTATAGGATGTTCAATTTTAGGCATAATCTTATTATATCCAGGCGCCGGTTAATTAACTTATCAGGGATACTCTAACTTACCCTCCCGGGTAGGTAGGTCTATCCTAGGGTAACCCACTTAATCTACCAACGCAACCCCATGTTACCTTACTTCACACAGTCCTTGCTGTCCTACATTTGCTTGTTCCTTCCGTTCCTTGGTCCTCTAGGTTACCCTATCCAATCCGTTCTTAGTTACCCTAGATTACGTTACCCTATCCCATTCTAGGAACCCTAAGGCTATCATAGTAGGGTTATCTTATATGAGTCCTAAATACTCTATCCTAGCTACCTTAGGTTAGCCTATTCCATCCTATTCTAGGTATTCTGGGGCTGAGGTGGGATGATTACCCTAAAATAGCTCCACCCTGAACCTCACATACTCTATCTTAGTTACACTAGATTGTCCCTAGTAGATTAAGTAACCGGCTCCTGAAGCCCCCAGCTTGTCAAGATACCATACCAAACGCTACATTCAAATTGTCATTCTGCATGTCAGAGAGTCGGAACTTAATAAATTCACAATTGCTCACCAACCCAGCGTTCATGGGTTCGAAACTCGACATGAGAAATTTTTCAAGTGTCCTTTTTCAAATCTTATCGTCGCTAGATACACGACTCACAGTCTCTTCTGAATACTAAAGGCAGTAGGTTTAGGATAAAGAGCGTTAGTTTGGTGAACCCTGACTGCTACTCGCTGCATGAATATCTTCTTTCTCCAAAATACACAATCCTAACATATCGTAATCCTTGTCCATATGGAACAATAGAATGCAGTAAGGAACAACTAAAATATAGTTCAATTGGTCCTTCAGCCACACCAAAAAGCTCTATGTGGCTTTGCATGTGGCAAATACTTCAAAACCACCCGTAGTTCATTGCATCACACGAAAATTTCGTATGACTACCTTTGGTTACTTTATGTCACAATATGAGGCTCATATGCTAATATTACGACACATTCACAAAACCCCATCAATAAATGAACACATAATAAATGCAAAGCATCAACACTTTATTCAATCGAGAGAGACAAAAGGAACAATATAGCAATATCCAATTGAATTCATCAGGATTGTTTACCGTAAACTCTTTTGCCCATTCGTAAATAAATTGAATGATTTCAAGTGTAGATTTGGAACCGAAAAATAACAAAAGAGGAAAAATGTTCAGGAAGACAAGGAAAAATGTGAATTCCCTCGTCGATCCTTTGTGGCTGCTTTTTTTCTGCTTTGGTCACACACAGTCTATTCTTTTGTAACAAAAGCAATCTTTTATTGACATTTACAGCAAATGAGCATGCCATAAGCACATATTTTGTCAATTTGTGTGTCAGGTTGAACTACATTAAGGATGTGAATGACGTGGGACGGTTGATCAACGACCTTCTTTTACTTAGTCTGACTGAAATTTTATGATTATTATTAATGAATTGTTTAATAATTTCAGACGTGATTAAGCCAATATTAATTTCATTTGGCAATTATCAGCTAAGAGCTATTGATAAGAACACAAACAATTTCATTTGATTATCGAAGGTTGTAAATTTTGTGTAGGTTAATGAAGTTTGAGCTTGAATATTGCAGTAGGTAGGAGGAACTACTGCGATTTGACAAAATCACAGATTGGGCAACAAAAGTTCAAAATTGAGCAACAAAAGTTCAAAATTGAGCAACAAAAGTTCAAAATTGAGCAACAAAGTTCAAAATTGAGCAACAAAAGTTCAAAAATGAGCAACAAAAGTTCAAAATTGAGCAACAAAAGTTCAAAATTGAGCAACAAAAGTTCAAAACTGAGCAACAAAGGTTCAAAACTGAGTAACAAAATTCAAAATTGAGCATAAAAAGTTCCAAATTGAGCAAAAAAAGTTCAAAATTGAGCAACAAAGCAGTAAAAGTTCAAAATTGAGCAGCATAAGTTTAAAATTGAGCAAAAAAAGTTCAAAACTGAGCAACAAAAGTTCAAAATTTAGTGACAAAGGTTCAAAATTGAGCAACCAAAGTTTAAAAATGAGCATCAATGATCGAAATTGAGCTACAAAAGTTCAAAATTGAGCAGCATAAGTTCAAAATAGAGCAACTAAGTTTGAAACTGAGCAACAAAAGTTCAAAATAAGCTACAAAAATGCTGGTCAAAAAATGCATTTTTGAAATTGCAGATTTTTATTTCAAATTTTCAATTTCCGTTAAAATCATCAAATTTCTCCGAACATTTATAAAGATAACAGTGCCTAAATAGACAGACTTGTCTATTTTGAGAATGTAGGATCTTCCCAGAATTATCTTGATCAATGATTTTCCCAAAAAAAAGGCTTCCCATACTTGTCAAAAATTAATGAACTAAAATATCACAAAGAAGACGTTTTCCCACGTTGATAATTACATCATCGGAAGTTTCTTCCAAAAGAAGAAATTGATTTATTTACTTCGTCAATATTGACTTGCTTTTTCAGACATTTCCGGACACATTTCAAAAAATTCAATTTTGAAAATGAAAAATAATTATTTTTTTCATATTAAGGCTCGTGTTGACGGCACAAGAATAGCTATCAATAGAAACATTTTGACGACGTAAAAAATGTTTTTGAGGAGGTATTTGAGTGGAAGTGATTCTCTTTGATGTTATCGTAAATGATGTGAAAAATAATCAACGTTGATTTGTTTTGATCAATTAAGGAGATTGTGGAGCATCAATTGGAATTTTGGTGAAAATATGAACGATTTAAACTGTATTTACACAAAATATTCAATGTCTGGGCTACTTCTTATATCTTGAAAGCTGTTTCTCATTAGAAGCTTGCTTGCTGAGGTTACTCGGTTTTCTATTCTTTTTCGGTTTGCTCGGCTTTGCTTCGGTTGTTCGGCTTTTCTCGGCTTGTTCGGTTTTACTTGGTTTTTCTCGGCTTGTTTGGCTTTCTCAGCTTGTACGACTTATTCAGCTAGCTCGGCATACTCGCCTAGCTCGACTTATTCGGCTTGCTGGGATTGCTCGGTTTGCTCGACTTGTTCGGTTTTGTTCGGCTTTACTCGGCTTGCCCGGCATGATCGGCTTGCTTAGCTTGCCCAGCTTGCTAGACTTGCTCGATTTACTGTGCTGTAGATTGTAAAGTAATAATAGAACTCTGTGTACTGTTTAATACTAGTTTATTGATACATAGACTTATAAAAGTAAGAATGTTGTGACTTATATACTATGAGTGATGTTTACAATGTTTCAAGGATGTTAATAAAATAAACAGACAAGGAATGGATTTGATAACTTAATGTGTTAATCTTAGATCGTTGATGAAATGCCCAATTGTTGTTGATTTTCAAAGACAGCGGTGATTTTTGCCAGTTGGTTGTGAGTTGTTTGTGGTTGCTGCTTTGTAATAGTAACTATTTATAATACTTCTTGTTGTTTTTTGAGGTTTGTACGATAGGAGCTGATTATTTTGTTGCGATTTGAAATGATTGATTTTGGTATCTTAGTTATACAAAGGATGTCCCAGTATTTGGATGATTTCTTTATGGAGTAATGCACTAGCGACTTGAGATTATTGTGATTATATTGTGTCCTTAAAAAGTGTAGCATCCATGTGCTTCGGATTCTACTATCAACTATTATGTCTAATTTTCGAAGCTCTTTCTTCATTTCACTGTTCTAGTTACGAAGTTCGGTTCGTGTGTTAGATGCAGTTTTGATGTATTTGAAACGTAATATGTCTCTATTAATAAGTATACAAGGATATACTGCTATATGAATGACGGAATTTGGCACACACGAATTGTAACTAGATGCATTGCAGAGTACATTAGGTCTTATGACGGACTCATGTCTTTGCAATGTGAAGAGCTTGCAAGTGTCTCGTATTCTACTATTAACTGTAAATCCCAAGAGTGTGGTACAACAGTTGGTTAATCTTAGTGCCTCTAGCTCATAAGACTGGATTCTTCATACATTATATATTAAGGGTGTGGTTATTGAGCATCGCAACACCTTCAGCTCGAAGGAGTGCATACTTTATTCTTGCTTTGCGTGTTGTTGGTAGTTATGTTGTGATTTGACCCTTTGGAGTATTGTTAATTGATTGGTATGAGATTGATGGAACGATGCCATTTTTAGTTTAGCAACTGGTTCTTGTGTTGTTTATGTCCTGAATTAAAACTTAAGAGGTTGTTGTGTTTGTGGGTCTGCTTTGTCGATATGATTAACATTTCGTTGAATTAAGTTATCAAATTTATGAGATTTAATGCAATTTAAACATTTTAAGTAAAAAAATTTACAAAAATGTGACATTTTTTTAAATTTTAAGCAATGTGCTTGTTTAAGATTTTTATAATTAACAGTCTGTATAAGTTGTTGACAAAATTAACATTTGATTTTTAGCGCATTTTTGTTTTGAATTAAAATAGTTAATGAATAATGATAAGGAATGCATATTTGTTATCTTAAGTAATTAAAAAAAATTAAGTAAATGAAAATTAAGTGGATGTGGTATGGAATGTACCTGGTGCACATAGCTTGGATGTTGACTTGCACTCAGTTGGTTGGGGGCTTGAATGATTATGACTGCTTCGTTTTGGTCGGGGAGTTCCCTGCGATTGGGCGAGTATGACGTCACCACTTGAAGGTGCGGGTTGTTATTTCTTGCCCTTCCCGCATTGACAATATCACTGTTTATACTGTTAAACGCTGTTGATATTAGTCTCCATGTGATGTCATAAACATATAGAGTTCTTATTACGTTGTAAAGAACTTCGACTATTGTTGTAACGCATTTGAAAATAACTAGAACAGCGATGACTTGCGCTGAGTACTTCCCGAGATATTCAAGTTTTTCTTGTAGGTATCTCAATTGACTGGATAATAAGTCATCTTTAATTTTTTCTGAATTTATATAATTAAGTATAGATATACGTTCTTGTTCTATTGTCTTTTCATGTGCGTTGAAAAAGTTTGATGCGGTTGGATGGATTTCCTTTCTTTCCATGATAAAGTTATGTAACTTTTCTAATTGTTTATTATTATAAATTCCACCTGCGGTCAGTTGTTCTCGATTTATGTACTTCCATTCGAATCCTTCTGTAAGAATATCGAGAGGTTTTGTTGAAGCAATTGATATGTTATTTCCAGAGATTAAAATCCATTTGTTCTCGATAAAAAAAATAGTTTGGGATTATTTCTGAGCATTGGGAGATTGTTCCTGTTTTGGTTATTAGTCAGTCTCATGGTGAACTTGCTTTTTGATTGCTGAATTGATTGAAGACGCGTCCCATGGAACCAAAATGTTTCATATGTTTTGCATTAATGTTCCACTGGAATATCAACGTAATGCATACAAACATCTTGGTTACATGGGACGCATCTTCAATCAATTCAGCAATCAAAAAGCAAGTTCACCATGAGACTGACTAATAACCAAAACAGGAACAATCTCGCAATGCTCAGAGATAATCCCAAACTATTTCTTTATCGAGAACAAATGGATTTTAATCTCTGGAAATAACATATCAATTGCTTCAACAAAACCCCTCGATATTCTTACAGAAGGATTTGAATGGAAGTTCATAAATCGAGAACAACTGACCGCTGGTGGAATTTATAATAATAAACAATTAGAAAAACTACATAACTTTATCATGGAAAGAAAGGAAATCCATCCAACCGCATCAAACTTTTTCAACGCACATGAAAAGACAATAGAACAAGAACGTATATCTATACTTAATTATATAAATTCAGAAAAAATTAAAGATGACTTATTATCCAGTCAATTGAGATACCTACAAGAAAAACTTGAATATCTCGGGAAGTACTCAGCGCAAGTCATCGCTGTTCTAGTTATTTTCAAATGCGTTACAACAATAGTCGAAGTTCTTTACAACGTAATAAGAACTCTATATGTTTATGGCATCACGTGGAGGCTAATATCAACGGCTTTCAACAGTATAAATAATGATATTGTCAACGCGGGAAGGGCAAGAAATAACAACCCGCACCTTCAAGTGGTAACGTCATACTCGCCCAATCGCAGGGAACCCCCCGACCAAAACGAAGCTGTCATAATCATTCAAGCGCCCAACCAACTGAGTGCATTTGCAAGCCTAGAAGCGGAAGCAATGCAAGTCAACACTCAACCTACACCAGGTTGATAGCACACATTCCATACCATACCAACTTATTTTCCCTAAACTCAGCAAAAGTGAGTATACTCAGAGGATGATCTTTGTCTGTTTGGGATGAATACTAGTTACAATATTGAGTGTATATAAAGCATGAACATGCAGTATGCATGGTGATACAGTAACATTCTATATCTCTGTATATCACCCTGCATGTACGCAACAAAAATAAAGTAAAGTAGGTATGCGATTAGTTATAAGATGCAATTTTAAGTTTTTATTATTTTATGGCAGTGCAATTTTAAAGCATTTTACTAGAAGGATTCGTTTTTGTTTTGAATTTAGCTACCAGAGCTATTTAGGATGTTGTTGTTCTGAATAGTTTTACACGATCTTTTAAATTTAATTTTATGGTTTTTGCAAGGTTTTTTTGTAATGTTCAGGTGTTTCAATTAAAATAGGAATGAACATTAAGAGTCGTAAAAGAAATTACTTTTATCTTTAAAGATGCTCAATAGATTTACGTAAAAAGAGTTGTTAATTTTCATAGTTTTATCCAGGGTTGGCAGGACTTTGGGAGTCCGTATTAAAAAATTAAATCAAGTTTTTCTGAACTTTTTAAAACGTTTTAAATTTTTTAATTTTTAATTTTTGAATTTTTTTTTAAATTTTTAAATTTTTTAAATTTTAAGATTTTTTTTTAATTTTAAGATTTTTTAAAATTTTTTGAATTTTTTTTTTCTCTATTTTTTTTTTTTTTTTTGAAAGACGTCTCCCCAATAGGGTCCTGTCAAATTTAAATTTGTTACTGAATGTGATCAATACCAATCTTGGCATGTGATGAATTTATGATTTTTTATAAGAACTTTAAAGATTTATTTTTTGCGTAATTTATTGCTTTTTTCGAAGGAATTATTTTGGAGCAAAGAAAGCAATAAAAATTGCATGCTGTTTGGAAAAGATGCGTTTTTAGGATTATATGAAGTTACATTTTAAGTTTAAATGGTTTTATTGCTTTATGGAACAAAAGAGCATAAATTTTTGTTTGAGTTTTGCAACCTATTGTTTGTTTGTTTACCTAACAGGCAATGCATGCTTTCAGGATACAGAAAGATCACTGTAGTACGATATAGTACTTATAAGCGGTCTCATTGCTTGTTATGGTTTACAAGTGTTTGGAGAAGAATTTATGTTAATGTTTTGTTGTTAGAATTGTGCTAAAATTGCAACAATGTTCATCTTGTACAAATCTTGTTGTTCGTTTTGAATGTTTTTAAAAGGATTTGAATGTTTAAAATTGATGAGAGTGTAAAGAGAATTTGCAGGTAGTTTTAAAAGTATATTACAAGATTGTGAGGTGAATTTTCTTTGTATGAGTGTTTAACAAGTGTTTAATTTGTAAAATTTGAAATGAGAAATATTTTAAGAATTTTAATTGTAACTTTTAGGGAGATAATTAGAAATTTGATATTTAATTAGTTTTTTTTTTGTGCATTTATGAAATTTATTAATTGCTCTTCGACTTACCATTTTGATTTGTTTAATATTTATACTTGTGAAATTTCATTTGTTTAATATTTATACTACACCATTAGCTGCGCCAGGGACGTAGTTAGACAATTTTATAGGGTGGGTCTGACCTTTTTTTTGTAATTTTTTAAAAAATTTTAAAAATCACACAAAAATTTTGAAATTTTAAAAAGATGTTACAAAATAAACGATTATCCAATTCCGTTCCCACAATGGCCCCCACTGACTGCGCCCCTGAGTTCGTTCAATACGTAAAGCAGAGTGACTAGACTCCAATGTCGAGACGCCTGAAAAAAAATAAAAAATTTCTTCAATTTTTAAATTTTCAAAAAAAATTTTTGAGGCTTTCGGTTTGGAGTTGGCCAACTCTGCTTTACATATTGGCGCAGCTGGTATTAGCTTCTCTAATATGTAATTATTATTATTTATCTAAACTACTAATAAAACTCTATATACTTTTTAATACTAGCTTATAGATAGACTTACAAAACTAAGAATGACCCAAGAATGATGAGTGTTGTGACTTATATACTATGAGTAGTGTTTACAATGTTTCAAGGATGTTGCATGGATAATGCAATAGTGTGAGTGAGTTATGCATTATCGATGTCTACACTTGCACGATTTGCTGATCTTGTTGCTTGATTGTTGGAATTACTCCGGCATGTTCAGCCTGGTAGGCTTGCTCGACTTACTCAGCTTGCTAGGCTTGCTAGGATTGCTCGACTTCCTCGGCTTGCTTGACTTGCACGACTTTCTTGACTTGCTTGGTTTACTCGGCTAGCTCGGCTTGCTATCTAGTTGCTAACCATTTGATGTTGATGAAAGACTTTTTACAGAGCCTTCCTTTATTGTCTTCCTCGAGTAATATAGTATTTTAGGTTACCAAGAGACCGAATTGCTAAAATACCAACCAAAAATCAGTTTTCTTTCCATTACATTGTCCCATCAGTCCTTCCACGAAGTGACAAATCATTTCATTATAGTAAATATTTCCTTAATTTCTATTAAATACCTGTTAACCAAATTGATACCTTTTTTAATTGAACCTTTTTTTAAATATCCTAGTTTATTTATATTGTCAATTTGGTGCTGATTAAAGTAAATTTTCGGCCAAAATCAACAATAGATTTGAAAACTTTAGATCCTCTAAAAAAACTAAGCAGAAACAACATCCGTTGACAAAAAGTATAACTTTACAGTCTTATAATCACTTACTGAACAATTCAATGAATAAAAAGCAGCTCCAAAAACTTCTCAAGATTAAAATTGTTGAATGAAATATCAAGAGCATTAAGGCATTAGTAGCTGAACTTACTTTGATAATATTTTCAGTAAGTTTGCGTATTCTTCTAGTTTTTTCATGCTGCTGGCAACCACAAAACACACAAAATTGAGTTTTATTGGGTTTATAAATTATTTTGAAGTGGCTGGCTCCTTACAGAAAACTTTTTTTGTGAGAGACGTACAGAAATGAGGTCAATTTGATGTTTGACACAAAAAAAATGTTATCTAAGTTTAATAACATGGAAATAATGTGGAGCGTGACTATTGAATATTCGCAAAATATCAGCACTCTCATGAGGGCTGTTTATATGTTACGTAATGCTCTTGCCAAAAGATAGAGCTGTCTACAGACGTTCTTTAAACGCGGCAATTTGCCCCCGCGCCCTAGCCAAGAAAATAAGTAAGTAAGTAATGCGCTTGCCAAGGAGACAGAGATGTTGTGTCAAAAAGTCGATTGTATTTATGCATTATTGATACCGATGTGATAGACATCTCGATAGTTTCCCAACTCTGCACACGTTGCATGATCCAGGATATATTCTTGGTATACTCTGGACTCAACCTGTTAATTAGAGATTATAACCAACAAAGGAAGCAACCAAATGTAAACAGGACTGGACTCGCCCTTGGGTGGAATGCGTAAGGAAAAGAAACACACTGGAGCTCAAACAGCTACATAGAGCAGAACAGTGATTAAAGAAAATCTACTCATCACGTGAACATGCATAAATTCAGTCATATCATTGAGATTATATTTTGATAAAATCTTCACAAACTAGGTGACAGATGCAGCAAAAGAGACAGATGGAAATCATATTTTGCCACCATAGTTCCATATGAGAACATGGTCAACTGTAAGTGATTTTGGAATCATGAAGACGAACAAATCAGGTCACAAATTTAAACACTTTTGGTTATTTTGTCCATTTTTAAACGCTTTTTATTGCAACTTTTCTCACAATTTTGACTCTTTTGCCACATTTTTGACTCTGTTGCCAAATTTTTGTGACTTTTTGTCACCTTATCACCTAAGTTGTCTCAGGGGCGTAACAACCAGGAGACTTGAATGCATTTTTTTTCCCTAGGGGTGGAAACTCAACTCAACAACCGGAAGATACCGGTTTTAAATGAAAAATGCCGGAAAACAACTATGAGAACCGGAAAAATTTTAGTCGTTTCCACCCCTAGAATGGACCTAACCACAATTTGTGAGTGAAGAAAATTGCAAATCCTACAAACCAAGTTAACGTGGCTAGAACCAAGCTAGAACAGTAAAAAGACACTCAAAATCCAACAAGACTTTCTCTGGGATTTGATCCCGTGTCGTTAGGATCGATTGGCCGACACTCTAACCACTGCGCCACTCCAGCTCTTTTCCTACATTAAGAATTATGAACATTAAAATGTTAATATTAAAATTCAAAATACAAAACTTCAACAACTTGAAAAATAGAAAATAGAAACAAAATTTAATTGTGTGAATATGAAAAGCTTTCTTACTAAGAACATTTCAAGCTTAAATTGACTGAATAAAAATGATAAAATTTCATATTTATTTTTTCGAAAACTTTATGTGAATATGAACTGCTATAGAACTGTAAAAAGCAGTTTTGGAACTGAAAAGGAGTCAACTTTGAGTCAATTGAAAAGCAAATTAATTCATTTCATTTTCCATATTTTTAATAAATATTTATTTAGAAACTTTATGGTACAATAACTGAAATGAAGAATCAATCTTGCTACATACCAAGTCTAGACAGTTGTTTGTTTTAAAAATAATTTATCTTAAAATACCTAGAATATCAAAGAAGTTTCAATGCATATGTATATGCATACCATAATAGCATTTGTAGATGAGTTTATGAAAATGTTGTTTAATCTACTTTACAACTTATTAAAGGAACTTATTTAAGATGTTCAAATGTTGTTTCAGTTAAAGGAGTTGAAGTGGCTCGGTGGCGGAGTGGTTTCGTTCTTCGGGACTTTTCACACCGACCTAGCGATCAAAGGTTCGAGACTCGGCATGGGAAATTTTTCAAATGTACTTTATCGAATCTTATTCACTGAAAAAGCTGTTTACTGCTTCCATTTTCTAATCTAGAGGCAGTAATGTCATCAAACGAGTTGTTTCGGATATCCCACCTAACTTTGTTAGGTCTAGATTAGAATCCAATGAGATGGTAATCGGACCCATATTAAATAATGTTTAAAGGAAGCGGCTTTATGAGCTGGAGTCACTGAGATTGATAATAATCTATTGTCCACACCCTTTAGACCAATGGTAACCACCTGTGTGCTCCGATGCACTAATCGCCAAACTTATTTAGAAATACCATAAATCGTATATAGTGTGCAGTTTTGGTCGACATTTGCCACCAAGGTGTTACTTACTTCTTACTTCCTTGGCTGGGGCGCACGGAGGCCATTGCCGCGTTTAAAGAACGTCTGTAGACAGCTCTATCGTTCGATAACTTCTGCCAATTCGGGATATTGATCGGCCAACAAGGTGTGTCCGCGATTAAATGACTGGCATACCGTTGTTTTAGAGACCCTACAATTTTTAATAGGATCCGAATCTATTGCAATCTCTGCATTGCAAGGACACGACATAAGGACCTAATATACCCTGGAAAGTGCTCAGTTACAATTCATAAATGCAAGAACTCGTAAAAATCACATCCAGTTTTTTTTTTTTTTGTAGATCCTTGTGTACCTAGCAGTGGAAACACATTATGTACAAAAGACCTCAAAACTAGAACGGACCACGAATTAATCCATAATTTCCATGGAATCCATTGATTTCACCAGAAAATCCATAAACTCCATCATTTTAATAAATTTATCAATGGATTCCTCAAAATCCATGGATTCCATTAAATCCATAGTTTCTGCCAGATGATCTACTACCTAATGCTCTATCATGTAGGCCACTGCTAATTCACCGCTAACCCTTCCTAAGAAAGGAAGGGAACGAAGAGATTCTTAAGAATTTAAAAATTAAATCGAAATTTAATTAAAATTTTCAAAATCTCAAAGAATTTCAAAGCCTAAAGCAAAATAAATATTTCCTTCCATAACTTCTTACAGCTTATATTTTGTTATTGTCATAAAAATTCATTCCTACTGTTAGAATTTCAGCTTACAAAAAAATAAGCAAAAATTTTTATCGAATATGCGTTAATATGGAGCGATAAATCAGCATTAAATCATTCGAATATTCCATTGATTGTCAATTTATATCCCCATCCACAAGAATTTTTTATTTTTTATATCAGATTCAACATTTCAAATCGAGAAAAAATAAAAGGAATGTTCAGTATTTGTTGAATCCGCGATGCGGGAAAAAATAGAATTTTTTTTAAAAAAAAGGAAGTGAAGGCTTTGTCAAGGGAAAATTTTTTTTATCACATTGTTGCAAAAAACAGCGTGAAAAATTCCAATAAATTAAAATTCTATCCACAAAGAGGATATGTCAATGTGAAAGCAACCGAAGTAAATAAAATGATAAAGGTACGCTTGAGATTCAACAACTTTTTAGGCTGACAGATTTTATTTTTTTAAAAAATTCCAAGATCAGAGGTCATTATTATTGATGATGAAGTGAATTATGGACATTAAATTAAGGAAGGAGGTGTTTGTGAGTGATGTTAAGGCTGAGTATGAGTGGTACCTTTATGGTTCTACTCCTACGAGCGTAGCATAATAAATAAGGCTCGACATCAATGCGCACATTCACGCATGCATGCGCATACACTATTGCGCATCATGTGTGCGCAAACAAGTACGCATATGCGCATAAAATTTTGTCGATTCCTAGTAATAAGTGAACGGATTTTTGACACAAGGCATCAGAAGGTGCTGCAAAAGAACAGGGGTGGGTGGCCTGATAATAGATGCAATCCCGCACAGATTCCCTCGTATATGAAGCATAAAATAATGGAAAAACAAACGAGGAAGACGTATGCCTAAGGGTGGAATTATGCAAACGTAAGGGAACGGGGTATGAAGGAGAAGGAGGAAGATGGAGAGAAGGGGTTGGGAAGAAGGAGGAAAGAGAAAGGGAAGGAAGGAGGGAGAAGGAGGGAGAAGGAGGGAGAAGGAGGGAGAAGGAGGGAGAAGGAGGGAGAAGGAGGGAGAAGTGCAAGACCGGACCACCCACCCCAACCCCTGGGCTGCAACTTCAGATGTATTATGGAAAAAGTTGTAAAATCCCCTGTATAAAGGTACACTATCCTCAACAAAGTAATAATTGGAATAAATAAATATTAAAATAATAATGACAATAACCACCAAAACCGAGATGTAATGACACAAAATGAAAACCACAATTTTCGGTTTGTTGACACCAATTATTAAATTTTAAAACCTTAAATTATATCCAGCCACAAAAACCAAAAAATTTTCAAACTAATTTTTAATTAAAACTTTTTTTGTGTTGGTTCCGACTGATAAAATATGTTTTATGATATAATAATTATAGACAGAACCGTAATTACTGAGACAGATTGATAAAATAAATCTGTTGTAATCGGATATGATAATATTGAGCAGCAAAAAAAAACTGACATGAAATATTACAAACTTTAAGTCCCCAAACCAATCAATTTAAAGGCATTGTAAAAAAGCTTATAACTCCTCAAGGGAAGTTTTTGAATCATGATTAACACTGTAAACTTGTGTGTAGGAATAGACGAAACTTTATCTATTGTAATGTTGGATATAAATAAAATCGGATAATGATGATAACAAAAAATAGCAATCATTGAATCAACAATTTTGAGAATTTTGAGCTGTGGATGAAGTTTAAAGACAGTTATTTTGAAATTGCAATTTTTCCGACTTCTGACCGATATTTCAAAATATTTCCGACTGTCTGGGAATTTTTTCAAATTTATTTTGACCGTTAACTTTTCAAATTTATTTTGGCAGTTAATTTTTCAAATATTTTTTGACCGTTAATTTTTAAAATTTATTTTGACCGTTAATTTTTCAAATTTATTTTGACCATTAATTTTTCAAATTTTCTTTGACCGTTAATTTTTTCAAATATATTTTGACCGTTATTTTTTATATTTTGACCGTTATTTTTTCAAAATCGTTATTTTTTCAATCTTTTTTGACCGTTAATTTTTCAAAAATTTTGACGTTAATCTTCAAAGTAAATGCGTTAATGCCAATTTTACTCTCAATTCACTGTATTATTATCCCAAAAACACATTAAATTACTCTCATTGTCTCAAATCTCAATTACTTTTTCTGATCATAAATAATCCATTGTGCCTAGCAAATAATCTCATCTTAAAAAGCATTACATTGCCGCTTTAAAAAAAGAAAACACATAAAAATTAGGGTCTGCAAAGAGGATAATTTGATTTTTCGATCAAAAACAGATAAATCCAATTTTTAGAAGCTTTTAAGAGGTTTAGAAGTGGCTTTAATGTTTTTATGCTGAATTTTCAAATATTTAATGCATTTTATCGATCTAAAAATAAAAGGCTGAATATTAAAGATCCCACAGAGCTTTTATATCTGATTGAAAAAATCCTTAAAAGCTCTAAAGGCATGAAATTCTATGGCTGTAAATTCCATTCAGAATAAATTCTCAAGATCAGCCGACATTGCTATTTGATAATAACAATTCTGATGTTTATGTTCGTGAATTAATTTTGTCCTTAATTGTTTAAAGTCAGAAGAAGCCTGTCGCCCTTGCGAAATACCAGCTAGCACTTGATAAGAACATAAATATCTGTACGCGAAGATTTGCTGACATTGTCTTGTAAAGATACGTTCCTTTAACTGTTTTTTGAGAGAAAAAGGTCGCTTAATTATATTTTTCGTTCGACTGGCTGGATGAAATGCGAGGTTTTGATTAGGAGACATTGTAGAGAGGTCTAGTTTTGAGGACTAGCTTTATGGCATTGAGTTATACCGGTATGAATTGGTTTCAAAGCTTAAAACTATCTCTAAATGCATTAATTAATAATTTTTCATTTGATAAACAAAAACACGTGATTTTAAGGTCAAATATTGAACTTCGAAATTTGAAATTTTTCAATCGTTGATAATTTGAAAATCAAAATTTGAATTTTTTTAAGTCGTTAAATATTTGAATTCTTAAGAGCCGTTAAATGATTAAAATCGTTTTAAGGCTCATTGATTTGATTGTTTCAACTTGATTCTTGACAATACTATCAGGATAATGTTCGTTAAAGTACCCGAATAGCACATTTCATTCGTTAGAGCACCGATGCATTAACGGTAAGACGCGAAGTTGCCTGACGGTTAAAACGACGTTTAATCGGATTTAAATTCAATTTAAAGCCAAAATCTAATTCATCGCATTGTGATGCTCAGAGTATTTACAAGATCTTAATTATGCAGTTATATACCCATCCAAATGTTGATCACTTCCACAAAAATGCGCTAAAGTCGCTGCATAACCTCGTGTACAAGTCAAGTACTTCTTTTTAATTTTTTTGTAAACATCATTATTTATTCTTCTGAAAATTATACTCGAGCAATTTCATGCTTTGTGCTGTTAACCTTCTTAGCTCTTAACCTTAGTAAGGACATATCAAACATGTAGCTTTGAATGAAATTTGCGATACTCAACATGGATTACTTAAACTCTTCTAATGTAAATATTGATTCAGTCTTAGTCATGTATTCTTTCTCATCATTTCCTGTTATGACAGCTTCAAGAAAAAGTTTGGATAAATAAAACTAAATTGGAACTGCTTCATCCAAAAAAGAATAAGTCACGAAACTAATTTTCTGTTCCTTTGAAGGTTTTCCTTGATTATTTTGAACTTGATTTTCATGTTTTTAATTAGTTTCAATAGTTTTAGTGCTGCTTCATGCAATTTGGATTACTTTCTGAATTATGCTATAGTTTTTTAAAAACTATCCAGACAAACACAAGACAAAGTTTCAATTAGTTCCACAACAGCTTGATTTCTTTATTAAAAATACACAGAAAGTTTCTTTTTCTCGATTATTTGTTGCTTCTTCTTGTTTAAAGGAACTAAATTTAAAAGAAGTTTAAGAATATTTGAATTAAATCCAATTGCAACATGCAGGCATGCGGAGTCGTTCACCCAAACATTTGGGTATTTATGTTGACATCTCTAGTACGAGATCATGACAATATTGAAGCTTTTGGCTACGTTATATTAAAGAATGGATTAGAAACAAGAAGTGTAACAAGAAAAATAGGAAAAAGAGCAACAAGCTTGCTTTATGAATGGAATATTGGTAGAACAGGTCTTGTATGAACTCTTAATGATGCTTTTAATAGCTGTGATTGGATATAATTGCAATTAATATCTATTTTCAGACTTTTAAACCCTCAAAACAATGTTTATTCTTCGAAGTTCAAAAACAGACTGAACTTTAGTACAAAAAGGGGCCTTCAACTATGCACAATAGATATTTTTCAAATCTCAAATGACCGTTATAACAAATCAAACAATATAACAATCATAACAATCAGAATTAGTAATAAACCTCATTTACAAATAACTCTCCTACAATTGCCATGTCTATCCTGTGTCTACCTCAAAAAAACATCCAATTCAAAAGAAACCAGAGAGATTAAATTGGACAAAGCAAACCGAACGAGATGTTTCATTAAATTGAATACTGAATTATTCAGAACATGGTAAGCTAGTCCAAGATATTTAGATATTCTCATGCAGAGTTTACTCAACCATGCTCGACCGCATGGAATTTTGTGTATACTATTGTAAAATTGCATTCCAAAATTTGTATACAAATATCAAGAGATGGATTGTTATTTAGCTTTAGGTTGTTAGGTTAGGATTTAATAAAGCATCTGCAATGGTTTTGCATTGACAAAATTCATTAGAAAGTAGAAAATTTTGGAAATTAAAGTTGAACAATTTTCTTTCATAGTGTTAGTGTTTATGAAAAATTCAAATTTTTGACCGTTAAAAAATCCAAATTTTTGACCGCTGAAAAGTTCAAATTTTTGAACTTTAAGACATTCAAATTTTTGACCGTTAAAAGTTCAAATTTTTGGCTGTTAAAAAATCCAAATTTTTGACCGCTGAAAAGTTCAAATTTTTGACCGTTAAAAAATTCAAATTTTTGACCGTTAAGAAATTCAAATTTTTGAACTTTAAGAAATTCAAATTTTTAACCGTTAAGAAATTCAAATTTTTGAACTTTCAGAAATTCAAATTTTTGAACTTTAAGAAATTCAAATTTTTGACCGTTATAAAATTCAAATTATAGAACTTTTAGAAATTCAAGTCTTTGACCGTTACGACGGCAACATTTTGTATGAAAATGTCGACACAAGCTTCATACCAAACAAAAGACTTTCTAGGAACTAAATCCTTTTTTAAATTAAATGATTTCATTTGCACAGCATAAAGCATCCAACGACTTCTGTTGCTGTCACAAAAAAAGAAAGTTCTTTTCTTCATCTTTCATCATTTATAAGAGAATAATTAAACATCGTCATTAATTTTACTCCTTTATGCTTGAACTCTTATTTCCGCCTTTTTAATTTTTTGTACGTAATTAAAGTCAACCTTGAAGTTTTGTGATGCTTACAATTTTTTGGTATTTTTTAAAATTTCGTATCTCAAAAGGATGAGATGATTGTAGCTACAGGTGAAATTCAGTCACAATTTTGTCATCAATTTGTCATTAAAACTTTTTTGTTGGAACTGGATTGAACATGCACGATTGAGAACGCTTTAAGCTGATATCAATCATGATGGTCAGTTTTAATTAAAAATTACTTTCGTTCATTTGGCAATCATCCACACAGTGCTACATAGACTATAGCTTGTTCATACAGTGGTTTGTTCAGTGGTTCTCAATCACTTTTTCAATTTCCTGTTGACATTCTATGCATTTTGAATGAATTTTTGGTATTTGTAGGATAGAGTGACTAGATGATTGTCAGAATATTGAAAAAAATAGGAGCATTTCTAGATTTGACAATATGGAGGCATCATTTGGACAGTTTTGTATCCTAATATTCGAAGAACTAGTAAAATTACGTTGAAAAATTGCAAAATACTTGTCAATACCATCTGTATATTAAGTTGCTTTCTTTGTACAAGTTGATTTCGGAAATGGTCGGTTGTAAGCCTTACCAACTATTCCCTGATTGTAGGGTTGCCGCCCTTCAGACAAGGTGCTTTCGATAGGTTTTGACTCTATCCTTTAAAGTACTCATCCTGACACATAACTCATTTGCTTGAGGTTTATCACCGAAATCAGAGAATATCATGAGAAGGTATACATTTGACATTTGCTTAGCTTTGGAGTCAGACTTCGGCATTCCCGGCATTCCTCCTCCAGTTTCAATATCGCCTTATTTTTCCATATCACCAATGAAACTGCATCGTACCATTGGTATACCAATATCGTATCATCGTAGAATAAGTGCTCCACTGGTGTCCTATTTTGTCATACAAGGTGTTCGATTGTACCGTACCAGTGATGTGCCTATACCATCCCGTATCATGTCATACCCGTTCATTATCATCACTGGATATATCAATCCCTAAATTTTAACACAGACTCAAAATGACCTGTACGAAAATGAATTGTTTTTGAGTGTTTAAGCAATAAAGAACACAAATTTAGTGCTTTACATTCATCCCGAATGAACGACAATACTTTATAGCTAATTAACGTCAGGTTAATGTCCAGTTAATGACTAGTGCGTAATTTTGTCCACTCGGGTATATTTCGTTTGCTTCTTGAAGAATTTGGATATATTGGAGTTTGGTCGGTACATAGCAGCAACAGAGTAAAGTACACCAGCATCCCAACAGATGGCCACCCCATTAATCACAGCTTATATTTGCTGAAAAGTTTTAATTTCAATTTTACAAAGAAGGTTCAAATTTTACCATTCAATTTGCATTCAATAAGGATTTGCATACATAGTTTTGCAAAGTTCATTTAGGTAGTAAATTAATTCCAATTGAAGTATTTGAATAACTACATATTTTAAAAACAAACATCCATTAGGTAGCAAGAAAGCATGTAAGTTCATGAACTTTTTCATTTTACCATTTGAATTCCTTTACAAAAATTCTTCAGGATTTTTTTCAATTACCATTCATATCAATACATACGTAAAGTATGTTATGAAGCTTTACATTCTTTATTCAATTGATATTGCTGCAAATTTTTCTATGTACGGATAGAAAGGCAAAATGATTTAAAAATTGTGAAACCATTCACATGAGCCTGAATTGCTTGAGCATATTCTGCTACTAGAAAAGTGGAAGAATTTAGGAAGAACGATGGTGATGCGGCAGGTCCAGCGATGAAGCACGAGTTTTTGTATCTATTTAACTTAGTTGTACGTCCCTTCAAATTTGAATTGAGTCATTTATATCGCATTTAGTGATTATTATGTTTGGTAAGATCCACAAGGCACTAAAAGTGGACTTTAGGAGCATCCAAGGACTGTTACTATAAGATCCAGTAGGATCCGAGTCACTGCAGACATCAGTCAATAAATAGAAATGGTGTTAACGGATTTTTGAATTTCAAATTTTCTAACGGGTTTTAAAATTTCAAAATTTTCTCGCAAAAATTTGGTAACTTTATGTACTGAAATTCTAATTTTTACGATGTCTAATTAAAGGCAGCGAAAAAGCAGCAGTTGCTTAGTGGTTAGAGCGTCTGACAACCGACAGTAACGACCTAGGTTCCATCTCAGGGAAATTCTAGTCGGATTTGGACTTTTTTGCCGTTTCTAGTCACACCAACTCGGTTTGTGTATTAGCGACACACAAATTGTGGCAAAAATCAACCACAACTACATCCCTGCAAACTCACATATTTCATAGAAAGTGATTTTCAAATCTGACAAATCATTTTGAAGATGAATTGGACATGCGATGTTGAAAAACATCTTTTTTCTGTAAAATCATCAAAATGCTTGTCGAGAGTTCATCTTGTACAAAATGTATATACGTCGCGTCTCACAAAGACGACGGATGGCTTCCTCAAAAAATGACTTTTTAATCACGAATTCTAATATCAGCAAAAATATTTTTATGAAAAAGAGAATCTTATTATTTAATGTGTCGTCATAAATAGTAATGAGGAACTAGTAATGTGATCCGTCAAATTTGATGAACTAATAATATTAAGTTATCTGTCGTTATGGATCTTAGTGGGTCAGTGGCGGAATGGTTCGAGCTTTTGTACCTAATTATTTTGATACTGACCAAGTGGTCATGGGTTCGAGACTCGTTAGGAGAGAACATTTTCACCTATCCTTTTTTGAATCGCATGCGCGACTCACAGAATCCAAAAAAGCAAAATTACGCCTGAGTTGCAAAACAGGCTTCTGTCAAAACCCTGTACGGTTTGGTGCCTGTTTTGTAACATTGTAAAAAATGACAATAGCGTCATCAAAGGAGTGGTTATGATCCCACTATAAACTCTAGGTCTACTGAGTGGAGTGGTTTGTTGTTTGCTCATTTGTTAATCAATCCATCAACCACAAAATATCAAAGTGCAGCTCTGTATCTCAATGAGGAGATTTGTGGCTTAAATTCACAAAATGTGTTGCTTTAATCGACTATTAATGTTGATCTAGCAGAAAAAGTAAAGGAACCTGAAATGGGACTTGATCCCACGTTCCACGATTTCCGGTCGCATATTCCTACAACTGAGCTATCGGAAGTTACTCGACTTACTAGCACAGTGTCATATATAATATCCATATATCCAAGACTATTATGTCAAATCTGTAGCTGGAGTTAACAACTTGTTGTTTTTCATGTTTGAACAACACTCTTCTATAGGTTCCAACTTAATATTCCTAAAATTAGAGACTAATTATGTAAAGTAATATGATATATTGCGTGTCTGACTGTATTATTTGTTTATTTCCATATGCATATTAATTTAACATATTCTGTAAAGTACATCCATATGCATGAATACTTGTTGATGACTCAGAATTTAATAAATGACAAAATTTAGTTCCTTTCCAAATTAAAACCGCATCAAAGTTATTTAAGTTTATGAGACTTCCTTCAAGTTGCTTGCTTACATTCCTGACTTACTCTTAAATCCATATTGCATTCCTCGTTTTTTGACATTTGAATAGCTTCAAACTTTATGACAAACTTACTGGCACAAAACTTGTTTATCTTCTGTTCTCATAATTGCTTTATATTTGGGAATTCCATTCAGCAGAACATTAATAATTTCAATGCTAAGCACATAAGCGGATGTCTTTTTTTCTTCCCCATCCTTATTTGCGTTTTACAAACGGAATTTCATATCTCATGCTGAATATGTAATTACTTTCAGTGAAAAATGGCATTATTCAAAGCTATTCAAAGTTTTACTACTACTTGAGTATAGTTTATCAATAGGAAGCATCATAAAATGAGATTCAAAGGACCTTTTTAGTATTTTTTGTGTCACAGAGATTACACGCCCCTTATATTAAGGAATCAGCTGTGGTTGAGAAGAAAATCGATGGCATTTTTTTTTTGGTTCTTTATGCTTTAATTTGACCTAATCAGCATTATACATGTTATACGCGAACATCATCATATTTTGGTTAGGTCATTGCATTGTGGGAATGGATTGCTCACAATTTAAGGAAGCATGAAACAAACATTGCTTGACAGGCATTGTTTAGGAACGTAAAATGCAAAAAAAGTATTGGAAGAAGGAATATCACTTGGCGTACAATAGTAGAGAAGGAGGCAGAACAACTCCACAACAAACTAGCAGAATTGGCCGTTCTGGACAGAATAAAAACCTGTTCAACCGATTTATTAACGACCTACGATCCACAGTGGATTAATAGGAACTAACCATCAATCATCAATGCATCGCCGTATTAACGGTAAGACGTGAAGTTGCACTAATGCGAGGGCACATACTTACTTACTGCAATCAAGTTCTAATGTGGAGGCTTAGATTACAGCAGAAGATTTTCCATCTGACTCTGTTACTGGCTATGTCACTTATTTTTTACAAATTCTATGTCCACACTGTTGAGCTGTTCTACTCCTTTTGGTACGCTCCTATCCACCGTTTCCCTTGTGGATTCCATTCAATAGCTGTGTAGCAAACTTGAGTTTCCTTGTTCCAGAAAAGACATTTTTCTTGATATCAGTACTGATATTGTACCTGATAGCTTTTGCTTTGCCATACCAGGTGTACCATTGAACCGTGCCAGTTATGTACCTGTACTGTACCGTATCACCAACGGAGAAATCGGCACATAGCTTGACTATCTGAGATCGGGTTGCAATACAAAAGTCAGAGTTGAAAAGCAGGCACCTGCTACAGGCAAAAGTCGTACAATTTCTTTCGAAAACCATACAAATTCTCAATAAGATTGAACTGATTGAATTTGAAAATAGAGATTGAAGCTTGATGAGATAACTTTACCTAGAGACTATCTAGCTCCACTCCTATCTTGCTACCCAAATTTGTGACATTCCACAAAATATTTATAGCTTCGTTCCTGAGTCTAGCCATTGTTACATATTCAAAACGTATTTCAATTCTTGACAAGCTTCTTCCTCCTACCCCCTCAAAAAGTTATGTCTTCAACATTTTTGCCAACACAATAAACTCATAAACACTTTATTTTTCCTTACATCGATATGCTCCATAAATATTAATTAATGGGTAATAAAAATCTCACAATATTTTATCCAAATAATCTTATGATGAAGCTTATTAGTAATATTATTATTCATATGGTGTTTTGTTGCTTATTAATATATGACGCAGCATAAATTCTTATTCCTATACATCAAAAGGCTGGAATTTATTGGGTAAAAAATTTCATTAAATCCTTTTGATATTTAAATTTTTTTGTTCCTAATTAATATAAAATTGAATATAATTAGTGATATTTTATTGGTATCCATGTAGGTATTGCTAATAATAAACAAATTAGGAGTTTTCAAGGATATATTAATTTTATGCATATTATAAATAGCTATAAACAAGTTTGCGACATAAAAGAAAATCTTGAAGCAAATTTGTGTTTTAAAACAATGCGTTAACCTCTGATTTTGAGAGATTAGGCAAGAGGAATGCTGTAATCAATTTAGTTAGTTTTTTGTCATCAAAATCAAGGTAACCTGTATGTCGCGGTACGACGATATGTCATGAAGGAAACTCAGTTCCGCCTCGATATCGAAATGGATTGTTGAATCCAAAAGATGAATTTCCAATTTTCAATCTTAGTGTGTCATGGAACATCAGTGAGAATCTGGACTTACTTACTTCGCTGTCGTACAGATGAATCTGTGATCAATGACTCCCACAGGTGTCGCTGAAGGTGGCTCTATCGCTGGCTTCCACTTGACAATTTTCAATACCAAGCGCTCCACTATTTCTATCGACAGCTTCCTTCTTTGTCGTTTAGGTCGTCGATGATAGGTCCAGTCCGGTTCTTCCTTTTGGTTTCTTACTTCACTTACTTACTGGAACAATGCTCCGACTTAGAGCCTAGGTTGCTACAAAATGCTTTCCACCTGACTCTATTGCTGGCCGATTCCTTTTGGTTTCTTAGCTTATTGTTAAGGATGGCTTGCGAGACTGCTTGCTTGCTAGGCCGCTTGCATGCTAAACTACTAACTTGTTAGAACAACGCACCCTGTATTAACCAGAGACTCGTTCAATTCCGCTCCACTATGTGGCTTGGATTGACGATCTCCACCGTGACAAGGTTAGGTTGATGCATGAAGGAGTTGGGCTGAGTGCGACTACAATCTAATATAATACGCGTTCACCACCTTTAGTCGAACAAGAATCTGGCTTAACAACTATATTTTAATGAAGAAAAGAAGTCTCAACGGATCTTGTACTATGTTACCCCGTAGCAAATTCAACCTGTAGATGTCTCCTGCCCGATATTACATAACCACTGTCGTGCCTTCAAGAAAATGAAGAATAATATCCAATAACCGAAAATAATCTAAAAAGTATCATCATTTCGACCTAAAAAATCAAGCAAATCCTTCTGCAAATTCTAAATGTATTCTCTGAAGTACATCGTTAACCCTACTTGTCATAAGAGACATTCTTATTTACTTTTGTGAGCATTTCCTTTGAACAGAACCTTTATTTCAATTCCAAAAATTTCCATTCTTTATCGGATGAGAGTAAATTGCCCATAGCCTCAATGTTCTTCCTCTTTAATCATGTCAGCAACTGAAATCACTGATTGCATAATAATAAGAGCTTGAATAAACAGTTGATGACTGGAAAAATACAGAATTAAAAAATGCAGTAATTTAATTTGAATTTAAAAGCTGCAAAAATTGTCATTGTTCCTTTTTATTTGGTTTGAAGCTTAAATATTATTTAAATTTTTTTTTAGAAAAAAAAGTCTTTAAATAAGTATGGAGTTCTTCTTAGGAGTGCTTAAAAATAAGTCTGTTGATGTTTACATAATCAAGTGCCTTACTGCTTCTTATGATTTTTTGAAATAATAAGTCTCTTGGGGTTTTCGAGAGCATTTTATTGTGGAGGCATGGCTTGTGGATGACATTTGTTGTGACTGAATGAACATTTTGTTGGATTTGGCTTGAGAATGAGAAGAATTTACTCAAAAATTTAAGTTTTTCAAACGGTCAAAAGTTGAAATTTTTTGAAACTATAAAGAAAAAATTTGAAAATTTTGAAAACCGTCAAAATTTTTAACGAAAAATATTTGAAATTTTGAAAATCGGTAAAATTTGAAATTCTAAAAGACGTTAAAACTTGAGATCATGTTAACCGTTAAAATTTTTGACGAAGAAATTTGAAATTTTGAAGACCGTTAAAATTTGAAATTTTAAAAGTCGTTAGCTTTTTTGACGAAGAAATTTGAAATTTTGAGACCGTTAAAATTTGAAATTCTAAAAGTCGATGAAATTTGAAATCATGTTGATCGTTAAAATTTTTGACGAAGAAATTTGAAATTTGAAGACCGTTAAAATTTGAAATTCTAGAAGTCGTTAACATTTTTGAAGAAGAAATTTGAAATTCTTGAACCGTCAAAATTTTTCTAAAAAACGATAAAATTTGAAATCTTGTTCGTTAAAATTTTTGACAAAGAAATTTGAAATTTTGAAACCGTTAATCGTCAAAAGTCTTCGTTAAAAATTTTGAAAATCAAAAAAATTTTTGATGTTCTTCGTCATTAAAATTTTGAAAAAAGTCGTTTTGAAATCTTGTTAACCGTTAAAATTTAACGAAGAAATCGATTCAACCGTTATTTGAAATTTAAAACTTGAATTTTTCTACCGTTAAATTTAAGACTCTTCAACTTTAATTCCAATTCTTTCTCATTTAGTAAGGACATTATCCAATATTGTCGCCAAGCAATTTATCAGATTTAACGAGAATGCGCTCATATAACATCATGAATTTTTAAACAGCCACAAGTCTTCTTAATTATCAAAAATTACAGTATCAAAAGCAAAAGAAGCTTTTCAGCAGCTTTACAAGCATAACATCAACAGAGACAAAAGAACAAGCAGAGCCAAAAACGTGACTAGACATTTTATATAATAAAAAAAGTACAAAATTTACTACGAAAACTTTGGTTTCTTCCTTCTTATTTCAACTTTATAAAGTGCAAGTCCAAACTGATGTGCCGTCAATGAGACACGCCGCAAAACACCTGCAGTCGTCCATTGATCCTTAATATCATCATAATTTTCTAAACTACATGTTTCATCCAGTTCATCGACATTTGTATTTATCTCACACGGATGAATGGTTGTGTAGAAATTTGGAAATGCTTCTGTTGATAAATGTGGATAAAATATTTGTTCCTCTTTGTACGTTATCAATTGCTGATGCTTGTAAAACATTTGATTTAGTTCATAAGCTTGACTGGATGGAATGGCTATAAAAACATCATAATTCACATTTTTCATCCTTAACTTCAATTCAGCTGCATCAAGTACAATCTTCATACGTTTAAACATTTGCTCAATGTCCATACTTCCATATTCATAGATAAAGAATCTACGTGAGCTTTTATACTTAAGTCCAGTCTCAGGATTTGTAAGGATAATGTTGGAATTAGGTATGACAAGTAGTGACTCGGGAATGCTATAAATATGACTTGTTACAAGATGAATTTGTTTCATATTCTCATGATGATAATAACTTGACATGTAATCGGTCAGTTGAACAACGCCAGCTTGATGAATGAATCCAAAGAATATTGTGAATATAATATTCATCATGTACCATATTTTAAGGATCACACGACCACGTACTGATATATTCACATAAGATCCAAAGAATCTCACTAAATACCAATTGGATTCTCGTAAATAATTGGATATATTCACGCCGGTAATAAGTTTAGGTGAATGTAATAAAATTAAAGGTGCCGTGATTGGAATAAGGAATCTTGGTTCCTGATGATTAAAGAATGAGAGCATAAATATTGGTGCGAATATGGCGCTTGTCATCATGAATACAAATGACTGAGTTTGTGGTAAATTCTGGTATTCCTTCCTGCAGAACTTGTAGAACATATTCAGGAACGATACAACCGCGATGATGCCAAGTATATTGTATAATATTGGAATGTTAATTAGAAAATGAAGCCATTTTGGATGTTCACCATGTGCTGCAGTATTGCTTGAATTAATATTATATCTGATGAAATTTACAGGCGTAACAAGAAAGCTGTAAATCGATATGTCCATAATATAAATTTGTGCTAATGATAAATAGCCATAATAAAGTGAGTCGATGATTACAATGATAAAAAATGATGGCAGTGCGCTTGTGATGAAAAATAGCATTCTTAAATTAAAGTCTGTAAATGTGACAGTTCTTGATATTCCCATACCACGTAACATCCAAAAGAATACAAGCGGTAATCCAAAGCATATGAACGTAGGACGATTGAAGATACCGATAACGCATATTGATGATATCATAGCACATTTACTGTATGAATGATGCGGTAATGACATTCTCATCTTGAAATATTTCACACGTTCGCTGATATTTTTTGCATTTTCATATTTTTCTTCTAAAAATTCCTTTTGATAGATGACGGTATTAGACAATATCATACAGTCACTAACTAAATATAGTAGAAGTGAACATAGTGTCATTTCGATTGTATTTGAGAATGTTCTTATTCCAAATGTAAGGACAACAGCTGAACTGGCAAAGGTCACAAGTCGAATGTCATACTTCAAATTATAAGCACGACAAATTTGATAAATGCTATAGTCATTCAGGAATGAGATGAGACAGATGATGATTCGTGGAAATATCAAGATAATGTATGATGTTAGGAGATCAACGCCCAGTAGCATCTTTGTAAACATCAGAATGAATTTTAGGACAACCATTGGAATTTTAAGGTAGAAAAATGGAATGGCATAGCTTCTTATTGGCATTGTACTGTTGAATTCCCATGTTCTTGTATGTTCCAGCTCAAAGACTTCTCCTGTATTAAAGGAATTACAAATTTTCATGATTAATGACTGTAAATGACATCCACATCTTGTAATTTTACCTGAGATCACTTCGGACGATTGAAAAAACTCATCAGGATGAATATATCCATATTGAGGAACAAAAACTAGCACAATTCTTATTATAATAAAGAAAAAATATGTAAATAAACTAAATCCTTCACTAATTTTTGCAAATTTTCGCTTTTTTGCAAGTCTTTGCTCATTTTCTATCTTTCTAAGAACACTTTCGGCATAATCATCATCATTAGTTGCTGATTCACTACCATTCGTCGTATTATATTGCATATTATCACTTAAATTTATTATTTTTTTAACAAGAAAATTTTTTCAATATCAACAAAGCGCTTTTACAGTGTACTAAAAATTTTTGTATCAATCTGCGAAATCCCTGCGCGGGAAAATTTGAATTTTTATCGTAACGGTTTTTTTCTTACTTTTTATTGACAATGCCGGTTTGTTTTCATTGAATATGAAAGTTTCGCTTATTATTATGCATTCTATGACTAACTTTCAAGATATTTAAATGAAAATATGCTGATTAATCAGTCAAAACAGTCAAATCAGCAAAAACACAACATTTTATTAAAATATCAATGAATACTTGATCTAACTACAAACACAGGAATGCTCTTTAACCTTCTTACCATTCTGGTCTTCTATGACAACACGCAAAGCCTCTTCAATTGCATCCTTGACTTTTACATTATTCATTGCCGAACATTCAACAAATCTTCTTGCACCAATTTTCTTTGCAAGACCCACGCCATCTGCTGTTTTTATTAATGGTTCAGAGGTATTTGCATCGTCTCTAAGGTCAATTTTGGTTGCTAAAATTTTGTAATTTGATAATTAATGTCTGAAAATATTTGTGTTTATTTTGTTACGTACCGACGAGGATGTATGGAATTGGCTTGCATGATAAATGTTTCAAGTCAGGAATCCATTTATTGGATATGTTTTCAAATGATGAAATGTTGTCAATTGCGTAGCATAAAATGATGACTTTTGAGTTTTTATAGTAGAAAGGACGATATCGATCAGCATCTTCATCAGTTTTTGGTTCCACTAGATTGATAGTGAAAGTTGTTTCGTCCAGAGTAATTTCTGTTTCCTCATTGTCAATGCTGGAAATGAAGATTGTTAAGTGGTTGTAGATTCAAAGAGTGTCAACTCCGTAACCGTTGGAAATAGACTTTTCCAATCGGCAAGATAGCAGTATACCCGAATAGTACAAGTTGGATCGATCCAAAACCAAGCCCAGGAGAGGATTGACTCTGGCATTTAAATCAATGGCACCAAGGCAGAGTCACCCTTCCCTTGTACAGGATTTTAGAATCAAGTGACCTAAGTATCCCGATTAGCACAAGACCGCTAATCGATTCAAAGCCGGGCACCTGACATGCGTGACTCTTGCATCAATTCAGAGTCTATGTAAACTTTTGTCGGATTTTAGAACCGGCTAAGTATCCCGAAAAGCACAAGACGGCTAATCGAACCAAAATCCGATATCAAGACAACGTGACTCTGATTTGGTGCCAGATGCGATTTAAATCTGGCACCATTGATCAAATCCAGCACCAAGTCAAAGCTCCCGGATTTTTGATCAATTAACTGACTTAAGACATTCCGGACTCTTGGATCACTTAGTTCCAGCCAATTGGTAAATTTAGTTGTTTTCGCCAAATATCATGGCACTTAGTTCTAAGTATACTGCCGTCTTGTCACCGTGGTGGCCAAATTTGAATGTATGCCGAACAAAATTAAAAATACTCTAGAACAGTGTTATCCAAACTGTATGCCGGCAAAATGTTTTGAAAATGCATTAAACCACATAGCTCGTGCGGTTTCGGTCTTGGCTTTCCATCAAGGTTTTCTATGGCATATAAAAGTTTGGATAACACTGTCCTAGAACATGGCATTTTTTAAAATGCATCTAAGAAGGTGGGCTTGTGTTCAAAATGTCCCTTGACTGGATTTTTTCAAATATAGAATATTTCCATCTAATTTCTAGCTTCAATTCATCACCACAAAATTATAAATTAATTACTTTATTGTACTTACTTAATTGAATTATTTGGCTCCAAAAATGTGTCATGGCAGAATCGATAAATTAGGCATGTTTTACCGACTACTGCGTCACCAACAACTGCAATTTTAACAATAGTCGTCATAATTCAAGGAAACTAGAAATTTTTACTATGTTGCTTCCTACGAAAATTTTATTAAAATGATTTTTGTGCATCAACATTCATCTAGCTTTGAGGTTGTTCATAAATTGTGGCAAACGCACTTTTAGAGGTCGTTCACTTATTAAGGACTTCAATAGGCAAAAGATACCGGTTTTAGGTGACATAGTGGATATTTCTGTACCATGAAAGCATGCTCTTTGTCTATTAGGAATAATGCTCATGGAGAAGTTCAGGCAGAGGTCAAATTCGACTTGAATTTGATCTGGTTCGCTATAATCTTGCTAAAAACCGAGTAAAATTTAAATATAATTTTTTTTCTGATGGCTCTTGTGAAGTATAAAATTTCATACAAATTTCATTGGGTTTTTAGAAATTGTAAAGAACTCAATTTGGCTTCGGGCTCTGAATTTAAGATTTTATTATGCCTCAAACGACAAAAGACTTCTTGAGGCAGTTTTGGACAACCTGTGTGCCACGGCACTCTAGTGTCAAGCCAAAATTTTTGGAAATGCCATGAATCGTATGCCGTGGATGGTTTCGGTCGAGACTTACCATCAAGATGTGCCGAGAAAATATTTTATTGCGCACCACTGCTTTAAGGACATACACATTTCAGACTTAATATACAACTCAAGTCAACTTGTCAAGCTTTGCTTTATGTAAACAGGCAGATGATCTATTAAAATTAATATTTCAATAGACATCATCCATTAACTATCCCTAAGCTTGTTCATTGTTCAGAGTCACGATAAAATTAAGAATGATTAATTTCTAAATGTGATACACAATATTATGATTAATGTTATATACAAACTTAATCCTTGAGTGTAGCTAGAACTATCTGTAAACTACATTAAAAGTATAAATGGACGCAAAGTATGTTCGCGCGGATGGCCAAAGAACTTTTGGAAGGAAGTCTGTTGATTGAGATGGTATTGCAGTTGGTAATGGAGCCCGTTTTGAACCCCAACTGAGGAAAGGCATGGATCACAGCTAATCTGTACAGCCAGCGAATTGAGTAAGTAAGTAAGTACAGGAAATTGGGAGACGAAATCTAGCGATAGAATCAGCTGTAGGCGCCAATTGAGAGAGTCCATCACATTTGACCTGTATGACTAACGAAATGAGTTAGAAAATTGAAATGAAGCATGCTGTACTGATCAATTGTGATCCATGGCCTCCTTAAGATGCTTTCTAAAACTGACCATATCTCTGACTTCCGCTTGCCAATTTCCAATACCAAATGCAACACTGTATATATCCATTCCCTTCTTTCAAGAGTTCTATGGCCGTCCACGCGAACTGCTTCTGAACAGCTTCCTTCCATGAAGTCTTTGGTCGTCCTCGTAATCGTATGCCATCTACAAACTCAGACTTGAAGACCTTATTTAAAGGAGCTTCTACAAACCAAAGAACTCATGGAAAGGACCTGTCTATAGAAATAGTAACTCACACTTGGAATTAGTAATTGTCAAGCAGGAGCCAGCTTCATGCGCCACTTGATCTATACGGTCAGCGAAGTAAGTATGTAATTTAGTAAGTACAGGCCGTCTTACAGCATATCCAGTCCATCGAACCATGTTCGCTTGAATTCGATGTCAGAATCTCTGTACAGCAACATCCAACATTTCCCTTTAAAAATACAGCAAATGGTCACGCTACTTAATATCCAAGACAACAGCATTAAAACAAAATTTTTAATGGTTTTAATAATGTTCGTTCAATGAACTTTATCAATAAATTTAAAGCTCCTAAAAGCTCATTAATGTCTTTTGTCTTAAAAGTTCGTCCACAAAACATTATTTTCTACTTTATTAGGAATCTTCAGCAACTACAAAAAATCTCGGTTAAGTTTAGAACAAGATAAGCACATCAGATATATATTCTTTGTCTAATTGATTCCATTCACCATACCTTCTCAAGATTGACGACATGAAAAGCATAAAACCTTTTTTTGGGGCTTTTCTTTCATCAACTCTTCATGTGCTGCACGCAAAGCTTCATGAATTGCCTCCTTAATTCCTATATTTAGCTTTGCTGAGCATTCAATAAATTTATTCGCTCGTATTTTATTCGCTAATTGTAAGCCTTCATCTGTTGTTATTAATAGCTCCTTATGCTGTACATTTGGATTATCTCTAAAGTCTATTTTTGTGGCTGAAAATTGAGTGAAAATTAAATTAATTTAAGGAGGATTTGTTCATGCGAAATGGCATGTGGTTGTGTGTGGGAGACACTGTACTTAGAATTAAGCAGCATGTCTGTAATGTCTTGAGGATTGTAGGGATCCTTGTCATATCGACAGCACTGTACATAACGATTGAGACTTCCAGTCTCTGGTGGGAATCGAACTCACGTACTTACAGAAGAGCGGACACAAATATCCGGTCCGTAAGCTAACCTCTCGTCTACAGAGTCCTTACTATCGCACTGGTAGATTCACATATATATGACTCAATACCCCAGATTCCACTCTGCTCAGACATCCACACAGAAGCTTGCCAAATCGAATCAAAAAAGGTTGCAGCATGTCCATTTGAAATGTGTGATTGAGCATACATTCCTAAAACTTCAAATTTCTCTACAATCCGAAACTTACCAACCAAAATAACCGGAACTGGCCACTCAAATATTCGCATGAGTTCTGGTATCACCTTCATGGATATCCTTTCATATGAATCTCTATTACTTATGCTGTAACAAATAATGAATGCTGAGACATTGTTGTAAGCTAGTGGTCGTAGATGCTCATAATTATCTTGTCCCGGTGTGTCAAATAAACTGAATGCACAGCATTTGTCGTCCAGAACTGTTTCGAAGTCTTTGAAGTCAATGCTAAAAAATGGAATTTATGTGAATTAGTTAAGGAATTGATCGACGGACGTTCCAGAGTAGTTCAAGTCGGTTAATCGATCCAAAATCTTGCATCAGGATGGCTTGACTCTGACTTGGTCAAGTTACTATCACGCAACATGCAACTGACTAGGTCACATCAGTGTCACGCCACGTGTAACAGACTAGATCACGTCAGAGACACGCAACGTGTAACTGACTATGTTACGTCAGTGTCACGCCGCGTGTAGCTGACTATGCCACGTAAGAGTCACGCAACGTGTAACTGACTATGTCACGTCAGAGACACGCAGCGTGTAACTGACTATGTCACGTCAGAGACACACCGCGTGTTACTGACTATGTCACGTCAGAGACACGCCGCGTGTAACTGACTATGTCACGTCAGAGACACGCCGCGTGTAACTGACTATGTCACGTCACTGTTACGCCGCGTGTGGCTGATTATGTCACGTAA
Source organism: Chironomus tepperi (assembly GCF_022539635.2). NCBI lineage: Eukaryota > Metazoa > Arthropoda > Insecta > Diptera > Chironomidae > Chironomus > Chironomus tepperi. The sequence goes on from NW_027226583.1 coordinate 664,835, forward strand.
GGGCCACTCCGGAACAACGCTGATCTGGAGTCAGATTTTGAATCGATCAGCCAACTTGTGCTATTCTGGTTCGATCGGCTGCTTTATAGACATCATCAGTACATGTGTCGAACAACTTACTTCTTTGCAGGTGTAAACTTTAAAAATATATCATTTGCATATCGATGAAAAAAGCACGTTTTTCCAGTATTTTCAGTACCGACAATAACAATATTTACACTTTCCATATTGACTTTATCAATTAGTTCCGTATCCATTCACATTAATGTTAATTATAATAAGTATTTTAATGCAATTAATTCAAATTCACTAAAATTTATGAGAATTTGCATTCATAAACTATGAAATTATGTCAAAACAAGTTAATGAGCTCATTTATTCCAAACGAGAAGTTGTGAATCATTATTATAATTTGATAATATCAGCTACGATACAGATACGTGGTTGAGACAAAATTATGATGCTTTTCAGACACTTTTTGAAATTATTTTAATTCTTGTGGATTTATTCATGAAAATGATAAAGGTTCAAAAGAAGCTTGAGATGTAGGAGGTGATAGTTTGGTTACTAAGCTATAATTTGCAAAAGGTTGGTTACCTCGTATCTGTATCACTTCCTCGGAGGGAATCACTTCCTCGGAGCGGATCAACTTCCTCGGAGCGGATCAACTTCCTCGGAGCGGATCAACTTCCTCGGAGCGGATCAACTTCCTCGGAGCGGATCAACTTCCTCGGAGCGGATCAACTTCCTCGGAGCGGATCAACTTCCTCGGAGCGGATCAACTTCCTCGGAGCGGATCAACTTCCTCGGAGCGGATCAACTTCCTTGGAGCGGATCAATTCGTCGGAGCGGATCAACTTCCTTAGAGCGAATCAATTCGTCGGAGCGGATCAACTTCCTCGTAGCGGATCACGAGTGTATAAATAGATCGAAATAAACTGTCACGGTGCAGACATGTCAAATGTGTCATGTCACAATAAACGTGTCACACCACTGATGCAATACATCCCTCCATACACATTCCTATATAATTTGAATATTAAATGTCCGTTATAACAAATTATACATACTTCCGCTTGACAAATTCGCGATTAACAAGGTCATACACTTTTATTTATCTCAAAGCTAATAACATGATGCGTACATATGCTGTGATGTAAGGACTCCTACATTCAAATTATAAATTGAATCCAATTAGCCAGTTCAAATCGTCATGGGATACTTTGTAAAACAAAATCAATGTTGATTTGATTATAGACAGTCGGTTGACCTTCCCGAGTAGCACAATGTGTTTGCTATGGCACAGTTAGGGGGGCATATTGACGGTAAGACTTCTGACTGACATCCTGAAAGTGGATCTACAACAAAAAATACCAAAACCAGCCTAATTGTGCCGCTCGGACATTAAACCATTAAATTGTGTGTTCAGCCTTTAATCAGACATCAAATAAAATTATTCAGCCAGTCAAGCTTGTTAGAGCAAAACTATAAATCACACAATTCATTCATGGCTACTCCAATGAGTAATTTACAGTTTATAAGCAAATTAATCCTAAACAAACTAACGTGTTAGCACGTCAGTACGTCAAAGTCATCAGATCCTATCACATGCTATCCCTTCTCGAAATGAGCACTAGCAAAAGTTAAATGATTTATACAAACATAAAAGAAGCAAGACTAAAGTATTGTGTAAAGGACCAAAAGTTATTTTCATGATTTTATCAGGCAGGCACGTAAGAGTAACGAGAAAATAGCACCGGAAGGCATAAGGCAGTGCTGTCCAAACTTCTTTGTGGCATGGCACACCTTGTTGCTTTGTCGCGACACAAAAAGTACACGACATGTGGTTCATGACATTTCTAGACAACACATGTGTGTCGCGACATGCAGTATACCCAGCACTGGCCATAACGCAATAATTTTCATACTCGAAGTAATCTTCTTGGCCGTTCACTAAATAATACAAATGAAAAATCGTTTCGTGCAACCTTGAAAGTAGCTCAAATAATAAATTCTATTTACATCCTTAAATTATTAGCTGCTGTGGGTCTGCGGAATATGCTTTTTATATTTTTCGTCTCTATTTACCTTCGATAACTACCTATAAATGTCAGTTTCAAGCATTATCGCTTCGAGGAAAACGGAATCTTCATAGAACATACATGTAACATATTATATCCTCCAAGAAGGTTATCATATATTATTAAAATGCTCCAAGATATAACTTAGAGGCGTTCAAGTGATATATTTTTGGTGAAAATATGGAAGTAGAAGGTCGGAAGTTATAAATATTGAGGATATCTTTAAGAATAATTTTCACTTACTCAAAAATGTGTTTGTTTTGGGTGGTTTGAAGGATGCTTAGGAGAACCATGCATGAATAAACTTTTCCGGGTGACACAAATGAAGATGGTCACGGCTACAGTACTTTTAAGTCTCTAGGTAACACCATATGACTGCCATATATGGACGGCTTTGATTAGATGCCTTCTTGTGCATGTTAAATTATGACACATGTGGCAGTGACGTAAACGCAACATAATAGCCACTTGGACGCAACATTGTAGCCACTTGGACGCAACATTATAACCACTTGGACGCAACATTGTAGCCACTTGGACGCAACTTGGAAGCAACATGGAAGCCCCTTTGACACTATATGGCAGCCACTTGGACACAACATGGAAGCCAGTTGGACCCAACATTGAAGTCACTTAGACACAACATAGAAGCTACAAGAATGCAACATATAAGCCACTTGGATGCAACCTTAAAACCACCATATGACAGTCGCTTGAACGCAACATGGCAACCATTTGGACTTCATATGGTAGATATTTGAACGACATATGACAGACACTTTCACGTCAATTTCACGCTTCCATGAATAATTTGTGTCGATCGGGCATTTAAACCTTCATTTTCAATTCGAGTTTATCATCAGTAAGTTTGCAATAACTAGCTTAGCTTTGAAAATAAAAAATAGTTGGAGTATGTTATTGAATGATATATGTAGTAGGCAGGATACATCCACGTCATCTTGTTAACAGAAAAAACGACACGAGAACGTGTGGATGTTGTAAAGTACGTATTTTTTAATATAAATTGATTGATCAAAGTAAGCATTGAAATGTTGTTAATGTTTATTAAAATCTCCATCGAAACGCTGAATTATTATTGAAATTGTGATTAAAGATAAGATGAGAGGTTAAAGCCAAATTGAGTTTGCCCTAGTTTGATTAGAACTGATTGAAATTTGTATAAAATGTTATACTTCACAAGTGCTTGCAGAAATTAATTCAATGCAAATTTTAATCGGTTTTTAACGAACTCAAGTCGACTTCGATCTCTGGATTAGATGATTGGTCGATACAATGACGACTGTCTTACGGCTAGAAACGAGATTTGCTGCAGTGTACTGCTCGGAATTCAAATAATGCAAATTATTTGATTAAATCAAGAATTTGCGAAGATAATTGATGAAGTACATATTTTGAAAAGGAACTACGAGAACCCTGACAAGAACTTAATTAAGTAGGCAATACTTTTTGAGGTTAGTGGTCAAACTTGGTAGAGCTGTTGGTTGTTTAGGTGAAATTCTTCAATTTGCAAGGGGTTTTCGTGAAAATATCCCAAAAATCGGCTATGCCTCTATGTCTAAGCATTTCCATCCAAAATCTTCATTTTCTTATAAAAGAATCAATCATTTTGGACATTAAGTGCCTTAAAACCTCAAAATCCAGCCTGTTGAATGATATTTCAACATTTTTTGTCTTAGTTGGCTTTGATATTGTGAAAAGTCAGTTTATTGAAGTTTATTGAAGATCATTCATTGCATTGGAGAAATAAAGCATTATATATTTTTTAAACTAGATACAGTCCACTGAAGTTTGATTATATCAAAACGCTATCGTTTTTTACAGCCATTGCCATGCATTTCAGGTCAATATTTTGTCTGTTCTGCTTCATCTAAAATTTAATAAGGATCACCATAAATACGGAAAAGTTTTAGTTCCCAAAGTAGCAACACCTTTGATATGCTAAAATCCATCACTCTATCCACAAAGAAAAGGCTAACAAAGAATTATAAAAATTTATTAAACTTGAGTTTAGTGTCACCCATAAGGTCAATTGCTTGCTGAACTGTTTTTTATGCATAAAAAGAAATTGGAATTGGACACAAGAAAGCTTTATGGAACCGGACAGGAAAGAAAAAAAAATCAATTTAATACAAATGTAACTTAATGACATTATATATTCGTGACATGTACACAAATGTACAAGCATTCACAAGAAATTCCATTTTCTACTAAATGCAGTGTTAGATTGGAAGATGAAATTACTTACCCTTATCATCACGCACGGAACCAAAGTGGAGTGGAGGCAAAAAAAAAAGCAATTTAGTTTTTGATGTTGATTAATTACGATATCCAATTTTGGGAAAGGATAGTAAGGCCGACACACGTGCTAATAAGTCCATCGTACAGGATCAATGAATTCAGTTCCGATGATCGACATGAACATCAAATTTATTTCGTTGAGTGACGTCCAAAAAGTTTGAAATGTGCTTGATTTATTTCGCATAATCAACTCGATACATCCTAACTGCTTACAAGAAGCATTATCAGCAGCATGTAAAAAAAATGAACAGCATGATGCTTGGGAAAATACCCATACTGCTCGTGGAGATTAATGTGAATCTTAAATTTGATGCTGAGATCAAACGAGAGGTTAAAGACTCAACGTGGAATTAGTTTACAGCTTGATGTAATTTTTCTCACCTTACAAATTTCATTTTGAATATTTTGAATATTTATTAGCATTGTCTAGACCAGTCGAGACTGTGCATACTTTTTGTTCCATATTATTGATGATTTGTTCTTATTCATTTTGCCCTTGGGTAGTAACAGGGGTATTTTTATTGCAGTTTCTAGTTCAGCACCTATTAATTTAGGGACACTTTTACAGGTACATAAGTATTTTACCAGGGCAATTACCCCAACTAGAGTCAATAATTTTAAATCTAAGTATTTTTACCGTGAAGCAGGTACTAAGATTACCCCAGTTCACTAGGGTAGTTTTACCCCGAGGCAATAACGCTGGGTAGTTTGGGTATTTTTATCTTAGGAGTAAGGATCAGGCTCCAGCGGGTAGGCCAAACCCCGCGACTTATTTTTAACCCTAGAGCAGTTCTCTAGGGCGTAATTTTAATCTAGGGTGATTCCGGGGGTATTTTTACCCAGCAGTCGGCTGTTATTAGGGTATTTTTAACCTACGGGTAGTTACACAGAGTTTTTTATCCTTGCAGAAGTTTTAGGAGTATATTTCCCCTAGAGTCCCTAACAGACAATAAGCATTCTCACCTAATTGAGAGCGCTCTCACTTAGCGTGCCTTGTCTGTTCGAGGGAAGCTACAGGGGTCTCAAAAAAGTCTTAAAATGTAATCCAGAAAAGAGTGGGTCGAAACCACATTCACTTATTTTAGACAATATTCTTAAATTTCGATACAAAAATCCACATTTATATGTATCTGTCAAATGCTATCACATCATGCTGCCTGTGAACAGTGCAAAATTTCTATTAATATGAAATGTCAAAATCTATCTATAAATTCATGTCAATTTATGACCCACTTAGTAACAAAAACTCTTTAAATCCGTCGAATTTCAAAAGCTTACAACCCACAGTTAAACTGAACAGCTGCCATCAACTACTCATCATCAAAATTACCCCGGAAATAGAAAAACTCCAGTTGTTATCCTCATTCAAATTTTTGATTAAAAATATTCACTATGATGTATTATAACTAATTTTAACCATCCATCCCTTTAAATGTCCGTCGGAAATGTTAACACATTTTTTAATATGGAAAAATAAGATTTATTTTATAGCAGTAACAGTAACAGGCATGATAAAAACTCAAATTCATGACTGACAGCATGTAAAACACGAATCCTTTTTCTTATTCTCAACAATTGGTCCATTAAATGAAGCACGTAGTGCTTCTTCAATCGTATCTTTAATGTGGACATTTTTCTTAGCTGAACACTCGATAAAACGATTTGCACAAATTCGTTGAGCAAGGCCTTCACCTTCTTCTGTTGTTATTAATGGCTTACGGTATGTTGGATCATCTCTTAAGTCAATTTTCGTACCTGAATGTGGAAGAAAATTCATGAAATTTAAATGCTATAATCTTCGTTAGAGCCTTCTTACCGACTAAAATAAATGGAATTGGCCAATTGTCTATCTGCTTCAATTCAGGCATCCATTTATTATATATATTATTAAATGATGCATGATTCTCTATACCATAGCATAATATGAATGCTTTTGCATCTTTATAAAACAACCTTCGTACCCTCTCATAATCCTCTTGTCCCGCGGTGTCAATTAACTTTAAAACATAATTTTTTCCATTTAACATCACGTCAAAATCTTCCTTGTCGTAGCTGTAATTATTCACAATTATGATAATTTTTTTTAGCACATTTACAGAAACTTTTTTTAATTTTTTTTTTTCCTTAATTATATTGTCATTTTGTGTAATGGTCTGTCAGTTTGTCTGGTATACTTACCTGTACCTCCAACCCATCCTTCTTCTTCTTCTTTAAAGGAATAAGTGAAGGAACCGTACTTAGAGCTTTTATAAGAATGTATATAAAGCCTTATTTGTCTTAAACTTAAGACAAAGTTGATGGATAATCTGGTGTCAGAGCAGTTTGGCAATGTGAGAGTAAGGTCTGAGGAACAGATCGGAAATCTGTATCACTCTTTTGTCATATAATAGGTTCGATTCTGCCAGAAGTCGACTTCTAAGAATTTTATAGAGTGGCTTAACATGTTTAAGGACTCACACATTTCTCACAACCCTTTTGACCCTTAAATGGGTTCGATTCCAAGAAGGCGACTGTGTGAAGAACAACCCATAAAAATGTCTTGATAACAACCCATATTTTCTCACACATTGCTCACACATAGTTGCTCAGTCCATTAAATACTTGGTCATATACAATTAACAGAGTATTTACAGTGCCCCACGGTACACAAGTTGGCAACCATTGGTCATACATAAACTAGCATTGAAAGACGATGGTAAAAAATTGCGCACCCAAAGTTCAGTTTCGACAAATCTCATACCCAAACTAGATTTCAATTAGCAAATCTAGTAGTAAGATTCCTTTTATAGAGAATAGGTCTAGCTTCAAGTGGAAGGTTCGATGAGCAGGAAACCATGACAGAGCTCTACCAAAATTTCCCAAATAACACGAAATTCGGTGCCGCCGTGTCAATGATAGAATTGCTCAGAGCTCGTCTGGAGAATCTGTCGAAATCGAGACTTTGGGAAACCATACCTAGACATCATTTGCAGATGACACCAACTACCGATGTCACACCAGTAATAAACATACAAGTGTTCCATACACATCTGTTTGTCATCTTCTTAACTATTATTACTTCGATTACCGCACAGCTTAGTAATATTTTTTACCAATTATATTCTTTGAACCAGCACTTTTCTTAGTAGTCTTCGTCTAACCTTGCTGTATAAATTGCTTTTGAACTTGTGCATCTTAAGGGAAATCGATAGAAACCGTCTGTGAACATTTATGTCAAAAATGTATCACACAGAGAGATTATACACAGTCAACGCACAAATGGTGACTCACAAAAATGTCATAAGAAAAAGATAAGATTTTGCTTGGGATTTAGCACACAAAATAGAAATGGAATTTATCATAAGAGAGAATTGCCGTCATTGAATAAAGTATGATATTTCTGTAAATCCTTTTTTTCTGTGTCTTTTTAGCTTACATAAATTTTTGTTCTGTATGATTTAAAATCACATGAATAATATTTGTGGAATTTAATGGAAATATTCTACATGTCTTTACATCCGGGCAGCATATTAAGGGGCTGATATGTCGCAGTATTAATGGTAAGACGCAAACTGGCATTGACGGCACCATTAAAAAAAACGTTCACCCAGAACTCGAGGTCGATACACTTGAACTCGACTCGACTCGGTTTCGAGCTCTGCCATAACCTAGTCAGATCATTGAGATCCAGAGCTGCGCTAGAGCGTTTCGCGGCTAATGATTGTTTAACAAGGGGGTGTGTCTGACCTCGGTACTCGGTGGGATTTCAGGGATTATAGTTTATAGTGGGATCAGAACCTCCTCTTTGAGGAGGCTATTGACTGGTAATTGTCTTTATAAAATTCAAAAAAAAGGACAATTGAAAAAGTTTGTATTGCCGAGTCTCGAACCCATGACCGCTTGATCGATATCACAATAATTAGGTACCAAAGCTCCAAACCATTCCGCCACCGAGCCACCCCGACGGCAACTTTACAGCTGATTTTGTCCCATTTTAAAGCAATTCTCAGAATTGTGCAGCTCGGGACATCCATGTCATTTGCTTGGGAAGCATTAAATGTAACTCATTAATATTAATGGGTGATGACGATGTAATGGATTCAATTAAAAACTTTGATGAATCAGATAAAAAGTTGGTAAATTCACAGACAGAATCAGAATGAAAAATCAACATTTTTTTTGTCAATTTAATTTAATTCTTTAAATATATTCAAATTTATTTTAAATTAAAATCACAGGAGACGGGTTTGATTCTCATTTAGAGAAGGTATTTTTTTTAGAGGGATTTTGGCGTCAAATTGTAATTTGAAAGGATTAGAGAAGCAATTGCTTCATTTTAGTTTTCAGTTCTCAATTTGGAAGTAATGTAATGAAATTTTATTTCCGACCTTTTTGGTCAGGTTTATTGACTTTAACTTTAATGGTCAATTTCATTACTGCAAAATTGGTAAAATTGTGAATTTAATAACTTAATTTTGAATTTGAATGGAAAAGTTGAAAAATTTACAATTAAACAGCTCTTTATGGGAACGTTCGGAAATTACGTAATATTAAATTTTGTTGAAGAATCAATATTTTGAAACATTTTAAATTTGAAAAAATTAAATTTTCAGAAATAAATTTTTAAATTTTAAAAACTTAAAAACAAAAAAAAAATTGAAATTTTAGAAAACAATTTTAAAACTTAAAAAAATTGAATTATAAAGACAAAAAAATTAAAAATTTGGAAAAGAAAAAAATTTTGAAAATTTATGCAGTTCTTCAGAAACAAAAACAAATTTTTTAATTTAAAAAAAGTTGAAATTTTAAAAAACAAAAAGTTTTGAAATTTTAAAAAACAAAAAATTTGTGAAATTTTAAAAACAAAAAAAAAACTTTGAAATTTTGAAATTTAAAAAAAAAAATTTAAAAATTTTAAAAAACAAAAAAAAAAAAAAAATAGAAAATTTAAAAGATAGTTTTAAAATTTTTGAAAGAAAAATTTGAAATTTAAAAAAAAAAAAAAGAAAATTTAAAAAAAAAAAAATTTGAAAATTTAAATAACAAATTTTTTAAATTTTGAAAATTGAAAATTTTAAAAAGCGTGAGAGATTTTAAATTTAAAAAATTTTCTGTTTTTTTTAAATTTAAAAATTTTGGTTTTTAATATTGCAATAATTTTTGTTTTTAAAATTTCAAAATTTTTTAAGTTTTTTAAAATTTCAAAATTTTTTATTTTTTAAAATTCTAATTTTTTTTTTAAATTTGAAATTTCAAAATTTTTTGAATTTTTACAATAAAATTTCAAAATTTTTTTTCCAAATTTTTTATATTTTAAAGTTTTAAAGTTTTTTAAATTTGAAACTTGAATTTTTAAAAAAATTTAAAATTTGAATTTTCGAATTTAATTTTGTTTAAAATTTAAAAAAATTTTTAAATTTTAAAACGGTTCTTAAATAAGTTTTAAAACAGATTTTTAACTAACTTTTCTTCTGCATAGATGTATTTTTATATACAATCTATATCTTCTATATAAATAGCTGCAATAAATCTTATACTTTCAGTCACCAAAAGAGCTGTTGCTTTTGTAGTAAGTAACTAGCAATTAATATACTTCAATACAGTATCACAAACTTTAGTAATTTAAAAAAAAACTTCCATCGACTTCATTCCATTCTCATTAAAATCACTCTTTTTTCTATTTCCTAAAGGTAATGTCAAGTTCACTAGCTATGAATCACTGTTCTTACATAGATCAACTTATTATTCTATAAAATTCAATGAAATTCAACATCATTTAAACTTACACTGTAGGTACATAACTTTCCAGAAAAGTTTCATTTGAATAGCAATGAAGTAGACAGGTCTTTCCCACTGTACCATCGCCAATTATCACAATGTTTATGGTATCCATTAGGAATTCCTTCAAGTTTGTAACTCAGACTGCAAATTCTGTCACTTTAAAAATTGTATTTTAGAGGAATTACGGTGTGACACTGATAAGATAAGCTGAATAAAGCATTGTTGACACATTTTTTATCGATGTATTTAATTTTAAATTTAATTTTATCGTTTTTTGATTACGACTGTGTGAAGGAAATGGCAACTTGACATCCTAGTCTTAAAATATCATTTGAAGCTATTGCTAAATTATAAATAACGAGAATTGTTGATTGAAGAAGATATAATCGTTATGAATATGTCATGAGCAGTGCTATAAACATATTTAGACTAAAAATAGAGGATTTATTTATTTTAAGACATAATGTAAGGCTACAGCAAATTGAACTTGAATTGGATTTGTAATTTACGCTTTAAACAGAAGGTCAAGATCGTCCTGCGGAATTTTTATTAAGGAGGGAAAAAAATCTAGAAATGTCAAGAACCGTATGCGGTGTGGGATACAGGTTAAGGCTTACCACTAAGGTGTGCCGCAAAAAATAAAAGGTTGCCCACCACTGATCTAGAGTTACACCTTGAAAGGTCATTAGCCCAGAGAGAAGGGTATGGAGGGCAGGGGGTGTCTTTTGGCTTTATTTTGGATTGAATTCTAAATTGTCATGGGGCAAAATTGTCATGGGGCAAAATTGTCAGGGGGCAAAGTTGTCATGGGGCAAAATTGTCAGGGGGCAAAATTGTCATGGGGCAAAATTGTCAGGGGGCAAAATTGTCATGGGGCAAAATTGTCATGGGGCAAAATTGTCACAGGGCAGAGCTGTCAGGGGGAAATCTAGGGGTAAAGTTGACCGGGGAAAGAAGACAGGGGCGAGAGTTGTGAGGACTCGAATGTGGAAGCCACGGAGGACTTCATCCGGTGTTGAGGTTTAATTCCCAAAATGTTTCCAGAATTCTACTAAACCTATACCCACCTTCCTCACTCCATCTTAAAAAGTGAGGCTCGCTTTTTAAAGCTTCACCAAAAGAAATCTTCAATCTGAAAAAATAAATCTCTCATACAAATCACGTACAACAGTTGATTCTTATATCATGAATAATGCATACTCATTGTTTATTGCAAAGAAATCATTCATGCATCCTTGATATTGTCAACTTTTATTTTCATCTTTAAGAAATGTTCAAATTGAATGGAAAATGATTAATTCTCAGAAGAAATTATCGTACCGTCTGGCTTATGATCACAACATCATAACACTTTTGATTTAATTGATCACTTATTGATACTTGGAACATATTATCTTAATTAATCACTGCATCGTGCATTAATCTATGACATAATTCAATAAGCTAGAGATTTAATTAAATTAAGTGGTCAGTTGCTCGATGCGTTGGGAAAGTTCTTGCTTTTTCGAGAATACCTTATTCATACCTTCAAGCTATAGACTTATAAAAGGTGCTGTTTGGTTATTACATAACGCAAAGAACAGAAGGGATTGAGTTTTTGTTGGAATTTGTTTTAAAATTCTTGATTTTCTGAATAAGTTTTTGTCAGTGGAAGTAAAGCGGAAATTCTGAGGATCAAAAGCACTCATTTTCTTGCAATACGCAATAAAAGAATGACACTTTAAATGTACGATTCTGAGTTGTAGCTAGTGCTGTGACCCGGAGTAGAGCATATTAAGAGTCAACATCAAGACCTCTTGAATCAATCCACAGAAACGCACATGCAAAGCATTCATTTCTCTTTGTTCGTATTCAAATTATTCAAAAATTCCGTTCGTTTTATGGGATCCGTTCACTTATTACGTTACATAAAAAATCGACCATTTGAACCAAAATGGCACCACTCCCGCTTACATGCCTGACGTCATCCATTGTAGGACAGGGCTCGATTTCTTCCGTGACATGGAATTGTATATATACACTATGGGTGCGAAGCAGCAAAGGTACATCTGGTGTGGTAAAGTGGTATTACCTTTCCCGTACTAACGGTGTAATTATAACCCAGTATAGTGATATGATATTGATACACCAATGGTACGGTACAGGTGCACCATTTGTATGGAACAATAGTACTGGATTGATACAACCCTGGAGTACCATTTGAACGGGACAAATGTACCACTTTGTCAGATGTACCAGGTGTATCAGGTGTACCAGGTGTACTAGGTGCATCAGATGTACCAGGTGTACTAGGTGCATCAGGTGTACCAGATGCACTAGGTGCATCAGATGTACCAGGTGTACTAAGTGCATCAGGTGTACCAGATGCACCAGGTGTACCAGGTGTACCAGGTGTACCAGGTGTATCAGGTGTACCAGGAGCACCCGGTGTACCATCATACCGTACCCATGGTGTACCTATGCAGTCCCATACCTTGTGATGCAACACCGAACCACAGCCGTAGTAATCGACTTATGACCCATTCCTCCTTCCCCCTCCCCCATTAAAAGCTTCCGTAAAAGAAGTTAACGATTCATTATCCCTCAATACTTTTTTTCCCATTTTCATTCTGTCATGCAAATGTTATGTTGTTGTACATTCAAGTGTAGGAAATTAGTGAGCATAACGTGATAAAAATGAATTACGATTAAATTTTTCCGGCACGACTGCCTCATTTACTGCCACTCGAACACAATTGTACTTAAACAAAGCATATCCACCGAAGGGAAAAAGCAAAAAGGAAGCTTTAGTCTTGAGAAGTCACTTGAGTACAGCACACATATATAATTCAACTATGGATATTCAATCGTCGTGTTTCACCATAATCAACGGATGTAAATATTCTCTCACGTGGCCGGCTGCTCAATTTTTTTATTCTCTCATTTTTTACTACAAAACAGGCGAATTCCCAATTTATATCGCAGCGGAACCAAAACACAGAGAGAGAGAACCGAGAGAAGAGAATTCCTTTCATCTTCCCGAATTCGCTCCGATACGTATCGCTTAACATTTTTCAAGTCATACAGCATTTTTGTTTCAGTTTCGCGTAAGCTTTTGAATCGGCAGCATGGCTAAAATGAAACGGCAATTGATAGTTTAGTGACTGGAATTATTAAAAGATATAAGAATAAGGAAAAAGAATACCTCAAAAAATAATAAAATTTAAAAAAAGGAAGTTGATGGAAATTTTGTGGATGTTTTGAACCTTATTGTGTAGCTTAAATAAATATTTTTATAGTAAAGTGTATTTTTGAATATTAAAAAATTAAAATAAATATAAATAAATTTAATCAAGTGTTAAAAAAATTGTGCAATAATATTGGATAATCTGGGGATAAATTCTTAATAGTGTATGTATTAATTGACTTACTATCTGTTGAAATTGAATTGAAATGTGAATGAATTAAAATTGGATTAAATTGAATTATCAACCGTAAATTTATGATTGGATTAAATGCAAAGAGATTTGGACTAAATTGGAACTAAAATTAATTTATGAAACAGGAAAAAGGCCGGAAGAATTGAAATAAAAATTTAAAAAGATAAAAATTTAATTATTTTGAAAAATTTTAAGATTTAGAAATTTTAAAAAAAAATTTTAAAATTTCAGAATTTTAAACAATTTTAAAATTTAGATAAATTTAAAATTTGAATTTTAAAAATTTTAAAGTTTTGAATTCCAAAGATTTAAAATTTAGAACAAAGTTTTAAAATTTTGGAATTTAAAAAATTTTAAAAAAAATATTAAGATTTTGAATTTTAAAAATTTTAAAATTTAAGAATTTTAAAAAATTTTGAATTTTAGAATTTTAAACAAGCTTTAAAATTGAAAAATCGAGAAATTTTAAATGTTTTAACATTTGGAATTTTATTTTTTAAAAAGTTCAAAATTTTGAATTTTAAAACAGTTTAAAATTTTGAATTTTAAAAAAATTTAAAATTTTAAAACTTAAAATTATAAAAAATTTAAAAATTTGAATTTAAAAAATTTTTAAAATTTTAAAATTAAATTTTAAAAAATTTTAAAATTTGAAATTTAAAAATTTTGAAATTTAGAGATTTAAAAAGTTATAAAATTTTAAATTTTGAAAAGTTCCAAAATTTTGAATTTTAAAAGATTTAAAATTTAAATTTCAAATTTTAAACTTTCAGAGTAAATTTTCGAAAAATTCGAAATTTTAACAATTATTAAAATATCAAAATTCAAATTCCAAGTAAATATTATCCTTTTAATTTCCTTCATTATCAAACGAGAATGTTTTCAATTTTTTTTACACAAACTTCCGCATTTGTTCCGACAAACATTTTATTATTATAAAATTGTCTATAGCACACCAATAACATAACAAATTTAACTTGTAAAAAACCACCTGTAAAAACAATAGTTTTTTGTTTTTTGGACTTTTTAGTTAGTTTTTAAAGTTTAAAATTATCTGTAAAGTTACTATTTTTATTAAAAAAGTTTGCGGCACAATTAAGTATTGTCAAAGACACACCTCTAGTTTATAGTGTAGTAGAATGATTGTATCGGGAAAAAATACTAAATTTAATTAATTTGGCAATATATTCGGCCAAGACCTGGATTTCCTGCATTTATATACACAGACTTCCTTTTCTAAGCTTTATATTATTGTTCAAAATGCGTTTTTTGTCTGCTGACCGGCAATTTTTAATGAATCCTAATATATTCGCAATTAGCAATGCAATCATTATCAATACTCAATTGCTTCCTGAAGGTAATTTTCATCTCTACTAAAAGTTTGCTCTTTGGTCGGCATAAATGTAAAAAGCTTTGATTTAATTAGCTCTTTTCCTGTATTCAGAAATCAGAAGGTTTCATTCAATTGTGAAATGTATGAAATGTTATACTTCACACGAACCAGCAGAAAAATAATTCTTTGCAAATTTTAATCCATTTGGGGCAATGTGTGGACCAAAAATCTCAAAACATTCGAAAAATAGCACTTTTTGAAAATTAGCTTAGGGATATGCAAAGAAATTTCAAAAAACATGACAACAAGTGTTGGATTTAGGGTTTTCAATCTTGGGATGGAATTGTATGTAATTCCGGAATTCTGTACATTTTGATCTCAGAATTGAAAAACAAGTTTGGATATTTTGGGATTTTTGATAGTTTCCACTCCTTGGTTTCAAGCGAACTCAAATCGGCTTTTTACTTATTTCCTTTGCTTCGTTGGAAGGGGTGTACTTGGCTTACTTGGAAGGGGCGTACTTGGGCCCATTGCCGCGTTCAAGTCGACTTCTACCTCTGTTTTATTATACTGTCAGACCTTGAAGTTGACTCGAAATTTCTTTGAAGAATTAGACTCATGTCGACTCGAATCCATATAAATTTTAAATCTACTTCCATCTCTGATTGTACTTATTATCCTAATTATTCATGCTGATAATCATTTCCGAGAAGAACAAAAGTTCTTAAAAGAAGAAAATTCAAATTAAAATTTTCCAATTTTTCATGCTCAGTGAATCCCTTTAAAATTCTTTAATTCCTTACAAGATCGTTGAATCCTCTGAAAAGAATTTAATTTAAGCTGTGACGCATTAAAGATTTAAAGATGTGTGTAAGAAAAGTTGTGTCTCTTCTGTTACTTTGCTGCAGCAGCGTTAATTTAATCAATTTAATATCATTATTTTGTTTTGATGGAAAAGCGAAACAACAACAGAACTGAACGTGTCTCTTGACATGTGCTTTATGCTGTATTTTATCACAAACAATTTTTAAGTTTGTTGAATCCATTAAAATTTATGTAAAACATAAGATAAAGTTCGAATTTGCTCAAGAATGTGGAAATTGTCCTGGAAGCAGACGACGTAGAAATTGTGAAAAATACAGTCCCAGGTTCCATATTCATTTCCATTGTACACTGAATCATACATTACCATTGTTGCATTTGCAGTGGATTCAGACACCGCCAACACCATTCCCCTCCCACTCTCTTTCCCGTTCTTTCAAGAAATTATTCAGTTTGCTAGGATTTATCGCAGCAAAAAGTCCAAAAAATGTCAAAAAGTCTTCGTCTCATTGATCGAGTGTCTTAAGCGCATTCTTACTCAGCCTCTCTGTTCCGTCGTAAATTGAAATTTGTAAATAAAGGATACTTATTAATTACCCAGCAAATCAGAATTTATTAAACCGAAATTAAGCACAATAAAATACAAATAAGCAAGCAATTGAAAATGACCTGGAAATTGTATGAAAATTAACCGTTAAATTTATTTTGAAAATTAACGGTCGAAAAAAATTCAAAATTTCAAGGGGCTAAAAACACGTGAATTTTTTGTATGAAAAATTGAAAAATCATTAATTAAAGCATTTAACCATGGTTTTAAGCTACCAAATAATAATAAGACATTTAACTCAATAGTGCAGAACTAACGCTTCAAACCGGATTCTTAACGATGTCTAACCTTGTTGAGATTTTGACTCACCCAGACATCCAACCGATCAAAGAATGCTTTCTCAAAATCCCAGTTCCGATAAACTTCTGGGACCGGGATTGAAATTTTCGGGATTCAGAGATTTTTTGGATATCCTGATTCCGATAACGAGAAAAATATTCTTACTTACTCAAGCTGGAACCATGCTCCGACTTGGAGCCTAGGTTGCTACAAAAGGGCAGAGTTGTTACTTCCATCTGACTCTGTTGCTGCCTGTATCACAAAGCTTGTACATATTCACAATTTTGAAATCTAACTGACATTCCTTCATTACCGTCCTACGCCATGTTGCTCTTGGAGCACCTGGACGCCTTTTCCCCCGTGGGTTCCAACCAAGGGCAGTATAGCAAGCTTGTGTCTCACCCCCAGCTATCACACTATACATATAGAAAGAATATATCATAGTGAAATTATTTAAAAAGGCGGTAAAACCTCCTCAATTTCTGACTACGCTTTTGGCTACCACAGCACACTTAACAAGTCCTAAAAGTCTGTAAACAAAATTCCTTCAACAAATCATTTAATTCTTAAACAAATAAAATCTCATTAAAATGTTAAGCGATCTGTCATGTCAGACAGGTGATGCATAATGTCATCACGACATCAAGCAAGCATGCTTATTGCCTTTGTTCGGAGTTCACAATTGAGAAGGTATTCTAATGTACATGTCAATTGCATTATTGCCCAAACTTTTTCGTGTCACGGCACGTCTTGGTAGTAAGCTACGACCGAAACTGAACATATTAGCATTATGCAGCACTGCCACATTAGTGCGTCGTGTCACACAATTTAAGCATCACTGCTTTTAATGTTCAAGTCATTCACTTTCAATAGATAATAGGCACTAAAATATATGAAGAAGCAAGTTAAAATTGAAGACACACGAAGAAGTTGTGACGCTATAAGTTAATATTTAAACAGCTTTTATTCCTTCATTTATGGAAAAAGAATTTTTTGTTTTTCAATGTCGACTTTAAGACTTTAATATAAAGTTTGACGGTGTGCTTCTTCATTCATTGCACACTTTTGGATATTCTTCGTTTTAAATGATTACTTTGTTACAATTCTTGAATAATTCATACAAAAGCTGCAAGGATACAATGTAATTAATCACTTTTTGATCGGTCGGCGCGACCTTATAAGGCTGTTTGGAATGACAGCAGACGTCTATAGGTGACCAAATGAAGAAGGAATCGCCTGGAGCTTTAAAGGTTCCGAAAAATCTCATATGAGCACCAAATGAGAAGGTCCCTATTTTTGACAGCCATATAGACAGCAAACGGAAGCGGCTTTCCACATTGTGTCGCTCTGGCTCATCTAAATCTATTTAAGGAGGTTTTGAGGCATTAAAGGTTCCGTATTGAGCCTTTATCATTTGTGTCGCTCGGGTTGACACCTGAGAAAGAAATCGCATGAATCCATATGGCCCCGTCACGGACACATTTATGAACACTGTAATTGGCACACATTGAAATGTTGCCATCTATGGTAACGATGGCAGTATTCTTAGAACCAAATGGCAGCCATTTGGCGAAAATAATTAAATTTGCCAATTGGATGCCACTTGGTTATAGGTCTACTGCCTCGTCACCATAGTGGCAACTATTCAATATGGGCTGATCGGACCCAAATAAAAGACACATCAATCCATATGACAGCTACTCTTTACGGCAGCCAAATTGAGGCGGACGTCATTTTATTGCAACAAATGTAACCATGGCGTAGTCTTTCGCAATTTGTGTTGCTCGGGATAACTTGTTGACAAAAAAAATGAGCAAATTTTAATACATTTAATCAATTTAGGTCATATTCATGCACATAAAGTTATTCAATTATTCAATTAAGTTAAAAAGTTGAAATGTTTAAATTCCAAATTTATCATAGAAATCCTTGCATTCCTCAACATGCTATGCTTCGCAGTTTTATATGCAAAAGCACACAAAATGCAAATTATCAACGTCAATTCTCATCATAATGGCATTCTGAATGATGTTCAAATAGCGAAAAAACTTTCAAATTGCGTTGAAAAAAATTCAAATTGCATCCAGGAATACGCGAATAATTAGCGAGGATCAAAATAGAAAAATTACTGATAAATTCGTTAATTAAATGAACATGTATTTCTGAAGAATTCCCACGCAAAATATGTAGTTTTGTTGATGGCTTTTTAGCTTCTGTCTGGGTCAATACAAACGCATATTTTTAAAGCTGTTTCATGTCTTCATGTTCCATCTCATTTATGTCAATCAATCTTGGTAAAGAAGCTTATCAAATGTCGAATAAAATGTGTTGCTGGACATTCTTTTGTTCTTTTACTTTGTTGAAATTGTGAAATGAGATTTGAAAAATTATTTTGAAATTTTCAAATTCTTCAAAATTTTTAAATTCTTCAAAATTTTCAAATTCTTCAAAATTTTCAAATTCTTCAAAATTTTTAAATTCTTCAAAATTTTCAAATTCTTCAAAATTTTTTCAAATTCTTCAAATTTTTCTAATTCTTCAAAATTTTCAAATTCTTCAAATTCTTCAAAATTTTCAACATTTTCAAAATTTTCAAATTTTTCAAATTCTTCAAAAATTTTCAAACTTTTTAAATTTTGCAAATTTCTAAAATTTTTCGAATTCTTCAAAATTTTCAAATTCTTGAAATCTTTCAAAAAAATTTTCAAATTCTTCAAAGTTTTTAAAAAATTCTTAAAATTTTCTAAATTCTTGAAAATTTTCAAATTCTTCAAAATTTTCAAATTCTTCAAAATTTTCAAATTCTTCAAAATTTTCAAATTCTTCAAATTCGTCAAAATTTTCAAAATTTTCGGATTTTCAAAATTTTCAAAATTTTCAAATTCTTCAAAATTTTCAAATTTCTTCAAAATTTTTAAAGTTTTAAAATTGTTCATAGACCAGTCCAGTAACCTATTATTTGACATTTCATCCACAATTTATTAATCTTCACCACAGGTGCCACTTCCATAAAATATAGACTACCACAGCCTCTAGCATTAATCAAAATACAATTACACATTTCCATGCGGTTCCCAAATAATATAACCTAAATTTTCATTCAGGATTACTATATGTAAATTTTAATTTGAAATTTATGTAAATCTAGCAATGCAATCAAATTGCCAAGCATTGCGTATCAAATTTCTGTGCCAATAAAAAGTAATATTTGCATTTTAAATTGCATTTCCATTAGCATTCTCACATGTGATGCAACAAGTGTTTAGTTCTACATCAACCTACATTTATAGTAATTTCATATCACGACGCTTCCTCAGGCGTAAGAGTTGAAAAGTTCATGTTTGTTATAGCTTTGAGCTTATTATCGATTACTGCTTATTGCTACTTATTATCGATATTATTGAGATCAAATTTTAATTGAAACTCAACAAATGGAGAGGCATGCGAACAGGTATGCAAACAGGCATGTGTGCTGGTATGCGGGCAGACATGGGGCAGGAATGCGGGAAAATATGCGGTCAGGCATGCGAACAGACATTTGGCATGTGGACTGGTATGCAAGAGGTCATGGGGACAGGTATACGAGCAGGCATGGGGACAGGAATGCGAGCAGGCATGGGGACAGGAATGCGAACAGGCATGGGATAAACATGCGAGCAGGTTTGTGAACAGGCATGTGGGCAGATAAGGAATGCTGGTAAACATGATAGCAGAAATGCGTATAAACATGCGAGTAGGCATGGAAACTGGCATGTGAATAGGCATGGGAACTGGCATGTGAATAGGCATGCGAACAGGCATGTGGACAGGCATTCGGTCAAGTATGCGAGCAGGTATAGGGACAGCATGAGAGTATGTATGCTGGCAATTATGCGATAAGTATGCGAGTAGGTATGCTGGCAAGCATGCAATAGGAATTCGAGTAGGTATGCTGGCAAGCATGCAATAGGAATGCGAGTAGGTTTGCTGGCAAGTATGCGGCAGGAAAACGGGAAGACATGCGAGCTAGCATGAAATCTAGTATGCGAGAGGCATGCGAGCAAGCATGTTGGCATGCATGCGAACAGACATGCGAACATGAATGTAGGCAAAGAAGTCAAACACAAGCTAATTTAGAATTGTGAAGATCTGAAACCCACAAAAAAGCTTCTCGAGCAATTCGAGATTATATTTAGGCTTCTTTTATCAGCTATTGTTTCACTTCTATTATCACCAAACATATGTAGACGTTATTAACATTTGATAAGTTTTAAAAATAAACATCAATTTCTGAATTTACGCCCATTGCCAAAATCTGCCTATTTTTTGTGCAAAAACACGATATTACGCCCACAAAAAAGAGAATCTGTAAAATTACCAAAGAAATTTTTGTTATTTTTGAACCATATCACTTTGAATTAACTTTTTTGTCATTATATGCTCAACATGCTGAACATTAAAGTAATAAGTATAGACATCAAAACATCATGTTCTTTCAAAACTTGATCCTATTACAGAAATTTTTTCTTTTTTTTTTTGACAAAGTTATTAGAATTTACATGAGAAAAATTTCAAAGATATTAGTGTTATGAATGGGAAGCAGATGCTTGATGCAATATAAGTATTTTAGGCAGAGATGGAAGAGATGGGATGGGAGTTGGAATGGAGATCAGTGGGGTAGTCTAACAGTCAACGAGCATGCTTTCAAGAGCAGACTAAACTGTGAGCATGCTGGTGAGTCTACTTAACTAGCATGCTTAATCAGAGACTCTAACAGGCGATGAACATTATTTCAAGAGCTTACTTATTTACTTCCCCAAACTTCTTTATGGATTATCATGAAGAAATCCATTGAAATACGCTTCATTAGAGTATGTCGGAAGCTGGATCTGTCTTTTGATAACTTCTGCCAGTTTCTAGTTTCAAGCACTTTTGCATCGTTGCTCACACAATGATCTCATGTAAGATACTTCAGTCTAACTCGACATTTCTTTCATCCAGGATGTCACCAGTTGAGCATAAGCATGTATGCTTGAGTGGGCATCAAATATCTAGTCTAAGCAACTAGATCTCATTACTGTTGCTACCGCTTCCCAGATACCCAATTCCAAGCACATTCCTGTCTCAATTAACAGCTTCCTTCCATGAGCTCTTCAAACGCCCACGTGACTTCAATTTATTAATTGAAATTAATTTTTAAGTCTCAAACTTTTCATCAAATTTTTTCAATAAAAAGCTCTCAAAGCAAGAAGTTTCCATTCCTACCATTAATAATGTCATCGGATTTCCAAACTTCAAAAAAATCAATTTCTCATTTGACACTAAATCTGTGCGAAAAAGTTATTGACAAAAAAAAAGAAAATTACAAACAATCGAGAGAAATTGGCATAAAGTCATTAATATCTGTCATGAATAAGATTAACAATGAGAAACTTTTTAATGATCAACGAGAGATTGGATTGATGGGGTTGATATATGATAAGCATATTGAGAGCATATTGACGTATATTTTGAGGACTTACTCACTTTAGATGGAATTGCTCAATTTGCTGGTAGCTCATGGAATGATGCTGTAGATAGAGATGGTAATGCACTTGACATCGGTAATTGGCAAGCAGTTCCCAGAGATTGAGTCAGCTTCAGGTACCATCTGAGGGAGGACATGGATGACAATTGATCTGTACGGCAAGCTTACTTAGTTACTTAGGAGGCTGCACATATCAACTGTTATCCATTACTTACTTACTTACTGGAACCATGCTTCGACTTTGAGCCTTGGTTGCTACAAAGGGCCTTCCATTTGACTCTGTTGCTGGCTGTATCACAAAGCTTGTTCAAATTCTCAGTTTCTCATCTAACTGGCATTCCTTCATTACCGTCCTACGCCATGTTGCTCTTGGAGCACCTGGACGCCTTTTCCCTTGTGGATTCCAATTAAGGGCAGTATAGCAAGCTTGTGTCTCATCCCCAGCTACCACACTATTCCGTTAACTGTTATCCATAGCCTCCCTTAAAGGTATGGTAAGCATTAACTGCATATACAGATCTGCTGGTCGTACTGATCAATTATGAACCATAACCTCCATTGGATGGCGCTTTAAGCTGGCTCTATCGCTGGCTTCCGTCTGTCAATTTCCAATACCAAGTGCAATACTGTCTCTGTCTACTGCTTCCTTCCAACTTCCACTCTAGAGCGACTCAAATGAATCAGGCTCCAAAACAGAGCTTTTAAAGCTCCTTAAAAGCTCTTTTACCAGCATCAAATGGAAGCCACCTCCATGAGCCATCCACATACCTGCCATTAGCCCTCCTCTTGGTTCCAACATTCCATTCCTCACCACATACCTCAACAGTCCGAAATCAGACTTCCTTTTCTACTTCACTTCCTAATTATCTTCAGACATGAAAAAATAATTTTAGGATTTTTTTATATCCATGTACAAAGCCTTCCTTAATGCTTCTTAAGTCTTTGAGAATTTTCGAGATTATTCCAAAAAAAAAAATTCAATTTTAGAATAAAGCTCACAGTTGTGAGAAAAATTGCGATGAGCAAATTGAAATAAGAAGATTTTAATGTGATGTACACCGTGGATTGTGTCAGTGTCAGTTGGATTTTATTTGAAGATTGAAGAATTTATGGTAAGAATGAGGTTAGTTGCTTAGGGCTATTTTCTATGCTATTTGCGAGTTTAATGAGTGATGGGCGGGCGGCATAACTCTATACTCAGTAGACTTTCAGTTTATAGTCAAATCCGAACAACTTCTTTTATGACATTACTGGCTGCAGCTTTCAATAAGAAGCTGTTAACAGCATTTCCAGTGCAAATGATTCGAAAAAAGGGACGAGTGAAAAATTGTTTCTGCCGAGTCTCGAACCCATGACCGCTAGGTCGGTATTTCGTATATCAACAATTAGATACCGTAGTACTTAACCATTCCGCCATCGAACCACTTTGGCTCACGAAAAAGACATAGGCGGGAAGTTAATCTGATTTAAAAAAGGGAAAAATTTCTAAAATTCTTCATTCTGTAGCGTAATTAGTGGACAGTCCCAAAGAGTCCCTAATCAGTGTTGGGCAGCTTACCACCTAAGTGGTAAGACAAGATCGAAACCGCACACGGCATACGATTCATGGCATTTCTTACAATTTTTGTGCGGCACACAGTTTGCACACCACTGCCCTAAGGGGATATTTACTAATTACGTAACTCTTTTAGGTGGGGATTGGGTGAGGGTTGATGTCAAGATTTTGTAAGGTTCCCAAACAATGAAAGTTTGTCAGAGAATGGAAGGAGGGGCAGGGTCAAAAAAGACATTTTTTTGTGTTACGTAATAATTGAACAGACCCTAATGTTTACTCAGAAAGTCATGGAATTGAATACCGTTTAGTTATTAAGTTACGGAATAACGAACTATTTTTCATAAATGGGCAATGGAATTTCAATTGTTTAAATCAGATTAATACCCTTAAACGTAATAAGTGACACGCCCCTTTGTGATTTTTGAGCGACTCTATTGGAAAACCCTCTGAAAAAAGCATTGTGCATTTCAACTATCTCTAAATCTGATACAAAAACTGAACAACAACTGCATCTAATTTTATCTCACAAATTATTTTGATCTGGACAAACCCAACCGGATGACTCAACAGCAACAACTATAAAGCTATCTAAATACAATCATATGACTATTTTAAATACAAAAAAAAAAACATAATTTCAGCAACAACAACAAAAAAGACGCATTCAGGCAGAAAAAAGCCGACATCAATTTCATTAACGGATTTGCATTATTTAATTCGATGCCCGTCAATTTTTTATGCATTTTTTTCTGCCTGAAAGCAACTCATTAAGTGCATTAGTTAATGAAGTCTTCAACAGTACAGCACAGTACGACACACACAGAAATGAAAATTAAATAATGGATACAAAAAAAACAAAAAATTTATTCGACACTTTAAGTTCAAGTACGAAATGTGTCATACGATGCATCAGCAAATAATTCCCATCATTACTATGAAAATTGTAGAATAATTTATAATTCTAAATTGCAACTTGCTTGAATATATTTAATTGCGTTGAAGGTTATATATTCAACGATAATTTACACTCACCGATAATTAATTTTTCATCAATGTCTATATTTACGCTGAAAGTGTAATAAAAATAGCATTTATAGTCCCGAGCAATACAGGAGGATTTAATAGAGCTTTTAAAGATCTACTTTTGAACAAAAAGCTCCGATTTTAAATAAAAAGCTCCGATTTTGAACATAAAGCTCCTATTTTGAACAAAAAGCTCTAATTTTGAACAAAAAGCTCCGATTTTGAGCATAAAGCTCCGATTTTGAATAAAAAGCTCCGATTAAGAACAAAAAGCTCCGATTTTGAACATAAAGCTCCGATTTTGAACAAAAAGCTCCGATTTTGAACAAAAAGCTCAGATTTTGAGGAAAAAGCTCCGATTTCCAACAAAAAGCTCCGATTTTGAACACAAAGATCTGATTTTGAACAAAAAGCTCTAATTTTGAACAAAAAGCTCCGATTTTGAACAAAAAGCTCCGATTTTAAACAAAAAGCTTAGATTTTTAACGAAAAGCTCCGATTTTGAATAAAAAGCTTTGATTTTGAACATAAAGCTCCAATTTTGGACGAAAAGCTCCGATTTTGAACATAAAGCTCCGCTTTCAAACACGAAGCTCCGCTTTAAAAGCTCTTTCATTTCCAACAATTGAACATATACATGGGCTCCATCCCAAAACCTTCCTAATTTTGTGTCACTCGGGCAATGTTTGGCACGTTTGGTACTTAGCAAAATTATTTTTAAATTACGTTCATTGTCTTCTCATGTTACAGCATAATTGAAATTTATGTTGTGAATATATTCTCTAAAAAGTCTTTCAGTCTTTCATGTGTTCTTCTTGATTTTACCACACGCAAAAGAAAAGTCTTGTTTATAACTTATAATGTAAGCTATTTTGAGGTAACGTTGCTCATAATTCTCCTTTGTGCAACATCTGAAGCTCCTTTTTACCGGTAATTTGAGTTATTTTTAAGAATAATTTGTGGATATAAATTTATTCATGAAAAAAATGTTAAGGTTGATGTTCCTTTTAGCAAGATGATAAGGATTTGTGTGTAATTATCTGTCTGAAGGAAGCATCAATCCGGTACAATCAGGTGGACTGCTAAATACAGACGTAAAAAACATCACCAACGCAGTTTTAAAACACATTTTTGCGACTGTGACTGTTGTGCAGTGGTGGACAACCTTTGTGTCGCGGCACACTAGCACTACAATATTTTAGAACCATATAACTTGTATTGTTCCGGTCGAGGCTTACCACGACAACGTGTGACTCGAAAACATTAGGTTGCGCACCACTGCTCTAGTGTGACATCGCATGTGCTGTAATTACTTTAATTACTTTTTTATTGTTTTCATTTAAAATTACTTTAAAATTCATTAAAAAAACTTTATCTAAAAAATTAAATGTTTTTAAAGCACAGCGAATATTTAAAATAAATTATAGACATTCTTAAAGTTCATACTTTTCAACCGAACTGCGGGATACTAGTTAGCATTGGATTTTAATATTCACATAAAAAATTTAAAGAATTCAACTTGTTTTGAAATGTTTATGTCAAATGAGACATTTAGATGTATGTGGTCGTTCAGTTATTACGACGATGGCACCTCCTCCTTCTCCTTAAGAGCGTTACGTAATATATGAACAGCGCCTATGAGGTTGTTCACTCCAGAGTTGCAAAACAGGTGCCTGTGACAGGCGAAAACCGTACAAATTCTTGATAATTTGTATGGTTTTGTCTGGCACCTGTATTGCAACTCTGGTTCACTCATGATGTATCAGTTCCTATATGATATTCTCCGTTCTTTTAAATGGATTTACGGCAGCCCAAAATTTACAAAGTATACCGCATCTAACACTAAATTGCGTAATTGATGTATATATTTTTAGTATGAATTTTTTGCGACGCATCTACTATTTTAAGCAACAAACTAGTTGTGTGACAATTCAATTATGAACTGAAAAACCTATGTATATATTTTTAGAATTTCTAAAATTTAATTGTCTGCTGACCTACCTAAAGCTTTTAATTTAGTATCTAGAGTTTGGAAACTAATAAATTGAATTATGAAGCTATATGCGAATCAGAGTTGCAAAACAGGTGCCTGTGACAGGCAAAAACCGTACAAATTCTTGATAATTTGTATGGTTTTGTAGGAAAAACCATATAAATTATCAAGAATTTGTACGGTTTTCGCCTGTCACAGGCACCTGTTTTGCAACTCTGATTGCAAATGCTTGTCATATCGACTACATTCTATGTAATGCTTATGAGATCGGTAGCTATGGTGGGAATCGAACCCACGTTCTCACAATATAATGATATTATAAAGTCTGTTGCATAAACACTCGACCACGGAGGACTTACTCTCACATTGGCACATTCGCCTACACATGGCTCGCTACTGCAGATTCTAATTTACGCAGACACAACACTCCTTAAAATTATTTCCTCGAATCTCAACTTTTATTGTCTGAATTTCTTCATCAGTGGTGGATAGAGATCTAATTCAATCTCGGGACAAAATCTCAATCCCGGGATCCCGGATTTGAAGCATCTCAAATCCCGGGATTGCGAGACCGGAAAAATGTCCGGGATCCCGGGATTGAAATACCTAGTGGTGGGCAACCTTTTTTTTTATCGGGGCCACTTCGTGGTAATTAGTCTCGACAGAAGCCGCACGTAGTTCAACGAATTTCCAGATATTTTTAGAGGCACATACTAGAGTGTCGTAGCACACAGGTTGCGCATCACTGCTCTACAATATTATATAACCATGCAATTTAACCTTATCTAAAGTTCAAATTTGAATAAAAATTACATAATTCACTCATTTTTTTTGTTTGACTTAAGCATGATATTTCCAAGATATTTCATTAACGGAAATCCCAAAATAGAACTAGAATTGAATTTCGTCTTAATCTTTTTAAATTTATTGTTTTTAATATTTACGACTTTATTTTGTTATTTTCGAGTACAAAGTCCATAAATTACAAGTTTTTCGCATGTATTGCTGTCAACTTGGAAGGATTACGGCATAGAAAAGGTGAGATGCGTGTTTCCAGAGTCGTGTTTGGCTTCATGACTTGCTGGTTTGAGATTCTATTCTTTTCCTAAAATGGCTTATCCAGAACAATCCAAATCAGCACAAAACAGAGTTGGTGCTCTGTACCTCCGGCAAAAAAAAGTGGAGTCAGACTCAATGGATGCCGGATTTTTATGGAATTTTGGAGTTCGGACCCAGGCTGAGAAACTAGGTGGTATCGGTAATATTTATATGGAATACCTCGGTATTTAGCGGTATTTGGGGGTATTTAGCGGTTTGTATGAATACCGCGGTACTACCGATACAGTTTCTCAGCCTGGGTCCGGACTCCCAAAGTCCTGCCACACCTCTGGCTCAAAACCAACATTCTGTCCCTCCGTTCCGCACCAATCCCGCATTTTCCCCGACCTATCTGAGATGAGATTCCAACTCTGTCTTATAAAGTGAATTGCTTAAAATTGTCGGTTCCTTTACAATATTCAGCTATCAATAACAATAAATTAACATATTTTCATCATTTATCAATATAAAAGTGCCAAAAACCTTATACATGAGTAGATTAAAGTCATCAAGTTACAATCAAAAACCCTCTTAACTGTTAAGGAGGTCGTTATTTGTATAACTACTCAAATGATATCTTTATACTCAAATTCCCCTTTATGATGAATCTTCTTTCATCTTTCAAGTGCTTTAATATCAGATTTACAATTAGGATCTTTAGTTTTGTATTTTATTTCAATAACATTTAATTGAATTCTTGAACATCAATATTCATTACTTTAGTTTTGTGCTGTGCTGTATTGCGAGGAATATATTCGAATAATTAATTAACATTTTTTTTCAGTCATGACACACTTTAGTGCACAATTTTGTGTTGCTTGTAACACTTGGTTTGTCCCCGAGCGATACATGTGACATACTTGTTGTTTTGACTGGGCGAAGTAGGCTCCGCTACCCAGAGTTGCAAAACAGGCACCTGTGATTTACAAAAACCGTACAATTTCCTGATACAAAACCGTACAAATTATCAAGAATTTGTATGGTTTTTGTCTGTCACAGGTGCCTGTTTTGCAACTCTGCCGCTACCATTGATTGTTGTGTTGGGTCACGACCCAGTATTGTCCAGGTCTTCAGTCCAGACCAGACCTTTTACTGTTTTACCTTAGTCCAGTCAATTTAAACTTTTGCTGCTTTCTTTGTATATGTTGATTTCGGTAATGGTCGATTGTAGTCCTTCCATCTATAGTGTGATTGTTGGAGTGACTCCCTTCAAACGAGGTGGTTCACATAGTCTTTAACTCGAGCCTTTAGCGTACTCATTCTAGCACAAAGCTTGGATACCATCGCGGTGGTGATGGATCGGTGTGTTTAGCAGTATCAGGGGATACCACGAGAAGATATACACTTGAAATTTGGTCAGTTTTGGTATCAGAGCTGGACTTTCATAATCTCTTACGACTCCAAAATCCCCTTCAATTTCCAAATCTCTCACGCTTACAAAATCCACTAAAGTTTCACTCCAGAACGCTTTTATTGGCACCAAGTAGAAGCCGTTCTTGTATAACATCCATATTGTAATCCATAAGTTGTCTCTGTCGCTTCCATATGACTAAATGCCATCTCTACGGCTCTGTATCTAGCCATATGAATGCCATACTGAAACTGTTTCCACTTAATTTTAACTAAAAATGCTGTGGGACAGCCTTACTATTACTTACTTACTTACTGGAACAATGCTCCGACTTGGAGCCTAGGTTTCTACAAAATGCTTTCCATCTGACTCTGTTGCTGGCTGTATCACAAAGCTTGTACAAATTCTCAGTTTTGACATCTCACTGGCATTCCCCTACAGCCTTTATATTATAGGATTCGAACCCACGTCCCAAAATTTTTGATCATATGTTCCTAACACTGTGGCCCATCAAGGTTTACATGACTACATGGCAAAGTGCTATATTTAAATTATTCATTTTCTGTATCCCCATCACAACTTCATTCTCAATGATGTACCATTGATAGGCCATCACAGAAATCCCATTCCAATTGACCCATCTTCATTTATGTCTCTCGGACTCTGTATCAATAATATCTTTTGTGCATGACCAAATTCTCATTTTTTGTTGCTCTAAAGCCATCTGTTCCTATTCATATCATCCAATTTGGTACGCCACAAAATTGAGCTTCGAGTTTGAATTTCTTACTCAAAACATGCATTAAAGTCTGCTTAAAATCAAATGTATTTTTGCCAGATACCCAGAAGTCATTATCATCCAAATATTGAAATTATCACTGAATATAAATGGAAATTTTCATATTGGATTTCCTCATAATGCTTTAGAAAATTTCCAAAATTTTGCTGAATATTAAGCCCCGGTGTTATTAGTCTGATTACTAATTTATTCGCACATAGAAAGCATTGAAATGGCATAAATATTCCTAAGGAAATGTCTCAGCCATTCCATAATACTAATTATTATATTGAAATATTTATGAAAGTGCTTTTGTTAAATTGGTTGAATAAGGAATGAGAGACTCTGAGCGACTCTTTATGCCATTTGAAAAATCCTTTCAATTCAGTCATGCTGAAAAAAACACTTTTTTCTATCTCAAAAATGAAGAATATCCGACAAATACAACAAAAGAAGAAGTAAATGTTGATAAGGATCAAATTTCTACAGGAAGCAACAAGATACAAAATGCTGAAACGTTTTTGTCAGAGTGTGGCCGTCTCAAATTCGAATTTTTCGACATTAGATTGTCGAAAAATTCGAACATTTTAAACTCAACTTATTTTAAAATAAGAATTTACGTTACGAAGAAAAGTTAAAGTAACGGTCAAAATAAATTTGAATTTTAACGACAATTTTTTTTTTTGAAAAAAATTAACGGCCATTTTTGAGACAGCCACACTCTGGCTTTTTGTTTACTCATGACACCTTATTCAAGGAAAAAACAAATTTTGAATGGAAATACGGCAAAAATATAGAAAAATTTTCATCGCTTTCCATCTGTTGAGAGCAATTTTACGTTCTTTTAAAGGAGTTTAAAAACCTACTTTAGATCAAATTTTACAATCAACAAAAGATTGGAATATCTTTAGGAAATTCTTAGAAATTCTCATTTTAAACTTGAAAGTGATTCAATGTAAACAACTTGATGAATGTTTGTTTAATTTTCGGATGGAAATTTGATGAATTTTTGAATTAATTTTAAAATTGTCTAGGGCATCAAGTTGATGAATTGAAGATTTTTTGAGGTTATAAATTCTTAAACAATTGAATTTTTAAAAGAATTCAATTTTAACGTATTAAAAATATTCAAATTTTATTTTAACTGAAGTTCAATTCAAAATTCGTCAAAAAAGCTTACAAAAAAGTTCAAAATTCAAAATAAATTTTTGTTTACATGTTGAAAATTATTTGATTCTTAAAATTCGACCCTCCTGGACATGATTGCTTGTCATATTATTGATCTTTTGTTAGATTATAGCTTAAGGTTATGTTTCCAACATGTTATGAGCTTGTAAAATGTCCAAAAAAGCTCAAAATTCAAATCTTTGTTTACATTCTGAAAATTTCATTGTTTCTCAAAATTTGGCATTCCTGGGCATAATTGCTTGTCATATTATCGATCTTTTGTTAGTTTACAGCTTAAAGTTATGTATTCAACATGTTATATGCTTGTAAAATGACCAGAAATCACTTAAATTTGCAATTTTCTAAAATGTACTAAAATTGAGAATTTTTAGATCAAATTTGTACTAAAATAAGCAAAAAACCGTTACAAATCCAGAGTTATTAGAAACTAAGTACTTTTCCTTCGGACTTGACATCATTGACAAAATTGTCCTAAAATTCCATTTTTCTACAAAAACGAAGATATTTATTAAATTTAAAGACAAAAAGATGTTTATCAATTAAAATCACAACAACAAGGCTCAGTACACATCACAATGGACCATTACATCGGTTCCAACAGCTGTCATAACCAATCTATCGTTCACAATCCTAATTGTTGTTTTTCAAATCATAGATTCTGAAGATTAAAAACTTGTTCATTGTTAGTTACTACAGCATCTAACCAGATTACAAGTAAATACCAAATTAGCAACAAATTACACAACAACTCAAATCAATCAATTTGGAATATTCATAGATTATCTCAAATGAGTGATCAGATTACAAAACTTTATATCAAATTTCAAAATTTCCCAGGGAAATATTGAGTAAATAACTCATTTACTGGAAAATTCATTGCCATAGGGATAATTACATTTACGGTAGCAACAAACAGATGATAAATTCCACATCAACAAAGCAAAGTCTTAAGGATATTTCCTTTCTTGGCTGTTGCTTTTGAGTGTTTTATGTAAGATTTTTTTGATGCTGAGGTTAACGTCGAGCGATAACAAAAAAAAGCACTTGAGATGCTTTCAATCAAAAAATTTTACTTTGTTGATGATACAAGTGTTGTAAAGTGAGAGTTGGAGACAGGAACGTGTTTTAGGGGGAGGGGATTGTGAGGTTATCAACCCCAATTCACATGTTTTTGAAAAAATCTAAAATTTTCTAGGATTTTTTGTGAAAAAATCCCAAAGTTTCCTTTTATTTGTAATATCATACCTTCCTCCCTCTCTCTTGGAGGGTGTGTTCATGGGAGAGGGGTTGAATAAGTAAGTAAGTTGAGGTAAATCAAACCCAAACCGATAGTATATTCATGGAAGAACAAACTACCATCAAGATTTTGGTCTGAATGGTGGGAGATGAGGGAGTACTTGTGACTCCCACTGAGAACCCATATGTGGGAGCCATCCCCACTCATCCTCTCTCCTACCATTTGATCCAATAATCTTCAATTTGTTAGTACTATTCTTGAAAAATTCGAAAAGTCCATACCCCGATTCCCCTTCCTGAGGGGTTTATTCAGAAGAGGAGGAATTGGCGATAAACTCTCCCTTGGATTTTACCCCAACTTTTTGAATAACATTTTCCAATTTACTAGGTTTTTAAGAATTGAAATTTTTGCGGTATCATCTCTGCTACTCTCCAACCAATCGCTCTTTCATGACTACACACCATGGTATGACACCCCCTAATTCATACCCCTTGCTTCGACAGAACACATTCAAGTAATGCAGTTGGCTTGTGACTGACAGATTCTCTTTCTCTTAGATATCTTCAGATTCTATTTCTTGATACTTCAGATTCTACTCTGCATCAGCACAATGATTTTGAAATTCAGAGACTAAATACACAGAGATCACAACACTAAAAGCTTAATACAGAGAGAGTAGATCAGTGTTGTACAAACTGTGTGGTGTGACACACTAATGTGTCGCTGGCGTTTCTTTAAGAAATGTCATGAATAACATGTCGTGTGACATTTCGGTCGTATCGGTGGTTGCTTACCTCCAAAGTGTGCCATGACCACTAGAAAGGTTGTCCACCACTGCAGTACATCCATATCTCCATTTTGATCCAAAACTCATTTTCCAAGTTGAATGTTTATTGTCATAAGAAACTACCCAAAAAAAAGGGATGTAGAAAGCATAATGAAAGAAAAACTATGCATAAAAACGTGCTGAATGTTTATTTATTTTTGCTGTACATAGGTAGTCGCATGATTCAAACCCTTTTTTAAAGGAACATCCTCTTTCGAATGATTGAATATTCCTTTTTGTCACATGGAGTAAATGAAGAACTTTATGTTATTTACTAAGATTTTCTTTCAGGCATAATCCTTTCTTAGAAATGACAAAAAAATCTTAAATTTTTTGATCTTGCATCTCCATTATGTCAAAATTTTCATGACTTAGACCTTCTAAATGTATATAAATATACTTCTTATTCATGGAATGTTCTAGGGACCGCTTGTTTTGATTAATGTCAGCATATCATCAGCATAGATGCCAGAAATATTTGTAGTAATACATTTTTGAGTAGGAATCACAACATTTGACTCTAAAATTAATATTCAATGAGATGCTTGTGATTAAAAAATATTTTGGGTTCAATTTGAATTTCTATGAATAAATCTGGATGGAAATAGCTTAAATTGATGGACAATGATCATGATTATATGGTATCGTAATGGATTTACATGGTATCATGCTCATATGGCATCGTGATTGTATCACATGACATGTGGTATGTACCACATGACATGTGAGCATGATACATTCTAATTGAAATATTAGCATGATTCAATCACGATACCATGTGAAACCATCAAGATGCCATATGACACTATCAGGATGCCTCATGACACCATATCACGATGTGTCATGACACCATATCACGATGTTATATGTCACACCATCACAATGTGATATGTGACATCATCACAATGTCCTATGTGACATCATCACAATGTCGTATGTGACATCATCACGATGTTCTATGTGACATTATCGCAATGTCCTATGTGATACCATCACAATGTCTTATCTGACACCATCACAATGTTCTATGTGACACCATCACAATACCATGTGACACCATCACAATGCCTTATGTGACATCATCGCAATGTCCTATGTGACACCATCACAATGCCTTTTTTGACACCATCACAATGTCTTTTGTGACACCATCGCAATGTCCTATGTGACATCATCACAATGTCCTATGTGACACCATCACAATACCAAATGACACCATCACAATGCCTTATGTGACATCATCACAATGTCATCTGTGACACCATCACAATGCCATGTGACACCATCAAAATGTCCTATGTGACACCATCGAAATGTCCTATGTGACACCATCAAAATGTCCTATGTGACACCATCACAATTTCCTATGTGACACCATCACAATGTCCTATGTGACACCATCACGATGTTCTATGTGATACCATCACAATGTCTTATCTGACACCATCACAATGTTCTATGTGACACCATCACAATACCATGTGACACCATCACGGTGTCATATAACACCATCACGATGTCATATAACACCATATCACGATGTGTCATGACACCATATCACGATACCATGTGAGCATCTTCATTGTCTGTTTGGATTAATGAAAATCAAAAAATTGCCTTCTCGTTCCAAAATCGAGCTTTCGGGAAGCCATAACTCATGCTGATCGGGATTGTAATTTAAATGCGGATATATCGTTTGGTCAAATAAACATGTATGCATACATGCCATTTTTCAACCAAAAAATACCAGAACATCCTTAACAATAAATAAAATTTAATAAAAAAATTCTATAGATATTTGAGTTTGTTCCAGAAACGAGCAAAAAAGCATTCATGCCTTTAAATTCACCAATTTTCAATGACACTTGTGGCAATATTGGAAACATTTTATATGAAAAATACAAGCATCGGTTTACAGTAGTTTCAAATACGCGCAAAAATTCATTTATATCACTGTCGATGATATTAAATTTTCAAATAAAAATTAAATTCCATAAATTTTATTGCAATAAACAGGTTTTTTGTGGAATTTTATAATTAATATGTAGCTGTATGATCTATTTATAGATTTTGATTTATTTTTGTGAATATCAATTTTGAGGTTATGGTTTTAGCCGATTTTAGTTTAATTCAACCATGAAAATTCGATAATTGAATCCTTTGTCATTAATTAATCCATTGGTGCGCAACCAGTGTGTCGTGGCATTAAATAGTTAAGTGTTTCGAAATATGAGTGTTGCCGCATTAACTAGTTAGTGATGAGCAGCCTGTGTGTTGCGGTATTGACTAGTCCAATGGTGAGCAACATGTGTGTTGAGACATTAACTAGTTCAATTGACATTAACTAGTTTAGTGTTGTGCAACCTATGTGTCGCGACATTAACTAGTTTGTGATTGGCAACATGTGTGTTGCAACATTTACTAGTTTAGTGATGTGCAACTTGTGTGTCGCTTCAATAATTAGTTTAGTGATGAGCAACGTGTTTGTTGTGTCATTAACTAATTATGTGGTGAGCAACTTGTGTGTCACGGCATTAACTAGCTAAGTGACGATAAACCTTTGCGTCGCGGCACACTAGTGTAGTAGTGGGCATCATGCTTGTCGTGACATCAACTAGTTTAATGATGGGTAGCCTGTGTGTCGCGGTACTAACTAGTTTAGTGGTATGCAACATGTGTGTCGCGACATTAAGTAGTTAAGTGGCGGACAACCTCTGTGTCGCAGCATTAAGTAGTTTAGCGATGAGCAACCTATGTGTCGCGGCATTAACTATATTCGTGGTGAGCAACCTATGTGTCGCGACACACTAGTGTGCCAACAAAATTTTTTGGAATTGTAACGGACCGTTTGTCATTTACGGTTTCAATCGAGGCGTACTACTAAATTGTATCCCGAAACATAAAAAGTTGTCCACAACTGCACTAGTCAATGACTATTTTAGTGGCATTTAATTTATATAATCATGTATAATAATTACACATAAATTATTCATTGAACACAATTGTTGAGAATTACACAATTAAACACAATATGGTGATGAAAACTGTCAGATGAAATGGAAAGTTATGAATGAGATTTCCAAATAATTTAAGTTATAATTAATGCCTTTTGTCTGTCTGTCTGTCAACGCCAGACATTTCGATTGTGTTAATAAAAACAAAGAAAATTAATGACGACTGAAAGCACATTGAGTGACGGTTGAGCAAAAAAAGGAAAGAATAAGTTAATGTTGAGTTTTTCACATACTTTATGATTGTTTGAGCTCAATTCTTATTCTCATGACGTCAATCATTTAAGGAAGTTTCTGTAAGAAAATTAATTTTCAAGATAAATGGTTTACATGAAGATGCTTTATGATTGACATGTGTACTTAATTAACTAAATAATCTTCTATGGTTGCTTTGTGTTCAAACCAGAGTTGCAAAACAGGTGCCTGACAGGCGAAAACCGTACAAATTCTTGATAATTTATATGATTTTTCTTACAAAACCATACAAATTATCAAGAAATTGTACGGTTTTTGCCTGTCACAGGTACCTGTTTTACAACTCTGGTTCAAACTATGAATGCAATTGCAATTAGTTGATTTTACCCTTTTATGGTTGTTAGTCCCCTTTGCTAAGTTTGTTTTTGATCTTCAAACAATAAAGGAATTAAATTTGTATATTTATGTTGGTCCAGTTGTTGCTTCTTGGTAGAGGCTTATAAGTTGCTGCATTAACAAGCTACAGAAGTGATTTCGACATTTTCATAATAGAGCATCATTGTCTAATTAGATCAATTTGTATTTTGTGTAAACTTGATAGTAAATAAGCTTAATTTTAATACAAAAGCTTTGAATGACTAATTTCTAGGATGTACATACATACTTGTATGCAGTTGTTGAATCTTACTAATTTGTTAATTTTGCTTAATCAAGTTGACAAGTTGACATCCGAGAAAACTTTGTGGAATTTAGAGAACTGTAAATTTAAATGGAATTTACCTCTGTCCTGGAAGTGACTTCCTTGACCACTTTTGTTCTTTATTGTTTCCGTATTAGAGATCCATCACCAATATCAATACTATTTTAGGCTCCCCAATCAATTGTAATCCATGACCTCCCATAGAAGTCGCCTGAAGCTGGCTCTATCGCTGGCTTCGACTTGCTAATTTCCGATACCAAGTGCAATCCCGATCGGCACTCTTTGAAATGTTGCAACCACGGCGACGAGATAATAGTATTCTAGGAACCAAGTGGCAGCCACTTGGCGAAAACAACCGATTATCAAAAGTTTCGGTCTTGACAACTCTAAATACCGAAACTGCGACGTCTTGGTCTCAAGAACACTTAGTTGCGTAGAACTTTGTCACTTTAATACTCAGAAGTACTTCTTAAGTTATTTTTAATTCTGAAATCTTTTATATTTTTATTTTAGTACTGAGAATTACTCTTTTATGACTTTATCTTTGAATTTATCCTTTAATTATGCCTCAATGTTGTTTTTCTGCAGATTTAGATATTTATTTTTCGTGTGGCTGAAGTACGTCGGCATGATATCGCAAATCGAATTAAAAACATGTCTATAATTTAGTCATAATATCGTCAAATTTCGTCAACCCATTCCCGGATTTCGTCAAGGCTTCCTTGTCGAGTTACAGCATGTCCAATTTTGGACAAAAATACCGACGTACTTCAGCTGACAATATTTTCAAAACAAATATTTTATAACATATTATATATCAAAACGCATCTACTAATTTCGTCAAATTTCGTCAAGTAAAAAATTTTAAAATCGGAAGTGATCTCCAGGACCTACATCCTGTTTAAGCTGTA
Organism: Chironomus tepperi; assembly: GCF_022539635.2. Lineage (NCBI taxonomy): Eukaryota > Metazoa > Arthropoda > Insecta > Diptera > Chironomidae > Chironomus > Chironomus tepperi. The sequence continues at coordinate 702,827 of NW_027226583.1, forward strand.
CCTGAAGGTACAGTCAAGTCAAAAAGTTTATTAGTATGACATTTTATACGTCTAATCATATCTAAATTTCATAAGGATTTCAAATAAACAAAAAGTTTTTGGATTGGACCGTCCTCAAGTAGCTTAAGTCGATTAAAGTGCTTTAGAGTGGCCTAAATTTGAAAAATTTCGTACATGACATGTTATATGTCTAAACACGTCTATTTTCATCAAGAATTACGAATTTTATAATATATCTTATTTTTGATCCTTATGTAAACTGCTTATGTCGGTTAAAAGTAATAGACAGGAGATAAATTTTCTAAAAGTGCTGCAAGAAATTTTTTCTAGAAAAACTTAATAAATCAAATTAATTTTTTATAAAAATCGAAAATACAAAATATATGAATTGCAAATTGTTTTCGTAAAAAGTGAAAAAATTAATTTTAATCTTGGTTCTTGTGATTAAATTTTTTGAGATTGTTAGTAAACAATAATAATCTCAGATCTCTAATTTTTTCTAAAAAAATAAATTTGAAAAAAAAAAATTAAGTTAGGTATTAAAATTGTAAATAATAAAATCAAATTACTAATAATTTTACAGAATTTGATTTATTAAGTTTTTCTAGAAAAAATTTCTTACTAGAAGAAAATTTAGAAGAAGTTAGAAAATTTAGTTCCTGTCTATTACTTTTAACCGACATAAGCAATTTATATAAGAAACAAAAATAAGATATTTTATAAAATTCGTAATTCTTGATAAAAATAGATGTATTTAGACATATAACATGTCATGTACGAAATTTTTCAAATTTAGGCCACTCTAAAGCACTTTAATCGACTTAAGCTACTTGAGGACGGTCCAATCCAAAAACTTTTTGTTTATTTGAAATCCTTATGAAATTTAGATATGATTAGACGTATAAAATGTCATACTAATAAACTTTTTGACTTGACTGTACCTTCAGGTACAGCTTAAACAGGCTGTAGGTCCTGTAGATCACTTCCGATTTTAAAATTTTTTACTTGACGAAATTTGACGAAATTAGTAGATGCGTTTTGATATATAATATGTTATAAAATATTTGTTTTGAAAATATTGTCAGCTGAAGTACGTCGGTATTTTTGTCCAAAATTGGACATGTTGTAACTCGACAAGGAAGCCTTGACGAAATTCGGGAATGGGTTGACGAAATTTGACGATATTATGACTAAATTATAGACATGTTTTTAATTCGATTTGCGATATCATGCCGACGTACTTCAGCCACACCTTAATTTTCCTTTAGATGTTTCCTCTTTGAGTATTCAAACTAGAAGGAATTTGTTTTCTGAAAATTCCTCGTTTTTTCATCGAAGTTGGCGCCAAAAATTCATGAAGTTCAAATTTTGAACCTTTTCAAAATTCGAATTGTTTCTTTTTAAATTTTTGAACGGCCGTTAATTTTCTTTAGGTTTGAATGTCATTTCGCAAAGTTCAAATTTTGAACTTTTCACTGCTTTGGACTATTTCTTTTTAAATCCTGAACTGCCGTTAATTTTCTTTACTTTTAAATTTGAATTGTTAGCATCTTAAGTAATAACCTATCAAATCATCTTCATTTGTGTTAAGAGGAAATTCTTAAAAACTGCTTGAAAAAGCCTTCCTCACTTGTGTCACTCGGATGAACTAATTAATTTATGAATCATAAAAGACATTTCTATCAATAAATATTACGAATTCTCCAAGATTCAAAGTCATAATTGGCACATTTCCAATTAAGCTTAGTTAAAGGCATCCAAAACTATTCACAAATAATTCTCAAATTATTGAAATTCTAAATCAAAACAGATACTTTTGTGTATCCAAAAAAACTGTGTCTCTAAGCCGTTCCATATCTCATGATTGACTCATAAAAACTTGGCACGTCATTCCGTCTCGATTTCATATTAAAACAATCAATTCATTGTTGACAACATAGTGTAAGTTTAAATCAATAAAAATTATATTGTTGACGCAAAAAAATTCATTTTCTTTTAATTTATGATCAAGGTTGGCATTTGTTAATTGCTCCTATAGAGAGAAAGTTATTTCTGTTATCAACAAAAATAAGTCATTAGAAGCAGTGATGGACAACCTGTGTGTCGCAACACACTTGTGTGACTGAGCAATTCTTGTGCCTGGGCCACTTGTGCCTCTGGACAACCTGTGTAACTGAGCAACCTGTGTGATTGAGCAACCTTTGTGACTGAGCAACATGTGTGCCTGGAAAACTTGACTGACTGAGCAACATGTGTGCCTGGAGAACTTGAGTGACTGAGCAACATGTGTGCCTGGGGAACTTGAGTGACTGAGCAATCTGTGTGCCTGGGGACCTGTGTCCTTGAGAAACCAGAGTGCCAGGAGAAATGTGTGCCTGGGGCAACCTATGTGCCAGGGGCAATCTGTGTGTCGGGGGAACATGTGTGTCTGGGGAACCTGTGTGTCTGGGGCAACCTGGGTGCCTGGGGCAACCTGTGTGCCTGGGACAACCTGTATGCCTAGGGCAACCTGTACAAGGGCAACCTGTGCACACTGTTGTACCGTCATGCACACTTTTGTTTTTTGGAAGGGTCATGAACCATACACGGTGTACGGTTTCAGTCGAGCCTGTTCACCAAGGTGTGCCTCGAAATAAAAGGTTGCCCACCACTGCATTAGAAAGGAAAGGAAAAAACTCTTCAGAATTTCATCATCAAAGGGGTACATCCAATAAGACTTTCCACGCTCAGTTACACAGCATGAATAGGATGGTTAATTGATGCTGTATCTAAGTGAAATGTTACAAAATATAAAATAAAAAAAAAATCTTTATTGCGTAAAGGAGGTAGAAGAAAACATCAGTAATCGCCTACGTTTAATAATTATTTTTTCTTCATTGGCATAAATTCAAGACCCTCTGACATAAATTGTCCTTTTTTTATGCCATCACTCCAAACTTGGTAAAGATGTGATAATTTTTTCTCTTAAAGTTTGTAGAGCTTTTATAGACTTTTGGAGAATAATGCGTTTTGTTGATTATTATTATATTCTCCGCCTTGGTGCTACACAATTTTATTATTTACTTTCTTGCTTGCTTAATGACAAGAAATAAGATACAAGTTACAAGGCAGTCGCTTGTAGGCGTTGTGGTTGTTGATACAGGGGGTGTGAATTGGAATTCAAAGTTTGAATTTCAAACTCCAAGAATTTTTCGGGGAATAAACATCAAAGCTCTATCCTAAAATGCTTGCATTCCAGATAAAGTTACAAAGGAAATTTCAGAACTCATTGGGGGTTGTTCAATTATTACGGAACTCCACCGTATATACTTTGTAGGGTTTGCCAAAATTAGATGTACATAAATGCAGAGATGCAGAAAACTGCAGACCTGCGCATCTGGATGCGCATCCAAATGCATCTGAAAATTTAACCAAATACTTTAAAAACTCTGAAAATGATAATTTTTCACATAAATTAACATATTTTAATGATGAAAAATCTTGGAAAATGCTAGTTTTCCCTTAATTTTCATATATAATGATGAAAAACTTGGAAAAACACTGGAAAATTAAATTTTTTCAAATTTTTAAAAATAAAGTTAGAATATCGTAGAAAATGTTATTTTTGATTTAGTTTTCCAATTACGACGGTGAAAAACTCTCAAAAATGCAATTTTTCATCATTTTTTACAAAAAAATTTCCATACAAAAAGTTCAGATGGATGCAGTTGGATGCAATTGGATGCGCATCTGGATGCGCATCTGGATGCGCATCTAGAACAATAGAAACTGCAGGCCTGCGCATCTGGGCGAACCCTAATACTTTGTAATGAAATCCACACCCCTTTCCTTAACAATAAGTGAACAGCCCATTCGTAAATTTTTGCACTTGACACAAAAAACAGACCCTTCCACGACGTCTGCCCCTTCTACCCCTTCTCCCCTTTTCACCCCTTCTATCTCTTCTAACCCTTCCACCACTTTCACCCCTTTACCTAAAAACCCTTGTTTGTCTCCAAATTCTAATTTGGAGTAACTTTCTAGCTTGGATTCGACACATTCATGCACATTAGTACATACTGCTTACTTACTGTAACCATGTTTTAACTTGGAGCTTAGGTTATTATAAAAGGCCTCTCTAACCCACCCATGCAGAAATTATCAAGAATTTGTACAGTTTTTGCCTGTCTCAGATGCCTGTTTTGCAACTCTGGTACCGCGCATGGGTGGAATCCAAAAGAAAAAAAGGCGCCCGGGTACTAAAAAAGCAACTTGGTGTAGAACAGTAATTCGGGAATGTAAATTAGATGTCAAAACAGTAATAAGTAGTAACTATGCACATTAGTGTGCCGCACGACACACATAGCCCACCACTGACTACATTGTATTAATCAGGTTCTTTTCCATCCGGGGATTAAATAAAAATACAAGAATCTTAACAGTCACCCCCAAAGTGAATATAAAAAGGTGACCAAAACTGTTGCTTATTGATAACAAAATAAAGCTGTGTTTCTACTTCCAAAAACAAAGAAAACAGAACCAAATGGTTGAACCTTTTTCCTTTCATCCTCATAAAATAAAATTTTACTTCCTTTGAAAAAAATCATAAAAAAATAATTTATATTTTATTGCGATTGAATGAAGGAAAGGAAATGAAGGGGGTAAAATGGGGTAAATATTAAACCGTAAAATGAAACGAAAACACGACATAACACTTCCAGTCGAACATATTTTATGAAGTTTTTTACAGCACAATAATTGAACACTTCTTTTTAGTGCTTCATTGTTCAATGAGGAATGGTTGAAAGTTTACATGAATATTTTTGATGCTGTTGCTGTAAATTGTGTTATTTATGGAAATATGTATGTATATAAGGTAGCATTCAGAACTAAAAGGAACGTTTTCATACTCCAGACTGTAATGGTTTGTAATAAAATCAAACCTCATCTCCTCAAAGCTTTTGGGATTTCCGAATGTTCTCTACCATGGGGTTTGTGTTGGTTACATGTTGGTTTGACCAACTTGGTTACTTTAAGCATAACTCCTCTTCGCGTCGTAGACCCACCACACCTAAAACGTGCGGTTCCTTCCAAAACATGAACATATTAAGGGATCGTTTACAATAAAAAGTCCTTTAAGTTTGTCAAAACATTATGCGCATATGCGCATACATGCGCGTGTGCGTATATATGCGCATTTATGCGCAAACTTCACGCACATGTATGTTTGGATCAAGGCTCAGAAACTCAAAATAAAATTGTAAAAATTTTTTTTACAAGTTACAATTTTGGTTGAGTGTCTGAGCCTTGGTATGGATATTCGCATTTTTGTTGAATCCTATCCTTAAGTAAATGAACGCTTCCTTATGAGAATTCAGAACTAGTAGTTTTTGATCACATACGGATGTGGCATTCATATGCTAGTTATCAAATAGAGGCAGCTTCCATTTGTTGCTAACAGAAGAGCTTGAGAGTAGGCTTCTAAATTTAAGTCGCTTGGGATGAAGCATCGGTTAATAGATTAAGTTTTAAAATCATAAATACTGTATAGCGATGCGAACAGTTCTACATAATTAATTAGTAATAAAATCAATACCCAATTCCTTATAAAATTCAAACAATACTTAATGATACGATAAGATTGTATCCACATCTAATAGCTTTTAATAGCTATTTATCATAATGCTTTCAATCTCTCGAAGACAATTTCATCCATTTCATTTGCATATTTAATTTGAACTATGAAATGTATTGAAACTTCATCAGTAATGCTTCATTTACCATTACAAAATATAAAGCAATTTAAGCATCAAGAAATGCTTCAATCAAGCTTCAATCAGGCAAATGCAGAAAAAATCCATTAAAATTTTGTAATTTTAATTTATTGACAAAATCAATTGTCTGATTTTGATTTGAATAGAATACAGTTGGAAGTCAGGACTGATTTAAAGTTAATTGGCAATTTGAGTGAAAGAAACTTTAGAAAATTCATAGTCAGACAGCTTAACTTTTAACTTTAAAGACAGTGTCCAAGGTCTGAACATACTCAATTTTAAGGTTATGCTCAAATTCACCAATCTAACAACTTTGACTTGATTGACAGAAATGAAGAAGGCTCATCCACGGAGCTATAAAGGCTCATCTTAACATTTTATTCCTGCCATTCAGAACAATTTTGTCCGTTAAAAAATCTTTCAAAAAAGCTCAAAATTTTCAAAGTTTAAATCATTGTTTACATTCTGAAATTTCGTTTGTTTTTGAAAATTGAGCCTTTATGGACATAATTACTTGTCATATTATCGATCTTTTGTTAGTTTACAGCTCAAAGTTATGAATTCAAAATGTTGTGAGCTTTTAAGACGTTTAGAAAGTATTTAGATCAGTGTTCAAACTGTTTTGTGTCATGGCACACTCTAATGGAAAACCACGACCGAAATCACGCAGGTCCTGCGGTATCATGGTTCATGGCAATTCCAATCAGTAATTCAGTCGGCAATTAGCCGACAACTTTCGTCAAAAGCCCGCTAAATATCATCTACCATCGGCAGTCAACGGCGAATATTGACACCCGATGTTGACCTGTGACACCTTCCACCGGCAGTCGACTGGCGACCGTTAGCCGTTGACTGTCGATTTTAAAAGACAAAAGATGACCGAAAACAGCTGATTGCCAACTCTGTTTGACATCATCAAGACGTCAAAATGTGTTGATCGGCAAAAAAGCCTTCCCTAACATATAATAGGCACTATCTTCTACCTAATGGACGTGCTCATGAGTATACTTAACCAATATATGCAATTTTTCATGATCCTTGCATATCCGTTCTTACCTACAGCTTTAAATGAGTATTTTACGTAAAATGAGCATTTTACTATTGATTGACATTGAATCTAACAATTCGACTGTAGGCTAACATCGGATAAACAGCTTAAATAACCATACCATACCATAACAAGGCAGCCTTTCTGCAATGTCTAAAGTTATTCAGAAAAATAAATATTATCTAATTCTTAGATTAAATATCGAACACCCCAACCCACTCGGGTAATGTGCTTTTTTCTTCTATTCTACGAAAGATCTAATGCCTGATAATCAACTTGAATGTTTCACTTTCTAATCTAGAAGTGGAAATCGATAATTTATTTGATGGTAGGCGGACGAAGAAGGTGAAACTTTTATACAGAATTGCAAAACTTCCTAAAAAATAATGAAGAAAAACAAGAGTCGTAATGATCATTAAATCCAAATCAATAATGTTATTTCAATGTGTGACTACACAAGGAGCAACACGAACATTATGCAAGAAAAAGAAAAAAAACTTTTTCATTTATAACATGATGGAATTTGCTTCTACTTAAAGTTGTTGATAAAGTTCTGGATAAATCTTAATTCCAGATTGCGTTGTGCTGTTGTTAATCATTCCACTTCAAAAGATTCGATGCTTTTCATTTAATTAATCTCTTGATGAATATCAGGAATTATTCTATCGATAACCTTGAAGATAACTTATACTCTGAATCAGTGGTGGGCAACCTGTGTGCTGCGGCACACTTTTGTGTCACGGCACACTTTTGTGTCACGGCACACTTTTGTGTCACGGCACACTTTTGTGTCACGGCACACTTGTGTGTCACGGCACACTTGTGTGTCACGGCACACTTTTGTGTCACGGCACAATTGTGTGTCACGGCACACTTGTGTGTCACGGCACCCTTGTGTGTCACGGAACACTTGTGTGTCACGGTACACTTGTGTGTCATGGTACACTTGTGTGTCACGGCACACTTTTGTGAAACGGCACACTTGTGTCACTAAATTATTTGGAAATTTCGAGAATCGTATATTGTGTGCGGTTTTTGACTAGGCTCACTATTAAACAGTGATGGACAACCTTTTTTTCACGGCACATCTGGGTAGTAAACACAGACTGAAACCGCACATGACATACGGTTTATGTTACTTACTTACTTACTTCCTTGGCGAAGGCACACGAGGGCCCATTGCCGCATTTAGAGTTCGTCGGAATCTGAATCTGTCTTTAGATAACTTCTGCCATTTTCTAATTCCCAGCACTTTTGCATCGTTGCTTAAACAAGAGTCCCATGTTTATGTTACTTCCAAAAATTTTTGACTGCATACTTGGCACACTGGTTGCCCACCACTACTCTAAAGTAAATACTCAAAATACACACAATGTAGAAAAAACGGATGTAGTCCCCCAGGACACTGTAAATCTGTCATGGAGTCGAATTCAATACAATGTAGCATGTCAGCATCAAAACAGTTTGAACAAACTCAAACAATCTTTTCCACTTTTTGTACTCCGTGTGCCTTAAGGGTTTATTTTCTGGATGATTGGAAATCATTCAATTGAAATTTTCGTGAACAGCATAATGTGATGGCTAGAGCACTAAGGCATTTCGTTGTATTAACCGTAAGACACGACGGTTGTGCTGATGACATCTTGACAGTTAATTTTGACCTAATTTTGGTATGCAAATTTTTGTGCAGCCAGAGGCGTAGCCAGAAAATTTTTGTATGGATCGCTCCAACCCTCTCACCCTCACCTTGAATACGCCCGTATTGTGCCACTCTGGATTCCATCCCAAATATAACCAAAAAGATACACTAATCAAAAACCAAAACATTTAAGCTTTTGCATTAATATTTTTAGTATATCCATAGTAAAATCACAAAAGTTCTCATAATATACGATATTTCCACATGAATGCTTGTGCAAAAACAAATGTGCTTAAAATATATCAAAATGTAAAAAAAAAGACTACTAACCATAACATTGTGGCTGGTCAAAAAACAAGGAATCTAATAAAAACTTTTTCATCATTCCATTTTATTTCTATTTAACTTCATTTTTCAATTTGGTTGAGAATTCACATTGATATGCATTATATGATGTCCGAGAGATACAGCTTTGATAAGGAAGTTTTGAGACTCAGCGTCTCCATGTCGTGTGGCCGTCTCCATGTCATATGGTTGTCTCTATGTCATATGACTGTCTCCATGTCATATGACTGTCTCCATGTCATATGACTGTCTCCATGTCATATGACTGTCTCCATGTCATATGACTGTCTCCATGTCATATGACTGTCTCCATGTCATATGACTGTCTCCATGTCATATGACTGTCTCCATGTCATATGACTGTCTCCATGTCATATGGTCGCCTCCATACCATATGATCTCCTCCATGTCATATGACTGTTTCCATGTTATATAAGCGTCTCCATGTCGTGTGGCCGTCTCCATGTCATATTGCTGTCTTCATGGCATATGATCGCCTCAAAGTCATATGGTCCCCTAAATGTCGTATGGCCGTCTCTATGTTGTATGGTCAACTTCATGACACATGTCTGTCTTCATGTCATATGATCACATCCATATCATTCGGTCGCCTCTATGTCATATGGTTGCCTCCATGTAATATGGTCGCTTACATGTCATATGACAGTCTACGTATCGTATTGCCGACTACATGTCATATGACAGTCTACGTATCGTATTGCCGACTACTATGGCCGTCTCCATGTCATAAGAAGCCATAAGCCTTCTTAATTTGCGTCGCTCGGTCTAGTAAAATAAAAAAAAAAATCCAATTTTAAATCGTTCCTCACGCTCGATTGAATTTATTTTATTTTTTATTTTTCTCTTCCTTCTTATTGCAGGACAACCTTGTCTTCTTGTTGATACTATTGGATAGCATGGCAAGATGAAATTAAAAGTCACAATCATGAAGAATTCCAATTGAATTATTTACATAAAAAAAAGTTTATAGTCAATAGTAGAGTTTACAAATATTTTTTTGTAATAAACGTGATACAAAGTAGCTCCAAATAGAGGACGTGATAGGAAAGAAAAGAGTAAAAAGTACAAATGCACACAGGAACGGGAAGCTGTGAAGAGTAGAAAAAAACAGTATAAAAAAGGGGTTAAAATAACAATAAAAAAATAAGAAGATGGAAGACAACTCAACCGTAGTATTTGGTAGCATAAGACTGACATCGGAAGAGAATTTTTACAACAACACACCAGCACCGCCATCGTATGGATATATAAACTATACAACACCATTTATAGGTCAATCAACTGATGACTTGTTGATGCCAATTGCTGATGTTAATCGTGATCCATTCTATGTCGTTATACCAATAACTGTCGTATACGCAATTATTTTTATAACTGGAATTATTGGTAATATATCAACATGCATTGTCATCTCAAGAAATAAGTCAATGCATACTGCAACGAATTATGTAAGTTACGTGATTATCATCTCAGACTGTAGAAATGTCGAATTTGGTATAACGGTCAAAATTAATTTGAAATTTCGACGTTTTTTTATAACGGTCAAAATTAATTTGAAATTTCGACTCCTTTCGACGTTTTTTTATAACGGTCAAAATTAATTTGAATCCTTCGACACTCAAATTTCCACAGTCTGAATCATCTTTTGTGATTGATTTAATAATATTAGTTCCTTTATTCCTTTAGTACTTATTTAGCTTGGCTATATCCGACTTCATACTACTCATGAGCGGTGTACCAATGGAACTTTATTACATTTGGCAGAAACATGAATTTATATTTGGTGAAGCATTCTGCATATTAAGGAATGCAATCAATGAGATGTCGGCTAATGCTACTGTCCTTACAAGTATACTTAACATACTTATAGACTGATTCATATAATCCATAAATTTTCATTTTTTTTTCCATAGTTACTGCATTTACAATAGAACGTTATGTAGCGATATGTCATCCGTTCCTCTCACATACCATGTCTAAGTTATCGAGAGCCATTAAATTTATCTTCCTTATTTGGATTCTCTCAATTGCATTTGCAACGCCACAAGCTATGCAAACGGGTATCGTTGTGAATGAACAAAATGAGACATGGTGTACAATTGTACAGGATCGTGTCATAATTGAACATTCATTCCTATATGCAACAATATTATTCTTCTTTGCACCAATGATGCTGATATCTGTACTTTATTTACTAATTGGCATTAAATTACGCTCAAATACACTTATAAAGAGAGAAAATGGTAATGTGGTTAGGAATAATAATCTTCATTCAAGTACGCAGAGCAATACAAGCCAAAGCACAAAGAGAGTCATCAAAATGTTGGGTGAGTTGAATGCCTTTTGTTTATCATTTTATCGGGTTTTAGGATAATTTTAGGTTTTAAAAGGAAATGAGGCACAATGAGGGGATTTTGTGGTAGATGAATATCATCATTTGAGTCCAGTTGCATCAAGGCATTGACACTCTTCATCCGGCCCATACAATCTTTCATCCGGATGAAACGTGTGTCAATGCCTTGAGTTGCATTGGAGATCTTAACGGTTTTTTAGTACAAAATTTGAAATATGTTCTTTAATTTAGTACATTTAGAACTTGTACTAAATACAAATTAGTAACGAAAATAACAATTTTTAGTACAAAATTTTAGAAAATTGCAAATTTGAGCAATTTCTGGACATTTTACAAGCTTTTAATATGTTGAATACATAACTTTGAGCTGTAAGCTTACAAAAGATCCATAACATGACAAGCCATCATGTCCAGGAAGGTCAAATTTTCAAAAACAAACGAAATTTCAGAATGTAAACAAAAACTTTGTTGAATTTTTGAATTTTGAGCATTTTTAACGGACAAAATTGTACTTCAATGTTGTTGAGGAATAATGTCAATAGAACCATTTGAGTAGCATTGACTTTAATCGAATTATACTGTTTACGTGGAAAACATCTCACTCTTGTCCGATCGGAATAGCATTATCAACTCAGACGTTTAATGGATGAAGACTAAGCCTACATAACTTTGATCAACTAAACCAGTGGTGAGAAACCTTTTTTGTTGCATGGCACACTTACTTACTTACTTCGCTGGCCGTACATATCAGTTGTGATCCATGACCTACTTCAGATGCTGCTTAAAATCAGCTCTATCTCTTTCTACCGCTTGCCAATTTCTTAATCCAAATGCAATACTATCTCGATCGACAGCTTCTTTCCATGAGTTCTTTGGCCTTCCTCGTCCACGACATGACACACATTGGTGGTAAGCTACGATCGAAACCACAATTTGTGTGTCGTGAATCACACAAACCCAGTTGGCTTGGTTAGAACAGCGAAAAAGCATCCAAATTCAGTTAGACTTTCGCTGGCATTGAGTCCGAGTCGTTTGGATCGATTGGCTGACACTCTAGGCCAGTGGTGAGCAGCTTTTTATTTTTCGCGGCACTCCTTGAAAGTAAGCCTCGACTGAAACCACACACGGAATACGGCTCATGGAATTTCCAACAATTTTTAGTGCAGAGCCGTGTGTCGCGGAACCACAGGTTTCCCACCACTGCTTTAACCACAACGAAGCCACAGCAGTCTTTTCACTGTCTGGTGCATAGCATTTCGGGTCAAATTCGGCTACTCAAGGACCGCGACACATAGGTTGTTCACCACTGCTGTAACCACAACGACGCCTGTGCTGACTTATCGCTGCTTAGTTAATGGCATTTCCAATAAAATTCGGCTGTATGCGAGTGTGCAGCATCACACAGGCTATCCACCCCTGATCTAAATCCAACCAACTTGTGTGCATGTTAAGACTAATTAGATATATATCAACAGACAAGCTGCAAAAAGAAATCCATTTATACAACAGAAAAGTTTCGCAGATTAATTTGTCCTTCTTATTAATCTTTTTCCTACATCCAGTTCAATGATACATTACTGATCTTTCAGTTCCACCTCAAAAATTATCATCACAACCACACAGTACGTGACACAGAACTAAATCGCTTAAAGGTTGTGTCTTGTTTAAATACTTAAAACAGATTATGATAAAATTACGAACTACCGTACCTAAGGCTGTAATCCTATAAGAATCTCTTACCAATAGGTACAGTTGTTGATACATAGTCACATAGTACAGAAGTGCCCACACACAAATTTTTATGATTATGGATTTATTCAGGATTATCAAAGAAGAAGGAACCAAAAATTTGCTGATAGCAATGCGCATTAATGCTGTTCAAATCAGCACTAAAAGTCGTGACTATTTTTAGAATTAAGCAACGATTAAAATTTTGTTGGAAGTAAGAAGATGCACGTGGAACAGTGTTACTACTTACTAATTCATTTCGCTGTCCATACAGATCAATTGTGGTTCATGGCCACACTCAGATGGCGCCTAAAGCTGACTCTATTCTTAGCTTCCATCTGCCAATTTCAGTTTTGCCTACATTTGCCTTAATTATGTTTGAATAATCATCCGAAAAGTACGAATTGATTAATCAATCAAAGATCCAGCTCTAGGCTGATGTGACTCTCTGACTTGATACTGGATTCGATTTGAATTCGGCAATATGCCAGAGTCACGTTGGGATAATGCTGAATTAAGGCCAACAGAGTTTGTCGAAGTCTCAGTTTCAATCAAAATTGAGGACTGAGACCAGTAAGTCTTGGAATTGGTATCAAGAACCCTTAATATTAACCTGCCATACTTGGATCAAACTCTCTAAATTGCTTGTTTTTCGTAACTTGCTTCCTTACTTTGCTGGTCGTACATTTCAGTTGTGGTCCATGACTTCCCACACGAATCGCAGGAAACTGACTCTATCGCTAGCTTCCACTTGCCAATTACCAATACCAATCGCAAAACTATCTCTACAGCTTCCTTCCAAGAGTTCTTTGTACGTCCAAGAGCTCCTGTACCGTCCAGAAGGTCAGCTTGATCGTATTGGAGTGTGGCTTTCTCAAAAACGACCGTTAATTTTTTTCAAAAAAATATTTTTTGTCGTTAATATTCAAATTTTTTTTTTGACCGTTACTTTTATTTTTCTTCGTAACGGAAATTTGTATTTTAAAATAAGTTGAGTTCGAAATGTTCGAATTTTTCGACAATATAATGTCGAAAACTCGAATTTGAGACGACCACACTCTGGATCGTATAAAACTAGTATAATTCCGAACCATGAATAGGGAATCGAACTCAAGTCCTAAGAATTCCGGGTCTCATGCTCTTAATTCTAAGGTATTGTGAGTTACTCGAGTATATGGCAAAATGGCATATTCGACTTATACAATAACTGTATCTTCTGTATTCTACTGCATTCTCGATAGACTAGTGGTGGGCGACTTTCTATTTTTCGCGGCACACTTTGATGATAAGTCCAACCGAAACTGCATACGATTCATGATATTTCCAACAACTTTTGGTTGACACACAGACTGCAAATCACTGCATTACAGGAATCCAATTCCAACATTGCTAGACATAAATCCTAACCAAGCCAACACCCTCCTCCTTCCTCCTCTCAGATCCAAAAACCAGATCCATCTCAATATTAATGATCCGTACTCACCTAAACATCTGGTCTCCCAACTCTGTGCTTACAATTTTTTTACAACTTTATTTAAAACATCTTCTTCCTTTCTTCCAATTTCTTAATTAACATAAGTGGTTAAATTACAGTGTAAAAAAGCTTTCCACAACTTACCGACTACATTATAGTCATGTCTACAACGAAATTAAATTGCTTCCGTGGTATCAATTCTAATATTATAATAAAATGCGATGAGATTCAGATCACGATTGCACACATTTTTCTTCGCCAATTTATGATGAAAAGCAGAAGAACGGAAAATTAAAAAATCCTGCTTTAGGGACGTTCAAAAGTTAGGTAACGTGGGAAAATTGAGTTTTTGGAACCAACCGACTTTTTTTACTTCCATTGACAGTTTGATTGTTTCCCGACCCCATCCTCATTCCCCTAAAAGCGCAGGGTTACGTAACATGTGAACGTCCCCATTTCGAGCCTCAAATCAGCATTCTTGTGGCTGAATGTAATTTAGAGTTGTCAAAAATTTATTGCAAACTTTTCCTTGACTTTTTTTTCCATGCGTAACGCATGTATTAAATAATCTTTTTTTTTCGTACTCTTATTCTCGCTTTGGTTGTAAATTTTCCTTCCAACCGTGCATGGCTGGTGAGAGTGTAATTGTCTGAATGACTGAATGTGTAGGCAAGGAGAATTGAGATTTCCTTTTATCTTGTTTAAGGTCTTGTTTCATTCATTTTGGTAAAAAATTGAATTGAAAAAGTTTTGTTTTGTACATTCATAAGAGGTGGGGTTGAACATGAGTTACGGGTGACATTTGGAAATGATTTATGAAATGAGCCGGTGTTGTTGTTTAGGTTTGAATTCGTTGGCTTAACATAGTCTCTTATATCATTTTTGAACACAGCTTAATTTGCAGCTTTGAGGCATTTTGATTACTGAATCTATTGTACCACACTCTTTAGACTTACAATTTTTAATAGGATCTAGGATTTAATGTGATCCGAACCTATTACAAGCACTGTACATCAGAGTTGCACAACAGGTATCTGTAACAGGCAAAAACCGTACAAATTCTTGATAATTTGTATAATTTTGTGGGGAAACCGTACAAATTATCATGAATTTTCAAGAATATTCCAAAGAAAACATCCAGATACTAGAGAATAATCCAGTTCTTCTAGCAGTGGATACACAATTATGTGCGAAATACCTCAAAAAACTGCATTCAGCTTAAGAATCGAACTTTGGAACTAGAGTGACGAAATGGAAAAAGAGCTTCAAAAATTAGACATGACTTGGGGATTGAACCCAGGACCTTTGACACGTAAAGCCAACGCTCTACGATTTAAGCCACTGAGCCCATTTGACTGCTTAACCAACCCTCACTTAACAGACATCATAACGTCTTAGCATAGATATTGATCATTCAGATTTAAATAACTTTTGCTTCTTTTAAATCGGAACATGGTAAGTGGTTGTTGGCGATAGAGCTAGTTTTGAACGACATCCGAGTAAGGTCATAGATCATAAGGTCATAGACACAATTGATCTGTACGACCAGCGAAGTAAAATTAGGTAATGCTTCTTTTGCCTACATCACGGAATATCAGAGCATGATTTCATGGTTTCATATTAGGTGCCTATTGGGTATAGTGCCTATTAGGATCAGTTATGATCAATCTTAAGATATTCCTTTAAAATCTATCTAAAAAGCTCTGAAATACTTCAACACCAGACGAAGCTTTCATGAAACCCCAATCCACATTATTGATGGACATCATAAATTAACATATCCAAATGCTGTACATTTGTAGAAAAATGAGAAGTAACTTTTTATATTTTTCATGATAAATTTGAATAAATTGAAATATAAGAAGTATCATGCTGTTGTGAAAAGATTGATTTAATAATTCAATGAACTGTAATGTCTTATTTCTCATGATAAATTTTTGAAGAATCTAAGTATGTCAATCAATAAGAAAGACTTTACCAAGAATGAAGTACATTTCCTTTTTGAACATTCTTATTGGTAAGTCAAAGCACAGATCAAAGACTTATGTTTTCCTGCCAGTTTTAATTCAAAAGAAAATGTCCTTCAAGTTTCAAATTTCAATTTTTGTTCATTTGTCCTTCAATAAATAGGTTAGGTAGGAATTTGTGGATTCTTATGCTGTATTTTGTATCTCAATTTTATTTTATATAAAGCTGTACAGTCTTATTATACTCTTGGGTATGCTCACTAAAACCAAACATGGTCTATTTTATTAAATTTAAGACTTTATGCTGCTTCGAGTGCTCTGATCAATATTAATGCCACAAAATGCCATTTAAAAAACTCGATAATTGGATATTGCTTGAATTTTCACAAGTCTGTATGGACTAATTAAGATATATATGGAATATTTCCATTTTACAAGGTCACTTTGATTTATTCAATAAATTAGAAAATAAGAAGAAATCAATTTATAGGAATGGTCTTCTGATCTTCTCGTCCTTCAAAATGGTTCATAAATTCCAAGCGGTCAAAGTCAAGCAATTTATTACGTAAACATAGCTTCATTTGTGGGCTTATTCGATCATCTAGCAATTTGAGCTTTTCTAATTGAGGTTAAACATTTGATTATGCAAGAGGTGAGCAACCTGTGTGCAGCGGCACTCCTTGATGGTGAGCCACGACTGAAACCACATACGGCTTGCGGCTAATGGCATCCTAGCGTCACCTTAGTGTCACATTAGGGTCACACTAGAGTCACACGAGTGTCACTTTAGGGCCACATTAATGTCACATTAGGGTCACACAAATGTCACATTAGGGTCACATTAGAGTCACATTAGGGTCACACTAGTGTCACATTAGGGTCACACTAATGTCACATTAGGGTCACACTAATGTCACATTAGGGTCACATTAGTGTCACATTTGGGTCACACTAGTGTCACATTAGGGTCACACTAATGTCACATTAGGGTCACATTAGGGTAACATAATTAGCGACTTTTAATGTGAATATAAAATTAAAAAATAACGATCAAAACATCTTTGAAAATTAACGGTCAAAAAATTTGAATTCCGAAAACGCAAAAACACGTGTTTTTGTTTATAAACCTTTAAATAAAGCATTTATCTATAGTTTAGAACCATTTTGAGCTTGCAAAGGATGCGATAAGCCAGGAAATCAATGCCTGGAGCTAATGCTTTAAATTAAAGCCTCCAACAATGTCTTGTTACTGAGATTTCTTTTTTTCTTTACTCATCCAGTCATCCCTTTAAAGAGAAATACCAGGCATAATTTTGTTCAAATATGCGCAATGTTGTTCAATTACTTGTAGCATATCAGTTCCCAGAAATTGAATCTCATCTACATGTAACATAAAAGCTTGATAAAAGCATCTATTTAA
Organism: Chironomus tepperi; assembly: GCF_022539635.2. Taxonomy (NCBI): domain Eukaryota; kingdom Metazoa; phylum Arthropoda; class Insecta; order Diptera; family Chironomidae; genus Chironomus; species Chironomus tepperi. The sequence continues at coordinate 720,575 of NW_027226583.1, forward strand.
GTGAAATCTTCCATGAAATTAAAAAGAATTCCTTAATATTGTTTTCATAAAAGAAAAAACTCAGCTACGCATAAAACCCCTTTATGCCTAAGCTTTACTACATCCACTAATGTAGGACTCATTTTTATGGAAAATATTTCCGCATGCCTACTGAGAATATTAATATTAAATGCGTGAATTATATTGAAACATGTCAAAATTGAAAAGCTTCCAGAGAATTAATCTTGACATGTCATATCCAAAGACATAATTGTCAGATACGCTCGCATTTTCTCTCGCACATGTAAGTCAAAAAGTAATATCAAGTTTCATAAGAAGAGCTGAAGTGCATTAAGAATGGCATCAGTAAAGTAAAACTTAGCAGGAGATATGGAGGGGTCATTCAGTTATTAGGTAACGCAATAAAGGGGGTTTTACCCCTTGAACCTTCTTTCCTCCTCTGAGAGCGTTATTCAGAGAAATTCACATAAAACTCATGGTGTAACAAAGTTATTTTTTGACCAACCGACTACCCTCTTTCCTCCTCCAAAAAGAGCGTTACACGTTGAAGGAGGGTCACGTAGAACTCTTGGGGGTCGTTCACTTTGTACGTTTCGCTTTTGAGGGGATGAGGGGAGGGGTCGAGATTCTGTTACTAAGGAGGGAGGAGGAGCAAAAAGTCGTAAGTCCAAAAATAAGAAGGGGGCAACCTTCACCTCTCTAAAAGCGTTGTGCAGGAGCATACCCAGAGAGGAAGGGGTGTGGTGGGGTTTGAAGTTGATGGCAAAAATTTAGAGGGGAGGAGTTGGTCACGAAAACCCCAGGCTACTCGAAGATTTGTTCAAAAATGTGGGAGATGTGGTTGTTTTGACCCTCTAACGATACGGCGTTGCGTGAACTCAGGCGTTACGTGACGCCATTCGTTACATGACTCCAAGCGTTACGTGACGCCATGTGTTACATGACCCCATGCGTTACGTGACGCCATACATGACGTTACATGCCAACGACCCCCTTTGAAGATGAAAGAAAAAAGAGTAGAAAACTGGAAAAGCAGGAAGAAATTTATCAAAAGAACTTCTGCTGGAACTGCTTAAATAAATGACGCTGTGACCAAGTTGTGACAATAAAATAATTAATGCGAAAAATACCTAAGTAGTCGGAAAAAACTTTTTGAAACTACGGGAAAAAGTTGGGAAAAAGCTTCAACTGAACTTTATTAATTGAAAAATAAGTTAAAAGCGCATATCATCTCGTACTGCTGCGGGTCGGTTGTAATGTTTGCAAACTTTTTTTGTCGTTCAATTAATGTTCTGTAGACAAATTTTTTAATTGAAAGCCGTTTAATTAAGTATCATGTTGATGACGGTGATTTCCTTTATAATCAAATTTGGGTAAGATCCACTTTACTTAATGATGTGACTGAAGGAGTCTACATCAGTGGTGGGCAACCTTGGTGTCGCGGTACACTTATATGACAAGCCTCGACTGAAACCGTACAATTTATAAGGCTCATGGCATTTCCAAAAAATGTTGGCAACACATTAATGTGTCACGCCACATATGTTGCGCAACACTGATCTCCATTAAAGCAATTAAGAGGATTTCCAAAGAAAATTGACCAAAAAAATAAATAAATCAATTTTTCAATAAATTAGCATGATCCATGACTTTCCTTACATCTACATAGCTTGTCAACATCATTCATGGTCTCATTGATTTGAGGCACACGTGCATGGAAACTGACAATCAAATTTGAAGGCATTTTTCTGTTCGTCAAGTTAACTCTTGTTGGCTTCAAAAGAAAAAAGTACTTCAATCATTCAATTTCGTGCAGCCATAACAACTTTTTCATTGAAATTTTCATTTCATCAGTCAAAAATTGACGGTATATTGAGAGTTGTTCTGCGAATTTTAAATTTGATTACGATGAAATCGTCAATTGTCAACTTTAGGGTATGAAACATAAGTTATTGCAGTTAGCCCGAAAGGCATGCGGTGGAGAAAAGGCAAGAAATATCATCCCCGGGCTGACATGACTCTGTCCAGAGCTCTGAGCTACACGAATGAAGAAGTCTTTACCAAGGAACTTTAAAGGCACCGTTTTATTGGCACCAAAGTGAAGCTGCTTCAATTGGTTCATATTGTCTTTAAAGTTCCTTGGTAAAGACTTCTTCATTCGTGTAGCTCTGGTATTAACGCGTATTTAGATTCCTTATTTTGGTTCCTTAAAAATTGCTAATTTAAGTACTTTCTGCTTTAATTTCTGACTATTAGCATATTAATATCAAAAGTATGAACTGTTAACTTGCAGAAGATCAGTAAAATGACAAGCAGCTGCGCTTGAAAAGACCAAAATTTGCAACAAACTAATTTTGAACTTTGCAAACATTTTGTAAACAAAGACCTAAAATTTTGAACTTTAACCTTTTTTGAAAGCTTTTTTAACGGACAAAATCACTTTCAATCAAAGTTGCCATTGAAATCTTCCGATGAATCACATTTTAATTTAAAATCATCCTAGAAACCAGGCAAATGACTTAAAATTGAATTAAAAATAACTGGATCTTGACGTCATAGGGAAATATTATTTCAAAGAGTCCTGTGGCTTTTTTCATAAAAGTTCAATAACAAACTGTTCGGTTAGATTAAAACATCAAGCAGAGCTTTAAAAAGCAATTGAATAATAACTTCAAGTATTTATATATTTATACTTCGTGGAAGCCACATTGACACTGAGTAGAGATTAAGGACTCTCCAGATCGAGGCCAAGGCTTCTCAGTCCGGTTCTCCAAGAATTCCCTTGTTGACTCTGTCTGGTTCCGGATCTCGGTCTTGAAAATTCATAAAAAACAGAGTCTACAGGAAACCCTCCTGGTAATAAATCCTAGAGATTTCTAGGAAAATATACACAAATGATCCAAAGAATCAAAAGCACACAAAAAGCAAAGAATATAAATTGGGAAATTCAAGATGAAATATGAACAAATAAAGAAAATGATAAAAGTGGATGCAAATTTCATGTCAATTTCAGATCGTTTTGTTTATGAATTTTACCAGAGTTGACATGCTGTCTACATACATGGTAGCAAGTTGTGGTATTTGAGGAGAATGTAATCTGGGGTATCGAGCTATATATAGACGAATCTGCAAGTTCAAGATTAAGGCCACTGTGACTGAGTGGTTAAGCAAATGAACGGACTTCTGTATCAATCTATTATGAGGACGTGGGTTCGATTCCCATCAGTAGGAGGATCTTTCAATCATTAAATAGAGCTGTGGTGCGCAACTTGTGTGACAGAAGTGTCATGTCTCACTTGTGTGACAGAAGTGTCATGTCGCACTTGTGTGACAGAAGTGTCACGTCGCACTTGTGTGACAGAAGTGTCACGTCGCACTTGTGTGACAGAAGTGTCATGTCGCACTTGTGTGACAGAAGTGTCATGTCGCACTTGAGTGACAGAAGTGTCACGTCGCACTTGTGTGACAGAAGTGTCATGTCGCACTTGTGTGACAGAAGTGTCATGTCGCACTTGTGTGACAGAAGTGTCACGTCGCACTTGTGTGTCGCCAAATTTATTTGGAAATGGCATGAATCGCATTCTGTATTCGGTTTCGGCCGTGACTTACCACCGAGAGTTCCCATGACACAAAAAAGGTTGCCTACTATTGATATAGAGCGTTGTCAATTCGACAAGGATTTCCACAATGCTAACAACATTACACCAGCCAATATGCAGCAATTGTAAAGTTGTCCGAACTCTGCAACTTTACATAACACAACTCTAGTGCGACTTTGTTCTGGAAGAATGACAATTTCCATAAATTTTTTATGATTTATCCTTTATTCGTGTAAAAAACTGTCATAGCACTCAAACGCTCTGGATGAAAAAGGAGTTATACGAGCATTTAAAGTAATTTTTCATGACTTTACAGATTTTCTTTTGAATTTTTGTTTTTGTCATATTTGACATGATTTTTTTATGCCACAAACTTTTGAGTTTAATATGTGTGAATGTTTTATGTTGGATATGTGTACATAGTAAAGTGATGAAGATTCTCAAGGATAAACGTCACTCTACTGTGATGTGTCATTCACTTAGTATGGAACGCTATTAAGGTAGTAGGGGAGAAGAATTGGGAGCAGGAATTGAAATTTTGGAACTGATCAAACAGTGACTACGAGGGGTTATGAATACGGAGGGTTATAGGGATGTCAATCAGAGTTGCATAGCAGATGCCTGTGACAGGCAAAAACTGTACAAATTCTTGGTAATTTATATGGTTTTTTCATACAAAACCATACAAATTATCAAGAATTTGTACGGTTTTTGCCCGTCACAGGCACCTGTTTTGCAACTCTGATGTCAATAAGTCGACTTTTTGCGTTACGTAATATATGAACGACCCTAAGCAGAGTTGCAAAACAGGTTCCTGTGACAGATAAAAACCGTACAAATTCTTGATAATTTGTATGGTTTTTTACAAATCCATACAAATTATCAAGAATTTGTACGGTTTTTGTCTGTCACAGGAGTGTACTTTGGTCTGTCACAAGTGCGTGTTTTGCAACTCCTACCCTAAGCATAAATTTGAATAAATTTTCATAAACGAAAAAAATCCCCCAAAATAAATCCAGACAAAGTCTTTGAAGTCTGCAATACACTTCCAATTGAATCTAAAATTCTGACGCGAGGGAGATTCCTTCGAAAGTGAATCAAAGTGATTTTAAGCCCAAATCTAATAAAATTTTTCCAAGAATATTTTTCTCTGATTTCACATTTCATGTAAAATATTTAAAGCAGGGAATATACCTCAAAGGAACAACATCACTCAGATCATTAACACATTTCACGAGCTTTTTGATGTTCTTAAATTAATTTGAGATTTTTGACTTTTATTTAGTCTATATTGTGAACATACCTTGATGATTAATTTGTGGTTAAGTTGTCAACAGTTGTGTTGGAGTTTCTAAGGAAAACCACATCAATGATAAAGATCCATACACTGTCTAAGAGCCTTTAGAGCAGGATAATAGTATAAATTGGCATTCTGCCTAGAATTTCCAAGAACGCCACTAGCTCATTGGTAAGAGCATACGACTAGAAATCGTAGGAAGCGGGTTCGATCCTCGTTCGAATCAAGTTGTTGGGAAATTGTTCCTTTTTCTGCTATTTAATCAAGGCTCAGCTTATTAAGTACAGAAATTAAGCATCAACAAGTTGTATGTAGCACAAATCTAGACCGTTTCTCCAAAAAAGCAACAATTAATGACCAAAATTATGCCTATATTCCATTGCGTGCCTAAGATTCTCTAACCTTGATCTCAGGAAAGTCAAGATTAGTCGTAGCACATATCACTGATCTCGTCACGAATTTCAGCTATAGTATTGAACATTGAGTAGCAACGCACAGCTCACAACTACGTCATAACCCCAGCATGACTTCTTTTCTATCATTTGCTCCTTTATTCATGAAATATTCATGTCTTTTCAGAACAAAGTATATTGCATTTAACTACCCACATCTATGTAATACTTTGAAATCACCTGCTGTATAACTTTGTTTGTATTCTTACGAAAAATAAATCAATTTAAATGTTGCAGCAACAATAGATTTTTACATTAAAAGTTCCTTTACAATCGTTTTCAGAATGCAGCAGCTCTAAAATAATGAAGCATAAGTTCTATGAAATATTTTATATTTACGCATCCATTGTTGAATCATTGAAGCTTTATATTGTAGTGGTGGGCAACCTGTGAGACGCGGTACATTGGAGTGCAGCACCACATTGGAGTGTCGCACCACATTGGAGTTACGCACCACATTGGAGTTACGCACCACATTGGAGTTACGCACCACATTGAAGTGTCGCACCACATTAGAGTGACGCACCACATTGGAGTGCCGTATCATACTGCATTGTCGCACCACATTGGAGGTGTCGCACCACATTGGTGTGCCACCGTACATTGAAGTGCTGCACCACATTGGAGTGCCATACCACATTGGAGTGACGTACCACATTGAAGTGTCGCACCACATTGGAGTGTCGCATCACATTGGAGTGTCGCACCACATTGGAGTGTCGCACCACATTGGAGTGTCGCACCACATTGGAGTGCCGCAGATGTGTATTCAGAGGGAGGGTTGCCCACCACTGCCTTACATTTTCAGTTCCAATTTCTAAGCTATCTAGAGACTTTTCGAGTTATGCCTTCGTGACATTTGAACACTTTTTCTGATCATTTATTTCCTAGAATAAATATTTCTTCTGCTCAAGATGTAATCACTACACCGAAAAAAGTCATTCATCGTTGTTAACGACAACAGAATTGAGCTGAGAATGTCTTTTATTGTGGCATTTTTCTCATTTTTTGTTTCCATACCGACCACGACTCAATCACATTTTTCCGTGAAGTCAATTAACATCAAAATAAAGTGTCTATCTACTCAATTATGTGGGCAATTTAAAATTATTGGATGGTGATGCTCACTAACGATTATTACTGAGAGAGAAAAAATAAAAGTGGAAATGGAAATGGAAGTGAAAAAAATTTTCTTCACACATTTTTCGATTAGCATTTTTCTAGCATAAACAAATGCTCTGTAATAAACGATCTCCATCCGTGAGAGGTTTTATATTTTTATAAATTGTCGTTTGGGGTCAATCGTAAATGATGTCATACTAAAATGGGGTGCATTAAGTCAATGATGGGGAACCTTTTTTGAGACACACCTTGATGATAAACCTCGACCAAAACCTTATACGATATACGGTTCATGGCATTTCCAAAAATTCTAAGAGGAACACTAGAGTGCCGCGACACACAGGTTGCCCACTGAATCAGATTCAATGAACCAAGAAGACATATGGTGTCGAACAGTGTTGTCTAAACTGTGAGTCGCGGCACAATATTGTGCCATCAATCTATTTTTCAAAAATGACAAGAACCGCATGGCGTAGAAATGACAGGTATTTAAAAATTCACTTATACTGTGCCATGGAACATGAAGGTTTAGACCACACTTGATGACGAACAATTGACAAAACATCCAAATTCATTGAATTTGAGTGATTTTGACCGTTAAAAAGGTTCAAAATTCAAATTTTTCGGTCTTTGTTTACAAAATTCTTGCAAAGTTCAAAATTAATTTTTTGCAAATTTTAGTTTTTTCACGCACAATTGCTTGTCATATTACTGATCTTCTGCTAGTTTACAGTTCAATGTTATGATATCAAAATACTACTTACTTGAGCAGAAAGTACTTAAATTAACAATTTTTGAAAATTGCAATGTACTAAAATAATCAATCTAAGCAAGCCATATTTTAAATTTTGCACTAAAAAACCGTTACAAATTGAGCGTAGTTATCTGCAAGCAGCCTTTCCCTCCTAAATCCTAGTCATCACCTCCAAATCCCTCCCATTCTCATCATTGTCAAGTACTTAATTTATCACTTGTCAGGTAAATATTTATCATTGTGCCTTTACCCTTCGCGTTTCAATAATAAAAAAATAAATAAACAATTTAAAAAATTCAATGAACCTTCAAAAGGCTAATTTATTAAGGAATTATGGGTAATTTAGAATTTATCAATTTAATTAATTTATTTACCTCTTTTTCAGTTGCGGTGGTCATTTGCTTCATACTCTGTTGGCTTCCTTTTCATTTTCAGGTAAGAGATTAACATTTTCTAGCTGTCTAGTTGATTTATTTGATTACATGAGGGGCGTACAACTCAGCTGACAAGTTACAAAATTTGTCACCGTAGTTGTCCGCCCCTTTGTTCGTAATAAAACTGTCGCTGTCATCGACGTCGAGAGATTTTCTAGCAACTTTACGTCATTTCTGCTTCTTTTTCAATTTACGTTCTTTGTTCCTTAGTTAGAGGAATGTAAATTTTCCATTCTTAATCTTTTCCGTCTGTTCGTGAATTTTCTATTCTATTTTTAAGCACCAAGAAAGACATAAATAAAGTTGGGATTTTATGTAGATGTTAAGTTTTGACGTTGAATTGTGATGAATGGGGAATGAATGGATGCAGGGGGGACATTTGGAAATTACATGACGATTGAGGAGGAAGGGTAAGGATGGGGAGCCGAGTGGTAAGGGTGGGGGAGGAGGATTAAGGATGCGAAAAGGGATAAGAATGCCCAAAGTAAGGATAAGAAATGAGGAGGAGGGATAATGGCAGATAGGGGTAAGAGTCTTTTTCAGGGGAAGAATCTTGCAATTTTGTAACAGAATCCAAACTTTGGCACATGATTTTGCTATTTCAACCGTCACGTGATTTACTAACCCTTTCAGTGGAGTGTACAACATTTGAATCATATATCACGCCTCGCGTTGCCTGGAACCAAACGTCATTATTATAATTATACAATACTCTTAAGGTATTGTAGGATGTTAAGACACATACAAGCTCTCGAAAAATCTGTCTAGATTGGACAGACTACTTCTGTCATAACGTAAAGTTGGGCTCATTACGATGACATAAGTTTTACGTGGCAACTAGATGAATGGTAGGCAACCTGAATGGATGCAGGGGGGACATTTGGAAATTAGGTATCGCTTTGGGAGAAGTGGTTAGCCTGGTAATGATCTGAAACCGCACACGGCATACGATTCATGGCATTTATGTCCCCACACTAGTATCCCACAGCACAGGTTACCCACCTCTGAACTATATTCACGACTTCAGAACTACATTCACTCCTAGCTAATTAAAATCATATTTCCACTCAGAGTAATTATGTCAACGTCATATGATGTGCGGTTAACCGATAATCTGCCTAGTAATCTTCTTGCAGTTGAAAACGCGATTCACACATCAAGTATGATTGTGGCTAATTAAGTAGCTTCTATGCATATTTGAGTGGCACAGCATAATCGTTAGAGTACAGCTACATACGTCATGTGTTCATGGGAAAATGTCAGGATGGGAAATGGGGCAGCTGTTCTTTGAGCATGTAGACCGCAAAATTAGATTGGTCGCTATGTGCTTCTCGGGATAGCATGTGGAATCGGGAATTGGCAAACGGGAACCAGCGATTGAGTGGCTTTTAAGCGACATCTATGGGAAGTCATGGATCGCAATTGATCTGTACGGCCAGCATAGTTACTACCTACTGCTCGGGATAGTACCTTGTTCACTGCAAATTAAAAGCATCCTTAATATTACCTCTTATTCCACATTTTTGAAGTAGAACTTATGGAAAGCCATAGTAACTCTAGAAGTGCCATTGACATTCGATGCTATTAGCATCAACATTCCCTGATATACATGCAAAACTTCTTCATGACTGAACATTCTATGTTGTACTTAGCATCAGTGGAACTTAAGTTATTAAAACCTTGTCAATTACTTCTAATCTTATTCATCTACAAACATGATGTTTTCAGCTTCTATAATTACCCTAAAATATCGTTGTTGATAGGTAATTAAGGTATGAAAGCTGCTTCATAATTTCTAGTCTTTTAGTCAGAAAAACAGACTTAAATTTTGATTCCTCTTGAAGCATTAGCAACAAAGTCTATAACTAGTTACAATCATCACATTCTTTTGATTTCGCACTCCCAAAAGGTCAGATTCAACACGACTATTATTCCTGGGTCGATGCCAAGTTCTTAATTCACGATCATGGTTAAAGATAAATGACATACAAAACACAACTGACATTTGTTAGACGTTGCTTTACATATTTTTATTATTTCTAAATTAACGTGATGTCTGTGTGGATACAGAATTACTAAAAATAATAATAAGAGCTGTGGGAAACATTTATTTATCAATCAATGCTGTCTTTGATAGTCTTTTAAAATTTTAAATAATTTTTGACCGTTATCTTTTTGTAAATATATTTTGACCGTTATTTTCAAATATTTTTGACAATTATTTTCAAATATTTTTTTCACAGTATTTTCAAATACTCATTAACCGTTATTTTTTTAAATATATTTTGACCGTTAATTTTTCAAATATTCAAATAATTTTTGACAGTTATTTTTTCATATAATTTTTAACCGTTATCTTTCATATACTTTTTGACCGTTATTTTCAAATATTTTTTGACAGTTATTTTCAAATATTCGTTGACCGTTATTTCTTCAAGTAATTTCTGGCCGTTACTTTTCAAATGAGTTTTGACCGTTACTCTTTCAATTATTTTTCGACCGATATTCTTGATCTACTTCCTTTTTCAATTCTGTTCAGTGAAAATCCTGGCGAAAATTCATTTTCATCGGCCTCATTTATATCACGTTAGCAACGACATCCACAACTCTACTTTATGCCGTTTTAATCTTCCAAATTGAATCTAATGTTCATTCCTAGAATGACTTTATGTTCAGTCACTTAGGTCAACTATTAGCAAGCTATAAATATATTTTTGGATACGAAAAGCTTTATGGAACTTTCTCATGCTTACAAAGTGGGGTTACCCAAAAAATGACCACATAGAAGTAATTTGTTGAATTATTGTTCTAATGTATGTCTAAGGGAAAATAATTTTCGAGCATTAAGAAGCTTTGTGGCTAAGTTGATGACTTTTTGTGGCATTATTTTGGGAAAATTTATTGAAAGGATATTTTGTATCTTAAATGCTGCCTTTTTGCCATCTTTAGCAACAAAATTAAGTTTGTGCGAAATCAACTGCTGATGTTTAAATTTTCAAGTGATTTTCGGAAAATCAAGCATTAAAAATTCTAAGTATAAAAGCATTTAAATCTGCATTTCTGATATAAGTTTCTGGGAACTTCTATTTCCATTACTGCATCCTTAACCAAACTCTCTGAAACTCTTCAACAACAAACCCCATTATTGATTTAAAGCAAGCAAGCAGCGATGAAAATATGGAATTTATGTTAAAGTTGTTCAAAGAAGTTTTCTAAATAAAAAGCATTTCCGCTAGGTTTTCAATACCGAACCAAATTTTCAATGGTATTTCGGTATTGAAAAATCTCAATGCCGGTATACCGGTATCATACCGGTATTCAAAATTCAGTCAAAATTGCTGTCTCAGGTCACGAAATTGGTGAAATTTTGCTTTTCTGACATTTTTCCGTTTATTAAAATCTTTAATAAATCTTCAAACCGTTTCAAAATATCATTTTAAGTATGTAAAAAACCTTAAAAAATTGTTTCCTGTTTAGAAAAAATTAAAGTTTTCCATATGAAAGGACCAACTTTTGATATTATTGGACCTATTTTCACATGTTCATATGAATGTGTTTATAATTGCAAGAAAATAAACCAACCCTAAGCAAAAAAAATTCGTTATAACTAACTAATGGCAATTTAATGTCCACTCAATGACTAGTTTTAACGTATCAGAAATAATACTCAAAAATAATATTGAGCATCATTTTTTAATAAAGAAAACTAAAATCAGTTAAAACAATTTTCCAAATAATGGTTCAATATAAAATTCATATGTTAAGTTTAACACGTAATTTGACAATAAACGAGTGTAAATAATTTTTTTTTTGACGATTTTTTATGAACTCCTAATACTTAACGTTTCATTTAATAGAAAAATTTTGAAAAGTTACCTGAAATTTACTAAAAATAATAAAATTTTCCCTGCATTTTTCCATACCGAGAATACCGGTATTCAAAAATCTTTAATACCGGTATTTCGGTTTTCAAATAATTTCGGTATACCGGTATTTCGATACCGGTATTGAAAACCCTAATTTCCGCAATCAAAGATTTCTTCAAAGTTTCTAGATTGCTTAGTTTGATTGATGAATTTCTAGTTGTGTAACTTAATCCAATTAAGCCATAAGAACTGTATAATGAGCATTATTTAGAGCAGTTTTGTGTAACTTATGTGTTGCGGCACACTAGTGTGAATCATATTCTGAGGTCAAGGCAACCTGAACCCGTAGCCCTGGCAACCTATAACCCTGGTATAGAGCAATAATGAGCAGCCAGTGTGCCGTCAACATTTTTTTGGAAATGCCATGAACCAAATGACGAGTGCGGTTTCGGTCGAGGCTTACCACCCAGGTATAACACTGCATAGCCCTAAGCAGTGCTGGGCAACTTGTGTACCATGGTACACTAGTGTGAACCGTATATCGTGTGCGGTTTTGGTCGAGACTCACCACCCAGATATAGCCCTGTTATAGAGCAGTAGAGGGCAACCTGTGTGCCGTCAAACATTTTTGGAAATGTCATGAGTCGAATGACGTGTAGTTTCGGTCGTCAAGGCTTACTACTAAAATGTGCCGCGAAAAATAAATGGTTGTCCACCACTGGTATAGAAACAGAAAGCTTAAATGAGCATTTTGCCAGACTCTTCAGCAACCCCCAGTGTAGCTCAGTAGGTAAGAGCACTTGACATGTATTTAATAATTAAGAGAGTGTGGGTTCGAATCTCATTCTAGACGATGTTGTAGGAAACTGTACCTTTTTCTTTAGATCCTTAGTTGTAGTGAGGTTTCGAATATAAGCTATGTGGATTTATAGAGTTGCAAAACCAATGTAGCTTTGTAAATTAATAGACGTCCAACTTGCCCGATCGGCTCATACTAATGGTAGCCAATTTTTATGTTTGGTCGTTTTCGCCATGAAACCGTCCACTTATTACATTCGAAAGGTAAAGGGAAGAGTTGCAAAACCAAGCACCTGTAACAGGCAAAACGCGTACAAATTCCTGGTAATTTGTATGGTTTTTCTTACAAAACCATATAAATTATCAAGAAATTGTACGGTTTTTGTCTGTCTCAGTTACCAATTTTGCAACTCTTGCAGAGTGGGGAGCTCAATCCGTAATTATTGAACGATCCCCAACTTACAGCAACTGTCAATATGAACCGATCGCGTAACATTGCTCTTCTGACCCAAAATCACTTTAATATTCATCAAACGTCAACATTTTTACAGCAACGTCAAAGCAAAGCAAAAAAGCAAGATTTAAGTTCACACTTGTTGATTCCCTCAGTTTCTCTGACGCCAAAGATTAATCGCTTTCAAAGAGCTCCGCTGCAAAATTTATTCAAAAGACTAAAAAAAGAAATGAAGAAAATCTTTTCGTGCTCTTCCAAACATGAAAATGAGTTCCTAATCAAATAAGAAAATTTAATTAAATTAACAAAAAAAATTTTTAATCCTCTTTATTTACAGCGTCTGGTGTACATTTACATGTCATATAGCGGTGATTTTCAAAATGAGATAATAATAAGCTTCTTCACGTACACGACATACATATCTGGTGTACTGTATTATGTGTCGACGTGCATCAATCCAATATTGTATAATCTGATGAGCAATAAGTTTAGAAATGCATTTAAGGTGAGAAGATTGAAAAGTTTTAAAAAAGCAAAAACAAAATAGCATCCTCGATGTCAGACATGATGATGATGAGTACTAAATAGTATTATGTTAACGTTCATCATAAATAGAATATCCATTAACGTTTTTTTTATAATGTCATTTTATTCTCATGAAGCACTTGCTTTTTCCGGTCTTCAAATCCAATGTTGACTTGTATAATAAATTTACAGAATCAACGGTCGGCGACATTTCATTCATTCTGATAAAGAGACCTATTAATTTTTTCATATAAATGTGACAATTGTGTACGTCATTCAGACTCATTCAATTTCAGTCTCTCTTTAGGAGACACTTCAGAAAAAATGCTGCCAATGTTCTACAGCACAAGCCAACTATCAAAAGCGCCAATACCGAATATTATCGAGAGGGAAGCGATGGAATGTTCAATCTGAACCATCAGAGTATTCAGGTATTGTAGATCAAGTCAATAGATTTTATTCATCAGTGCAGAGTTGTTATTCACTTAATTGGATGAAATTCTATGCTCAAAACTCTAAAGATCATGTGTGGATATAGACGATAAAATATTAAGGTAATAAAGATACTTTTCTTACTTAGGTGAAGCAACAAAGGATATTTTAACTATTTTTGGCGGTTCTTGTTGAGGTATTCAAAATTTTAAGGCTACTTTGATTGCTTTTCTTTTGAGGTTAAGCTATGAATGCAGCTTAAATGTCAGCAATAACAATTTTCTTGGCATTAGGCTTCTAACGGTCTTTTCTGATTTGAATTTTCACAATTTCATCATAGTTGCTTGCCCTTTCATGTGATAATTTTCAGTTCTTTGTTGACAATCGAGCAGGAAACATTAAAATAGTTTATTAATAAAATAGAAAGGTTTATAATTGATTTTATTGTGGTAATAGTAGCAATTAGCTTCTAGTGAAGGTAATAAAAGTAACAACTAGCTTCTAATGAAGTAATTGAATGCTTTTGTCAAGCTCTTACTTTCAAAAACTGTCATTAAACTAAATTTTCAATCTAATTTCCTCAGGTAATTGCAAAATACTAACAAATTCATTCCATACACTAACTTTTCACCTTTTGGATCATGCATTAATATAAGAAATAACAACTCTGTAACTATATATCAAATTTTTTTATCTTTTTTGCTTGTTCAGCCTTCATTTCCAACTCATTCATTCATTCAATTCTATATATTCTTTTCTTTCTTTATCTATATGATTGACACATCAAAAGGATCCGGAAAGGACGATTATTACTCATCATCTACTCAAAAACAATCAATCGAGACTATAGCAACATCGAGAAACGCATCTTGTAAACAATTAAATAAATATTATACAGAACATTTTGGAAAGACTCTACCAACAATTGAAATGGGATCATCAGCGACATCACGATATCCAAATATAATAAATGAAGATGATGAGATGACAAAGAATTGCAACACATGTCTGTCAACGAAAATTGCCGGCTCAGAAATCAACTTATTTCCTGACTATTATATTAATGAGATTCAACTCAATATATTTCCGCCATCTGCATTGTATACAGCAAGAACGTCATCAACTATACAGGGTAAAAATAGAACCAATAATCAATGTGATGGTAGTGGTGGTGGTGGTATTAGTCCTATGAGAACAGTGAATTGCCTAAGCATAGATGTCCATGAGAATAAATTGCACTCATTATTTAATAATGTGTGTGGTGAGACTAAAGATGATGCAGTTGGCAACTTCTCACATATATCATTTAAGAAACGCGATAGCATCCTACACATCTCAATTGGAAATTCTTCAAAAATATTGAAGCGCAGTAAGCATAAACGACGATGGTTTTTTGCAAAATTCTACAAAATGTCACGTAAATCAAAAAAGGAAAAGAATCAAATGTTTTTAAATTCACAATTTGGCAGTCGCGATGGCAATATCAATGAAAATAATTCCAATTATCATTTAAATAATACAGAGAGTTTAAATATTGTAAATGATAATTTAGTGATAACAATAAATAAGAAATCTCATGAGAATAATCATGAAAATCACATTGATAATAATCAATTAAGGATATTTGAAAGAGATTTGGATTATGGTGCTAATGAACTTGATTTTTATATGAATGAAATTAAGAAACGTGAGAATCGGGGTGGTTATGAGGTCTGACATGACGAGAATTCTAATTAAATTTTTCTTCCTTTAAGCTCAGTCATTAGAGCTAATTAGATAATAAGGTTGAAATTGTGAAAAAATTGGATTCCTTTTTCTTTCATCCTTAATATTGTTTGTTTGCATACAGCATCCTCAAAACCAAAGAATGCACTGTGTTATTCACTTTATAAGACAGCCAGTAATCAGTTTGCTTGTTCGCGTATGGTTTTGCGGGAACTTAATTGAATTTAAAACCTTTTTTCTCTTTGTTAAGCTTGCTACTTCTTTTGAATAGATGAATACTTTAGCAAAAATGGATCAAAATTAGTTTCTATGATTCTTTTGTCTTAGTGAATGGATTTATAAGTTTCATTAATCACAAAAGTGTCAAACTCATTAAAAACTCGTTAGAAGTTTGAAAAATAATTAAATTTTAAGAAATTTTGACAAAAGAGACTTATTTGAATATCAAGAACGTTCAAATCTCAACACTGTGGTAGACAGCAACCTGTATGCCGTGACATACTGATGTGATCCAAACCACCATCCACCCATCGTCACATCTCATTCCTTTTTGGAATAAAAAAATCTTCAATTTGCTTTGACTTTTCGTGAATAAGAACCAAAAAGCATTTTCTAGATTGTTGCGATCCATACACAAAATGTTAGCAACCACCTCCATCTAAGAACGGATTTAGGGGTAGGGGTGGGATTTGAGGGTCAAACACCTCCTGCCCTACCCCTTTTTTGGAAGAAATTCTTCATTATTTCTCCAAAATTTTCGCAATTCATTCACACACCCCTTCCAAAAATTGTCTGGATGCACTTCTGCACCCCTCCCTCCCACCAAACGTCTAGTCACCGCCCCACTGCTTTAACTGAATCTGAATCAAACATGAGACTCAAAAAAAAAACAATTTCTTTTTCCCAATTCTTCTTTGACTACAAAATACACAAAATTGATTTGACGTGTATCTTGCCATAGATTCTTCTTAATTTAAATTTAATTCAAATTTCAGTTTTTAATTAATTAGTCAAACGGCAGTTCAGTACTTGAGATTTCTGAAACAACAGATCTGTTTTTGATATAGAATCAAGTCTGGTTTCTTGATATTGTTTAATTTTAAGCTTTAATTCCGAACAGTACAATGTGTTCGGTGGGGTGCCGGTGATTTTGACTCATATTTAGGGGGAAGAAATGTGGATTGCTGAATTGTGCTGCTCGAGATTAATCAATAATCAACATAAAGTATGCAACAGAGACATAACTCGAATTATTAGGATGAAAATCTACTTGGATTGGCTTTCCGAACAGCACAACCTACTTGCTAGGTCACTATCATGTCCTCGAATAGCACAAATCTGCAGCAAACCTCATTGTTGCTTAAATGGATTGAGATTTGCCGTCACGGGATCGTCAGGGTAACTTCGCGTCTCTTCGTTAACACGGTGACTCCGGATAGCACAAATCGGCTCATTTGATCTTAGAAACGGCACCAGGTTGGCGTAGCTCTAGCTTAATACTAAAATTGAGGCGAATTCGACACCAAGTCAGAGTCATGCCAACTTAAGACTGAAATCTTGATCGATCAACAGATTTCTGCAATCCGAGGACATGATAGTGTCCTAGCCAATACATTGTGCGGTTCGGATATCCAATCCAATTAGATTTTCAACCTAATCATCAAGTTATGTCTCTGTTGCATACTTTATGTTTAATATTGATACGGAAGATATGATACATTCCTCAAGATCACAGTCTCTTGTTTTCATTAGTCCACCTCTTCAAGTCGATAGATTGCTATATACGTAAACTAAACTTATTGAATTTTTGAGAGCAACTACTTAGGTAGATCTTAAGAGGTATCTGATATCTGTGATAAAGCTATAATTAGACCAAATATAACCTAAAAAGAATCGCAGATCCACAATTTTTTCCATAAATTTTGATCCATATTTGCTAATAACGCAAGCAATAAATATTGCCTGTGTAATTGAGTTCATCTTCGACTAGATTACCATCCCTAAATCTCAGAATGAATTAAAATTTATTACTTTAATTCCTTATTTTGAATCTCATCGAGCCTTTAAATTGTTGATTTGTTTATTGTTTATTTGTTATGGAGTCAATGTTACTGATTTGTTTTGGAAGAAGTTGGGGGTCGTTCACTTGTTAGGTAACTCAATAAAAATTGTATTTTTTATAGAATCCCTGATTATTAACCCCAAGATATTTAAACGACCCCTAATTTGTATACTCGCTTGAATATTGGATTGGCACATGTATTAGCCTTGGTGGGAACGTTCGGAAATTACGTAAGGGTGAAAATGGGGTTTTGGACAAGCTTTTACCCCTAAAGTGATGGTTTGGGACAATATCATGAACCAAAGTTTGTACTCCGAAAATAATTTGCATCCAGCCCCATGGTGATGCAGGGAAAACTCTGCGGTGGGCTGTGCTGAGCAACCTCTTATTTTTCGCACCACACCTTGGTGGTATGCTCCGACCAAAACCTTACACGACATACGGTTCATCGAATTTTTAAACCAGAGTTACAATTGTGCAAAAACCGTACAATTTCTTGATAATTTGTATGGATTTGTAAGAAAAACCATACAAATTATCAAGAATTTGTACGGTTTTGCCTGTCACAGGTGCCTATTTTGCAACTATGTTTCAAACAATTCTGGATGCACACTAGTGTGTCGCGGCACATAGGTTGCCCACCACTGTTCCAAGCGTTACGTAATTTCCGAACGATCCCCTAATTATGTTATCGACCTTTACGTAATCTTGTCAAAATATTTATCGAAACATGAATCTTTGTTATATTATTTTTATATCATTGTTATCAATTATTTAAACTTAATTAAATCTATATATTTTTGTAAACGACAGCGCAAGATGCTACTTATAAACCATTAAATGTCCAATTTAAAGAAAATTGTTTATTTTGTATAAAAAACAAAATGAAAATAATGTAAAAATTTTCAGTGTTCAGTGCAATGAATGTTGTTGATTAAATGATTAAAAATTTGTCAAATTTGAATGACTGAATCAGTTGTTTAGTACAAAAAAAAATTAAGTGTTTGATATTTTTTTTTTCTTTTTTTCAAGAAAAATAAAATCGTGAAATTCATGAACTTTTCTCAATTATTTTGGTATTTTTACTGTTATTTTCCAGGTATTTGTTTACAGGAACTCATTATTGAATGGGGCTGTCCACTTTTTATGTAACGCAAAAATCGACTTTTTGACACCCCTTCTATAACAAAGGGATGCTCAACTTCCGCAACAAAATACCAACCCTCCCTCTCCCCTTCGCTTCTTAGAGCTTTACATAATAATGGATCGGTTCCTATAAACCAGTGGTGGGCAACTTGTGTACCGCCAACTATTCTTGGAAATGCCATGAATCGTATGTTGTGTGAGGTTTTCATCGAGGCTTACCCCAAGGTGTGTCGCGAAAAATAAAAGGTTGCCGACTACTGCATTATTGTATTGGGTCGCTTATTTTTCATGTAACGCGAAATTGGACCCTTTCATAACAAAAGGAAGCCCACCTTCCATAGCAAAATCTCAACCAACCCCCTTTCTCCTTCCTCTTCATAAGAGCGTTAAGTCTTAAGTAAACGGTTCCTTTATAGCTTTAAAGATATTCTTTCTCAGAAAACCGTTGATCACATGGAGGCTTTAAACGTGAAAACTTACAAATCTGTTTAACGGTTGAGAAAAATTCAAACTCCAATTAAGCTGAAAATTGCTGAGTTGTAAGCAACATTTGAATTATTTTTAACCGTTACACTTTTTACTTACATTATTCAAAATTAACTTAATTACAAGATTTAATTATTTCATCTTAATTTCATTGCTCTTAAAGCTCTCTTGATACAGTAAATTATCAGCAAGCTTTCTATTTTTACTAAATAATTGTATTTTTAGAAAATATTTCATATTTTTTAACGGTTTTCTCAAATTCAAATGTCATCTACATAATCATCTATAAACAAAACTATTAATTGGGTAGAAACCCAGTGTGGATATATTCACACCATACGATAAGGGTCAAGGGATCACACTCAGCCGGAAGGCCAAGCAGCGCTTGTGGAGCCTCAAGAGATCATATTTGAGGGTTGAAGTTTCGCTCAGCTCGTACTTGAGAGCTAAGCTCGCTTAGCTCATATTTTAGGTACCAAGCTCGGCTGGTAGACCAAGCTTTGTTCAGCTAATATTTGACCAAGCTCAGCAGGAGGCAAAGCTTCGCTCAGCTCATATTTGAGAGATCGAGCTCGCTGGTTGGCCAAACTTCGCTCAGCTCATATTTGAGGATCAAGCTCGATGAGCAGATCATGCTTCGCTCAACTCATAGATTAAGCACCGGATAAGCCAAATTTCGCTTCACTCATATTTGAGGGGTCAAGTACAGCGAGTAGGCCGAACTTCGCTTAATTCACATTTGAGGGGCAAGTAGGCCAAACTTCTCATGACATACGGTGTGAATATAAAAAAAAAATCAATTCAAATTAAATTTTGTTTTTTAAATAAAAAACTTAGTTAAACTAGTGAAAATGAATAGTCAGTCACGCCGTGAATTGGAATTTCTTCAAGAGCAGGCACTGCTGTTAGAGAAGAACTCTGTATCTTTAACACAAATTACGCCAAAAACTAATAATAATAATGGAACTAAGCAGCAAAATTCAATAACTCCGAGTGTCAATATAACACCGAATGTAAATATTACACCTAGCATCCAACAGCCTACATCCACATCACCATCATCTAATTTATCTAAATATTCTCAATTATTGATGGTAATTGAAGAAATGTCCAAAGATATACGACCTACATATAGCGGATCCAGATCATCAGCCGAACGATTGAAAAGGACAATAGTAACAGCCAGAATCTTGGTCCGTGAATGCTTATTGGAAACTGAGCGGCAACAAAGTGGACGCTAAACTGCAATAAAACTAATAAACAAACAATTTAATGCCTGAAAAAAAGATTCTCAGATTATATATTAAGAGATGAAAAAAAAATGGAATCTTGTACCGCACGTATACTTTTCATATTACTTATTAATACTAAAGATGTTTATGATAAAGATGTATATCATGAATATATCTATTTTATAACAAAAAAAAAATTGAATTAGATCAAATTGATAAGTACAAAGACAAATGAAACCTTATAAATCAATATCACACAATACACAATACACAATAGCTTCAAATTTGTAATCAAAACAACCTGAAAATCAAAAAAGATAAATCTGCCACATATTAAACTTAATTAACAATTGACTAAGACGACATTAAAAATATAAAGCAGAGTGTGGCCGTCTCAAATTCGAATTCTTCGACATTTGATTGTCGAAGAATTCGAACATTTCGAACTCAACTTATTTTGAAATAAAAATTTACGTTACGAAGAAAAATATAAGTAACGGTCAAAAAAAATTTGAATTTTAACGACAAATTTTTTTTTTTTTTGAAAAAAAATTAACGGTCATTTTTGAGACAGCCACATTCTGGTATAAAGATGATAAAATTGACACATAAACCTCAGGACATGATATGATAAAAACCTTTTTTGGCATGTAATGAATGTATACCGAAAAATTTTATAGGAAATTAATCTATTCGATGATCCTTCTTTTTGATAATTTAATAATGACTAGTAAACGATCTTTATTAATAGATTTTAAGTGATTTAAATTAACTTCCATGCACGGAAGCTTAAATACCAATTATTAAGGAAAAAGAATTAGGTTTAAAAAGTAATTTTATGTGAGTATTTTTAGTCAGGATTAAGTCATTTTTGGAAGAGAATCTCAAGTGTTGCTGTAGTTCCACTATCTACATATGATCCACAAGTTGGTTTGGTAGTTCCACTACCTAACAGACAAATATACCGCTTTAGGTACCGAAGTTGTCTTTCTGTACCATAAAAGCATGTTCTTTGCCTCCTAGGTACTACCTATGATATCTAAACCAAAACAGACAAGAAGCATGCTCAACAAAATGACAACAAAATTGAGAATGCACTTTTATATTGATTGAGTATCCTCAAGAGCATACTCATTTAATTGAGTATGTCCATTGTCTGTTAGGAAAAGCTCTTCTTAGTTTCTTTTAGATAAAGTTGTAAACACGCTGAAGGTCAGCTTGAAAGATCTATCTACATTCCTTGACTAGGAGTCAAATGTCTGTTTGTGATCCAGTTTTGAAAGTCGGGAACACATTACGTTGAAAAGACAGACAATCATGAGCTAAGATGTGATTCCTTCTTGAAGTCGGATTTCATCGAATTCTACTCCAGATCATAGACACATATGCCTAGTGTCGGATATTAGCCTTATCTACACAGTGAGTCATCCGGATAAACTGTTTCCTCTAACATACTCTATAACCATGTTGTTCAAGCTGTTTTATGCCACGGCTCATCTTGATGGTAAACCACGACTAAAACCGTATACAGCATGCGGTTCATGGCATTCCAAAAAAATCTTTGACTTACTGACAAAACAGACAAAGAGTCCGTTTTAAGATTTTGAAGTGGTGATCCCGTACCATGAAAGCAAGCTATGTGTTTGTAAGGGACTAATGCGACATAGTACATAGCTTGATCAACACTGCTCTATTAGCACACCACTGAGAAATAATAAGCAAAGCTCGAAGTTAACTTGAATTTTGTAAGAAGTCAACTTCGACTTTTTCATACAAAATCCAAGTCGACTTCGAGCTCAGCTTATAAGTACCAATAACTAAATCTGAGCAATTAGAC
The DNA here is from genome assembly GCF_022539635.2 of Chironomus tepperi. Classification (NCBI taxonomy): domain Eukaryota; kingdom Metazoa; phylum Arthropoda; class Insecta; order Diptera; family Chironomidae; genus Chironomus; species Chironomus tepperi. Next base: position 742,796 of record NW_027226583.1, read on the forward strand.
TCAAACTGTATTCTTCTATCTCATAGGCAGTTTAGTTAATAATACTATTCAATCTTAAATCCCAGATCTCTTCAAGATTCTCTTCAACCTTTTGTGTTGAAATTTAAATCGCAAATCAGTCCAACTTCGTCAGCAAACTACGTCAGCTCAACAATGTTGAACAATGTAGAACGTGACTATTTAAAAATCGTAAAAAGACTTTATCAGCACTTCCGACATTCTCGGTGAAAATGACTTTTTCTTGTACATTTTAGCATAATCTACAAATCAAAAAAATCGTTGAACTTAAGTTCAAAAATCTCATTATGCAAAAAAAAAGTATGAAAAATAAAAATAGGAGTGATTTAAAAGCCGACAGCTGCGTGTGTCTAAATTATTTCTTATCTATGCATAGATTTGTTTATGTCTAGCAGCCTTGAAGAGGTGTTAACAAATTATTGTTATCTGATTAGCAGTTTGGGTATGTAAATAATATTCAATTTTAGGAATTGTGTACATAATAGTAAGATCTGATTGATCTGGATCTTGAAGTTCAAGAGGACAATCCCAAAATAGCTAAACAGTTCGTGTATTTTGAGTATGAATAGCTTAAAGTCACACGGAATCTGCTGGATCAACAATTCTATTGTATGTTAAGATTGTCAGGAACAAAAGAATACATTGGAATTCCACTGAATAATTCCCAACCAGATGTTACTTCAAATTCAAGCCTTTCACTTCATTTAACATCCAGTTATGATAATCACCAGTAAATTAACATCAATTCCTCCGTATTTGATCAAAATAAATTGTATAATTTCGTTTATTTGTCAATATTTCTATTACTTTACACTTTATAATCATAAGTTTTCAATTAGGTGCTGAACAGGATCTACTTTAAACTTTAATAATCCTCATTTGTCGCTCTTTGACTCCTCATCAGCATTTTTTGGATAAAATATCTGATAATCACGATTTAACAGCTTATGTGTCTTATCTACAACATCTAACGTCAATCCTTTATTTTTAAGCTTCAGCCAGTGATCAACAAAGCTTCTGTTTGTCTCATGAACACGATCATGAGTTAAATATTCATCTACGTCCATCCAACAACATTTAGCAATTTCTCTATCACATTTTGTGATCTCCTCGGTTAAAGGAATAAGCTTCATTATGAAGTAGAGGTCACTGCAATTAAAGGCAGCACTGTGTGCGTGACGGACTGCAAGAACTGGATTTATTAGATCAAATGTTCATGAAATTGTTTGTTAGTACACAAAAAGGACGGGAAGGGCTTCTGAATTATATTAGGAACTACATTTAGGGATGCAAGATTTAAGTGATCTAACTACTGGATGATTAGTGACTTGTCTACTGTTAATTCTACAATTTTAGTATAAAATTTCAAATTTTCAAATTTAACGGTTTTTCAAAATTCAAATTTTACAACGAAATTCAAAAAAAATTTAGCGGTTTTTCAGAAACCCTTAAAACAATTTTTACCTGACACAAGACTCTCAAATTTCGTTTGGATATTTGTCTCTTCTTGAACTTCACGAATTGCTGCTTCAATTAGATTCTCTTTCATTTCACAATAGCCACCTAAAAGTTAAAATGAAGGTCATTTAAAATATGTGTTGATAAATAAAAGAATATTTGGACTTTATACCTGGCAGTTTCCATGAGTTTGGAATAAGTGCATTTCGCTCGCTGACAACAAGCACTTGATTTTTATCATTAATTACAAGAGCACCAACACCGACCTGTTATCAGTAGAATAAATTATAGTATTATCTGTATGATAATGGCTTAATTATTGTAGTGTAATGAAGATTAAAGCAATCAATTAGGGTTGAAATGTAACGGTCATTTTGAATTCAAAATTAGTTTGGTGACATTTTTCTAATTTTTCAGGAATTTAATTTTGAAATTCTAGGTTTTTAAATGGAAAAACAGGGAAAAGCAAGTCATAAACTAATGAAAAGTCATTACAAGTCATTAATAAAGTGAAGTAAACAGGAACAATATGAAGAAAACTCAAAATGTAGCAAAATTCATTCTAAAAATAGCAAAATTCATAATTTATAGAACAACTTTGATGGAAATTCTCAAATGTCAACAGATAAGATATCAATTGCAGGTATATGACCTTTATAAAGATAACAATAAGCGTTAATCAGTAATAATTAATGACATACCATAGTGTGAGCAAAAGGAGGCACCGTAATTGATTCATTTTCAGGAAGCCACTTGTACATCATGACAAAATCCTCGCGTGCATGATGAAACTTGAAATCATTCTTAACTAAAGTTGGTATCCACGTTGACTGCTCTCGATAAACTTTGAACCATATTGCGCGCCTTTTTTGTTCAATCCAGTGTTCAAGTGATTCTGGATGGAAAATGATAACATTAAATGTAAATAATCGATTACCTATAGTGTATATGCATCATAATGACCCTGAACTTACTTGCGAGTGTATTATCAAAAGTTTGAACATCATCACAACATTCTACGATAGAATCAACTGTAATCCCTTGAAACCGATCTGACACACCTTGAAATAATCCGTCAATCTTATTTACGTGCTCATATCTACAAAACAAATTAGATTTTATTTAACTAACATCTCTTTTGGACATTGCTACACGTGTAACGTGACAACAATATAAATTAATTAAAATATTTAACAAAAATAACAAAGACAAAATCAAGTTTTTCCTCGTGTGACTAGCTGCTGATTGTGGAAATCTTTAGTCCAATTGAACTTTGAATTCTATAAATTTTATTTGTTTAGGAATTTATTGACCCAATTTTTTCACTTCCTTAACTTTATGTCACGACTTGAAAATTCCAAAAATTAATCCACAACATCCATAAGTTAATTATAATTAACTACACTAACCGATTAAACCATTTATCGGACTGGTTTTGCATTAAATTACTACTTTCATATGACTCTTGTGATGCCATTATACGATTTAGTTTCCGCTGTAATAGTCTCTTCGAGTGACTGTAAACTAATGACATAGACGACTTATTAAAATTCATTTAAATATTTAACTAGACTTTTTTTTTTTACTATTATAAACACTAAAAATTACACTATATCATTAAATATAATTCTCATCAATGAATATGTGAGACTAGTTACATATTTTTCAGTCTCAATTTTCGTGAGAAATTCGCCAAAAAGATCACAAATATTTACTATCTCTCAGCTTTTTTTGCTCACAAACACAGTGCTGCTCAACTTCATGGCACTCTTGACCGTTATTTCAATTTTCAAATTCTTTCAAGTTCAAATTTTGAACTTCATTTTTCAAACATAAATTCAAATTTATTTTGACCGTTAATTTTGAAATTTCTATTTTAAGCTGAAAAAAAAGGTTTAGCATAACTGTACGAACATATGACCACGAAAATTGAGAGAACAACCTTCGCTTCACTGCTCTTTTTTGCTTCAATGAGAGAGAATAAAAATTCAAATAGTCTTTACCGTTATTTTTCTTTTTATTCAAAATTTTACTTCTTGCTTCTTAATTATTATTGTACTCAATGTGGAAATTTAGACAACTTTATAACGGGCCTTATTAATTAAATGATGCGATACATTCTTAATCTTCAATAATTCTTCCTTAATTAATCGTGTAATTTCACTCTTGGCCTTAGACACAGCACGTTCACTGCAACTTTCAATCGCAAGATATAATTTACGTTCACCTTCAGGAACTGGTTTGCCTGGTGGAACAAAAGTTCCTCTAACTGTAAGACCAGCTTCAGAATACTCGGATATTTGTGCAAGGGCTTCCTTTGATGTAACTTTCCATCTTGCTTGCTGTGGGAAATCATTAATTTCCAATTCTTCTTCGTACTTTTTGAACATTCCGTCTGTTTGTTCCATCATTGCATCTTCATCGTCCTTAGGTTGATAATTAAGCTTCGTGTTGAGTTTTGATGCAATTTGTTCTGCAATTGTTTTATTCTGAAAATAAAAATTAACGGTTTTTTAAAATTCAAATTTTTAACGAACTTTTTAAATGATAACTTACCGTAATCAGCTGTGTAGACACACTTCCTTTACCGAATATAGCTTCCGCAGCCTGTTGAGTAGCTCCCTTCGCTTCAGCACCCAAATTCTTAGTGATATTAATTCGAGATGCCAATTTTTTAGCCAATTCCAATTTATCAGTAGATGCAGCAGCGACAGTTTGCGGTGGTGGAGCAGCTGGCTGTGGAGCTGCCGGAATGATTGGTGCTTGAATCTCTTTGACTGTTCGTTTTGTCGCAAACATGCTCTCAATTGTCTGATCAATGTCATTTTCAAGATCATCTTCGTCATCGGAATCAACAAGACCTAATGCTGCCTTTTGTAGCTTCTTCATTTCATTTGCAGCTGCTGCTTCTTGCTCATCGAATTTAAATCCTTTTCCACTAAATCCACCGCCACTATAGACCTTCTTTCCAATAGCTTCTTGTCCTTCTTTGTATGTGTCAAAAAGATTTTGTAATTCTACTGGAACTTCCGTGCTGGATAGCTGAAGTGCTCTCAAAATATCACCAGAATATCTGCCTTGATCTGGTGTTAAGAATGTCCATGCATATCCTTTATTTCCAGCTCTTCCTGTTCGTCCAACTCGATGGACATAATCTTCGTAATGATTTGGACAGTCATAATTTACGACGAGAATCAAATGCTTAACATCTAAGCCACGAGCAGCCACAGAAGTAGCAATAAGTAATTTACATCGACCACTTTTAAAGTCTGCAATTGTTGAGTCACGATCATATTGATCAATTCCTCCATGCAAGCTCATACATGGATATGAAGCCTTCATCAGTTCCTTTAACAATATATCTGCATTTTCCTGCTTATCTACGAACACAATAATCGATCCATGTTCCTGATAATGTCCCAAAAGTTCCAATAATTTAAAGAATTTCGCTTCCTCCTCTAGAATAGCAATATGCTGTTCAACTTCCTTACAAACGACTGATCGTCCACCAACTTGAATTTCAATTGGTTTCTTTAAAAATCTTCTGGCAAGTGCTTCCATTTGACGTGGAAATGTGGCAGAAAACATGACAGTCTGTCGATCTGGACGAATATTTTCTAAAATTCGAACGACTTGAGGCTCAAAACCCATATCGAACATTCTGTCAGCTTCGTCGCATACCACATAAGTTACTCTCCTTAAGTTTGTCACTCGACCTGAATTGGCAGCAAGCATGTCTATCATGCGACCTGTTGAATATATAGAAAATTAATAATTTGAATGGTTTTCTATGGAATTGTATGGTTTTCAAACATTCAAATTTGAGAAAACCGTTAAATTTATTATAAATCTATATTAAGTCTTACCTGGAGTACAAACAATGATTTCAGCTCCCCTCTTAAGTTCAGCTATTTGTTCACTAATGCCAGTTCCTCCATAAACACAAACACATCTTAAACCTAATGATTTTGCAAATTTCTTGATATCCTTGCCAATTTGCATGCAAAGTTCTCTTGTTGGTGTCATAATAATTGATATTGGACCATCGCTGTCTTCTAATGGTGGTTGATCAAGAATATGACGAAACATGGGAAGAATGAAGGAAATTGTCTTTCCACTGCCAGTTTTAGCAATTCCAATGAGATCACGTCCACTCATAATTGCTGGAATTGCTTGACATTGAATTGGCGTTGGCTTTTCAAAGTTTAATTTCCTTAATATGTCCATTTCCTTTTTAGAAACACCACATTGTGCCCAAGTTCTTATTGGTCTTGGACATCCTTTACCTTTGACTTGAATATCCTCTAATTCAGTTCTGTATGCATCAACTTCTTGTTGTGTCATCTTAGTTAATTCTGGTACTTCCACATAGAAATTCTTCTTGAAATCACTATATTCCATTTTTGTATGATCAATTTTTGGAAGTTCTTTCTTTTGTTTTATGGCTGCTAAATTTGCAGCTGTATCTTTAATATCCTCAAATTCTTCTTCACTCGAATATTCTAAACCGTCTTGATTCTGCTCAATCAATTCACCTTTCTTTATTTCCTTTTGTTGCTTCTTTGCATTACCAGTCACAATAACTAATCCTGTTTGTCCAGAAGTTGTTTTTGCTGTCGTCGAAACCTGAAAATATAAAGAATAACGTATTTTAGAAATTTGAAATATTCAAATAATTTTGGGCCGTTAATTTAAAATTATTTTGACCGTTATTTTTACCTTGGACATTTTGTTGATTTTTCTGACTTCTTCATCGACACCCTTCATATAAGCATCTAATGGATCAACATCATCGTCCTCTTCTTCCTCTTCAATTGGTTTTTCTTCGATTTTAGGCAATTCTGGGCTTACAGGCTTGACAATCTTCTTGGATGTAGCAATTTTCATGTTAAAGTCATCATCGTCATCGATTACGATCTTCTCAATTTTCTTCGGAGGCTCCTCATTTATCGGTTCCTCTTTGACTCTTGTTGGACTATCCTCTATTTCGATAATTTTTACATCCTCGTCTTCATCATCATCTTCCAAACTCCAAGGCTTTGCTGACGGTTCCGATACAGGCTTCTCTGGCTTTTTTTGTAATTCCATTTCCTTCTTTTTACGTTCAGCACGCCATCTTTCAATCCTTTCCTTTCTTTTAATCATTTCCAGCTCTAATCTATGCTGTTCTTCCTCTTTATCGAATTTTGCTGGATCAAATTGATCATCTTTGATTTCAATGACATCTTTTGATTCCTTTGTGACCTCTTTTGGACTTCTTGGACGCTCATCACGAGACTTTTCTTTATGTGCCTTCTCTCTGCTTCTGGATCTTGATTTTCTTTTATCTTTACCACTAAAAATGGATTAAATGTCAAATTAATGATTCCAAACGTTTATAAATGTTAAATTAACTTACTTCTTTTTTCTTGACTCTCTGTCACGTTCACGAGATTTAGAACGATGTCGTTCCTTAGATTTTGATCGTTTCTTCTTCTTTTCACTTCTATCGCGATCCTTATCCTTATTTTTGGACTTTTTTCTTGACTTTTCCGGTGAATCAGATCTTGAACGTCTTTTTAGTCGAGAATCCATGATTTTACTTTTAATTAATTACTTTAACTAGTTATGACTAATGTAATAAACGATGTTAAATAGTAAAATTATGAAGATAGTTATGTTAAATTTATTAAATTAATGAATGTGTAAAAATTGTCACAAAATTTTCGGTTTTTAATTTGTAAACAATGGGCAAACTACTTTTTTCAAAAATTTACCGTTAGAAATAAGACAGACAGTCAAATAAAAACAGTTGCACAATTGCCTACTAAGCTAAAAAGTTATCATCCCTTGGATTTTTTTCCAAAAAAAAATTGCTGCAATAGAAATTTAGCTTAATTTAATTAAACTAGATAGAAACAACTATTAAAAATGCTTACAAAGGAATATCGAATTGCGATGCCGTTGACTGTTGATGAATATCACATCGGTCAAGTTAGTTTTACTCATAAAATCCCATAATTAGACTTTCGGTGAGAAAAAATTAATAAATAATTAATATTTCAGCTGTATATGATTGCAAGGCATTCAAATGAGCAGTCACAAGGAGGTGATGGAGTGGAAGTTGTTGTCAATCGAGAATGTACAGAGGATGAAGAAAAGTGAGATCCAGTGGAATTAAATAACCCAGTTAATCATTTTAATCCATTCCTTAATTTTAGCATGAGTGACAACCATAAAGCGTTCCTTAAAGAACGTGAAAAGCACACAAAAGGTCAATTTACTGAAAAAAGAGTCCATTTGAGCTCACGATTGCCATATTGGCTACAAGCCGTCACTCCAAGAGTCTTTTATATCACTGAAAAATCCTACAACTTCTATCCATTAACTATAACAGGTATGAATCATAAAAAAGTGGGCTAGTCTTATTATAGATAAGTAATGTATGTCATTTGACAATTTTTAGAATACACATGCTCTTTCCTGCCTAAATTTAGAGTCGAAATTTACACAAAATTCGAGAATAATAATGGATCAACAGAAAATGTATTTAAAGTACCGGAAGAAGAATATGCGTCAGTGACAATTGATCACATGGACATAGCATTTGATGAATTGTCAAATCCAAAGCATTATAAGGAAGATGAAGATCCAAAATTCTTCAAAAGCTCAAAAACAAATCGTGGACCATTAATGGAAGGCTGGAGAGAAACAGACAAGCCAATTATGTGCTCATATAAGCTTGTTCATACATCATTTGAAGTCTGGGGATTTCAAACAAAAACAGAAGACTTTATACATAGATGTATTAGAGATGTACTGTTATTGGGTCACAGACAGGTAAAGATTAAAATATTAATCCATAGGATTAAAAATTAAGCATGGCATTAACATTGCAGGCATTCACATGGGTCGATCAGTGGTATGACATGGATATGGCAGCTGTCAGAGAATATGAAAAGAAGTCACAGGAAGAAACTAATCAAAAAGTTTTAGCTGATACAGAGCAAATCCCAGAAGTTCCTGAAAAGCAGGAAGAATTTACCAAAGATTTATCTGAAATCGATTAAATTGGAACTAGATAACTTGAATAATGGATGTTAATTAAATCACGATATACTTAAAGTAGATTCTATGTAGTCAAATTGTGACATTTCACCTAGTGTTACCTGTACTTAAAGTAAGGGGATATAAAGTTATGGTATTTGTAATTGCACTGCCTTTCTAAAAAAACAAAAAAAAAATGCACAGAAATAAATGTAATTAAATAACATGCATTATGAGATAAAGTAACACTTAGCACGAATCTCTTTATTAATTTTTCTTTTCCTTATAAATTAAGCAGTTCTTCGTTCCATGCCAATCCAAATTTTATGCAGCAATGTAACATTGAGATAGTTTAATTATCAGTGGGTAATGGCATCATTTGAAGCAGATTTTAGGCAGCAGTAATCTCACATTTAATTGGTTTTAATTGTTTGAGAGAAATCGTAGTTGACTGTTGGGATTACAGACTGCACAAACTTTAGGAAAATGATGAGATAAGAATGAACCGATAACTCATTACCGCCATCCTCGGCCTAAAAATAGATATAGATAAAGAGCTTTATTCATTTTGTGCTTTTTGCATTACTAATGTGATTTCGTAATTAGTTGACTGAATGACTTAATTAAGATAGCGTTTAATCAGGGGTTTAGTCTTGATAAATGCAAAAAAAAGTATTAACGGTTTTGTAGAATTTGAAATTTAAGCGGTTTTGGGAAGTTCAAAAGTAAAGTTCAAAATTCAAATTTTACAAAACCGTTAAAAATTTAAATTTTACAAAACCGTTAAAAATTGAACTTACAATTTGAATGAATTTTTTCATTAAATCTCCGTGTCTGCAAGGATGAACAGCTAACATCGAAGGCCCTAAAATTACAAAATAACAATTACATACTGCATATGTTAACAAAATAAGACTCCATACCCAAATGAGGATGTTGCTCAAAAGTGACAGTTTTTTTGGCATTATCCTGTGAGACATCTTCAAACATTTCATCGACAGACAGTAGTTTCTTGTTCTCATCGTAGCCAATAAGGAAGAGATGCGGTGTTTGATAATACTTATTATAAACAATATGAAGATCATAAGATCTGCAATGTACGACAGAGTCAACTTCATTACTTGGATCTTCAGACGCACTGGATGTTGGTTTGACAATAGCAACAGATGGATCGATATTTTCAAGCATGCCTGATTCTTCAAAATCTTCCATATCTACTGCCTCTTCTTCCTCATCTTGAGCATTTGCCTCCTTTTCAATCTGCTCGTCTAATTTGTTGCATTCTAATGTCATTTCCGCTACGCTATCATTAATATCATTTTCATCATTCTCATGAGTGACCCAACCGTCTTCACCTTCTGCTTCCTCCACGATCTTCTCAACGCAACTAAACTCAGTCATTTGTCTACAGCGCTTAGTGCATGGGACATTCCTGGAAAGACAAATATGGAAAATTAGTTGACTAATCAAGACATCACGGAAGTACAGCACAGCAAAAGGAACAAAGAAATTCGTGCCATACTTGACGGACAAACTTATCAAGTGCCACCTGTAAAGTTCTTACTTTGTAACTAAATATTGTTTATCTGCTGGCAAATAAGATTTAATCTTTGATTCATCTCCACTTGACCAGTTCCATGTCCTACACATATGAACTAAGTGATCTCCAGCAGCTACCTGAAATGACCAATGAATAAATAGAAAAATATTGTTTTTAATAATAAAACAAAGAAAAATCCTTTTCTTACAAATTCTTCAGGCGTTATACGTCCACTCTCTTTAAACTTTGATTCCTTAAGTACGGGAGTGAATATTTCTGCCACTGAGAGTGACGTTGATTTAATTTTATTAAATACATCCATTTTATAGCTTAAAAATTCACTTTTAGATTCAAATTCCAATGAATCAAGAAATATTTTACACAAAACAACAACCGAGACGACAGAATAAGTGATTAAGACTGACTGGCATTTTGTGCATATTCACAACCTTAAAAATGTTGGTCGAAAATAACGGTTTAATGATATTTAAATTATAAAACCATACAAATTAATTATCAAAACCTTATAAAGTTCGAAAAACATTTGTAAGGTTTTAAAAATAATTTTTAATCAAATTAAAATCTAGCAATCTTTTACATTTTCAGGGCATAAATGTATCAACAGCAGGCAAATGAACAGTGTGAATATGAATATTTTCACAAAAACTACATCCCATCAGTTAAAAAAAGGAATAAAAAAGTGAAAAAATTATTAATTTAACTAATAAAACGGAAAATATTTACTTTTAAGTAGTTAAGAATCATAAACTACTAATGCAAATTGTGTTCATAATAAAAACTTTCTAAATATTTTGGTGCTCATCCATAGAACGAAGATTATTTTTATCGACCAAACCCATTAATAACTATATTGGAATTTAAAGATGTTTTCGTCCAATCTTGAGCTTTCGAATGCTCAACAGAATTTGGAAGTAATAAAACAAGCCGTAATTGACTCGGGTGATGCAAGTTTACAGCTCGATACACTCGAGGATTTAAATTCACTACTTTCATTACTGGATGATCCAATTTTTCGGGATTTAATTAAAATTCAGGACGTTATATTAGAATTAAATGGACAATTGCAACAACATCCATCAATTCTTCCAGCTGACTTTGATATTGTCCCGACAACAGGTGAACTGATTCTAAATGTATCGCGAAATTCGGACATTTATGAAGGCGAATATGATGAGCAAAGAGGTAGGCGTTAACATTTTTTTATTTCCCCATATCATAATCAAATTAATTCATGTATATTTTAGTTCCATCAGCTCAAATATCACCGCGCAGTCTAAACAGTCCATCGAAATATAATGGTGAACAATATCATTCACTTGAGCATAAAAACAAACACGATATAGAATTAATGACGCGTGAACCGACAGAACGTCCACAATCGGCAATTAGTAACAATTCTAAACAAAATGTTGACATTATGTCGAGTGAATGGGCTCAAGTGCAAGCACTTGAATTGGTAAATGATGGAACTGGCCTCGGATTTGGTATTGTTAGTGCTAAAAGTTCGGGAGTTATAGTCAAGACAATTCTTCAAGGTGGTGTAGCTGATCGTGATGAAAGATTACTGTCTGGTGACCACATACTACAAATTGGAGATGTTAATTTATTCGATATGGGATCTGAACAAGTCGCATCCGTTTTACGTCAGTCAGGTACACATGTGAGACTTGTTGTTGCTCGTGCTGTCGATCCAATGAAGACAAATCAAGATGTTGATGGCGATTCAGCTATAGTTCCATCAAGACTACTCGCAGATCCTCAAGAATTACAAAGGTACTTAATTGCTGCTGGATATCCTGAAATATTTGGTTTCTTGCCATCCTCGACCCCCTCAACACCCTCAATGCAAATTCAAAAGTTCACATTTAAGAATGAAAGTGAAATCACATTGGAACTTCCAGAAACTGAGAAATTTACAGTAGAGCTTAGAAAGGATTCTCATGGATTGGGTATAACAATTGCTGGATATGTATGTGAGAAGGAAGAACTGAGTGGAATTTTTGTTAAAAGTGTCGCACCTGGCAGTGCTGCTGATTGTGGTAAAATTCAAGTTAATGATCGTATCATTGAAGTCGATGGACAGTCATTGCAAGGATTCTCAAATCATCAAGCTGTTGATGTCTTAAAACAAAGTGGAAATATCGTTAAATTAGTCCTTGAAAGATATCTTCGTGGATTGAAATTTGAGCAGTTACAACAAGCAATTGCAGCAAATGAAATCAATAAGCCAACAACACCTGTTAAGCCATTCACATCCATTTCGCCAGCATCATCATCAAGACGACAATCATTTAATGAGGAACGGAAGTTACTTATGACTAAAGACTCGCTCGAGACACGGACGGTCACGCAGAGTGTCTTGAATGACTATCAAGGACAGGAGTCAAGTGTTGATAATGAAGAGGATTTAATTAATGAATTAAGCAATCATCATATTCATTCCACACCTAAACAGCATCATAAGTATTATGTTGATCCAAAATTAACAAAGGAACAGGAACTTGCCATAATGAAGAAATGGAAGTCAGTTCTTGGTACGGAAGATGATAGCAGAATTATTGTGGCTCAAATTAAGAAATTTGCAGCATCAAGTGGGTTGGGAATCTCATTGGAAGGAACTGTCGATATTGAAAGTGGTAAGGCTGCATATTTTGTCAATTCCTTTACATTTTTCATAACTTCCATTTTTTATTCAGGCGTAGAAGTGCGTCCACATCACTACATTCGGTCTATCCTACCCGAAGGACCTGTCGGTCAAAATGGATTGTTGCATTCTGGCGATGAACTTCTGGAAGTAAACAATCAACGACTTTTAGGCATGAATCACATGCAAGTTGTTTCCATTCTCAAGGAACTTCCTCAAGATGTAAGATTTGCTTTTTATATGACTGATTTTTATTGTGCGATAAACAGCTATTAACATTTTATTGCGCGTACTTAACTGTAGAAACGTGTTTCTTGTGCTATATGAGATTGCATGTTACGTTTCTTGTCAGGGTTGTTGCCGTGAAAAAGCAATTTGCTTTTAACGGATTCTGAAAATTCAAATTTTTAACGGATTTTGAAATTCAAATTTTAACGGTTTTTAAAAAATTTGAATTTTTCAATTGAACAGAACTGAAATGAACAAAGAATTACTGAACAACACAATTAATTCAATTTAATTTTATCTCATCCTCACAGGTAAGAATGGTATGTCGTCGTGGAATAACAGAAATCATATCATTCACTGAGGACAACTTCCGCAATTCACTACTCGATCATGGAAATGCAAATGACAGCAATAACAATTCAAATTCATCCCTACTTTCTGATCGTTTAGTTAAAGCGAAATCTGACGGAAGTTTAGCAACAGCAGTTGGTAATGGCGATGGTTTCATTAAAATGAAATCTCGTTCATTAGAACCACTTACTGGACTAGCTATGTGGAGTAGTCAACCACAGATAATTGAACTGGTTAAAGGAGAAAGAGGTCTCGGTTTCAGTATTTTAGATTATCAGGATCCACTGGATCCTAACGACACACTTATTGTTATTCGATCACTTGTTCCTGGCGGTGTTGCTCAACTAGATGGACGGTTGATTCCTGGCGATCGATTATTGTTTGTTAATGATACAAGACTTGAGAATGCTTCACTTGATCAAGCTGTTCAAGCATTGAAAGGTATGTAAAAATATTTAACGTATTTTTAAAATTCAAATTTTAACGGTCAAATTGTTTTTGAAAAATTAATAACCGATTCGATAAATTTGAAACTTTCAAAAAATGACGGTTAATTAACGGATTTTTTAACTTTTTAGGTGCACCAAAAGGAATTGTGAGAATCGGAATCGCCAAACCCTTACCCATGACTGATTTTGTTGAGAATAGAAATTATTCAGCAACGGAAAGTTTTCAAGATGAGCTCAAGATGAAAAAATCAATTCCCGACTTAATTGCAGAATGAGATGCACAGCAATTGTTAAAACTTCTTTTATCGATTCATGAGTTTGTGAAATATGTTGATCAGCATGAAAAGGACGTTATCGTTATTTAAAGAGAATTCTATTTTATTTAGTTACTTATTACTAGTATTAATGGAACATTCCAAAAGGGCAACGTCTATAAGGTAGCTAGACAACATGTCTATGAATTAATACACTGTCTGTGCAATTATGTTAACTGTATCTTCCAACATAGTATTCATTTATATCTCTCTCACTCATTCACTGTTTAATTAAATTTAATTTTATTAGAAGATTTTATATGCACGACTTTATGCCATTAATGACAACTTATTTTGTTTAATATATGAAAGAAATTTATACTTAATGACTACCTAAAATACGTTAAATGACATTTATAAATCCCTTTAGTATTAATAATACAATGTTTTTTGACAATTTAAATTAAATAAAAATATTTGAATTATTTAATTAAAATTAACGGTCGTTTTAAATTTAAATTTTTAAGTGAAAATTTTGTCAACAAAAATCTCAGCAATCTAGAAAAATAAATAATTTTGATGGAAATTTAATTAATTCACAATGAATACTACATGCAGGCTATGTGGAACAACAAGTTCTAAACTGGTTCCATTATTCAGCTTCGATAACGGTCGAATTATCAGTGATCTCATAACTTTATTAATTCCAATAACTATTAAACTGGATGAAGAGAAATTACCAAAAAATATTTGCAAAAACTGCTTAATTATCATCAGATCCATGCATGAGTTAAGGCACAAAAGTGTAAGGAACGATGCAATCTTTAGGAATTCAGTCATAGATGATGATCCAGTGAAGAAAGAGGAAGTGATTAGCTGTGTAGCAAAAGAAACATCCAGAAATGAACCATTAAAGTCTATTGAGGACAGCATAAGTGCTTTTAGTGATGCTAACGACTATAATGACAATGATTCGAATGATAATGACAGTGATTGGAGCATGCCAGACTCAGAAAAACCTAGTAATAAGCTACCAACAGACAAGGACAATTTTAATTGTGATTTATGTGATGCAACATTCCTGTTCAGGTCTAATCTAGCCCGTCATCATCGAGAGTACCATAAGAATACAAGCAATAAATTTAAGTACTATATGAAGCCTGTCAATTGCACAGTTTGTGGACTTTTGATTCCACAGCAAACAAACTTAAAACGACATATGATTCAGTACCATGACAATAATCATCAATATGGATGTCCACAATGCACATATAGATTCTCAAATTTAACATCATTGAAGCATCACGGTGTCAAATTCCATAATGTCATGAATATCCTTCCCAAAGAGGAAGAATCGCCAAGTGACCAAATTTGTATCTTCGAATGTGATATTTGTGCTGGTAAGTTTGTTGACAAGAACAGCATGTTAATTCACATGAATAGGAGGCATCGTAGTAGAGCTAGTGGTGATGACAATAGCTACAACTCTAAACTGAACTTCCAATGCGAATATTGTGATCGTGAATTTTCCGTTAGAAGTAACATGTTTCGTCATTATCAGCATGCACATTCTCAAGAGCTACCATTTCAATGTGATCAATGTAAGGAAGGATTTAGGACTGAAAGGCTTTATATTAAGCATATGGAAAAGATTCATATGATTGAAAATTACAATAAATACTCAAATCCAGAATCCAGAGTTCCAGCATCAACAGAGCCATTAATCTGTGAATTTTGTAGTGAGGATTGTAGCAGCAGTAAATACAGATACGAGAGGCATATGATAATCATGCATGAAGATAATCTACAGGAAGTATTTGAATGTAAAACATGTAAAAAGAAATTCATCTTTAAAGATTCTTGGGAGCAGCATAATGCATGGCATGTACGGAAGAAAATGGAGAAAACTTATGAGAATGTCTGCGATATGTGTGGCAAGAGATTCCCTAACGAGGAGAGATTGGAAAAGCATAAGTAAGAATTTTATCAATTTTAACAATTTTGTGAAAATCAAATTTTCTGTTGTTCAGTAAATTGAACTTCGTTTTGGTTCAGTTCAAAATTCAAATTTTAAAAATCCGTTAACATTTTATTTATTTTAGAATTGGATATCACGCTGGTCAATCATCGCTTGTTTGTCATATTTGTGGCAAGCAAATGCGCAACAAGTCATCACTTAATTTTCATGTCAAACGGCACTCGGAGAAGAGAGATTTTGCATGTCCACAATGTCCTCAATCTTTTGTCTACATTAAGGAACTTGAGAGGCACATGAATTCACATATAGACAGTAGAAAATATGCTTGTTCCTTTGAAGGTTGTACGAAGAGATTTAATGACCTTTACATCTTTCAACTCCACAAAAAACGTCATTTGGGACTTTTGGAACGGAAATATCTTTGTGAATACTGTGAGAAGAGATTTACATCCAAATATGCATTAGGTATGTCCTTTTCTCAATACCTTATTTTCCTACAATAATTAATTTATTATTTACAGACCGTCATGTCTTAACACACACTCAGCAACGTCCTCATGTCTGCGAATACTGTTCTATGGCATATACACAAAGGAATGATTTAGTCAAGCACTTACGTGAGCACGTGGGTGATGCAATATATAAATGTGACTTTGAAGGATGTACTGAAGGATTTAGATTAAAATTTGAACTAAAACAGCACTATGCTGTACACTATGCAAATTAATTTTTAAGTATTTATTATAAATAAAATGATGTTGTAAAATTAACGGTTTTTTAAAATTTGAAAGTTTAACTGAAATTTTTAAGAGAAACGAGCGAAAATAAAATTGCATAAATTTTGAAATTAAAAATCAAAAGAATTACACTATAATTAATGAAACAAATAACGTGTGAGTGTTAATAAGACAATAATCAACTAAAGTAAGGCTATATCGTGCATGAATTGATCAAATTAGTGCTAAAACGTTTGAAAGCCGAAAATGCAAAGGTATGCTGATTAAATTTGTATTTTTTGACTTAATTAAACTATATTCTGTTCATCTCTTTTAGTCCAAATATATCACAAATGAACTCAACTCAAATCATCTCTAGTCCACTACAAACAACGCTGCCAACATCGCCACAACAAATTAATTCATCACCAACTTCTGGATCTTTATATCAACGGCCAGACAATGAGACACAGTGTAAAAATATATGTCTAGAGCGATTTAAATATGTTCTGGCATTTAGTGCTGCAATCCAATACCTAATTTTGATTATTTTTGCAATTCCACTGGATCTTCAATACTTAAATCCAATAAGATGGTTTACTGAGCTATTTTCCATCCTTTGCTCTCCTTTAATGCTGTTTACTGTAATTTATGGCATATCCAGTTTGAATATTATGCTCAAGGAGAAGATCTATTATGGTACAAGAATATCGAGATTTATTAAAGGATTTAGTCATGAAGCTTTGATGCTGTTCCTTAATATTTTCATTGGACTCTTCACATCACGTCTATTTGTAAGGTATTTAGCAGATAATTACAAGACAATCATGCAGGAACAAGAAGGAAAAAATGTCCTGAATGAGAATCATTCATACTTGTTGCTGGCCGGAGTCTTCATGCGTTGCTACTTCTATTTTAAGTGTCATGACGATGAAAACTGCTTAAATCTGTCATTTCCAATGGTCCATCAATCAAAGTTAGTTCAAATGAGGAGAGAGACAGTTTCAGTCATAAAATCGTCATTTATGAGATCCTTAATTCCAACAGCTCATTTCATCGTGTTTTACATGTTCTTCGGCAATACTTTTGGACTATTTATGAGTAAAATCTTCATGCTTGGAACCAGTGATTCACATTCAATTTGGAACAGCATGACACTCTTCCTGAATATTCGTTTGTTAATCTACTCATGGATCTTATCTGCTTTAATTCTCTGCAATATCGAATTAATCAAAAAAGTCATTAACATCTTTGCAACACAGCCAAAACAATTCATGATTGCTGGATCTGATGAAATAATCCTAACAAAGGCACTGGAAATTAAGAAATTCCAAATAACAAGACATTTAGCAGCACAAGACTTGTCAATCCTCGCAGACAGCGCAAGTGATAAGCGACGAAAGGAATTCTATCAATTGTCAATTCCTGGAGGACATCCACATAATTGGAAGCAACTCATTCAAAGAGTTTTAGCTATAATTGATGAATTTAACAATGACATGAAGACCAATTTGGAGTATGTAGCTAAGAATCGAAATAATAATACAGTAGACAGCAACGATGTCATGAAGAAGTTCTTCGACCACAAAAGAATAATTCGTGAAACTAATCAAGTACATGGAATAAGAAGCTTCATGACAAGTCCAGTTAAGGAACAGGAATCAATAATAGAGAAGCGTTCAGTGTTTTTAATGAAATTAAAGGAAAGATTGCTCAGTAATCGAGTTATTGGATATCTGTTTGGTGAAGCTGAATGTGGAAAAATTAACTTTATTTTATCACAAAACACACAAGTTGTTATTTGGCTGGTTCAAGGCATATCAGCTATTGTTGTTAGATCTATCAAGGAAGATACTTATGGAATAGTTCAGCATGACATCAAGTCAATCATTAAATCACTTTTGAAGCTTAGAGCAACATTAGAAAAAGTTGGAGCTTTAAATGCTGTTGTCAAGTCTAAAAATTATATTGCTCTTCGTTCGACTCTTCGTAGATCGATTTATAGGATTGTTATTGAGTTTTCACAATTTTTTGATGATATGCTGCTTGATCAGGAGGATTTGAAGGCACTTCATAATTTCATTACGTTCAAGGAATTGTAAAATATTTTTATAAATAATTCAATAAACATTTTTTTATAACTAATTAAATATCAAGATGAAGCTTAATTACTTCACTTACTCCTCAAGTTGTAGTTGAATCTTCCTTAAGTCAGCCAAAAAATAACGTACAAAATAAATTTGAATTTTAACGGTAGAAATAAATTTGAACTTTGATCTTCAAATCATTTGAACTGAACTAAATCAAACTTTTAACGGATTTTTTGAAATTTGAATGAACTAAACTGAATCAAACTTTTAACGATTTTTCAAAATTCAAATAAACTGAAACAAATTGAACTAAATTTTAAAATAATTTTAACCGTTAAATTTTGATATTTTTTCAAAATTAATAAAATTCACATTATTTTATTCGTTATTTAAACTTCATTTAACAATAATTCCTTAAATTACTAACAACTCCAATGCTGTACATAAGTTGTTCCTCAAGCGTCGACCAGCACTTGTTCTGAACTGTTTCTATTTCATCGAGTGTTGTCATTAAAATTTTACTTCCAGAAATGATTTCTTCGTGTGATTTCAAGAATAATGCAAGATATGATTGAGCTAATTCGAAATTTTTGTTGCTTTTGAACATTTCGACGATCATTTTAAGGAATTTGTCCATAAGACTGATAGAGCCACCTCCAAGTGGTGCCAATGAACGAACTTCATAGTCAATCATTGATGGATTAAGACCCACAAAGTGATTAATTGAATTTGTGTAGTCGTTTGATTCTGATGACTTCTTGAGGACTACTCCAAAGGTTGTGAGGTTCTCCACATTTGAAACGGATTTAAGTTTGGTATGATCATCATCCTGCTCGGTTCCATTTACATTGAAAGCCACTGAAAAATAATTAAATTTTATAATTAAAAGTTTTTGATAAAAATTTAACGGTCAAATTATATTCAAAAAATCTGAACTGAATTGAAGGTTTACTGAACGAAATTTCAAAAATATTTAAACCGTTAAATTTTTAAAAATCAAATTCAACTTACTTTCTAATCCAGCAACTGTTGGAAGGAAGAAAGGTGCTTGTTTAGGCTTCTTCGGTGCTTCCTTTGGTCTGTTTCTCTTCTTGATGATATCCAGATCAAGTAAGTTCTTCCATTTAGCTTCAGTTAAGCTTGACATTGTAATTAAATCATCATCAATTTGGAATGGACTTTTGTATTCTAAATTGATGTATTCGCCTTCTTCATCATCCTCATCAGGTTCAAGTTTAATAAGATTCATGGCATCAACAATGTCATATTTATGCTCGAAGTTAAGCATATTTGGCAACTCAACAGATGGTGCTTCATTTTCAGGATTAATTGACCTTAATGAGATGTGTTCGTAAAGAGTCTTATTAGCCCAAAGATATACGCCAAGGAAGTCAACATGTGCTGTAGCTAAAAAGTCTCCTGTCGGTGACATTGACAGTGAAATGCATGGCTGTGACATTTTGAAATGATCAATTAAATAAGATGATGGAATATCCCAAACTTTTACTGTACAATCCATACTGGAAGTAATCAGCCATCGACTATCAGGACTAAAGCATGCATCAGTAATTGGAGCTGAATGTCCAACGAATTTTCTTACAATTGTCTTTGTGTCGTAGTCAATAATAAGGACTGTAAAGTCTTCAAGAACAACGCAAAGCATTGAACTTTCTCTATGTCCTCTAATGAATAAAATGCTGTCCTGAAGCTTCATTTCACCGAAAGCATCTTTTGCTTCTTTTGTCTTAAAATTCCAGAATTTTAATTTTGTGTCAATTCCAGCACTAATAACAAACTGATTCAAATTATCGACATAAACACCTCGAACATCATTGCTATGTGCTGGACTTCCATAAGTTGCTCTATGAATTCCTGACTGCATATTATATCGCTCAATATCTCCAGACGAATATCCAATAATGACAAAATTACCACAATGTGTCATAGTCAAGGATGTTGCAAATGTCTTGAAATCCTTGCGTTTTGAATTCTTAAATCTTTCTGGCATTAGCTTAATGTCTCCCATTTTTCGTTTATCAAACGACCAGGTTGTTGCCTCAACTAGATTGTTATGAATGGCGACAATGCTATCCCAGTGCTTCTCTCTCGTCATTTCAGATGTGAAGCTTGTAATTGGTGGCATTAGTAAGTGATCTTCCTTTAATTTATCTACAAGTAAAAAAATTAATAAGTTTTTGAAGTTTCAAATTTAACGGTTTTTTGAAATTTCAAAATTAACGGTTTTCAAAAATTTAAAAATGGTTTTGTAATTTTCAAAAAATTCAAAAATTAACGGTTTCTACTTACTGATTTTCTTAGATGCCTTCCTATTGTAACTAGCTCTTCCAAGACTAGCATTAAGTGTCTCAGAAATTGTGCTGAATATTCTCAATGATGAATCCTCGCCAGCAGACAATATACTATCGCCTTTAGATCCATGATAACGAATACAAAGTGGTGGAGATGAATGTCCTTCTCTATAACGCAATAATCTTGGAGTTCCATCAAGTTTATCAAAGATCCACAATTTTAATGAATTATCTATTGATGTTGTTAATAAGAGTGGCTCATTTGGAAGGAACCTGAGTGTGCTGACACTATCATGATGAGCTAGCAATGTGCTGACGATTTTCTTTTCCTCTAAATCCCAAAAGGCAATTTGTCCATTGATGCTGGATGTTGCCATCATTGTTGGACCATCTGTTCTGAATGCTATTCCTGTTACCATTCCCCATTCTTGTGTAAATTCCATAAGAATTTTGTCAACTTTTATGTTAATTAAAGCAATTTGGCCATTTGACATTCCAACAGCAATAACATCAATAGCTGGAGATTGCTCAAGTACTGTTATTTTACTTGTAAATCCACTGAATGTGTAGATGAGCTTTCCATGACGAACATTCCATAGCTGTAAAGTTCCTTGTTCACTTCCCAATAGGATTTTATTGACATAAGTATGTGGATGCATAACTGCTGTGATTTTAAATGATTCATTTTGGAATGGTATCTCAGTATACAGGCATTCACTTTTCTTATCCCAAACTTTCAATAAACTATCCTCATCTACAGATATTATGTGATTTCCAAACGGAAGGATATGAGTGACTTTTGATTTATGTCCAACATATTTATGCTTTATCTCATTTCCACGTCTCCATCCATAAATGGTTGATCCACATGCTGAATATATCAGAAATTTGTCACTAGCTAGACATGTTATTTCATCTGGATGTAATCCAGAGACTGTCAATAGTCGAAAGTGTGTACAGCTTATTGTTATGAATGATTTTCCAACACATGTTGTCACTAAATTCTCTTTTCTACCAGTCACATACCGAACTGTTGCTGGAACTTGATTTGACACATATCCAAGTGCACGATTCTGCTGAAATATCTTACTCATAATGATTAATTATTGCTTAATTTAATTTTTAATATTTTTTTGCAACACCGAATCACATGGATTTGTTTATTAGGGGAAAATCAACTGAATAGAAAATCAACTTGTCTGAAAAGTTGAAAAATTTGAAATTCAAAAGACCGTTAAAGAATTTACATTTTTGATTGCTTTATTTAAAACACTTTAGTAATAAATACGGACAAAAAACTTGATTATTATAAACGTTAACTGAACATTGTTTTGGCATCAACATGAATCTAAATGTTTGGCATAAAAGTTTTTCATAAATATGGCATTTCATTGTAAAATAAAATACTGTTACATTTTGCATAATAAATTAGTTAATTAACCAATTTCCAAAAAAACATCTTGATGAACGTGCTTCATAAATCCATCAAAAATATATCTCTAATTTCGTACTTAATCAAGTGTTCTCTTTTTGTTTAATTCTCATCTACAACTTCCTTTACTTACTCAATTTCACCTAAAACAAATCTAATCATTTTTACCTTTTAATGTTAACATTAATTATGTTCCTTTTTATCATTTAATGATTCTAAAACTTCTAGTTTAACAACACACAACAATAAACTGTTTAAAAATTGTTAATTGTCAGCAAAAATTTGTAGGCATTTTTTATGTTGCTTCTCAAATATTTTATCCGCACTTCCTTCATGTTTCTTATCTTATTTTCATACTTTAAAATACTTTTTAAAAAGTTCTGGATATTCTTCATAATGTCCTCAACTTTATGAATCGTTTTGACTTTTAAAAATACTTCAATGTTAGTCTGTTACGTATGATAAATAACATCAATCTTTCATTTTTCTTGTTAATACTATTACAAAATATTGTTACTTCCTCGTAATTGTTTAATAATCCAACTTTACTAATTGTCAACTGCCTTGTGACTATGAGTTGGAAGAGTTTTAGAGTTTTCGACACTTTTGGAGTCTGGATCTGAACTTCTAATGTCTTGATACGTTGTCGTGTACATTTTTGGCAAAATAAATCTAGCAAGAACTTCATGTTTAATAAGCCTCTTACCGTTGATACAGTATGAAGTGGTGCTCTAACGATTCTAGTGGTGCTGTTTCTTACACGACAATCAATTCAAAATTTCAAAATTGGAATCAATATTTACCCGGGGCGGTACACTGCGATAAATTTAACTTTTTGGCGCCAAAATTGATCAAAAACAGATTGACTGTGAATTAGAGTTAAGCAGCAGTGCGCAACCAACTATGCTGTGGTTCCCAAATCACTCAAAACCCAAATATCAAGATCCAGATTTAAAAACCTCCCTCTAAAAGACCTCCAACCCACAATCCATAACTCAAACCTAAATCTCATTCTAATTTTTTTTCATCAATAATATTATCAACTTTATGTCTAACAATTAACATCAACATTCTACAAAATACAACATCTTATTGTGTAACTCTCATAAGCCTTTATCATCCCTAAATTTATCTAAATATTATTATTTTCATTTTCATCAAGAAAAATACACGTCAATATGTAAGATATAGATATATATCATCAGAATAAAAGCGTGTCAATAAAATGCATCTCAATAATAGAATAAAATAAAGTCTCATTCGTTCAAAAAGTTATTTCTCTTGTTACTTCCTACTTCATCTCTCGACCAAAAAAAAAAAAATAAATATTCATTGTAAAAGTTAAAAGATTAAATTGAGGTTGGGGTAGGTTTGAGGAAGCTTTTGGAGATTTTCTTTGAGGTTAGGTGATCTTAGATGAATGTTTCGATATTTAGACTTGAAATCATGATTTTTGATGCATTTTAAGATCCACAAGCACGCGCATTTGGAATATTTTTTGGAGATCCAGGTAGCAATTTTAAAATCGAGAACTTTAACCTAAGTAGCACAGTGCGGTTCCAAATAGTTGAAATATACCGCTTGAACTTGTCTATTGCAGCATATTGGAAAAGAGTCTTACGGAATCTTACTAAGGCTTTACAATGACAAAGATCATGATGAAAATTTTGAAATTTTTTTAGCTCAAATATAAACTGATAGACATTCAGATCTAGAGTATTTTGAAACTTTACAATTTGATCTTATCATTTTTAAAATCTATTGAAAAAAATCTGGTCACATTCGAGTTTAGGTCAGAAATCCAGTTTAGAGATTGTGAATTGTGTTTGGCAACTCATCTTTCCCTTGCAAGATCGAACCACAACTATATAGTATTAAACTTAGAAGAACTTCTTCGAATATCTTGACCATACCGACATTGATCTCTTCTTAAATCTCCAAAAATCAATTTTCATTTTGCGATCGAAGTCACCTTTTCCTTTCTAAAATAACCTCAAAATCATCCTCAAACCCAACCCAAACCTTACTGTATATTATTGATTAAACACTTTTGTCACGTAAAGTTTGTAGATAAATAAATTTTTTTTTGTTTATAATATATTTTAAAACGTGTAGAACTGGAGAGTATGTAAATATGTCACATAAAAATTAAAATACTGTCAACATTGTTTTTTATCATCATTTTGGCATCTAACATCAAATACTGATAAGTTTTATGCGTTTCATTTATGTTAATCATTTGGTTAATTATTAAGTATTATTTGATTTAATCTTATATCAACGTATCTTCCTCATCTTGTGCTTCAAACAGCATCAATAATGAATTTTGTGATGATGATCGTGCCATTGAGGCACTGCCTCGTTCCAATGCTAATTCATTAAAATTTAATGATCCATCTGGTGACAATAATCCTGTTTGGAAGCTATAATTATCTCTATAACCAGATGTTGATGATGTCTGTGAGACAGAATCCCATGAATGTGGTACGTCCGTATCATTATTACGTCCATTATTATCCATAGGTTCAAGTGGTGGTAAATGGAAGTGTGAATGTGGTGAATTTGTTGGAGTCGTAGCACTGACTTGAATTGTCGTTTGTGAATGAATTGGTGGTGCTGATGCTGGCGGAGTTATTAGGTTCGGCGCATCCAGCTGATTTAAACGACCACCGCGCTTATATCTGAATGTCTTACGTGATTGACCTTTTGATCGTTGCAATCGATGCTTCTGCGTTTCACCTGAACTGTCATCAGCTGGACTATCAGGTGACAATGGAGTTGTACTTGTCTCACCTGCTGGATCTCTAAACTCAACGGATGATACAAACCTCAATTTTGGTGGCTGAATTTTCAATGAATGATGATGATGCATAGAATGTGAATGTGATAGATGTGGAACACTTCCCGACATATTTGGGGAATTGAAGCGACTTGTGCGTCTTATACTTGATGCTCGTGAAATGATTGTTTGACATGTTCCATGAGTTCCATCAGCACTGATTGTATCACTTGTTACTCCAGGTTCTCTATTTGTTGTTGTCGATGAACTTGACAGTGACTCACGTGGTGGATGTAAAGTTTGTTGTGACAATGTGTCACTTGGTGTATGGAAGCCTGTACCACATCGTGAGTCTTGCTGGACTGAAAATTGGGAAGCATGTTGATTGCCAGCACCTGTTAAGATTGATATTAATGATGGCCGTTGCTGAGATTTTGATACTGGCTCGAGTGGCTGAACAGTGACTGTTGACGATTCCTTCTTTGTAGGTTCGGAACTTGCTGTATTTTCCTTATCAATTCTTCTTTCTTCCAGTTCGTCACGTAAGTCCTTCAGTTCTCGTGCTAATTCAAGCAATAAGCATCCACGAGATTTTATACCGCCAGGAGGTGCCAATCCTCTCAATCGTTCACGAATTAAGAACTGCATGTGACGTTCATGATCGCCAATTGGTGGCTGTGCTATTTTATGCAATATGAATGGCATCAAGATGATATAAAGTGGAGTTCGATGTGTTACTACAAATTCCAGGAAGCTCCATAGTTCTGGTGCTGCTTCATTTCTTCTTCCTAAATCTCTCATGATTCTTGCCATTTTTGGCCACTCACTTGACAGACGAGACTCAAAGCATACACAAAGCACTTTCAATGCTAAAAAGGCTGCTTGATAAAGTGTGCCTGATATTTTTGCTGGTCTCTTGGAGTCTCTAGATCCAGTAAATGTCAATGATCCACCTCTTATGTCACTAACAACACGATTAGTTGAGATTCCAGACTGTGCTGTACGTCCAGATGGAGGACTCATTGAATTTAGAATTACTGTGACTAAGAATGAGATATCATTGTCTCTTAGTTCCCCTACATCAGACACTCCACGTCCAGAGCATATTTTCAAGCATAAAGGCATCAACAGGTGCATCAAAAATCCTTCTGCCTTTTCTTGTGTTGCAAATTCAGCTGTTCCACCACAAACTTGTTCCAATGTGAAACAGTCAATTGGACTTACAAGCTGTAATGCAATTAATCGGACAACTGTCGAGCAGAAGAATGCTGGTGGACTTTGACTCATTAAGGCTGCACTAGCACTTGAGACATTTTCAGTCGATGCCTCATTTATAATCAAGTTTTGAACAGTCAGAAGAAGTGACCGCATTTGCTGCCAATGAAGCACAAATGGACATCTAACAATTGTTTCATGAATTCCTTTCAACAATCCAGCAGCAGCTTCCCAATCTGTATTACGTCTGATTGATGGTTTCTTGGATATCTTTAAGAACACTTTGTCAAGTCTCCTCAAAATGGTCACTAAGGCAGCCTTCATCTTCTCATCACCCCAGTCAGCACGTGGAAGAATATAAGTCATGTACCGTTGAAGTCCACGACATGCCATCGAGTCAGGATCGTAAGGCGATACTTTAAGCAATGAATGTGCAATGTCAGCTAAGCGGATATGACATTTAGCATCAAGAAGCTCAACATATTTGGAATCAGCACCAGGCTTTCTTGATAATTCCAATAGTCGTGTCGTTGCTCGATTTAAGAACTCTCCGACAAGTGACAATAGGACATCCCTTGCACGACGATATTCAGTTCTAACAAGTTCTGAATCTTCAGCCATTTCCGGTAAGTTCTTTCCACTTCGTCCCATTTCACTGACATATTTTGAATGTGATTCCTCTTCAAAGTCAAATCCAGGCGATGGTGGAGGTCCACGTGACTGATTTCGTTGAGATGATCCTTTATGTTCTGGACTGTTGCGGTATGGACCGTTATAGCTCTTTGATAGTCCCTCACAGTTATGTACCATTGTTCTTATTGTAATTGCCAGTTGCATGATGATGTCCCGTTCACACTTTCCTTCAAGTGATATGTAGGTATTGTTGAAGTAGTTTGGTGACTGGATTTGTTGCATGTAGCAGGGTAAGATCGCTTCCAATATAATCTAAATGAGACAGAACAGCATTAGATCCAGCAATATGCTTAATTTAGAATGACTTACCAGCATTTGATATCCCCTCAAGCTCTCAGCAGAATAAGATACAGTCATGACACATAATGTGATACAATCCAACACAGTAACCATTTCATCCTCATCATGATAACAAAAGTCAATAGCTTTTAAAGGTTTTGGTTCCTTAACCAATTCAGCAATATTTAAAGGATCCGGTGAAGGAGTTTCTAAGCTCATAAGGAGATTAAAAAGGCAGCTAGACTGAACTTTCGACGCCTCACCAAAAGCACCATCTTCATCAGTGTCCAAAATAGCCGAGACACTACCAAACATTTGAAGTATGAATGGCTTTCTATTCATCATGTAGAACTGCTTTACTGCATACTCAATGGTTGTTGTGATTAATTTATTTGTTTGATGTAAGGAATAGATTTGCAGTAAGGTAGGCATGATCATGAAATAGCCATTTGTAGAGAATATATTCTTAAAATTAAAAGCAGCATTGATGAATGTTGCCATGACATAACGCATGATACAACAATCTTCAGAATGCAAAATTGCAGCACCAGCAAGCACATTTAAGAACAATTGAATGTCAGCAGAATATGCAAAATTTCCAGCCATAGCTTCAAACATCCTAGCTATCAATCGTACCCACATGAATTTATGCAGCACATCAAGGCCTAAAAGTTCCTTTCCATATTGACCGCCAACATACAAGTCCAAGTCACTTTCAAGTGCTTTTCTTGGAAATGAAGGCAGCTTCATTAGTTCCTCATGCAAAAATACAACACGTTGCACGACCATGTCCACATTCTTTAAAATTGCCCACGTCAAGTGGACTTTACCGATTTCAACAAATTTCTTAATCAGTTCCTGTCGTTGGAGTGCAATATAGGCTTCATCTGACTTCATTTCAATCATTCTAAGCTGTGGATATTGAGAGCGCTTGAAGAAGTACAAGTCACGAACAAACCAATTGGAATTAAGTATCTGATGTGTCTTGTAGTCAATTAAGAAGTAATTGTTGTAGTTCTTCTCATCAATTCCAAAAAAGTCGAGACTTTCACGTAACAGCATTAAGAACTGCGTATCCTCCTATTTAAAAAAAAAAACATTTGTAAGGTTTTCATATAAATCTTATACTTCACAAATTCATATTCTACTCACCAAAACTGGAAATTGACTAGGAATAATTCCTTCATCATTATCATCTGGTCCATGAACGATAATTTTCTTAGCTGATGGAACATTTGCTGTTAACAAGACGGAAGCATCGCATTGTTCCTTACGTAATATTTGCTTCAAATCCTTAAACATTATTCCATGAACAGAATGTACAACCATCCATAGAACTGATAGTGCTGATCCAACAAGTTTCTGACTATTTTCCTGTGTTGTCCGTACATAAAACATAATATATCCAATGATGTAATTATAGAGAGCAAATGCTGCTTGTTGTGGAAGTCGCGGAACAAATCTAATCAAATGACGCAGAAGCTTAAATTGCTGATCAGGCTTCTCGCGTGTCAATCGTTCCAGAACGAATCTCAAAAACAATGCAGAGTCCTCAACAAGACATCCCCAAATAACTTGATAAGCCACTTCATAAACAGCAGTTCCATCAGCACCAATTGCACAGTCATCTAATGATCCAACAATTTGCATGACTGATGAACATAATATGGATGGAAACAGTGAATGTGCAGCATGTAGATGTACTGCTCTGGCTCCATCCTCCTCCTCTACATCGCCAACATGATCGTCACTTGGTGTATGATCAAGTCTTTCATGTGCTGCTTGCTGAACAACAGGAATTGTTGTTATTAGGAAGCTGTGACGTTCTTGTCGTGTCTTATTTTCCTGGATCTGCATAGCATGACGAATCGCATCACTTTGTTGCTTCTTTCTGGACTTACCAGCCGATACATAATGTCGGTGACGTTCCTCAACATCCATATCTTTATTTTGTTGACGTGGTGCCCACGGTGGATCTACAACGGGCAAGCATTCAATACCAATTTTTGGCGATGGAAGTGTAAATTCTATGCCTGGCGGTGGTACTTTAAATGTGACATGAGCACCTTCCTCCATTCTTGGCCATACTTGGAATCTGGATTTCCATAAAACTTGATATCTTAATATAGCATTTATTCTTACAGTTGGATCTTTATGCTTTAATGCTCTTTGCATGATTTCTGATGCTTGTGCTGGCGCTTTTACTGACGAAAGTATGAAGAATGAAGCCGCAGAAGCAGCAGTTTCTTGATTTGTTTCTAATAGCAGCTCCCATGCAACTGGAATAACTTCAACAAATTGATCCTCTGTCAATATAACAGCACCTTTAAGCAGTGCCGAAAATGGTACATGAAATAAGTCGCGTACATGATTTTTAACATATTTTAAAATCAATGAATTTTCCTTAATTTGCTTCTTTTCCTCCATCTTTTGTGAGTACTGTGATGATGTCTGTTCCGAGTCATCATGAATGATCCTGTCCCGACGACTTGTACTGTCTTTACGACGTGACGGTGACGTATGTGATGAACTTTGATCAGATATTTTACGACCAGCACGTGATTTTTCACGACGACCGTTTGACGACTTGACTGTTTCAGCATGCAAGTAACTTGACGGAACAAGTCCGAACTCTTCTCCATAAATCTATCAAAAAAGAATTAAAATTTAATTAAATTAAGCAAAAAAATTAAAAATTATGAAAAAAATTAGCAAAAAAGTAACATTGCCTTAAGTGAGGATTGAACTCACGACCGCTGGTTTACGAGACCAGCGCTCTACCACTGAGCTATCAAGGCTGTCTTGAACGGTCACGGAATGTGGCAAAAGACACTATTAAACTTAAGGGCTATGCGCATGTACTGAATTTTCACGGAAAATTCATTTGTGAACTATACATTTTGAAAGGAAATGACATTTTCCACTTACTTTTCTCACAGACTTAATTAATCGTGATGCAGCTCTCATATGACGCTTATAACAATATGGATGACAAAATGACTGATGTGAACAGTAATAATTGAATGAATTTAATATGGCAATGACTGCACGCATCCATGGGAAATTTTTAGATGTTTCATCAGAATCATTGGAATCATTTGGTGAATCTGGTGGCTGTTCATGATCGTCACTTAATATTCCAGGAGATTCTTCTTCTCCGCCACTTGCATGCTCGGAATTGTCACTACGGTCTGATAATGATGAAACTTTTCGTCTTGACTGCATTGAATCTGTGGATATGGAAATGGATATACAGTATAAATATTATTCATTGTGGATGTAGCTTACATTCTGTTTCAATTTCCTTTCCTTCTTTAGTGTTCCTACGTAGTTTTAATGATCTTCGCTTGAATGATCCTCCTGTATTTGTTGCAGTTCCTCGTCTCAGTAAGAATGGTCTAACTGTAGCCACTGGTCTTCTTTGCGACAGTGACATAGGTACTGGAAAAATATATTAATCAATTAATGCTGTTTAAAATCCAATTTTAGTTACTTACTCGTCATTTCCTCCCCTTGCAATGTCAAAGTTGTGTTGCTACTTCCTTCAGACTCATTATCAGGTTCATGCAATACAAATGAAATTTTTCGTTCTCCTTCGCCAGCAGCAATGCTTTGTAAACTTTGTGCTGATGTTTGAGAATGTCCCATAGAACTTAATGCCATGGACCATCTTCGATTTGCCTTTTCATAGACTTGATGGTGATGATCCCATGGATGATGTACAGGCTGCTTTTCTTTGTGTGACATTCGAGTAGATTTTGGAATTGTTTGGTAAGTTTCACGTAGGAAAGCTGTTACTTCTAATAAGACAATTGCAGCGACAAGTTTCAATGCTGCTGGGCAGTCATTTCCGTGGATGTTTACGCTCACTGTGGACAGAATAGTAACAAAATTGTAATTAATTTAATTAAATTTGTAGATAAACTTACAGTCATCAAGGAAATCCTCTTCTTCATCCTGTAGAATCAATTGCTTCTGCCTTTCCGGATCTGACATAGAAGCTTCAACATAATCATGGTTTGCCTTGTCACTTTTGATCATTTCTTCTAATCGAATTCCAATGCATTCAGCCCATTGATAGAATGTCTTTCCAGCAGCTCTTTGCATGAGATGAACACGACGAATACTTGTTGATACACTTGCTCGATTCTGTATTGGACCTGATGGTCTGAATGATGGCAAATTCTGTTTCATCCATGATGGCCATTGACCTCGATTACACAAATGGACATAATGTGCACATTCCAATAAAAATGTAGCTCTGGTAATCAATGGAGCTTGCGGTAAGTCCAATATAGCACCAATTAATTGTGGATCAGGAACTGTACCTGGAGCACAAATTTCAAGCAAGAATGAGAACCGCATCATTCCTTCACGGACTGGTTCAGTTGG
The DNA here is from genome assembly GCF_022539635.2 of Chironomus tepperi. Taxonomy (NCBI): domain Eukaryota; kingdom Metazoa; phylum Arthropoda; class Insecta; order Diptera; family Chironomidae; genus Chironomus; species Chironomus tepperi. Next base: position 774,668 of record NW_027226583.1, read on the forward strand.
AATTAAACGTCTTTCCTTCAAGATGACAACTTCAGATTCTCTTGGACCGTCACCCATATCAACGGAACTACGATGACTGAAATCTGTAAAAAATCGAGAATTATTAAAAGCTTTAAAGATTTTAGGTCAATTAACACTTACAACTTCCAGAAATTTCCTCAATTCCACCAACTTTCTTCTTTCCTTTTCCAATACCTAACCGTCCCAAACGTCTCTCAACTCTACGTCTTGCTCGCAAAAATGATCGACCAATTCCTTCAGAACCTCGTCCTCTATTCGATCCAACAGAACTCTTTCGCAAATATGATGACATTTCAGTTCCACCACCAGCTTCAATGTCAATTGATTGATCCTTAGATCCTCGGAACCATCGAGCTAAGCCACTCAATCGACTGAATGACTGTCGATCGGAACATGGTGAATCTGTCAATAATGTTCGTTCACTTTGTCTTGGTGTCAATGTTGGACGTTGATTCTTTCGTCTAACAGCTGCTAATGGACTCTGACGAACTTGGTCATCAGTCCCTTCGGTTTCCAACAGACTCTGAAATGCAATAAACTTAGAAAATTAATTTTAAAGAAGTGCTGATGGTCGACTAGAGTGCTTACTGCACATGCAGATGAGGTGCTTCTCTTCTTGAAGTACAACTTCCTTGCTGCCCTGTCATCTGGTGGAATATTAGGGTTCGGTGCGATTGTCTGTATCTCTCCAGTTTGTGGGATGTGACTAGAACAAGATTGATTATTGTGGAATGCTTGATAACCTCAAATGTTGAGGACTTACCGAATAACTCTAGTTGTTGTCAATTGTGGACCCTTCTTATGAGGTCTTGGAGTCACTGCTAATATTCCACTAAGTGCGACTCTTCGGAATGGACCGCCATGTGCTCCCTTGATGTATGTGATCAGCTGCCGTACATCACAATAAAGGCCAATGTTCTCCGGACTCTTCAGTTCCCTCTGTGCCTCAACAAACCTCGTAACAAGTGGCTTAAAAATAGCAGCAATGATTTGACTCTCAGCATTACCAGTGAGGCCTGATCCAAAGTTTGTTGCATATCCTTGTCCGCCAGCTGATTTAACGCCATGTTCAGGAATGTTCAATGATTTTATTCCAGTCGATCTTTTATGGTCTGGTTATGGGTGCGTTTAATGTAAAAATGAATGACGGCAACATGCACAAATTAAAAGCTACTTAAGCAATCATGAGGCAGAGCAGACGTGTGGTGTATGTGAGGTGATTTTTTTGTGTATTTAATTTTTCAATAATTTTATATCCAATTTTAATTTAATTAAGCAAATTTTAATCGACAATCAATTTTTTTCGTCAATTTTTGGGTATTTAATGTAATTAATTAATTAATTTAATTAATGAAAAATACTTTTTATCATCTTCATCCAGCTTGTGTACTTTGCAGTCAAGATATATAGATATATATAGCCAAAAAAGCTTACTACGATAATTTTAATAGGTGAAAATTGATTACAAAAAATCAAAATAAATAGAATTAATTAATTAAAATGCAATGATTACAATACTCTCAATACTGATACAACTATGCGGATAGCGATGATGAGAATAGAAATGACTTAAAGACACACTGTTTTTTGTTACTTTTTGTAAAATGTAAACAATACGTTACTAAATGTAATTATGAGATATATAAGGTTGAACATATGGAATGTTGATAGGTATTTAGTATTAAAGTAATGAAAAATCTTGGACTTACTTAATGGTGATAATAGTGAACTTGGATCCACACAAAATCCAACGAAAGCATGAAAAAATTCAATAAGCTCATGTAAGGATGAATCACGAACCATATTCCTTAGATATTTCTTTGAGAATGTCGATGACTGCTTCAACAGCCGTGATAGATTGGAATTACATTGAAGTCGTAAGAATTCAGCTTGTGCTCCTCGAACACCATCGTTACATCCATTTGGACATCCAAGATGTAGTAATGCACGGATTATTATTCCAATTGTCAAATTATGAGAATGTTCACCCAATTTTAAGACACCAAAGTCAATCAGCAATTCACAGATATTCAATCCTGTTTCAAGAATCCTCAATGATGTTGTATTTGACTCTCGTTTAAGGACATGATAAACAGCAAGTAAAACAACTTCATAGTCTATTCCACCTTCTTTTGTAATGTAAAATGAAGATCCAGGAACTTCATTCTCATCTAAACCAGCATAAACAATGTGTGAATCAGTTTGTGATCGAAGCATTTGTGCTTTATAAATGCCTGTTGTACTTCCATTGACACTCATGGCATCGAGTTGTGAGTCGATTGATCCCTGAATAATTGAATAAACTTGAAGATCTTGAAAGGATTTCAAAAATGACTGGAACTTACCTGTCTTCTCATAAAGTCTGGTGATGGTGTCGGAGTATGTTCAGTAACAGTGATGATTGGATTTCTGGGAATAGCTGATGCCTTATATTCCTTATGTCCAGTTGACTGATTACTTCTGTTCAATTTTGGCATCGGTGGATCCACAAATCTGTAGTATCTGGAATATTTACATGAAAACAGCATTAAAATCCATTCAAAATCAAATTGAAAGTTATGCAATGATAGAATTTGGAAGTAAATTTGAGAGTGCATTAAACCAATCATGAAGAATTAAATCCTATTAAAGGTTGTGAAATGATTTTTTGATGACAGTATTGACTTGTATTATGATAGTGATATGTGACGAATTTTATTCTAACTCACCCACTATCAAGTAGACAACTGAGCATATAGATATAAAATTAAGATTAAGAAGATGCATAGGCAAGTACATACATTTGAAGAGTTGAGGATTAAAGAATAGAGGAAAAATGATGAGAATAGATTAATTTAATTAAATTTACAAACCTAAGTGACGGCATGGATTTCCCTTTGACAAGGTTTGATGACGAGTCACGTGTCAATGTTGCTGTTGAACGGGACAGATTCTCATCTCCTGTATCTAAGCTACGATGGATATCCTACATGATTAATGAGAGAATACATATTAATCATATGATGCACATCCACATTAACATAGCCCAGTGGTGAGCAACCTTTACATCTTGTCTTGGTCGATCGGTGGTAAGCCTCGATCGAAACCATACAAAGTATACGGTTCTAAAAAAGTTTGACGGCACATAAGAGTATCTCGCCGTAAAGATTGCCCACCACAGACTTAATAACTTACCCCATGCTCTAATCTCTTTCCATTATCTCCAATCTTTTCCAATCCACGATCAGATTTAGATAAAATTTTAGTCTCAATCAATGTCCTCAAGTCTGTCATCTTAACACGCTTCTTTTTCTCGCTAGTTCGTCGTGTTCCATTTGTTGACACAGAATCATCTGGCTTATCAAGTGATTTTTGCGGTTGAAATGGTGTATCATTAAGTATAGTACTAATTGGAGGCTCTGGAACTTCAATATAATCTTTAGTTGTAAGTGAACTGTTGCTTGGACTATCTCGACTTCCAGTGCCTTGATAGAGAGAAATTTCAATTTGTGGTATGGGAAGAGAATTCGATCGACGTCTTGGTTGTGCTGGTGGCACTGTACTCTCTTCACTAATCTCACGAAGTCTGTAGTTAACGTGTAAAATAAGAGAGGAAAAAGAAAGTGTATTAATACAATGTATAACTTTTATGGGTATGTTGAAAATGTTCATTTGCCACCGTACTAACACAACTTGAAAAGCCTCGTTGGCTCAGTAGGTAGAGCGTAAGTCTCATAATCTTAAGGTCGTGAGTTCGATCCTCACACGAGGCATTTCTTTTTTGCTACATTTTTTCACTTTTTTTTACACAATTTTAATGATGTTCCATAAATTATTAATTATAGCATGTTAAGTAAGTTTTTGCATAATACTCTTTTTTTAACGGTTCGTACAATTTTCAAATTATTGCGGCAGGTCAGTGATTTTTTTTCTTTAGAAAGTTAATTAAGGCATCAATTTAACATGTCTTTTTTTTAAGCAGTCACAACAGTTAATTTTTCATTACTTTCGCTTATTTATGTCATTTCATGTTCTTCGGCTCTCACGTTATAATCACGTATCCGAAGAAAGCATTTCTTTAGCCTTTTTTTGAGTGACAAAATAAACAGAATTGACAGACTTGAGAGACTTGCAAAATTTGGCTCATTTTAATCGAGGATGATTGGTTGCTTTTTGAGCAGAAAAAGAAGTCACAGACCCAAAAAAAAAAGACATATAAATTGGTCAAAAGTTTTTTAGATTCTTTCACTCTCCTCATCGCCATCCAAAGATGCAAAAGTCACTTGGAGTTCTCATTTTAGTCGCTTTAATTCAGCATGGATCTTGTATTTTGGTACGAAAAAAATTAAATAATTTTCCAATAAAAATTCCTGTTATTTAACTTCTGTTATAGACCAAAATGGCATGTAGAACGTCAGGGAATGGAACGTGTGTTGACCCATTTTGCTTTGTGACGCCGGTCAATGAGAAGACAAATGCTGCAAATTTCGGATGTGGAAATATAACGAGACCTTTAAATAAAGTTAAAGTAAGATTCCTAATCTACCTGCTACTTCTTGCAGGCACATCTCTTGCATGTTCTCAAGAGCACAGTAAGCTAGGAACAGAATTGCAAACCATACAAATTGTATGGTTTTTGTCTGTCACAGTAGCCTGTTTTGCTACTCTGGTTGGGAGCGATGCTCATCTAGTAAGCAAGCTCTCAAGAACATGACCTTTGCCTGTTAGAATACCTGAACAACATACTAACAAATTCCATCCCACAGATCAGACAGCAATTCTACTTCAAATTCTTCCAAAGCTACATCCCATTCAACATATTCCCAGAAGTTGAATGGTGCAGCTTCGTAGCAAATCCAAATCCCTACTCATACTTCAATGGCATCGTAAATGCACTCAAGGAAAAAGTTCCGGGATTTGTAAAACAATGTCCATATTCAGGCACAGATGTACAAATTAAAAATTTAACATTAGTTACAAGTGATTTAGCACTTTGGATAACCGGTGAATATAAGCTGATCTATACACTTTATGACGACATTGACCCAAAAATTTATGAAGTGTCCGCGAGAGGAGTTATCAAGAGAAATTAGTTTAAGATCCAGCAGTATAGTTAATAGTAATTTAATGAAAACTTATTTATGCATCAAAAAAAAAAAAAGTTATAAGATAAATGACCGACAAGGTAGAAAGTTCCAAAAAAAAAAAATTTCTCGTTCCATTTCTTTTTCTCTTTTTTCTATGAAGATGGTAAGCTGTAGTGAAATCAAACGATTAAACATTATTTACCATAATTTTGTCATCATCGTTAGCTTCTAGTCGTGACTATATAAATCCCAATCAATATTAATCGTAGTGCCAGTAATTTTTGATCAAGTGTGAATTCATGAACGTTAAATACAGTGCTATTGTGTTGCCACTATTTCTAGTGGCTATAACATTACATTATGGATATGGATTGATTGTAAGAATTGTGAAAATTGCGTGACTTAAAAGATCCAGTTGAATAATTTGATTTATATTTTGTTAGACAAAAGTTCAATGCAGCACATCAGGCAAAGGAACTTGCATGGAACCTTACTGCTCATTCTCAAAAAGTGAAGACAATAGTTCTGTTGTTGTGGCTAGTTATGGATGTAAAGAAATAAGGAAGCCATTGACGATATTAAATGTAAGTTTGGAATTCTGGAGGTTCTTGTGAAGTATATAATTCCTTAGGAAATTGCAAGTTATTGTTTATTGCCATTGGTTCCCTAACAGACAAGGAGCAAGCTTTGATTTTACAGAAATACGGTACCTAAAAGCGGTACTTCATGGGCACCGTACCTAAAAGCGTCCATCCTTCTCCTAGCTAGGAGTTGCCATTGAATTCTAACAAAAATTCACTTCCAGGTCCACCTCAAAATCTACATGAAGACATCCTCCCAATACTACCAAATAGGCTACTTCCCAAAATTTGACTACTGTCAATACATCACGTCATTTGACAAGGAGAACTTTCTATACACTGGAGTGAAATTATTAAAGAAGAAAATGCCAGAAGTTGTGCATGAGTGTCCATACCAAGATAACGAGTTACAAGTTAATAATTTAACACTAACAGACAGTGATTTTAAGCACATACCGGCTGGTAAATATAAAGTTGTTTGCACATTCTCGGACGATGTCGATAGCAAAATATTAAAAATGACGACTCATTACCATATAACATGATTATTAATAGGCATAAAGGAATGAAAAAAATAAAAAAAAGAAGTGATTCTCACTGTGTGAGCCCCGTTGAGTTAAATTTCAAGTTGTTATACTTAAAATTTCTTTGCATAACTTTATTTCCTAAAATGGCCTATAAAATCGCACTTCCAATATCAACGTCACTATAAATCCGAGACTAAACTCGTCTTGTATAAAGTGAGGATCTCTGAAAATGCGTAAGCTACTTAGAACTTGGTACTTTCTACCGTTAAAAAAATGCCCGGGGACTTTCCCACAGAAAGATTCGAACCTGAGGAGTTATCAGAAACTCGTATGTGTCCTGGTACAAAGGCAAGCAAGAATCACAATAAAATCACACGACCTAAATATGGCTAAACACGATATTTAAATGAAATGAGATGAAAATTGGACTTTCTGTGAAAACCTTACAAATGTTTTTTCAGTTCCATTTTCCACAAAAAATTTTCATGGAACTAAAAAAAAAAATAGAATTTTTGACAAAAAAGAATGCTCCGTGTGAGGATCGAACTCACGACCTTAAGATTATGAGACTTACGCTCTACCTACTGAGCCAACGAAGCAACTCATGACATTGCGGATCTACTTAGAACCGCAAGTCGACCTTAGAATGTTGGTCGGGCCGCTCGCTCGCAAAAGCGTATCTTAAGGAATTTTTTGGACTAAATGTATGAACATTTTACCTATTGTATAAATAATGTAAGCCCCAATAGATTCCTTCTTCCTGCCAATGTGATACAAATAGACATCTTAAAACAGCGACATCTAAGAATGTTGCAGCCGCTATGTCATATGAGCTATAAAAAAAAGTAATTTTATGTTTATTATCTTATCTATAGCTTATTTATAGATTTTTTGTGCCTACCTATGACGAACGAAATTTTTCGGATCTGATTTTTGGTATTGTGGTGATTTTATGTCTGTATCGACAGATTCGCGCTCTGTTGAGGAGCTTCCTTTTGGCTTATCGTCATGCTTCTTTTCGAAAGCTTCAATCTTATCGAAATCAAATCTTGTGGCATTCTTGTCATAAACTCGGTCTTTTGACAGCACTGATGTCTTGCTACTTCGTCGACTAAACTGGTAATGTGAATGATGAAGTAAACTTGCATCAGCTGTATAAAATATAGGATCAGGTCCTTGTGGTAATCGAAAAAGTAATACATGTTCTTCTTCGATGCTTGATGCTTCTTCAGGTATTGTTTCTGGGAAGACTGGTTCTTTTGGCGATGCAATACCTAAAGATATCTCATCGTCATGTTGTGGTGTTTCACAATAGGAAGTATTCGTTGGTGATTCATGTTGGTGCTGTTCTCCTCGTGCATTTTTTCCAGCAAAAACTTCTTCAGATTGAGGAGCTGTTGTCGATGCTGATTGTAGACATTGACGAGCACGTGGCTTAACAGGTGCAATAAAACATTGAATGTTGGGTGCTCGATATTCCCACATTCCTTGCCATAATTTAATTCCATTTTCCAGGCGAAAATTTTGAAAATCTGATTCTTTTAAGTGATGTGCAATTGGTGCGAATAAGTAGACAAATAGCTGGAAATGTAGATGGAAGTTAAGATTAAAATGAAAGTTTCATGATCCAGCAGACTTACCGATATAGTCGGAATTGAGAATAAATATTCATATGTATTTAATATCTTCCTTCCATCCTCATTATCAGCGCATTCATCAGCTGCAAACAGCAATATCCAATGTAACGTATACAATAATTTCGTCTCAGCTGCTCCAAGATTCTGTAAGTCTTTTACTCGATTTGTAAGCAAAGCTGCCGCGCAATGCATGACATGTGGCAATGCTGCTTGTACAAGTCTCCATCGTGGAATCGATTGAATTGCTGATGTCAATGATGGTGATAAGCCAAAGTGGATGTTTTGGACTAGGACTTTCTCGAATGATTTGCAAGCTTCTTTCAGTTCCTGTGATGTTATTGAAATTTTATTAGTAATTTTGGATGTTATAGGATTTTCAGAAGGATTAGTCTATTCTACATAAAACTTATATACATAAATCATAAGATCTTATGGACAGGTATCTCAAAACTTTTGTGAATCGTCGTCAAAAGTTCATGTCCTTTTGCATGGACTGTTATTGAGATAACTGCCAGGACAGAAATGGTTGTAATTTTAGTGTCGAACGCATTTTTGATTCAATTTTGGAGCTTTTCAGGGAATTTGTCTATTTACAGTGATTTAGTCGGTCAAATGAGACTTGCTGCCATTGTTTAAGCTGCTCGTATGTGAAAGATCATAATGAATGATCCAAAATAACATCCAGTCCACAAAATAATGTGTTAAATTGGACAAACAAAAGATCCAGTAAGCTGGATCTTTAAAAAAAACATATAACCACAAAAACTCATCAAAAATGCGATCAAAATCCATCAATTGCCGATGATTTTTAAAGTTCATCATTATTATTGTTAACACACTTACATGATGTCCTTGCGTATGTTGACAAAACTACGTAATTTTGTGTTTTTTTAATACATAATACAAAAAATATATTTACAAAGAGTTATTTACATTTTTTTGGTCATATTAAGCAGTGGATTATATTTACAATGATAAATGAACATGGCATATAAACAAATAAAAAATTCATGTATGTTTATTTGGTAACATAAAGAAAAACTTTATGCATCTATAAATTTCTTGTTGAACATTCCTGTTGATTTGCTAAAAAAATTTTATATCCCACGGGACATGAGATTTTACAATTTGGCATCAAAAAAAGCAAGGAAATTAAGAGAAAGGAGCTTGAAAACTGTTGATATATATTTTTTAAATGCTCAAAAAAAAGACATTGAGGCATCACAAATTAAAATGTTAAAATTTTATTAGACATGAGCCATACATGCTCATCGGCTATCCAATAAAAAATCCAGCAATTTGAGCAACAAATTAATTTTTTCTTTTTTTTATAAACCGGGGAAAGCAACAAAAAAATGATTTTTTCGTGATGTACAGCACAGCTTAACAACAGACAAAAAATTGATTATTTTATGAGTAATTAAGGTAAACATAAAGTGGGTGTGAAGAATAAGCTTTGAACATTTTAATAGAGAAGAAGTGCTTGGCACTTTGACAATTTGATTGTGTGTTGATCAATTTGAGTAGCTTTAAGGATGTTTGTGATGATTTATGAGTGAATCTTTAATGTTTCTGAATGATACTTTTAACGGTTAAAATTTATGACTTCTGATCCACGAAAAAAGTGGGGAATTTTTGATTTTTACAGTATTTTTGTTATAAAACAGGCTTTGTTTACATTCTTAAGTTGTGGATTATGCAACTAGACTCAAATAACACATGTTGGAATCATGTAATTGCCATATCAATAGCTAAATCAATGAATGTTCTCAAATAAACAAATCAAATCACAAACATCATTGACAGAAATTCAAATTCAAAATAACCGTTAAAAATTCAAATTTCAAAAATCCGTTGAATCCTTTAAAATTCACTCAATACTACCCAATACCCAACATATAAAGCATATACATCATCCAATATTCATTTCCTCATTTTCTCAGGTAAATGATCCCATAAGCAGTTTTCGGTTTAATTTAATATTCAGCACAAATTGTGAGACATAAGCATTAAACAAAATAAAAAGAAACAATCTGAATCACATCAAATAAGGCACTCATTTTAATGTCGGAAGCAAATTTGATTTCAAGTCTGAGATAAGAAGACTATAAAAGAATCCTAAATGAACCTCAATTGTATTTATTTAAACATGATTGTGAACAAAAAATGTTCATGTTAAATGCTCGAGACAACAGCAACAACAAACAATAACTAAAAAGTAAGTAAGGAGGGATTGTTATGAGGCACGGGAAATTTTCATTAGATTAGAGTCAGTGGTGGGCAACCCATGTGTTGCAGCAATCAAGTTTGCCGCTAAAATGTTTGGGAAATGTCAAGAACCGTACATTGTGTAAGGTTCTGGTCGACGCATATCACCAAGATGTGCCAAAATAACAAAACATTGCCCACCACTGGATTTAGGTGTTTGAATAAAAAATGAGGAAAAAGGAAGTGAAAATAAGCATCTCATGAGCCTCACTCTAAAATTGAGTTTTTTGCATAATTGGATTAGAAAGCATTAAGCCACTTCCATATTTCAAAAGAAAGGAAATAATGATGATGTGCTGATTTTTATTCATAATTGTGAATGTTTGTTATGCCTTAAATAATTAATGAATACATTTAGTTCCTCACCATACAATTTGCTTCATGTAATTTTCCCAATTTTGGCCTCACAAATGGTGCAATTTGACGCCATAGGAATGTTTGGACGGGAACAGGTAGACGTCCCAAGTCCTGAAGGCCACCATCATCCAAGTTATCAGAATTATCCCTCATGATTGTGTTCTGTGATTCTACGGTGGGATTATACGATGGAAAAAAATCAATAATTCTCTGTGCATGTATACATTATGAATATTAAATCAATAAAATAATTTAAATGTAGCACAGCATCCTCTGTGCTGTGTACTCACCTGATTGAAAATACTGAAGACTTAATGCATTTTATATTCCTTTTATTTGCATTAATTTGCAGCTCTGTGAATAGTTTAGATGGATATTAATATGTCATAAAAAGTTCAGGAGATTGAAAAATTTTTCACAATTATTGGCATCAAATGTTACGTAATTAAAATGCTTAGGATGAAATCACATTCAGAACTGAAATTTAATTTTCAATTCTCGCTTTAGAGGAAAAACAAGTTCCGCTTGCAACAAAATCAATTATTCATTCCAAAAAAAGTACTGACTTTCATGCTGACATATCGCTGCATGTGTTTTTTGAGAATGGTCAGATGAAATATGACGTCTAGGGAGCAATTAGTTATTATGAATGTGGATGAATTCTCATTTTAGGTCAAACTGAGCAAGACACTCTTTTAGGTCGAGCAACTGAGCAAGACATTCTCTCAAGTCGAGCTGATCGAGACACTCTTTAAGGTCGAGCTGAGTGAGACACTCATTTAGGTCGAGCTGAGCGAGACACTCTTTAAGGTCGAGCTGAGCGAGACACTCTTTTAGGTCGAGCTGAGCGAGACACTCTTTTAGGTCGAGCTGAGCGAGACACTCTTTTAGGTCGAGCTGAGCGAGACACTCTTAGGTCGAGCTGAGCGAGACACTCTCTTAGGTCGAGCTGAGCGAGACACTCTTTAAGGTCGAGCTGAGCGAGACACTCTTTTAGGTCGAGCTGAGCGAGTTAAGTCTGTTCGTTAACAATTATTTTGAGTCACTCGCGTCTCTCACAAATTAAGTCACACTATCAGGAAGGATCTACGACAATTTTTGTCATTACCTAACATCCACAATGACCCTCCTTTATAAGAACAACTAGATTTTTTTTTTTCAACCACAAAACTGCAATGCAACAATTATTTTCACACTTTGTGTCTCTATGGAATTAAAATGTATGTCACATAATATAATTGGTCATATCCAGAATAAATGTTATCCTGTTGTGCAAATATTAATTGATTTCCTGACTGCTATATCCACCCGTGACCTATTTGTTGTGATGAATTTTTTCTCCTTACAGCAACAACAAAAAAATTGTTTCCTCCTATTTTTCTCCTTCAACCTTTTCTCATTACATGGTGCCTTTTTCGGGTTGCCTGATGACCTTGCAAGATTGATGTGAAAAATTGAAAACTTTGAAAAAATTTTTTTGGAATTTTTGATGAATTTTAAAGGAAATTTAAATATTTTAAGTTCCAGTAAATCAGGCAACCCAAATCGTTCGAGAAAAATCAAACATGTCGTCTAATTTTTCCTGTGCTACATCTGTGTAACAACTAATTTTTCTATGATTTTGTTAAAATTTTTCCACTAATTTTTCATCCACAAGTCACAAAATTAATTCAAATTTATAGCCACAAACATGATTATATTAAGCGATTCCACTTTCAATTGGCATCTTGCATTATTAATGACATTTTTGGCAATTGAAAAATTTTTTTTTTATTTATATCCATGTAACACCCATAAAATTTTCTTTTTCATTCTACTTCCAACTCTTAATTCACTTTAATGGCACTTACGTAAGACTTAATGATACATTTTCGATTATTTTGAATTTTTTTAGAACTTTGGAAGCATGAAATTGTTAAAAATGTCCACAACTTTTTGAGAATGGATAGAAAAGCCAGAAAAATTTTGCGTGAAAAGATGGATGCGAGCTTTTGTGCAGTTCAAAATCGTGATGGCGACTGAAAATTGTGAAAAAATTTGATGGAAAAGTCAGCGAAATGAGCGTAAAAATGGAAAATTGAGTAAAAACTGGAGGAAATTGTTTTTACAGTTGCGCATTGTGGAAATTTTCATGTGTTTTGCATGCTTATGACTGTAAACAGACGATTTTGTATGGAAAATGTAATTTGATCTGCGCTGGTGCTACATGCTTGTTTTGATTATTTTCGCGGTATTTTTGGAGCGAGCACGTGGCTGAGAGTTGAATTTCTCCTTTTATGCTCAATTTTTACCCCTTATCCCCACCAAAATATTCATAAAATCACAAATTTCTTAATTTTGGAACACTTTTTGAGGTTAAAAATTTTCTTTTGTTAAATTTTGATTAAAAATTTACAATTTAGATTCCTACGATTTTTTCTGAAAATCTATAGATATCCATTAATTTTACCTAACAAGTCACGGCACTCAATTCAGATCATTTTCCTCTCAATTTCCCCTTTAACTCTCCCAATTTTCCCTCTCACTCTCCGGAAAATATTTTCACTCTCAGTTTTGTCAGTGCCAGACTCAATTTTCATGATAATTTAGAATTTCTATAGAAATCCCTGATTCCGTCCCAAAACTGCATCACATGACCAAAATTTACGCTCAATTTTCTCAAAAAAATTTTAAGTGGGAGAATTTTCCCCAGTTTACCCCTCAATTTCCCCAACTTTTCGACAGTATGGTGTGAGAAAAAAGCACATGTCACTCCCCATTTCCACCCGTTTTCGATTCAACAAGTGGTTACACATCCGCCACAGCATGCTAGACATTCATTGACTCGACTTTCCGGTACACGTGAAAGTTGTAAAATCAGCTGATATCAAGCATGTCTGTTGTTTGGAAATTGTATGAGATTCTCTCTCGATTTTTTAAGGGTAGTTTTATATCAGATGATGACAAATTCATTCATGGATGCTTGCTACTGGATGTTTTGAATGAGAATTTTTCATTTTTGATCACAGCAACTTTTGAAAATTAATTAAATTTTTTAAATTCGAACATCTTCCAAAAATGTCAATTCCAGTTGAAAAATCTTCATTGACCTCAATATTCAACGAACAAGACTTGCCATCGGGGTCAGCGCTCCTTGCAATTCCAAGTGCACATCTGTGTCCAAAATGCAAAGATTTTAAAGCACTTACGAAATTAAATCGTGAAGAAGAAGCTCAATGCAAACAAGAGGCAGCACTTGATGAATCAGATCAAAATGAAAACTTAAGAGGAACAGAATCAACAGACACGATTGTTGCAATTCCACAAGATTCACAGGAAAATGATCCAAGCAGATTCCGCTTTGTCAGCGATGTATTGAATAATATGACATTGGAGATTAAGTCAATTGAGTCGATTCATGAACTGAAACCGAAAAAGGAAGAGAAAATATTAATTGAACCTGAACAAAGTCAACGCAACACAGCAGTTGAAAATGCTTTGAGAAGTTCTGATAGAAAAAGATTGTCATATTTTGAAGATGAAGGATTTAAGATGTATGATCTGAATATTGTGACATCATTGACTGATTTGGACACATTAAAATATAAATCAGATAAAGAATCGCCAAAGGTAAGTTTCACATTCCAAGAATCTCTAAGTTAAAATTTCAACGGTTTTTTAAAATTTGAAATTCAAGAACTGTTGATTGGTTTTCTTTGTGTAAAAATACTGTTGTATGGTTTTCAATAAATATTTAATTTTGTTCCGTTACAGTCAATGAATCTGGTTGACACTAAAAGGCAGTCATGGAAAATTTTGCGACGGTCAACAGGAAGCTTTTTGAGCCGTGTATCAAACCCATTTCGAAAATCTAATCAGTGATTTAAATTCGTTAAATATTTGTCTTGATATCTCTGAATAAAATTAATCAAAGTGATCATTGAAATTATTTAAAAAAAAATTTTTTGTCGTAAAATTTTTGTGTGAATAAAAAATTATTAATTATGGAGGAAATAGAATACATGAATACAGTTGGTAATGTTGTTGGGATGTCATCAATGATAGTGAGTATTAATTTTATCAAATAATCGTTTTCTCTTTGTTAATTAAAGATTTTTTCATAATTAGATTGAAAACTTAAGTAATGAGCCACAAAATTTTAATCATGAAGTAGTTAATGCTGGCAAAAATGTCGGTAATAAAGATCAAAGTACTGAGAATCAGGAATTCGATAACTCAAAAGATCCAGAACAGCTAAATAAAGCTTTAACTTTTAATGAATCTTATCAACCGACATTCAATATGCAGCCAGAAATCCTTAACATTAAATCAAAGCCATTGCATGGTCAACAATTTGTGTTCGGAAGTGGCAAAAGCAATCGAAAGAATGAAGTTAAAGATCCAGCAGTCAAAGAAAGCTTAGATTTACTTAAACGAAGCATTGAATCTCTTAAGAAACGAGAGTTTGGGAATTTCGCAGATAATATCTTGCAATCAGTCACAAAATTAAGTCTTGAAAAGAGTCAGCAGTTTAAGGAAGTTAAAAACAAATTCAGTGAAGCTGAAATCGATGAGAAACTACAAAATACTGAATTTAAAGACATAGAAATCAGCTTGATGCATATTGAAGGAATGTTGGAAGAGATTCTGTCAAATGAGCAAAGTGTTCAGGCTGACGATAGTGAGAAACGTTATGTCATTGTCATACAGAAGTTATGTGACGTTTTATCACTGCTTTTTGAACAATTTCGTGATAAAATTGAACTTCCTGCCAAAATCAGTGACAATGAAGCTATGGATCCAAATGTTCAGTCAACATCACCAGAAATTGAAACTAAAGTGTCGATAAAACTTGATATAGCTGATCCCATTAATCAAGAAGTTCCCACAAATGAGGAAATTGCCACCAAAGAAAATGAGACAAGCAAAACTGTCGATGTCACTGCTAATGGCAAGAAAATCTGTAAATGCTTTTCTATGAATAATGAACTCGATAAGCAAAGTGATGAGCCTGTCTATAAAAATGACACAGAAATAAAAACAGCAAAATCTGTTGATTTTGATGTCCTCGAAGAACAAGTTGAAGTTCCTTTAAAAACATTCAGCTCATTGAGCAGCACAAAAATCAGTGACAGTAACTTAAGGAAGGTCCAAAATGTGGATGACCTGTCAAATACTGAATCTTCAACAAATCTGAAAAGTCAAAGCTTCGTGCGATTTAAAGGCATTGATGAACATCATATTAAAACTAGCGTCATACAAGTTTCGTCCATTCCAAGCATGATCACGAGACATTATCATACAGATGACTTAAAACAAGCTTTACTAACGGAATCGATGCATTCAATTAAAGGTGAATCAATGTCAAAAGCAGTAATTGAAGATCTTAATGATGATGGATTCCAAAATTTGGTAAGCTTGCTATTTAGTTCTATATTCAGCATAGTAATAGACATTATTTACAGCCAAAAGTCCCATCGACAGCTTTGAGTGAGGCATCAAGCTCTGAATGGATTGATGAGAATACTTCGTTCATTAAATTGCATGATCAGAAAGTTGAAGTCGAGGCTGAGCCAAAATTAGAGGATAAAGCAGCTAAACCCGATGCATTGCCTATACTTCCTTTAGAATCGTTATGCAGCATATTAAATGAACCTCAATTATCAGCTTTAGAAGATCCACAACCATTAAGTTTAAAGCATACTGATCCACAACCAGCAGTCTCTCCACAAGATGATCCACAGCCATTAAATGCAATTACTTCCTCTGAACCACAGCCGTCGACATCAGCACAATCGGAACCCCCAGCGAAGAAACAGACACGATTTTCAGGATGTAAAAATTTTGTAAAACGGCTCATATCCAACACATTACTTCGTAAAAAAGACAGAAATTGAATTTCCCTCTGTAAATTCCTTTCTCTCGGCACTTTTCTTTCGTTCATTCAAAAATAAATTTATATATATATTTTTTGCACAGAATATAAAGTAAAGCATTAGTAGAAGATGTATGATGTTCGCGCATAAAAATGACACGAAAATGTAAACAGGCTTTTAGCTGTAGATGAATGGAAAATTATTGAATTGCCTTGTTATGAAATATTAAAGAATTATTAATACTTTTATGAGCTATAAATTTATGGAAATTTGTGCATTCTGGAAAATTGAGGATGAATCAACAATGTGAATTGAAATAATTCAACGGTTTTTTGAGATTTGAAAATTAGAAACATTTGTATGGTTTTGAAACATTATTCATCATTTATATGGTTTTAAGATTCAATTTTAAAGGCTTTGAGAATTCAAATTTCTAAAGATCGTTAAAATTTAAATTTTATTTGAACTGCTAGCTTAACTCAGTTAATTAGCATAACTGAGTATATGCACTTTTATAGTCAACCGCTTAAAATAGTCGACGTCCTTTAACTCATATCTGTAAAATTGTAAATAAATTATTATTTTCCTGTGTCTTAGAATAGCCGCTTGGGGCAGAAAATAGACAAAAATATTTTTCTCTCGTATCTGATGATGCCAAAGCTATTGCATAAATATTGTCTACGCACGATTATAAAGGATAGAAATAATTATCATTATTCTTTTTATTTTTGCTGTTGAGTGATTCTATTTATGTTTTTATTTTTTTTTTTCACATCCAATGCTATATTTAAGAGAAATTTGCAGTCGATTTAAATTTTTCACGGTCATTTTATGTGTGGTTTTTAAATTGAGGATTGTCATTGTTGACATGTTCCTATAATTATTTAATTAATCTACATAGTTTTCACATTTCAGTCAATTTATCATTGCACAATTGCGACAGCCAAGATCCCGTTGAGGCTCAACAATTGAAAATTATCATGTTAATGATGACAAAAAATAGAATTATTGTGTCGTGAGGAAAATAGAAAATTTTTCCTGCCAATTTTCATGTTGTCCACTACACATTCGCCTTCAAAATTGTGTCATCGTTGTCAGTCATTCGCTTCTTATTTACCATAACACAACCGTATTTTTTTTTTCGGCATTTTCTACGAAAATAGCCATTGAGATTCTTTTATTTTATATATTTTTTAAGCTATGATTGTTGAGTTACATTTTTTTGTATGTCGCATCTTCCCTTTGAGCTTTACGCTTTATTACTCATTGTGGCTGACTTGTGGGTGGATGAATGAGTAAATAGAGTATGTTTTTAGTTCTACCTGTGGAGTATTTATGGGATATTTTCACATTTGAGTGATTTTCTTGATGAATAATGAGGAAAAAATTTCAACAGTCAAATTATTTTTGAAATTTAAATGAAAGTTTGTTCAGTAAATTTTTCAGTTCATTTCATTTCAATTCATCGGATTCATTTAATTCAACTAAATTTCGTGTTTTTTGTTGAATTAAAAGGGATTTACACTTCAAAACTAGGATAATCTGGTTCCTTATACACTCTAACATACTGGAATATTAATAAACAATAGGTAATCATTCTATAAAGTAGAATAAATTGAAGAAATAACATTTCCTGATAAAAACGAGGGCCAGTCAACTTTCACCTACAAATTCCAAGTGCATAAAATTCAAATCCAAAGAATTCCTTATTCAAAAACTATCAAAAATCTTAATTTTCATCAAGCTAATCGATCAAAATCAACAGAAACAAGCTTCACATGATCAAAAAATATCAATGTAACAGAGACTTTCCTACTAATTTAAACGAAAAAAACAAAAAAAAAAATCAAGCACAACCTCTCGAATAGAATGAGCAGTGAGAGATGATGATCAGTTGCGAAACATTCTTGCACTTTTTATGG
This sequence comes from Chironomus tepperi, assembly GCF_022539635.2. Classification (NCBI taxonomy): domain Eukaryota; kingdom Metazoa; phylum Arthropoda; class Insecta; order Diptera; family Chironomidae; genus Chironomus; species Chironomus tepperi. The sequence continues at coordinate 792,902 of NW_027226583.1, forward strand.
TTGCTTTCAAGTTGCGTGGGTGTTGGATATTCAAATCAAGAAAAATATCTTTTCACGTTCATCTAAATTTTTCTGAGAAAATTATGAAAGAATTTTTTTCATCGCCGAAAAGTTCAACGACAATTTTGCACGACATTTGGACATTTAAATTCCTGTCGGTTGATTTTTTTGAACATATTTATGACAATAAATAACATTGGCAAAGATCCCATCTATAATTAATTAATTGTTACCGTCCGAAGATAGATTTTTTATATTTTTATTGCCTGCCTTTAATACAGTTGCATCATTAAATTATATGTATGACACGTCAGACTAACTGAATACACTTGCAATGCTCAATCCAAGCGAGGCACAAGTGAATCATCAATTGGAATTTTTTTTTCTGGTCTGTATGTAAATACTTGACTCCATTTGCCACTTTCTGCCGTGTGTGTCTATGTGAAAAAAAGGTTTATTTTTACGAAAAATAGATAGATTAAACGTAGTAAAGGAATTTTCCCAACTTTTTTTTCATTCCTCTCTGTTTCTATTTTACATTTAGCTATATTTTCTGATGATCGGTCTTCACACTCCGTACAGTTTTTAAGCTGCCTAAATTTAGAGTCGAAATCAAGGTTCGATTTTCTCAAACATTCGATCCCAATATTAACGTCGAGTTCGTATCTGTCTGCGATGTGGCAGTATACAACTATATTACATTCATTTCATCACACAGCTGCGACTTCGTATTCGAAATATGTATGTTGAAAATTAAAGAAAAACTGTTGAATTGAGGGAAAATAAAAAAAAAAAACGGAAAGAAAATGACTCGCGAAAATTGCCGACGACTCGAGAAAATTAGAAAAAAATTGCCTTCATCAAATTGAACAACGTTCAGATCGAAATCGTTAGTCGGTTGTATAACTTGATCCTGAGTTGTTGAGTTGAGTCCGAAGCAATCTAGAGAACACACATCAGAATGGTGAGGACGGAATTATTTTTTCAAATTCTTTCACTTTCTACCTAGAATAAATAATTTTATTTATTAAATTGTGGATAATATGTGAAGAATATTGAGGAATTCATTCATATTTCTAATCCTTTGTTTCTTTTTCCATCTCTTTTGTGGAATCAACAGGCAGACAAATTGAAAGACCAAGACATTGAAAGTAAGTTGAAAGTTTTAAATCAAGTGAATGTGAGCTTTTTAATCGACAATTTCAACGGTTATCAAGAATTCCAAAACATAACGGCTGTCAAAAATTCAAATTTTGTTCAAAACTTCCAAAAATTTTTCAAATTTCTCAGAACAAGTCAAATTGTTGAAAAAAAGTTAAAATCAGTGAAAATTAATGAAATTAAGCATTACGTAAGCCAAATAGTGACAAACAAGGAAACTAGGTCGACTAGACATGACAGAAATCAGTAAAATTCAGTGAAATTTAACATTAATGACTTAAAAAGAAGAAAAATAGATGAAAATGTGATCCAAATAGACACTTAATTATAATAATAAGAGTAAGAAGTAAGAAAAGATTAATTAAAAGTGGATAAAAAGGAATGATGAAAAATGTGTGAGTGTTTGCAGAAAAATAGAAGAAAAAAAAATCACATAAAAAAAGTCGTGTTGGCCGCGCAGAACACTATAAATAGATCACATACAAAAAAGGCGAGTAAAGGCCCTCGCTCGAGCGATTTGCTTGTAAAGTTTCAATTCATGAGAATGTCTAATTTTAAAAATATGTAAAGAAGAAAAAAAGAAAAGTTCCCACAGATGAAGGCACACACAAAAAAAAAAATTGAAATGAAATTGGAATGTTTATTTAAAAGCCACAAAAAGAAATGTTATGAACAGAATGTGAAGAGAAAAATTGAACAGAAGTTTCGTAATTCGCAATTGATAATTCCTTGAAAGATGAAAAGCTTGCATCATTAAAAACCCACAGCGAGGATAATAAACAAACAATGAATTAACTGGATTTTATTTTAAACCACTTTTTAGACGCAGAATTCGCATTCGGTATCTATGATTGTGATGGCTCAGGAAAGGTCGATGCCTATGATATTCCAGATGTCTTACGTTCATTGAATCTTAACCCAACTCTTGAATTATGCGAGAAAATGGGTGCCACAAAGAAGCGTGGTGAGAAGAAACTCTCAGTCGAAGAATTCCTTCCAATCTTTGCACAAGTATGACATATCCTTCATATACCCAAATTTACACATTGCTAAATAAATGTTATTATTGTACAATAGGTCAGAGCCACAAAGGACCAAGGCAGTTATGAAGATTTCATGGAATGTTTGAAATTGTACGACAAAATGGAAAACGGTACAATGCTCTTCGCTGAATTGGAACACAGTTTAAAAGCTTTGGGTAAGTGTCCATCATACAAGTGGTTGTTGTAATCCATGACGCAACAAGTTATTTATAAAAAATTTCACCCTACATTTTCATAGGTGAGAAATTGAGCGACGATGAAGTTGCTGAACTTTTCGCTGACTGCATGGACCCAGAAGATGATGAAGGCAATATCTTTTATGCACGTATGTATCATGAATCTATTCTTATTCATTTCCCTAGTAAATAACAATCCAGGTGATATAATCACCAATTACTACCTCAATATACATTTAATTGTTGAATCATCATCATTAACAGTCTTCATGACTGCAGCATTTATCAAAAGAAGTAGATATTTTTACTCAATGTGCTGTAATTTATTTTTAAAATCATGAAAAAATGCTCAACAACTACACCAACGTTCACGAATACGTGAATACCAAATAGCCGCTTGCCATGTCCTAAAAATAGCGCACCTTCATACATCTATGAAGTTGAAAATTATCTTTTTTTTCTTCTCTCAGCTATATCTGTCTGTGCGATTAATGAGCGGAATGGCAATTACTATATATCCCTGATGATTACGCATTGAGAAATGTTTCATTTTGGTGTTTTTGCGAAAAATACTTCTATAGTTGGTGTGGAGTTGATGCTCTTCTACCTACATACAGTTCAAGAATTCATGTCTACTTCCAATAACTTGACGATTTTGAGGAATAACCTTAGATTTTTAAAGAATTCAAGAATAATTTTAAATTTTGAATTAAATCTGCAACTGCTTGAACTTTCTCAGCACTAACTCTACGTGACAATATCTGTTGATGACTTTCCACTAGTTTATGACTTGATTATGTCTGAAAACTTAAATTTTCAAAAATGAACCAAAAACAACCAAATTTGAAGTAATTTCTGATTTGAACTAAATTCGCTGGCTGTACAGATCAATAATGATCCATAGCCCTCACTTTGACTGTTAATGACGATAATGATGATGACAATTATACCCAAAATCTCTACATTGTAATTAATTCAATATTTATTTTATTTATTTCTATGTTATGTATCCATCGAATGTGAATAATTTATGTGTAAATCCATCAAAATCAAATTTATGTTCGTCAATACCTTAAAAAAATCAATGTTTGTGTCCAAAAAAAATGTGTAAATTAACAGCATTCTTGCAAAAGATGATGAACAACCCAATTGTCTACAAGAAGTAAATTACGTCTGCCAAACACAACATCATCCATATTTAAAAAACGACAAACAAAATTTAATTATTTGCATAAAATTGATATAAAAAAAATAAAAAAAATTTTAAACTTTATTCGTAAGTGTGACTTTATGTTATATTTTATGTTTCATTTTTATGAAATTTTTTGTGTTTTTGGTGCCAAAAAAAAAATCTAATTTTAATCTTTTTTTCTCTTCATCTATGCAGCGTTTCTCCGAAGAATGTGCAACGTAACAGAAGAATAAGTTAAGACTAATTTAAATTTCATCTAAAATCCAAAAAAACGACAACTCAATTTCGATCAAAATAACATCAATCAGTTTAAAATAAATAAAATCATAAAGAAAACGACATAAAATGTGAGAGAGAGAATCAATCTGCTGCTGATATACCTTTAAATATCTAGAGATGAACATCATAAAAAAAAAATTAAAAAATTGAGGGAGTTTGAGCTTGATATATGTGTGTGTGAAAAAAATATCAATGGTGACTAGGCAATATTTAATTTTGCAGTTTTCATATCTATTGCCTTTTCATCTTCATTCATTTTTTTAAAAGCCATCACAAAAATATATAATTTTTTTTTACGTAATTCACCAAATTTCGAGTTTCAAAATTTCTTCAATTTTCGGACACAAGTTTTCAATTTAAGGATTACTTGCTAAAAAAAAGTAAAATATAAATAAATTTTTTGATAATTTAAGAGTTATAATTAATAAAATGCAATAAAAAGTACTAAAAAACAGAAAAACACACGAAAAACACTTTTCACAATTTTTCATGAACAAAGTTTTCCATCAAATATTTCAGTTTCAGGCATTCTTTAGCTGTGTCACAATGTTCATGTTGCGCAACACATTATGACAAAATTGTTTCGTAATTTATGAGAATTTTTTGATGTCACACGGTTCATGCAACATTGATTTATTGTCATTTCGCAACATAACCATTTATTGTCATTCTGATGTTGCGCAACAACTTTTTTGTCACATAGTCTCATAGCAAGCTGAGTTTGTTTTTAGAAATTTATTAAATGGTCAGTTAGTGAACTTCTCTAACCAGATACTGTATTGTTGTCTACTTTCCTTTTCCTATGTTCAAAAACATTCAGTGAACATCCAAATTGGAGATAAAACATCAAAACCTTTCAAATGTTTTCATTCAATCTTGAAACATTTGTATTGTTTTGAAATTCAAATCTGAAAAAGCCGTTAGATTTTTAAGAATCATTAACAATCAAATTAAAGACAGCACTTAAAGTTTACAAATTACTTTTTCAATTTATTTTCAAAAAACCTCATTTAATTAAAATCCACCACAGATATTTTCAACTTTTTTTATTTATTATCATATGAGGAACAAATAAGCGTAAAAAAACATAAATTTCACTGTCTATAACTTAGTGCTGTTGAATTTGCGATGATCCAGCGAATGCACCGACGCCTTTCTTAAAAAATTTCGTTGTTGATGAGTTTATAAGTTGAACAGCTTGTGGATCGTGATGATTAACGTTACTGTCTGGTTTATAAGAGCAAATGCATTTAAATCCTTTGAGGTAATTCATTCTCCAAATTCGGACATAGCCGTCGTCCGCGCTTGTTACAAGCATAGTTCCAGTTATATTCCATGTGACACGCCAAACTGTACAGAAATTATCATTAAACTGTGCAGCTTGAACGACTTCAAATCGTGTATTTCCAGATTGTTCAACTATTGGCTTTAAGTTGAAAATGCTGACATCTTTAGAAGCAACAGCTAAAACGTGATAACTTCGGCCGACATTTGGTGCAAACTCAATTGAATGAACTGGTTCCGTAACATTAATATTTTCAGTTTTTGTCCATCGTCGATTGTATTCACTATATTCAAAAACAAAGACTTTCGGTTCATTTGATTGTGCCATATCACTTCCAGCAGCAATCATTGGAGGATGTGCTCTAAATAGTGATGGATTCCAGCTTATACATGATAAAGGAAGTTTACAAATAATTTCATGCTGTAATGTCCATTGTGATAGATTCATTATATCTGGTGCTTCATATATTCTAATAATGCCATCAGATGAGGATGTAGCCAATACTAATCCAAGATTTTTAGGTCCAAATTTAACGTCTGTAACACTAGTTCTTGAATCGACCAAATTAGTACGTCTAATCCATCTTTTAGCAGGTGTTGAACTAGCTGTTGGTTTTTGTTCAGCTGTTTCTTCCCAAATACTTGCTGTTCTGTCAAAACTTGCAGATGCAAGAACTGCGCCAAATTCAGGATGTGCCCAATTTAACTTCCAAATACTACCCGAATGTGCCTTCCAACTTGATGACACTATCCATTGTCCTTTCTCGTTCTGTTCCCACACTTTGATTGTCTGATCGGAGCTGCATGTTGCCATTCTCTACAATATTAACATTTTATCAGTTGAATTTCATTAAATTGTGTTTTAGGAACTTACCTGTCCATAATAGTCGTAACTGCAATCATGAATCACATCACGATGTTCGGTATGAATGATTGAATTCATTTTTGAGAATGGAATTAGTGTATTTAACTATTAAATTAAGAGAAATGAATTTTTTAAAAATTATCTTTTAGCGCTTTGTTGTTCAGGGCAAGTTGAAAATGTATGGGGCGAATTGGTTAACGGCGATTTGAATGTTTACGGGCAAATTCACAAAAAACGTGTTGAAACAAAAAAGTTGACTTCTTCAAAATAAATCCTTTAAAAACAGTTAATTAAATTAAATTTAGCAATATGAAGCGATTAAACGATGAACAAACCAAAATTTTCTTCGAGAAGCTCACAAAATAGTAAGTTCAGCACATTAATTCCTTAAAAAATCATAAAACTTAAAAATAACATTTTTCAGCATTGGAACTAATGTAAAATTCCTTCTGGATCGACCGGATGGAACTTATTGTTTCCGAGAAATGAACAGACGAGTGTATTACATGTCAGAAAGAATCCTAAAATTGGCTGAAAATCTCAGTGAAGAACATTTAATTGCTGTCGGAACTTGTTTTGGAAAATTCACAAAAAGCAACAAATTCATGTTACAAATTACAGCACTTAACTACCTCGCACCATACGCACAGTACAAAGTGTGGATTAAATCGTCAGCAGAACAGCAATATTTGTATGGAAATCATATTAATAAGGCTGGATTAGGAAGAATTACAGAAAATACACCACAACATCAAGGAGTTATAGTCCTGTCCATGAATGACATACCATTGGGATTTGGAGTGACTGCAAAGTCAACAACAGATTGTAAGTTAGCCGATCCATTAGTTACAGTATGTTTCCATCAAGCAGATATAGGAGAATATCTAAGATCTGAGGATACTTTGATGTAAAATATTTCTTTATTTTTAATTAAAATACAATTTTTTTATCAAAAAATATATCTATGAACTCTTTTTACTGGAACGGGATCTTGATGAGCTGGATGATGATGATTCCTTTGACTTTTTGCTGGTACTTTTACTACTGCTATCAGACTTTCGCTTTTCCGACTTTTCCTTCTGTTTGTCTTTTTCCTTTTCCTTTTTCTCTTTTTCACGTTCCTTCTCAATTACCTTTTCCTTCTCTTTCTCTTTATGCTTATAACTACTGGATGATGAACTCTCACTTGATTCATATGACTTTATTGATTTTGATGATCCTTCCTTTTTCTTGCATGTTGAGCATGTCCAAGAATTTTGGTCAGCATCATTTGGAATCTTTGTAGAATGGCACAATTGATGCCATAGCTGGTGACATTCAATGCACTCAAATAGCTGATTATTTGCAGAATTGTCCATTTGACGACATACTACACATGTCAAGTCAGTAAGTAGGTCCATAGCTGATGAACTTTCATTGTCGCTGGAATCTTCAGCTGGATCATCAGTTTTAATTATTTGTTGATTTTCACTGATTAATGATGTGGTAGGTAATTTAAGTTCCTCAATTTTCTTCGTTTTATGCTTCTTTAACTTAAATCCACTGCCCACAGCCTTAGTTTCCTGACTAATTAATGAATCAACTTGTTTTTTACTTAAATGATTTTCGACTAATTTTGTTTTGTCATAATGCTTGAGAATCTCGGTATTTAGCAATGTCCTCATTTTCTCAGCTGAATCCGGAGCTGATGAATGAAGTAATTTAATAGCGGCTGTAATATAGCTATCGTCCATGATTAATAATAATTATATTTTAAGAAAAATTGTTTGAATTTTAAATAAAAATTCCGGCAGTAAACAAAGGCAAGTTGGAGGCGAATTCAAAGTTTCCTACAATTTCAAATTTATTTTAACCGTTAGAGCTAAGAATTGAAAATTCAAATAAATATAATTAACAAGCTAGTACGCATTATCATTATTTATCAGATTCCTTCTCTTTGATCTGAATTTTCTGCTCCAATTTCTCAAATTCCTTATCAGATAATTTTTCAGCTTCATCCTTAACTTGCTCAACAGATATTACTTCTGGGATATAAAATTGCAGCATATTTTGGACACCATTCTTTAACGTAATTATTGATGAGGCACATGTGCTGCATGATCCTTGTAATTTTAATTTAACTATGCCTTCATGATAGCCAACAAATAAAATATCACCGCCATCCTCTTGAACTGTCGGTCTAATACGTGTATCTAATAGTTCCTTAATCATAGCAACAACTTCATCATCTTCATCTTCAATCTGTGTGACTGCATTGTCTTTTCTCTCATGAACAATTGGTAAGCCACTTGCAAAGAAGTCCATAATGACAGCAAATATTTCAGGTTTTATGACACCCCATTCAGCATCTTCTTGCTTTGTTATAGTAATAAAATCACCGCCAAAAAACACACTTCGAACTCCTTCAATTCTAAAGATTAATTTAGCTAATGGCGATATCATAGCATCATTGGCATGCGGAAAATCCATTGTATTTCCTTTTCCTAAAACATCCTTTCCAGGAAGGAACTTCAAGCTGTCTGGATTAGGAGTGTCCTGAGTCTGAATAAACATATTTCTAAGCAGAGTTATTGACGGCAAGACTCTCTTTCTGATATTTTGTAAATTGCTTCTATTATTTGATATAACATGGTAGGATCTGTTGATGATGCAAATTTAGTGTGTTTTATGGATGTGCTGGTGATATTTGTACTCACCTACTCCTAAGAGCAACCGTTAATAATGGAATTAAAGTTCTTTGCATGATTTGTTTTGATTCTTTCACAATTTAGGAACTGTATAAATGTTTTGATGAATTTTAGAACAGTTCAAATGTTTTTGAATTTGAATTTTAGAAAGTCGTTAGAATTATTATTGGGTTTTTTGAGATTTTACTCGCTTTTATTAGATTTGTTATTAATTCCTTGATTTCAAAAGATCAACTTTGATAGATTGAGACTAGAAAATGATTAGATTTTAGGTATGGAGCAGTAATGACAATGATTGTAGGAGAGTATGAGGATATTCATCGAATTGACGCAAATTGACCACCCACAGAATGCCAAAAATGCCATCCAAAGTGAATCAGTGCCAAAAAACAGTCGAAGAGAAAAATTGCATAATTATGGGAGGTCCCCAAAAATTTATGTAGCATTCTCAAGTAGCAAATAAAAAAAAAGGAAAAGAAAAGAGAAATTGAGTAAAATTTTTCCTTTCACCACATGACAGCAACTACATGATACTTGAATTTACATGTGCCCATAAAAAATTTCTTTCATTCAGAACACAAATATTTACGACATCTGATCTTCTCCTTTTAAAAGATTCTCATCCATACACACTCGAGTCTATACGAGAGAGAAAAAAAGAAAATAAAAACAGATCATTTTCACAAATTGCAAACATATTGCAGGTCAGACGAGAAGATCTATATAGTCATAAATTTTAAATGGCTCGACCTATCTCCTCTCGAATGGATTATACGAGATTATAAATGACATTACAACACAAACATATTTGAAAATTTTGTGTGTAAACAATTCATAAATTATGAATTTTTTGTGCCATGTAGAGTAAGGGCACTGACTACTATTATGAATATTATCAGACTTTCTTTAAGAAAACAGACAATAAATTAAAGTCACATGCATGGATGGGAATATATACACATACGATTAAGTTATGGAAGGGCATTATGACGATACAGAGATTTGGTTTTTACATTAACTATTTTATGGATATTTACAGACATTTCATGAATGAATTTCGATCATCCTCACTTCCATCCGTAATCGAATTAATTAAGTGTTCCTGTAATTTTGGCTAGGTAATCTGTGAGATTTTAGTCGTTTTGGTTATTTAAATTTGTCTAGAGGATTTCCTCATAAAATAGCAAGTTATAAGTGCTTGGATCTTGTTTATTAATATTTTGCCGTCATTTAGAATTGATATCTGTTTGTTTGTGTTAAGATTATGTCTTAATTAAGCTAAAAACTGCAAAAAATTTCTAAATATGAGACATTTTGAGGAAAAAATTCAAAAAATTTCAAATCACAGAAAACTGCTAAATTTTTGCCAGCTTACTTTGATTTGCAATGAAAATCTTGTAGCCTTAAGAATGCGCTCTGCACAGCTATAATAACAGTCTCCTTAAAAAGTATATTCCTCTAAAAAGAATGATCAATAGAAAAATTTCACCTCATTAAATTTTTTTATGACCTCCATACTCATATTTACAACTTACTTAGTCTGAAACTTACTCCATATACACAAAAAGAATAATTTTTTTTTTTTGAAGTTTTAAGCTTCTCCATAAAAATTATGCTACCGGTAATAAAAACTGTAAATGTTATGGACTGCTATATGAAGCCCATTTTCCTTTCCTGCAAGCCATAATGTAGAAAAATGCTCTCGAAACATTTCTTTTTTCAAAATTTATTGTAATTAACAAAGAAATGACTTGAAAATGTAAATAAAAATTGTGGAAAAAATTGTATCCAATTTTAGGAGATTGCTTGCTGGGCATGGAATGTATATTTGGGTGACTCTCTGAGTGATATTTTAAGAATCTTGATAATTTTACTTTGATCTTGGAATATGAGGGCAGTTTTCATAGAAATATCGATTCCATAATTGCTTTGATGATGTTTCTATGGATTACAAGTTACAATGTTTACATCCTTATATTTAGCTTTGCGAATTATTAGTATAAACTAATTTAAATTTTTAACGGCTTTTCAATTTCAAATTTTGCTAAAAATTGTTGAAAACTTCACAAATTGAAGTTCAAAATATTACAAATTGAAGTTCAAAGCTGTTCAAATTTAATCGGTTCAAAAACCAACAAATTAAAGTTCAAAACCTTACAAATTTAAGTTCAAAACCTTACAAATTAAAGTTCAAAACCTCACAAATTAAAGCTCAAAACTTAACAACTTAAAGTTCAAATCCTTACAAACTGAAGTTCAAAATTCTAAAAAACTGAAATTCAAAGTTCATCACAAACTAAAGTTCAAAACCCTATACGAAATGAAGTTCAAAACCTTACAACTTAAAGTTCAAAACCTTACAAATTCAAAATTCTAATTCAAATTCCAGACTTAAAATTTGAGAATCGCCCACACCAAAAAAAGTATAACAATAATGTTGTTCTTAACGATGCATTCATAAATAAAATAAAATAAAATAAAAATTCAAAACACAGCAAAGAGAGAGCAGCAATAAATTTAATAAAAGTGTGGAAAGAAATGTCCCGTAATGTTTCATTTCTTGAAAATCCATAAAGGACATTAAAAACATTTAAGACATGCATCTGCATATGAAATTTTCATTTATCAATTTCGATCGTCATGACGATTTTTCTTTTTGTTGTTGCTTCTCCCCTTGAAATATCGTAAAAGAGATGAAGAAAATGGGAAATAATAAAAGAATGCTTGGGGAAGATACAGAATAAATAGAAACAAATCGGATTGCTGATTGACACGTGAGAGTTTTTATGAAACAACGAAAATTTTCATCTTTGATCATCCATCGTCATGTTGTTGAGGAACGAAAAAAAAAAATCTCTTTTTATCATATTCACGAATGTTACTTCTATCCTCCACAAAATAGAATTAGTATAGACGTGTGGCTTGATATTGAGGCATGTTAAGACGCATTTACAAGTTACAGAATTCAAGTTGAATTGAGCAAATTAAGTGACTGATCACCAAAATAGCTCTGATTTAAGTCTTGGATCAGTTGTTAGGTCTTTCTGCCCTAGCAGCACAATGAAGTCGCTATAGTGGAGCTACTTTGCTACGTTGACTATACAACGTCATAGTCAAGAAGCATCGCTCAAGTAGGGTGTCATGAAAGCAACATGATAGCTGTTTCGGTCCATTTTATGACAAAATATGTAATTCGTCGCATTTAGGTCGGTGAATATAGCTTTATATCCTTAGAACAGTGAAGATCAGCCTTTTTTCGCGGCACAACTTGGTGGTTGACCTCGACCAAAACCCTACAACAGCATACGGTTCATGGCATTTCCAAAAATTTTTGACGGTAAATAACAAAGAGGTTATTCATTCCTGCCTTAGAATATACAATAAGCTATAAACCAGAGCTCGTAGTCGATTTGAATATTGTATGGAGTCGAGTCGACTTTTCAGTATAAAATACGAGTCGACAACAACCTAGCTACAAACTAGAAGGGCAATTATCAGACAGACAGACAGACACAACACAAACAATCACCAATCCCAGAAAAATAAGCTCCAAAACAGAATTTAAAAGAAGAAAATTGCAAACCTCTCTTCTGCTCCTCCAGAGATTTCTGTAAACACATCATAAAAGAAGATCCGCCAAAGACATATCTTATACTGCGTACGACAATAAAAGATCTTGTTAACAGATTTTCCTTTTTATTCTTCTTATTTCCCTTTCATTTCATCATTTTGCAACAAAAGTTATTACCGAGCGGCATCAATGAGAAGTTTTTTTTCTTTCCTTTTCGGTCTGTTCTTCATGACTTGAGTTTTATGATGGCGTGGAACACTAAATGTTAAGCTTTATGTCTTGTCGGATGAGTTTGTAATGTTTGTTTTTATTATGTGCTGAATAACTTCTAGTTAAACAGTAAGAATAAAGAGGATTTACTGGGAGATGAAAGGATTTTTGAAAGTTGATGCTGTTTTGTTGAGGATTAACTTTTGGGTAGAATTTGTGTCAATTTATAAGCTGAATAAAGTGGAAAATTAAATTTTTGAGGCGAATTCAAAGTCAAAGGTTGCTTAATTGTGCTAAATTCAGCTAAATATTGCTTAATTGTGCTAAATTCAGTTGAATGTTGCTTAATTCAGCTGAATGGTGCCTAATTTATCAAAATTATGCTGAATTGAGTAATTTATGGCTGAATCCAAGTAAATTTTCATGCATTTAGTATTTAGAGGCTGATATTTCAACAAAATATTGTTGAATTTGGCTGATTTTAACTGAAAATGACTGAAATTATTCAGAAAATTGCTAAATATAAGTAAGTTGAGCTGAATATTGGAGAATCAAGCTTTACGATGCAGAATATTGTCTGTATGAGGTTATTATTGTTGATATTATGAATTAATTGTTGCTGAATTTAGCTGAATTAAGTTTGTTTTGTATTCAGCTAAATGTAGCAGAATTAAGAATTCAGTAATGCTAATTAACAGAAATAATGTTAATGTCTAGTGTTCCTTCATATTATTATGCTTCCAATTTTCCCAATTCCAACAGAACTACTTAAAAACGTCATGTAAACTCAAAATTTTTGCATCCGAAACTCTCATAATTACTTACTCAACACGAAACCTTTATCTATGTGACTCAATGACAAACCCATATGACATGATGTTAAACTAAAACCTTAACTAACGATCTGGTTGTCAATCAAAACATGAGAATGTGTCTTGTATCCATATCATGTGATCATCTTTGAGATACATTTTGACTAATTCTTCATGCCACTCATGCTATACTTAGAGAGATAAAGGAGAAAAAAATGCCACACCGATCCAACCAAAGTCAATTGATCCTCTAATGTCTTTTTAATGTTCAGACAAAAAAATACTTTTTTTTAATTTTAGAGAAGCTGAAAAGAAAATCAAAGGAAATTTAAGATGGATTGTTGGCAAAAAGTGGGATGATCCAATTAAAAATATTAGACTCATTAGCTTTGGCATTTCTCGTAACTTTTTTGACTCTTTTCTTTATTAATAGATGACATTTTTGTGGAAATTAGCCTGAAAATCCAAATCCGGAAAGCGCATGACATGGAAATATGTGAAAATCCGGAACAAGACCAGCATGACTCTGATTCTAGCCTAAGTCAGCGTGACTCTGGTTCCAGACCATCGTGACTCTGGTTCCAGACCATCGTGACTCTGGTTCCAGACCATCGTGACTCTGGTTCCAGACCATCGTGACTCTGGTTCCAGACCATCGTGACTCTGGTTCCAGACCATCGTGACTCTGGTTCCAAACCATGACATCGGACTCAGTTCAGAATCAAGTCGGCGTAATCCAGTCGACTTGTTTCAGCCATTTCTACGTCGCGTGCCTTCCGGGCAAAATAATAAGGAACACAAATGCACAAATGCTTTAATATCTCAAAGTGAAATTGACTTTATTAAGTATTAGCTAAGTTATTTAAGTATAGAAAAATATATTTTTATTGCCAATAAATATTAGTCTTAAATCTATCTTGGTATATAATCCACACGAGTCATTTGATGTCCATAAAATCCTTGATAATGACTTCCATAAACATTTGGGGTAGTTGGTGCTGGTACCTTATATTTATCATATGGATTCGCGTACGGATGTGCATTATGATGATGATGGTAAATTGGTCCAAAATTACTGTTGTCTGTTCCATACGTCTGACCTAACATGTGTGTAGCAACAAAGTTTGAATTTTGTGGATTTATTGCATATGTTGGCTGCGGTGATGTCGTCTGGAGTTGGGATGAAGTCAAGCTTGTGATTGACAAGTCATCTTCTGTGAATAAATGAAGGAATTTACATGCTGATCAATAATGTGGGATTAATAAACTTAAAGATGGATGTGTCCAGGGATTAATGATTAAGAGTTGCTGTATAATTGTTTAAAAATCCGCACAGCAGTCAAGCATTAATCCCTGTTTTCATTCCTCTTCCTCAACTCATATTTTATCACTTTCATGTGTTGTGCAATTCTCATTTTCAACTCATCATTAAAGTGATGATTACAATTGCAATACTAAAGTGCGAGATGACATGAAAGTCACAACTGGAATTTTAAGAGTCGAGTTCGTGTCACAAAAATGAATAAGAAAAAAAAATTGCACTTTTTCACACTCGATTTCATCGTCGGTGAACGCATGCAGGAATATATATAAAGTTTTGAGAGGCTGCGCACTTGGTGCTTACTGATTGAAAGATGAGTGATTTGATTTATTTCCATCATTAAATAAAGATTTTCACTTACTTTTGCTATTGCTACTAATATTGTTATTGTTGGCGCGATCACTTTTCAATCGTTCGGATGATACCGCTACTGCTGCTGTCAGTCGTTGATCTTGTGAACTGTAAAATGACAAGAAAAACAAATTAAAGTTTTTTTTTTTTTAATTTCTTAGGTGATAAGAACGGAAAGATTTATGGATTTTTCAATTATTTATAATTTAATTAATTTTAAAGAGATTTATATCCACAAAAGAAGTGCCAGACTCAAATATTTAACACATGGCCTTCTCTTCTTTACAACACTATCAGTCAAGTGTCGTCTAATTCATGAGAAAGCGATGAGAATTTGTAAACAAATTAACCTTTCATTTCTGGTAAGCAGCATGGCATTTGTGAGTAACTTTCGAAGATAAATAGTCTATAAATTATCTTTGACTGACTAATTTTTTGATGAATGCACGAGCATGAGAAAAAGTTTACGCATTTTCAGTCAATTTAGATAAATTTATGATTTTTCGCGAGAATATACTTTACTTTCTGGGATTGATGTTGCTTTATATGATGTGGCTGAACTGATATTTCTCCTTTATACAGCTTTAATTGATTAAAATTGAATTAAAATGCAAATTTACTTTAAAATGTGTTTATTACGTAATAAATTACGTACGTAAAACGTAAACTTCAATTATTTAAATTCAAAAAAGTCGTTATAATTTCCTGTTTCAAATTAGTAAGCAATTGAGACAGATCCGGTCATGAATCACGACTAATGCACTTTAAATCATCACCTACAGTGACTTATTTACTTACAATCGTTATTCGCTTACGTTTTTACTCGAGGAACAGAATTTCCATTGCAAATGTAAACATTTCAAACAATTTTTTGGAATGAAACAGATTAAGAGATCAATTTATCAGGGAATAACAACAAGTAAGTGCATATGTTTTATGTTTCAGAAGTTATGTTACAAATTTAACACACAAAAAAAAAAATAGATTCGACTATGGAAGGCAATATCTTTACCCAACTTTATTTGGCAATTTGTAAACAAATTTCAATGCGATGATCATGTAAAGTTTCTTCTTATATTCTTGATTCATTAATTGTTTAAATTATATTCAGCAGCATTTCTTAAATATTTTTTATAGATTCATTATTATTATTATTTAATCCCAAACTATAATAATTGAAATTATGATTATGCGTGTGTGTTCTTGTGGGAAATATTGAATATTTTCGGTTCATATATCATGGCATGTATGCCACGATTGTTCAACACATTGACAGCCATAAATTTGGAATGGCATCATAAATTATAAACCCGTGCTTAGTGAAAAATAACTTCTTTTTTTAAACAATTTGAGAATTTATTTGTTCTAGTTCTGGATGTTTTGGAGATAATTTTTGAGAATTTCTACATGGATGTGCATTTATGGAGCAATTCTGGAGTGGGTAGACTAACTGGCAAGAGTAATTATTGATCTATATTAATGAGACAGAGTGGTTCGTATCCTACTATAAGCTGTATGTCTTGGTTTGAGAAGGATACGGAGCGAATCCTCTCTAGTTAAACTATCATTCGTCAAGACATGCAGATACCGCGCAACTATTTATCTAAAGGTCTGAACAGAATCAGAACTTTGTTACACGGCCCTTGATTGGAATCCGCAAGGAACACTGCGGCCAGAAGTTCCAAAAGCTATTTGCCGCAGAACAGAATTGTAAGAATATCAGCTCAATATGCGGACAGATAATTTGTACAAACTAGATGACAGAGTCAAGTTGATAGCCTTTTGTTGCTTTCATGTTACAAAATGACTACTACGATACCTAAAAGCGGTCTCTTTTTCTGTTAGGGATGGTTACAGAAAGTGAGTATATTGAGGTTAGAATGATTTTAAATTGATTATTTGATAGAAATTTATGATAATTTTGACTACAGAATTTCAAAATTTCGAAAGACGCTAATTTTCTTAAAACACATGAAGTTGGCTACAGTTGAAAAAGTTCAAAAATCCAATTTTTGATAGCAAATTTTCAAATTTTTGAAAGACGTTATATTTCTTAAACCGATTGAAATTGGCTTCAGTTAGTGAAAAATCAAAATTCCAATTTTGGATAGCAATTTTCAAATTTTTGTAAGACGTTACATTTTTCAAACCGGCTGAAGTTGGCTGTAGTTGAGAAAGTTCAAAAATTCAAGTTTTTTTTTACTGCTTTAGTATTGAATTTTGAATTGAAAATTTGTATCATTTTGTGGACAGTACCAGTTCTAGACATCATATGACGCGGAATCTAAGGAGACCGACAAACACATAATCACTAATTTTCTAACAGACATTGCTTTAGAATGAGTTAAGACACTAAAAAAGGAATTTATTATCATCATCGTATAGGAATTTATATCTCTTAAAATAAAAATATTATTGCATTTACATCATCATGCCTGAATATTCTAATTTGTCTTCTTTTCCTTTCCATAATTTTTTTTTTCTAAAATTTTTATTTTAATAACTTCTTACTTGTATGTACACAAAATATTCTTGAGCATCTTCACACTATATTCTCTCGTCGTTATAATTTATGAATTTGTTGATTGACATTTTAGTGGCTTTACCCGATAATATGCGACGGTAAAATGAATGTGGATTATTTTTGGATATTCATGCAAGCATAAGTTAAGAGACTGCGAATGAAATTTTCTATTTTTGTTACTAAACAATTTCTTCCTACTTGTGACAATTTTTTTTTTTATATTTTTAAATTTTAAATCTAGAGAATTTAACTTTAATTAAGTGAGGAAATCTCTTGAGATATTTTGCATGAAATTATCTTACGAATTGAGATAATCGTTATCGATATCATTAAATCATCATCCTACATATTCCACGGTTAAATTTATCTCAACTTTATTTTTTTGACTTCTGGATCTCTTTTGTGGTGATTTAATGGAACTGAGTATATTTTTAATTAAATTAAATTGTCCTTCTGAGAGTAATTTTTGTCTTTTGGAGCTATAAATTGCGATAATTTGAGGTTATTTGCTTATTTTGAGATGTTAATTGAGATTTTTGAGTATATTTTGACTGATTTTGTCAATACTAACATTAAAACAACGAATTTAATTTAAATTGTGATAAACTATGATGAATTGATTAAAAATGAAAATAACAACAAAAAGGGCTTTGATAGATTTGCTTGAAAATTGATCCTTGATTCGATTTATCTGCTTCAAATTAACGTTTTTTTGAATTTTTGAAAATTTTATTAAATTTTCTCATGAAAGTGAATTTAATTTTTTTACAAATTGTGATAAACTATGATGAATTGATTGAAAAGGGTGATTAAAAGTTCCTAAAAAACAACAAAAAAGGGCTTGAAACTAGGAAAACCCAATACTTTTATCAGTATGTTGTGAGGGGTGAGAAACTAATTGAAATTCAAATACCTTTTTTACGTTCAAAAATAAAATAACCGTCAAAATTTGTGATTCTCGAATTAACTCGTTATTTGTTAAAATTTTGAAGACTTCTAATATAGGACTGTAAAATGGCTTGATCTAATATAGGACTGTAAATTATACAAAAGATCCGCGTGATGAAACTAATTAGAATTCAAATATTTTTTGACAAGGTTTTCGTTACTTTCATGAGAAAATTTTAAAATTTTCAAAAACTTGAAAAAAAAGTTAAATTTTACTCAAAATCACAAAAATTGAATAAAAATAGACCAGAATTACAAAAACAAGACTTCTCTGGAATTTATACAACTCCAGCCACTTAATTAACGCTAAAATTATTTTGCTTAAATTTTTATGAAAATAATCAAATCCTGTTCAAAGTAAAAAAAAGTGCAAAATAATCAAAATAATCTTATACTTAATCGAATCAAATTGAGAGAATCTTTTAATTAAAAGAAATAAGAAAAACATGAGATGGAAAATTATAAACATTTTTCCGACTCATCGCAATTGAATGAAAATCAAATTGAGCCTTTTCAATTGATGAGTCTAATTTAAGAAAAAAAAGAAGAAAATTCTTTTTAAAATAAACATTAAAGTTTTTTTCTGATTTCTCGAATCAAATTTGACGAGAAGCAATAAATTGTATTTTTTGGGTAGCAATTTTATTCTAATTAATGAGGAAATTTCTTTTCTGTGTTTTAGATTGATGAAAATTTATCGAGTAAATAAAGTATTTTACGTAAGGTAGATCGGCATGACGTTTAAGAAATTCTAGCAATCTGCAGATTTGTACGTAAATTATGGCTTTAATTAAGTATTTCCTTTAGTATGTGAGACTATTGATCAATTGAAAATTTATGGTTGATTCTGGTCGTTAAGGAAGAATTTTAAATTTTTATTATGTGATAAAGGTTCAAAACCATACAACAGATTTTTGAAAATAATACAAAAACAATCAAATTTTGAATTTTTGAAAGTCGCTGAAATTTACGTAGGCTTTTTTTACGTAAGTAAAATTATTTTGTTTACAATTTATGGAATTGATCAATTTTGGTTACTATCACATCAATACTCTGCAGGATTTGATTGAACAGCATTTTTAAACGATTGCTATGCTGTTATCAATTAGTTTGCATTACTTTAGGGACTAAAATAAGCTAAATTTTGCTAAACAAATGATATTCACTGGATCTTAAATTTCCTTAAAATTGTTGTATTTTAGCAACTTTTCTTCGTGTTGAGGATATAAAGCAACAATACCTAGTTACAAATAAGTATCAATTGGCATTATCAATGATCTTTCTTGCAGATTAAAGTAAGAATGATGTTTATTGTTTGAAATTAGAAAACAGACTAAAATATGATAAGAAGGGGACCAACAACCATAAAAGGGAAAATCAACTAATTTATCTTCAATATGATGAATATTAAACGACAGTTGGCATATTCTTAACAATTTGAATTTAAATGTACTTACTCATCATTAGTGTCATTATCCCTGAATCCCTTAGCAAATGGATTTGATACAATCTTCAACTGTGTCACCTGTTAAATAAATTAAAATTAAAAAATCATTTGTTAATAATTTAGCAACAAAATATTGTGAAGGAAAAATTAAGAAATTGTTCCCAAAAGTCATCATTTTTCAGCCACCCATTTACACATAAATAATATCGCGAAAAAAATGTGAATAATTAACATTTTAAAAGCACGCAAATTAATTTTAACGACACTCATTTAAGCAAGTGTAAAATGAACAGTCACGAGTGCGTACACAGTGTTGGATATAAGAAAACACGAGCAACAAATTAAAACTTTTTTCTGATAATAAATTTGAAATGTTTTGACAGATATTGAGGGACATAAAATACAAATAAGATCCATAAAACTTGTTCATGCCGGGGCAGTGCTTAATAATATTGTGTGTGGAGAAGTCAGGAGGACAGAAATTTATCTTACAGCAGCCAAAATAAGAATCATAAAATAATAAAATTATATCATATTTTAAATTGTCGCCAGAAATGTCATGTAGTTCTTCTCCACACACAGTATCTTAATTATATGAAGAAATACATCAATATTCCTGCTAGTTTATTGTGCAATGAACATGGAATGAGAGAAAAATCATCTGTTGGATCAGCATGAAAATTAGAAAGTGGAAAATTATTTTCAAAAAAAAAAATCTGCTCTCAATGAAGACATATCTTGACGCCATCCATAAATAATGCAATAAATTTCACTGGTGACAGTAATTTTTACTGTATGTGCAGAAAAATTTGGCGATAAATTAGAAGACGAAGTAAGTTATGAGAATTTTTTCTCATGTAATTTCCTCACTAAAAGTCATGAATTGTTTTGGATGAATTTATTCATTTTTTTTCTTGTTGGGGTTTCTGTGGATTTATGCTTACTGTGTTTTGAGAAATTTGAGTTTAGTGAGTCACTTTTGGATTGTGTTTGTCAATTATTTGAGTTTTAAAGTTTGAACTTTTAAGTCATGTTGAGCAACATGTGTGCCGTGAGGTCGTGATTTCTGTCGATGCTTACCATGATGAATGATCAAAGACTATGTAGATCAAATAGATACAGAACTACATCACTTACGATATCCATATCTTAACCTCAAAAAACATTCAGATTCATTCCATCAAATTGCAACACAGTAAACCACATATGTGGCGTGAAACATTTGAAGAGTGACTTAAGCGAGACACTTTCGAGCGACACAAAATCAAATGTCATACAACAGTGATTTGGTTGTCTTACGTCAGTGTTGTCCAAATTTTTTGTGCCATAGCACACATTAATGGTAAATCTTGATCGAAACTGTTCATGACATACGACATATGACATGCCCAAAAGACTTCTGTGATTCATTAGTATGCCAACAGTTTGGACAACACTGTCTTACAAGAAAATAAAATTTTCATGACGTCATGATGAATGCATTTACAACGTCATCGTAACATGTCGCTTGGTATTAGTGTGTTGCGTTGCATAGCCTAAGAATCAGAACTTGAATTTGAATTTTTTATGGCGTGAAATCAATTTGAGTCGATTTTTTTTTCAACACAAAAAATTCTAGTTCTGCTGAGAACTACAATGAGACTTAAAACAACCAAACCTTCCAATAAAAATTATGCGCCACTAGCATCCACCAACCTCTAATCTCTAATCAAACCACACTTAACTTACTTGAGATGAAAAAATATGTGGAAAATTTTTTACAACTTCTTAATGACTATCAGACACCCAGTCACACACATTTCACATCATACGAAATGACTTTCTATCTATCAAGAAAATTTATTGCAATCACAAACAGATTTCCTCTCCATTCACACTATGCTCGTGGGATTTTAAGATATACTTACGCGTTGATTCTGATAAGCAGTCACAGCAGTAAATGACGTTTCAGGGAAAACGAAGGCACGAAAATTCATAAATTCACGTTCTTCCTTTATGCCATTCTGCGGTAAATACACGATATGGAAACGAGGCTGGTATCTGTGCATTGAATTTAAAATAATCTGAAAATATTCAAATTTTCAGTCTTTAAACATGAGAAAAAATGGCCATAAACTTTAAAATCTTACATGTCCATGATCATCAAGCTGATTATTTGTGAGTTTTAATTTATCAAATGATATTGTTTGTTTCATCCATGTCGCACCTGATGCTGTTTACAAAGAAAATGTGTTAGATATAAATAGTTTATTTTTAAAATGTTGTTTTTTGGCACTTACCAGGTGAATCTGGATGTACGTGGATTCTGAAAATAAATTTTTGATTTTATTATGATGAAGAATTTGGAGAATTTTGTGACAGACTTACCGAGGTGGTGAGATTGGATCTGCTTTTCCGGCGACCACCCAGGAGCTGGTGTGGAACGCATATCTGTAGCTGTAAATACAATTAATATGCTCGTTAGTAATGAATTTTATTATAAAACACTAAAATGTGAATATTAGAACCTTACAACAGTTTCAATTTTAAAACCATACAACAGCATAAAATGTCTAAGATTCTAAAAATAGTATTCAAAATCAAACTTACCGTTTGTCATCGACAGGAACGAAATCCATCATCATCATGTAACTAATTTGTGGATCAAGTCCAACAACGCGAACTTGAAATGTTGGAAACATTCGTCGACCAGCTTTTGTCACAATCATTTCAGTACCTTGTTCATGAAATTTATCCCATAGTGGTTTAGCTTCAAGAATCACATTAGCATTATGGAGTGATGAGTGGAATGGAAGTTGTTGCTTCTCATTATCACCCTTTTTATTGCACTTTGGCTTCTGATTTATGCCTTTATTTACGTCATTTCCATTCACTTTATTTCCACTAATATCACCATGTGATGCTGATGTCGCCTGCTGAATTTGATGCGGTGACTGCTCACTGATGTCTGTCAATTTGATTTGGTCCAATTGCTCGAGTGGCTTGTACGAATTTCTCTCTTTGTCGGCATTCTGTAGACATGCTGTAACAAAATCTTTAAAAATTAAAAGAAATTCGCTTTTAAAAACCAAGACAAAAATCATGAAAAAGAACAAAGCAGGCAATACTTAAAATTAGGAATTAGTTGAATTGTTTTTATGATCCATAAAAAGAATTAGCGATTGGATTAGAACACAATTTATGAAGTTAGTCTCATTAGTAAGAATATTTGCATGCCATATTGTTTTGTTAATGATGTTGGTGACGCAAAATTCGACGATAAAAATAAATCAATGCAACAAAGTTGGCCAATTTTTTTTTGTTTTGAAGTCAATTTAGTCAATTGAGAGCAATTTTCTAGCACAACTATTAATTTGTTCCTTAAGTCATCACTATATAAATATGAAAAGTGATAAATATGAATTATGGAATGAGTTTTGTGTAGTTCAAGGTAGGAAGTGGGGAGTGATAATTGGAATATTAGATTTATTTTAAGACAAAGAATTTTCAAAGCCTGCTGGATTATTTTGAAATTTTTTTAAAATTCGGATAAGAATTTGTTAAAATTTTATCAAAAATTTGGCAGAATCCGACCGGATTTGGGCATAAAACGACCGGAATTAGACAGAATACGACCAGAATTAAGATTGAATTTGACTGAGATTAAGACATAAGTCGATCAGATATAGGACTTAATCCGACCGGAAATAAGACAAGTTTCGGACCGCTTTTGACAGAATCATACTAATTTGGTCATAATCTGGTTTGATTTGTTCAAAGTTCAACCAGAATTAAGACAGAATCTGAACAGAAACCAGACAGAATACGATCGCATTTGGACAGAGTCCGGCCGGAATTAAGATAAAGTTGGACCAGAATTAGGACAGAATCCTGGATATTAGACTGGATATTAGACTGAAATCCGAATCTAATCAGACTTGAAATTCGACCTAATTTGGACATAGTCAGACCTAGTGGGACCAGAATTAGGACAGAATCCGACAGATTGACCGAATCCGACCTGATTTGGACAGATTTCGACCTATATATGATAGAATCCGGCCGCAAATTGAAAGAATCCAACTGGAAATCAGATAGAATTCGACTTGAAATTCGGAAGAATAATGAATTAAATTTTTCATTCTTCTAAATTTTTCCTCAATTCATATTTCTCCTAGATCTCCCCAAACACTCAAAACATGCTCATTTTCCCAACTAAATCATGCTTGAAGAGTTAATTAGCATATTTTAATGATGTTAACAGCAAATATCATGTGCGAATTAAAATGCAGGAACATTATTCATCCTCACTTTGCACGTTTTTACATCATAAATAAGGCAAGCATCTATAAGATCTCATTATGTGGAATAATTACATGTAAGTGAACATTCTAATTACACATTCAAGTTGCCAAAATTATGGCAGAAATTTCTATCTTCACTTGAATGTAGAGAAAAAAGGAAGAAGAAGCAATGTTTGTGACACTCGACACTCATAGTCTCACACAACAGATGATTACTAATGAGTAAATTAATTTACTGTTTTACTCACAAACATTAATCAAAATGACATATTCATTCATTCGTCTAATTTCTATTTTATGACTTTAGGAATGTTCCTTGGTTAAATTTTTGAAGCTGTGATTTTGAAGTGTTTGGATAAGAAAAGACTTATTATGACAGATTGACTGATTCGGGTGAGTCTTGTTTGTGCTCAATTGATCATTGCCAACTTTTATGAGCTAATAAATCAGTTTTTAGCAGTTAATTGAAAGTTTAGATCATAAAAAATTGAGAAAAACTTTTTGAGGTGAGGAAAATTCGCCATTTTTGAAATTTGAATTGTTAAAAGTCGTTATTTTTTGTAATTACTTTTTAAAATGCCTTCTGAGATCAAAAGATGCTGAAATGGATTTTGAATGATAAATCTAGTAAGTTTCACTATCAATGCGCTCTAACTTGAGTAGTTTCTTGTTAGTTCCTCTACGGATTCCCATGAAATATTGAAAATCTATTAACAAAGCTGTAAAATGTAAAGGAACTAACTTCTAAAAACCCATTTATCATCAAAAAGAACTTGATCTGGTCACAACAAAAGATTAAGCAGAGCACACAACAAAGTAGATAGAATTAGGCACGTAAGAGAGTTAGTTTGAACAAAAAATTTATGTCTAAGTAAACAAATGATTGAAAGAAACTTCCTATAGCATCATCTTGAGTTTCCACGTTCTTTAATTTCTTTTCTCATCATCATAATTTTTACAACCTCTCAAAACTCATGAGGAAAAAATGTAAAGAAAAATCATTAAACAATTTGATTTATGACCTGCACTTTAAAAAATCGGTGGTAAAAATTTAATGTTCTCAAAAAAATAAGATATAGACAAGGAAAAGCCACTAAATTTTCCGACTCGATTCATATTATATTTCAGTTTATTTTTCGGTTGAGAGCAATTTATCTGAGTGGTGTTAAGTTATTCCTTTTTGCTTGCTTACTCTCTTCAATAAACAATTTTATGATCTCTCACGTCTATATTAAAATATTAAATATTCGACATGCAAGTTGAACGATCTTGTTTGTGATCATCACTTTTTACGTCACTACTGGTTTCATTATACAGTTTTATGGTTACATGGAGTGATTGGAAATCATATTGAACCTTGAATGATTTGATTGATTGGTCTGAATTTTTAGAAAAATGTCTAAAAATATCAATCAAGATTTGAGTGGAACTGAGCTATAGCTTACTATAATATAATTCAAAGATGATCACGAATCTCCTTGTTGAATTCAAATTTTGATTAAATTGAGTTTTTGATTCCTTTAGAATTGTCTTAACTGGATGTAACTTAATGAATATGGAATTGTTGACGTTTCAAGATATGTGTATTTTGAAGAGAAATGGTACAACAGATCATCGATCGCGGTGTCGATTCTTCTATAAGTACATTATATTCTATTCAAATTTAATGGCAAGTCTAAAACGTTTAAATCCTAAAATTTATTGATTAATAAACTGCTCCGGTATGCCGGATAAGTCTATTAACAGGATTAGGAATAAACAATTCTAACAAAAGATCAGGATCATTGTGCCTGCGACTTTTCGCTAATTCAATTCCATCCAAAAGACATATTTTGAAGTAGAGGCGGAAATGTAAATTTGACACAGATTTGTCAACAAGCCGACGTGGAAACGGTAATAATTTTGAAAAATACACTTTTTTTCTAGTTAGTCTTTGAGAGTTTAGATGATTTTACTATTCAGCAGAGCTTGAAATCGACTCGAATTCTTGAGTGATACAAATAGAAGACCGACTCCATCATTGACTCATATATTGATGTTAATTTACGATTGAAATTGCAACTACATACAGTTCATGGCATTTCTAAAAAATTTCGGCAGCACACAGTTTGGACAATACTGCTTTAAGTATTCGTAATGGATACATTTTTTATCACCATATATGTACGCTTCTATTCAACGGCTATTTGGTTTTCGGAGCTATCGGGAAGCCCAATCACCGTAAAAAAGAGGCGTTTTCCATTTGTGTTAATAGATGTATCAGTTGCGGAACCTTTCTCATTTGTATCGCATGAGAATATATGTGTCTACATAAAGTGTTAAGTTGACTTTTCTATCCAAAATCCAAGTCGACTTCGAGGTCTGCTATTAAGTTTGATCAATTCTATGGACTTAGGTTAGTTGAACAAACTTCCTCAATTTTCATAATAATTCGATAAATCTGATAAAATCATCATCAATACAGTCAACAAATAATTCTAAATTCTCAAACCAACTAAAAAACGTGATCCAAATCACTCACTATCCCATACTAATAAGGTCAAACTAGAAGCAAATCGACTAGCAAAAGATCGCAATTAAAAACATTCGAGCATTGATTAAATCAATTCCCTTCAATAAATTTTCAATTCATTCTTGAGCATTTAAATTAAGCAAGAAAAAAAAACTCGTGAAAAATAAATTTAGCTGTCTCGAGGCAAGAATCCCAATATAAATTTCTCAAAATCTTAATTTTGTTTATTCGTTAAAGTGGCAAATTGAAAATTTATTTATCTTTCGCATTACACACATTTAAATTTCCTCTCTTGCCTGCCTGCCTCGATCCTATACCCAGAAGAAAATAAATGCCAATGTCTTGTAAACAACAATTAATGGCAATTCGACCTTTTCGTGTCAAGCTGATGAAAAATTCTAAAATTTTCTTCTTTTCAATTCTAAAATGTGACAATTTGCAATTATTTCAGGCGTGATTCACAATTTCCTAAATTTTCATCTGGCTGAGATGTTCAAATTTAAATCCAAGTCAATTGAATTAATTTAAGACACAATTTAATTAAATTTAAAACTATCAAAAAAAAATAAATTTTTGTATAAATAGAGTCAATAAGCAACTGATTAAGAAGTGGCGTTAAGTGGATGTGATAATTGACGACATGAGGCTTTTAAATTCCTTAAAAAAAATTCTTTTAATTTTATAGTTGCAGGAGATTGTTTTGCATCTTGACAAGTTAGAATTAAGTTTCTAATCAGTTTTGGGTTGAAAGACTGTCGATCACTGTAGCAAGTTGCAAATGGAGATACTATGAGATTTAAATTAGTGAGTTTTTAGACTTTTTTGTTTTGAATTTTTGAAATTTAATTGAAAAATTAGAATGTTGTCTTTTAGGAATGTTTAGTGATCTCCATTAGACTTTTGCCATGACAAGCATTCATTATATTCAATAAAAGATTAAAAAATCGAAGCTGATTTTGTAAATTTGTACAAAATTTCTTAAATATGAGAAAAAATATTGAGGAAATAAAGCTGAAAACTCAATTTTTGGTTTGAAATTTTAAAATCCGTTAAATTCTATCTCAAGTTATTTAGTCAATTTTTAATGTATTTCTTAAAACAATAGAAATGATTTTTAAAATGCGATGATCACTTTGATCGGCTAGTTAGGTGGTTAGCTGAAATGCAAGATCTCAGCAATCAGACATTGAACAAATCTTTGGCATAAATTATTAGCTCTATGTTATCGAGTAACTGGCTTATCGCTTGATTTAGTTGCTTAATAGTATTGTTAAATGCTTTAATTAATGATTTTTCTACATTTTTGCAAAATCCTTCAGAAATTTCACCTTGGTCAAAATTTGAAATTTTTTTGACCGTTAAATTTTTTCAAGATTCAATTTAAATCCTGTTGCCGGATTTGTCATGGAATTCAGTTAGAATTGTGCTACTCATATATACCTAAGCTGAATCGTCATTACTCATGCATTTCCAGAATTATATTGTTAGTCATAATTAGTCAAACCACCATTTTGTGACAAAAATAAAATAATATAAAGGAACAAAATCAACACCAAACTTCATCTAAGTCTAATGAATAAAAAGTCAATAATATGTCATGTATGTATGTAAATATCCTAAATCACCTTTATATAAAATTCTGTCAAGCTCACCTTCCATTTCTTTCATCGGTGTAGATCCATTTTTATATGACGAGTTCCAATAATCAGCACCATAATGATGATATTCATTATTTAAATTCAAATTTAATACATTATCATAATGATCAGTTCCAACATTTGTATGATGATGATGATGATGAATATTCATATTCATTGCACCATCATTCAACTGTTGCATATGTCCGTGACTCATCTTTCAATTCTAATTTCCAATAATTATGTAAAATTGTGCGGATAAAATGTATCAAGCAGTGTGTTTATTGCTACAAATTCAAAAGTCTGAAGCACTTTGCCGATATATTTATTTGAAGAATATTTTCACACTTGTACGAAATATAAGCATTGCAAGTCAGTATATTCACGGTTTAAATGGTGATCATCACCTTATTGTTTTCACACATTCAATATATATATCGTATCTAATGATTACTCCCCAGAGTAGATATCTCTTTACATATGTTCTCGTCTTTATCACAACATTACTTTTGCAGTACAAATCATCTTAATATTTATTATTAATTTGCCAACACTTATCAATAATTCATTTTATAACAACAGACACAGCCGTCGACTTCTGTGTTGATATTTCTAATTCACACTCAACAGTAAACCGCCTGCGGTGATGGTCATACGTAAGAGATACTTCATATCCAAAAATAATAATTCAATGGCCACGCGAGATCGTACTTAAGCTTTCAATAGGTAGCAAAGATTAAGTCGGGGAAATTACTACAAATTTTTTCTTTCTCTTCCCCTCACAGTCCCCGAGAGTATGAGAGATCAGGAAAAGAGAAGATCTTTAATGTTATAGATTATTTTTTCCTGTTTGCGCCACGTACGTGCGGCGGAAAATTTTCTTCACACTTTCTGTCTAATATCACTTCACACTTTCGATTGTGAAAAATTGAATGCTTTTTATTTTTTTCGGGTTCACAAACTGAACATTGGGGAATTAATTTCCTATCCAGACCTTCTTATTTCCACTATTTTTATATATCATCGATTAAGAAATTTCACGTCTAATTGTTGTTTTATGGAATCACTTTCAATTTTCACTTTCACGATTCGGTCTCGGATCAGTTTCAATCAACTCTGTTTTTTCACGACTTATCGGATGCGAGATGAAAATTCAACTGCGGCATTCACAAAAAAAAAATATAATTTTCCTCATTCACAAAAAAGATTTTTTTTTTGTGTGTTTCTTCTTTTCCTTCCTCGATCTTCAGTGTTGGTTGTATTTATTTAAATATCTTTTTTCTTTTCTTTTCTTTTTTGACTGTAGAAGATGATCTCTCTCTAAATGACTTCTTGCCTTCTGTTGATTGGATGAAAATACAAAATTTTATCTCATTTATGAAATTGTGAGTAAGGAAGAGATTTTTTTTGGGAGTTCTTTGAGGACGCTTTTGTTTGGTGATCATCAAGGATGTTGGGTGACAGTTTCATGATGTATAGATGCACTTACTTACTTTACTTACTTCGCTGGCCGTACAGATCAATTGTGATCCATGACCTCTCTCAGATACAGCTTAAAACTAGTTCTATCGCCGGCTACCGCTTGCCAATTTCCGATTCTAAATGCGATATTATCTCGATCGACAGCTTCTTTCCATGATGAGTCTTCTCATCAAGATTGTTATAACGTTCATTTGAGATTTGAATAATATTTATTGTTCATAGTTGAAGACCCCTTTTCATACAAAAGTTCAGTTTGTTTTTGAACTCCAAAGAATAAACATCATTGATTTTTGAATTCTAAAGAATAAACATCATTGTGAATATTTAAGGCTTTTGAAGCAAGGCTGACAATCTAATTTGAATCACAAAACCAAGAAACAGACAAAGTGTTTCGAAATTCTCTCTTATGTCCGTGAAAAACTTGCTAAATTGTTTTTTTCTTTCTCTTGGTGGATTAGACAGCAAGTAAGAAGCAGCATATACATAATATTGAGAAAAAAGATTCAAAGGGATAGGAATCATTACTAAAATGGGAAACAATCTAAATTAGGAAATGCTTTTGATTGAATACCTAAATATTAAATGTTAATACTAGAAAATCATCAGAAAGTTGAAATTTTCTTTATCACTTTCCAATAACTTGTAATTTTACAAATCAGAAACAACCTATGTAACTTATCTACAGTCAACAACATGTAAACATGCCCTACAAATTATTAGAATTGGTCGAAAACAAGTCAAAAAGGTTAAAAACTTTAACTTCATATAAAATTTAAGCATCTTTGCATTCCCTTCGCATAATCTAGTGATGATCAACATAAATGTTTCATTTATTTCTTCTTAGTCTTCTGGATGCTGTTAAGAGTTCACACATGTTTTTCTCTCAGAAAAAGAATTAGAATCTACACACAAGTCTCTCGAGTAAAAAAAGAACTTACTGTCAATTTGTTTACCAAAAATATTCTTATGCCGTAACAAATTTAATGATCTTTCTCTTTTTTTATGGGTTTCATGTTTTCATGAAAGTAAAAGGACCTTCTGGTTTTGCCCCACATATGTTTACATACAATTTGAGAACAGCGATGCCACACAAGATCACAATTATGTGTAGAAATTGATAAAGATCCTCAATACTTAATTGTGCGTGAAAGTGTTATCGATTCCATTAAGTGACAATGTCGTAATACCTCGAGAAAAGTGCTTCCAGCTGCTGAGTAGCTGTGAGTAAGATGATTAATATTTTTTCATGTGTTTTTGTAGATACAGCAGTGTTATTTTACTCGTGTTATGGCTGGCTGAGTGAGTTGCGAGATAAAAGATAGAGAAATATTTTAAAGTGTTGAGTTTTAAGGATTAAGCGTGTGGAGAAGGCTGTGAATTAGTTGAAAACAGAGTTGGCAAGCAGGAACATGTCAAATACAAGTTACTTTATATCAGCAACGATTTAGAACTTGACTTAAGATGCAGTTTTTCTTCTAATTTTTACGGATATTTCAAATTTATTGTTTACATTTTTACGAAGTTCAAAATTTGATTTTAAATTTTTTTTAACCAATTTAAATTTCCAGAAAACGTTGAAAATTCAAATTACTAAAAGACGTTAAAAAGTTGTAAGTCTCTAAATACTCAAGTTTCTTTTAAATTAATCACTATTAATTAAATATTGCATAATTCTGCAAAAACAGCGCTTAAATCCCTATAATCTCTATCACATATTATTCATGAGAGAATCAAACAGTGATCAACATAAGGCGATGAAAAATGCTCATCTTTGACGTACACAACAGCAATCTTTCTTCTTTTTTTTTTGTTTCTCATTCATACATGGGAAGGCGGAGAATAAAAAAAGATGCGAGATGCGACGGCTCTTTCATCCAATAAAAATGTTTTTCTTTCTCAATCCTCTCATCTTTTCCTTTTCAATTTATTCTGCGTGATCGTCGCATTAAAAAAAATCTTTTTTTTTTATATTCTATCCATTTCCTCACATACAACATTTTATTTTCTTGATTAATGAATAAATTATTTATGGCGTACACATGAGATTGATGATGATTTTAATGTGATGTTTTGTATCAAAAAAAGACGTGTTAAATACGTGTTGAAATTTGATTTTCAGCTAAAATAACAGCAATAATATTTTAGACGTGTGCGTGTTATATTTTTGCGATCAATTATCAGTTCTATTTGGTTCTGAAACTAGTTTATGATATCGATAGCATTATCATGTTTATTTAACATATATATTTGAGTTTATGTATTGATTTCCTGAATGTTAAGCATTGAATTCAATAAAATGTTGAGTTTAGGGTGAATTTGAGTATTGAATTTTTAACGTACATTTTAATTTCAAAATTTTGATCAACCAGTTTTGGTGAAATGGTGAATTGCTAAAAATCATTGAAAATCAATTTTAAAGAATTTAGCTGCATAACTAAGCTAAAACATTACGTATTGTAAGTTATATTGTTAATTTTCAGTCGTAAAATAGTAATTAAATCAAGGATTTAGGGAAGAATACTGAAAAATGCAGTGATTTAAATTTTTTGTAATTTTCAATTATCTGATAACAAAATTATTATTTTTCTATATTTTCAGCTGTTTGCAAGTCTAATCATGAACAATTACATCACTATTGATCACATAGATCTTATCTTGCTAGTGTGAACAGTATTTTAATTGCAAATAACGATGACTCATTCAAACACTGGATCTCATTGAAAAAGTAAATTTTGGAGAAATAATTCTAACTGGCCAAAAGCATGCTCGCGATGAAATACCAGTTGAGGATGCTCGCGATCGAAGGACTCATGGAAGGAAGTTATTGATGGGCAGTGCTGTAGTTGGTATTGAAAATTAGGAGGTGGAAGCCAGAGAAAGAGACCGCTTTAGACAACATCCGATTTAAGTCATTGATCGAAATGGATCTGTACATTCAGCGATGTAATTAAGTAAGAACATGCTAGTGAGCATTACTTGCACCTAACTCTCCTTTATGCCTGCTAGGATAAGACTATTTTTGAAAAGCCATGCTTTCCTCAACTGCATGAAAACCAATAGCAAGACATCCATTTTTATAGAACTACCGAATTCATTAATACTATTTAACTTTGAGCTTATATCGTTTAAGTTAAATAAACTAAAATTTGTGCATATGTTTATGAGCATTAAAAAAGAAGAAAACATAGATAAGACTAATGATAAGATACAGTATATAACTTTTCCCCATGTACTTTACTTTTTGTTGTGGATGTGTCGCGCTCTTATCACTTGGCTTCGTTTATCACAGAAATAATTATTTTAACACAAAAATGCGGCATTTTTCAGTTATAATTTAGCTTTGGGTGTGAACGCCGGTGAAATTGAATTTAATTAAGTTATCTCTTAAAATTATTTTTTGAATATAAAATGTGGAAAGTTGCTGTTGCAATTGCAATTTTAGGATTTGCTGGAATCCAGGCACAAGGTTATAGTCTAGAAATTGATTTATTAAATTGATGCAATTAAGGTTTCGGGCAAAAATTGCAGGCTTGCATTTCCTGCATTTCAGATGTACAGGACTGCAGTTTAAGGCTGTATCTTGTAGTTCGTTCAAGTCTGCATGCCTGCAGTTTTGGATGAATTCTGGATTTTCGTGAAGTTTGTCAGTTGAATATGTATAACATGTTGAGGGGTAGATAGGCTTCTGAGAAGGTTAATTGAAAGGAATAGCCCACTCTTAGTAAATTAAACCATTAAAAGATAGTCAAGAGCAAGTCGAAAGTTAAGCTCGAGCTAGTTATTGGTAGGAACTAGAAAGTACCAATTACTTGGGGAAGGATACTGAAGAGAAATGTTAGATACTCAGAATCTACAGTTTCTTGAAGTCTCTGCTTCAACAAATCCCGAGACCGAGAAACCTTGGACTCAATATCTACAATCCTTATCAGAATCTTTGCATTCAATATTGCGTCAGGGATAGTGGACTATAAAATGCATTTTCTGATGCACGTCATAAGTTCTTAAGGATTTCATAAGAAACTTTCTACAAACTACATAAGAAAATGCAATAAGTTATGTAACTTAGTACTATATCTTCATATCTAATCGAAAAATCGGATTTTTATGTGCTATATCTTGAATAAACAATCATTGACTTTATCATATTACTCCACCTTTTTTTGATCAATGTCGTGGAATCTATAAATATATACATTACATACTGACTACACAAGAATCTTTAACATTAAGTAAACTTCCAAGAAGAAGCAAGAAGTTATGAGTCATAACAAGCAAAAATCTTGTTCTATCAAAATTCGCGTATCTTCAAATAAGTTGTTTTACTTTAAAAAATATGATAAATCTAGTTCCATTACTCAGCCCTAAATGACGTAATGATATTTCAACAAAAATAAATAAACTTAAATCCCTGATAAGTGTTATCAATTTATAAATTTTGTAGCGAAAATCATCAATTTTGATATCTAAAAATTTACTTTTTTTTCTTTTCTACTACACAGAATTTTGTGTACAATGTACATCCAGTGCTTTAAATAATGATTGCGTGTACCAAGAAAGACTTGCAAATTATACTGTGCCTTGTGCTAATCTAACTGGATTGTGCTTTACAAGAGTTAACCGTAAGTAAATTTTATGCTAATTTCTGAATACCTAACCTAATGACTTCATACTTCCATAGATGACGGACAAACACAACGTGGATGTGGATCAGAAATTGATACAACTGAATGCAATAACGAACTTTGCACAACATGTCCATTGGTAGCTGGTACAACAGTAGCATGTAATGACCTGATCCTTCCAACCGACCGTTTGTCATGCTATACCTGCTCAGGTGATAGAAATTCAACTTGCGGTGCAATGAATGACACATCATTAACAGAACACAAAATTATCTGCCCAATTTACCTCGATGGTGATCAATGTGTTGCAACTAGAAGAAATGACATTGTAGAACGAGGATGCTTTTCATCAATGCACAGTGTCAATTGTGGCGTCACCCATAATTGCTGCAATGGACATGGATGCAATCATATGGAATGGGATACAGTTCATCTATCATCATCATCAGTTAGCATTAACTCAATCTTCAAAGTTGTCACAATTGCTCTTTTCGGAGCTATTGTAGGATATAATAATTTGTAAAATTCCTAAATTCACACGAGTTGTCTACCTTAAAAATGCGAAGGGGTAAAAAAATGTTCATCAAATGATTTCATTCATAGCATAGATACTTTAAATATTTGAATTTAATTTGAGATAAATAAAGTAATAAATTTTCTTTTTAAAAGTATTTATTCAATTATTTACATAACAATTTTGGAGTAGGTATGTTAGGTGGGATTTGCAGAGTGTTACTTGAAATAAGTAAGGAATTGTTGCAGATGTGGACGTTTTGAACTTCAGTTTTTGGATGTGAATTTTTTATCAATTTCTGAAGATAACGACTTCTTGATTGAGGGGGAAGAATAGCAAGCATATTCACAAGTCATGAGAGCCTCGTGCTTACGAGGTTGGCGTAGAGATAAACCTCTAAAAGAACAAACAGCTTGTTAGGGTTCTTTATGTTGAGAATTAGGTTATAGAGAAAGTAAAAAAATTTGCTTACTTACGCTGTGTTATCCTCGAAGACGGTGATGCAGACGAGAGATACGCTTCCGAACAGCTCAAGTCAGTTGATCGGCTCAAAATCCACAACCAGATTGGAGTGATTCTGGCATGGTGCAGGATTTAAGCCATTTCCGACATAAAGTCAGAGTCACGCCGGCCGAATATCCAATTTTTGATCGATTACCTTAACAGACAATGGGCATACTCACCTAAATGAAAGGACCCATGAGTATACTCAATCATTATATTGGATTCTCGTTAGAATGATCCTTGCCTGTTCGGGGTAATCGATTTGTGCTAATCTGTGCAATAGGACTCGACTGGAAAATATAGCTTTTTGTTCATTGAGTCAAATTTGGACTTCTTAATGACTGTCTTGACGACTGAAGTTGAAGACAACTACACAGAAGAAGGCAGAGCAACAATAAACCCGAACAGGCAAGGCGCATGCTCATGAGTATGCTCACAAAGATTGAGTATACATACTCATGAGTCAGCTGATTTAAATGAGTATCCTCATTGTCTGTTAGGGAAAAGAAACTGTCAGAAAGAGTCCTCAGAAACTTGAACAACCGCTTTATTAACGTCAAATGATTTACAATATATCACAATGTGGAACTAATCATTATCATTATCACAAATCATGAAGCTTAAAGGAATTAAACTTTGGTGCGTCGATAGCTTGTCAATTGGCAAAATGTAGAATTGGAAAATGTCATTCATAAGTTATAATGCCTTACATCTAGTCCACGATAGGTTAGTGAGTTTTCATAACTTTGCGTAGATCAGGGTTGTCCAAACCTTTTGGCCACTCGACATACCTTGGTGACACGACATCATCCGTCATGAATCTGCTTGTCCAAAAATTTCTGAGCAACATTAGTTTGCTATGGCATAACGTATTGAGCTTTACATCAGTGGAGGGCAACCTGTGTACCGCGACACACTCGAAAATGTCATGAACCGTTTGCCGTGTACGGTTTCGATCGAGGCTCACCACAAAGATGTCTCGCGGAAAACAAAATATTGCCCAACACTGCTTTAGGGACTTTAGATCAACTCTAGACACTTGAACCATCAAGACGAACTAACCAAGCAATCCAGTGAATCGCTGCTGAAAGAAAAGTGCGCTAAAAACGTAGATTGAAATCAAAATAATGAGAAATAAAGGTGAGGATATAAAAAAGAAAAAATATCTAACGGCGTCGATAGAAAAATTGATCGTACCCGGATGCAATGTCCATTAAAATGTCATCACATTCATTTGATGTTAAGAGAAGTAAAAATCCATTCCTTTATGATTATGTGAAGCGGAAAACTATAATATCAATTTCTATTTTTCCAGAAGATGTTTTCTTTTTTTCAAGCAGAATTTTTTCACTTTTCTTCGTGTTTTTTTAATAATTTTGCAATTGATGTTCTGTTTGAATAAAGACCCTCTATAGCCTCTTTGATGTTAGAGGCGGCAAATTTTCATAAAAAGAATTCTAATGGACTTTAACTGAAGAAAATTTTTACGATTATTGCAAATTGCCTTTAGTTTATCCGTATTTTGTGGGCTGGAGGAGAATCCATAAATTTTTATATAGATACTCATAAAATTCTTATTTTGTAAGAAGAAGCATTAAAAAAGTTTATTGAAAAGTTTTGCGTAATTAAAAAAAATAATAAAATTTTAACAATAAAAAAAGTTATGAAAAATGGAAATCTTTAACGCAGTCATAGCCATAAAATCCACATTTAAAGCCGGCTATTTTGCAGCCATTGAATATTGCTTGTTGTACTTTATTAAAATCCTTAATTAAGCTGTATAGAATGCCTGCTGTGAAGGTATCACCTGCTCCTGTTGTGAAGAAATTAGGATTTAATAATTAATAAAGATTTTGAATTTTTAACGGTTTTTTAAATTTTGAAAAAATTTTTAACGGATTTTGAAATTTTGATCAATTTTTAAAATTATTTTAACGGATTTTTACATTTTGAATGGCCCCTGAAACTGTCTGATCGTCGTCATAAATGTCGATTCCCATGTCATTCCAATTAATATTAAAATTATACTACATACCTAGTGTATCTACAGTAGTTTCGCAAGGATATATTGGACTCTCAAAATAATTGCCATCCAAATCCAAAGCACAAGCTCCATCTTTACCCCAAGGACAGATCAGTATACATTTTTCATTCTTATACCGGTCATCATTGATCGTCATGTCTTTCAATTTATAAATAGCAGTTGTCTTATCATGACATCCGAGAATTTCAGCAAAATCTCTTCCGAGAATAGCAACGTCAGCATATTTGATAAGAAGCATGTTTTCATCGCGTTTCTTTTCCAATTCCAATGAAATTTTGATTTGTTCATCGTCAGCTTTGCCTTCATTGAAGTCCTTAATTTTTTGCATCATTCTTGTTGTCTCAGGTACACTACGTGCCTCAAAATGTATCCAGTAATACTCACTCAAGTCACATTTATCAAAATCTTCAAACTTAACATGTGGAAGGTTCTTATTGGTATGTATAATTGTACGACATCCTGTATCCTTACTTAACAATACAGTTGATAATGGAATGTTGCAGTTCTCATAATAACGACAGTTTTTAATCTCAATGTTGCGATCTTTTAAATCTTCAATTATGAACACAAACATTTTATCATTTGAGAATGTGGTGAGTAGTTCACATTTCAGTCCTAAGTTTGTCAAGACGGTTGAACTGTTCGATGCATTGCCTCCTCTGATTGAAGAAAAAGAGAATAATTTTGGAATTAATTGAAATTTTCATTCAAAATGTTGTCCACTTGGAGATTTTGAACTTAATTTTTAGCTTAATTAGATGTTTTCTATTGGTTTGGATGGTTGAGTATTATTTAAAAAGTGTGAGCAAAAGCTTCAGTATTACGTATACTTTATAAATCAGTACAGACAATCCAAAAAAGTCAATTTTAATTTTTTTGTCAAATTGTAAATGTAAACAAATGCGAGAAAATTCAATAAAAATGACAATTTCAGTTGTCATTTTAACATTTACAGTTCAATTCCTTACCTTTGATGATAAGCATGCACACTACGAACATCGTCATCCTCTTTTGGGAATGTATCAACAATTTGAATAATATCTAAAACACACTCGCCTACTAACAAAATTTTCTTCATTTTATTCAAAATTATTACTTTTAAATCAACTTAATGATCATAGCAATGCAGTTAGTTAAAGCAGTTAGTACCTAGAACAGAAATATTGAGTTAATCAACTTTTAATCTAATCATTTAAAAGCAATAATTGCATGATAATGACGAGAAAATTAATTAACGTTCAAATTATGTCACAGGATATTTTTAAAAACATTATCAATAAATCATCTGTTGATGTTTACAACTTTATATTAGAAAACAATTCTTTTATATCAAGATTCTAGCTAATTCTATTGTTCCTTAAATTGCTCACCTTGCGGTTCCGTCAACACAAATATTTATTTATCTTAAAAACTAATAAAATCGTCACAATATTGCTGATTACACCTTATTTAATTAATTATTGCGCAAAAGGTGCTATCAAATTTGTTTAGTTTACATCATCTAAGATGTAAACCTATCAAGTTTAGGTACAGCATCTAAAATCTTAAAAAGCGCTTTCACCGGCGATGAATCGGTTAATTTTAACGGTTTAAAAAAATTCAAATTTCGTATCGGAAATGTCCAATGAAAAACGAATGTATACAAATCGAGTATAGAAACGTGCTGCATTCAAGAAAAATAAAATTTTAAGAATTAATTAGTTTAACTGAGTTTAAGCTTCATTATTATCATGGAGAACTTACATTTGAAGGAATTTTCACCGGATCAGAAGCTTTTTGCAGTCATACAAAGTGACGGTGTGCTGAAAATCTATGATACTGAAACGAGTATTTTGAAGCAAGAATATATTCCTAATTTACATCTGTCTACGCCATGTACAGCTTTGAAATGGATCAAAATGGAATTAAAGAAGAAGGTAATTATGATTACATTTAGTTAAGCTAGTCCAATTATTAATTTAATGCTTATTTTGTAGAAAAAATCGGAATTAAGCAACGGCACATTGTACATACTATTGGGAACAAACAAAGGCGATTTGTGCCTATATTCATATGCGACAGCTAAGATTGAAGCAACATTTAAAGGCGAAGGACATTCAAAATCAATAACATCCATAGATCATAATGGAACAGATACAATTTACACGACAGGATTAGATTCTCAAGTGATAAAATGGAATATCGCTAAATGTCGGCAGGAATCATCGTTTGAAGTTGGACCTGATAAACCATCAGCAATATGTTTATTAGAAAATGGACAGCAAGTTGCCACAGCATCAAAAACTATTAAAATCTGGGATTTAGAGACAAATCAGCTTGTTAAATCATTTACTGGACATTCATCAGATGTTATTATCCTCAAGTCATTTACACATGATGATACAAGTTATATCCTAAGTGCCTCAAAGAATGACAGAAATTTGTCATTATGGAATGTCGATGACAGCAAATCGGCAGTTTTTGGCACCTTCACGTTATTAAACAATTCACCGAACTTCATTGACTGTAAAATGTTTAATGATCAGCTACGTGTTGCATGCATCTGCAGGAATGAATCATTGTCATACTTTGATGTGCCACTCAAGAGCATTAAAAGTAAGAAGCCAGTAAAAGTGAAATTTACAGTCGAAATTGCATCCGATAATGATAAGAATGTCACTCATATTCCAATTATCTGTGCATCAATTCTGTCATTTGACTTAATGATTGGATATGGAGATATGATTATGAAGTTTGAGACAATCACAAATAGTCAAGAGACAACAAATACAGTTTTGGTGAGGAAAGATCCAACAAAATTGGATGTAAGTAAGGCACAAAAGAAGGATGCTGCATTAAATGAAGCCTTGAATATTGTTACCCCAATAACTGATGGAAATGCCGAAGTCTTGAACATTATTAGTGCTAAAAAGAAATCACAAAAACCAACGGAAATTCCACTTGGTGTCCGATTTGATAATCTTACAGTAGGAACAAGTAAGAAGCCAAATGCTAAGAAATTAACCCACCAATTAGTTCAAGGATTACATGGACATGATGCAGTTATCCTTAGAAATGTCTTACGTCAAACAGATGAGGAGACTGTAAGGCTTACGGTTAAATATTTGGAACCAAAATATGTCATGCCATTCGTAAATGAATTATCATTGTTAATGTCGAAGAAAACAGCTGGATCTGAAATGGCATTAATATGGCTTAGACATTTAATTCAAACACATTCAAGCAGTTTGATGAGTTATGGTCATATCAATTTAATGAATACTTTTGGAACGACACTTGGCATTATTGATCATCGAACACAGAATTTGTCAGGACTTATGCGATTGAGGGGACGATTGGACTTGCTTGTTGGACAATTGAAGCAAACTAGTGACTTTGATGATGAGGTTCATAATGAAAATGTTCTTGTTTATGAAGATTCAGGTATGTTTTTGGTATATTTTGTTAATTAAAGATGGTTTCTGTGGAATGAGATTTTAACGGTTATTTGAAATTTGAAAAGATATCTTTGATTCAAAATTTTGAAAATCGGTTGAAATTTCAAATTTTCGAAAGACGTTGGAATGTTTGAAATTTTGATATCCGTAAAATTTTCAAACTTTTGAAATTTTAAAATCCGTTTAAATATTTAAATTTTTGAAAACCGTTAAAATTTCAAACTTTTGAAAAACTGTTAAAAATTTAATTTTTAAAAAGGAATTTTCATAATAAATTTCAATTCCTTATTTTAGACGACGAATCAAATAAAATGGATGCTAAAAGTGTAAGCTCAAATGAGGATATTTACGATGGATTTGAGGACGATGACGATGAAGATGATGAAGGAATTAGAGAAATAATCCGTAATGGCAAGCACTCCATCAGTCTAAATGATTCAGAAGGTCTTACAAATGACGAAGATTACGAGCAGATGGACACTTCATAATTTCTTGAGCTGTTTTAACCAATTTACAATAATTTGAAATAAAAATAAAAATTGAAATATTTCACATAAATCAAAGTAAAAATGTTAAAAATAGAAATAAGTCAACCTTAATAGAGTACAAAGACATTGTTTATCCTAAACTTTTCCTCATATGTTCTATGGCTTCATAATTCCTTATAAACAGCTATAAAAGGACAGGAAAATTTGCAACTGTCTTCTATTCGAACTTATTGTGAGTTTGCAGCCACATTAAGTATAAAAAAATATAAGAAAATATTTATAATTTATTCCTACAGTGACGAAGTTAAGACCTGAAAAAAATGGAAGTGAAAAATCCAATAATTGAAAAATTCGAATTAATGAAAAATTATAGTAACGAATTTTATGGTCCACTCCGTACCAACGATACGAAAGCTGACAATGTTGTGCCTTTACATCTAGTCAGCTTAGTTCTTATGTCGATTATTATTTTTACGAATTTTAATTTTGATAAGGAAAAGTTAAAGAATCGAGTGCTGTTTGTGCTTAAATCACCAGCAATAAGGGAACACCTTTATGTGATAACTTGCTTCCTTGTGTCAATGATGTTTATGCCTATTGTCGTCTTGATTGTCAGTGCCTTTAAAATCTACCGTGCATATGTCGCGAAATGTATCAAAAATAACAAGTCATTTAAAGGATTTTTGGTCGGCGAAGATTCATTTTGGGTATGTGAAGATGATCATGCAAAGTCTGTGATAAATGTCCTTGCATTTGTGAACTGTGGAAGTGATGTGAGTGATAAGATGCATGAGAAGCTGCTGACTTCCATTAGAGACCGAATTCACTCAAAATTGATGCTTCCAAATACATTCCCGAAAATGTTTTATCGAAAGAAACGCGATGAATCTGGATATTACTATTGGACTGATGAGAATTATCTGACTATCAACGATTATGTCAGATTTATGAATAATTCACAAGACATGTTCATGACTGATGATGACTTTAAAGATCAAATGAGTTCAATTTGTAATCAATCATTGCCAGCAAATCATTCGGCTCTTTGGGAATGTTTAATCAGTCGACAGGCAATTCAATATGATGATGGCATTAAGTACCCTGTAAGTCATTCTATGATTAGTTTATGATTTTTGAGAATTTTTAAAATTTAACGAACTTTTGAAATTTGAAAATTACGTACGTTTTGATGTGTACAATCACGTACGTTTTGAGATGTAAGATTACGTACGCTTTGATATGTAAAATTACGTACGTTTTGATATGTAAAATTATGTACGTTTTGAAGTGTAAAGTTACGTACGTTTTGATATGTAAAATAATTTCTGCTACCTAAAAATCAACAAAAAACTGCATTTAAAAGCCAAGTTCTATAATTAACATCATTCTCTCTATTACAGGTCATCTTTCGAGTTCATCACTCAGTTGGTGATGGAGTTGCCTTGTTGCGATTATTCTTAGAAGCTCTAGCTGACAAAGAAGATGTAAATATAGAAGGAAATCCAGTTTTAATGCAAACAGACAATTCATTCAGTATGAAATTTATGCGATTCCTATCAAATGTAGTCACAATCATTAAGACTCCATCGGTATTATGTACTCAAATGCAAAAGCAAATTGATATTAATAGAATTCATCCAAGTAAGCTTTCTGGCAATAAGGTGAGTGTTGGTGATTTGTGGAATATTGAGGGGGTCCTGGGTTTGAATAATTTGATGTTTCTATTGAGGAATTGCTTTAAGGAACTGAAATTGTCATTTATGGACATTTGCACACTAAAATCTAAGAATAAGCTAATTCCTCCTATGACATTCAATATTATTCAAACCGAGGACCCCCTCCCAACCATTCAATAATTAAGTTATGAACACATGTTAATAATTCATATTTGCTATTCTATTTGCAGAAAATTAATTGGATTTATGAGTCAAACAACAACAACAATGATGAAGATTCAACACCGCTGCTTACTGTCGTCAAACTACTTAAACGAAAATTTCCTGGATCCAGATTTTCCAATATTTTACTAGCTGCACTATCGAAAAGCTTGAAGGATTACTTCATGTTTAAGAAAATGGATGTACCAAAGGATATGACTGTTGTGATTCCAGCTCGAATTTGTCATGAGAGTCCAACCTTAAAGCTGCAAAATAAATTCTCGGTTGCTCTACAAACGATTCCAATTGACATGAACAGAACGACTGAACGTGTTGAGAGAGTTAGAAGAAATTCACAAGTTGTCATATCCTCACCAGATTAT
Source organism: Chironomus tepperi (assembly GCF_022539635.2). Classification (NCBI taxonomy): domain Eukaryota; kingdom Metazoa; phylum Arthropoda; class Insecta; order Diptera; family Chironomidae; genus Chironomus; species Chironomus tepperi. The sequence goes on from NW_027226583.1 coordinate 836,556, forward strand.
CAAATCAATTACTTTCTATTGTCTGTTGTTGCTGGTCTGTTCCCAGATTGGATATTGAAGAACATCATAAACAGCAAGCATGCAACAATGGCAGTTAGTAATCTTCCAGGACCAAACTTTTCACTCAAGATTAATGGATTTGCATTCGAAAGTGTCGGATTCTTTATCCCAAATGTTGGACAGACTGCATGTGGCATAACAATCCTGTCATACAACAATAAACTTCATTTTGGTGCAATTGCTGATGAAAATTCTGTCGGAAGTGTTAAAGATTTGGGAATGATACTTAATGGTATGGTCAATGAACTTCATGGAATGGCTGAAAATCTCATGTAAAAAATTAAAATGCGATAAATTTCATATTTTAATTTAATTTTATTACAAAAAGAAAAGAGAACAGAAAAAAATGATATTCCAGTAGAATCGTTTCCATTTACAGCCAACTTCTTGATGGGATGGGAAATTTTAGCAATAATAATTCCTGTTGCGTAACATATTCTAGGACATGAAATGTAAATTTTTTGTAATAATTTTAAACTAGGTTGCACATTATGACTCGCGTTATAAATAGCAATTAACATGAGATTTTTATCAAAATAAAAATGGGTTTTAGCGAAATAATAACAATTACTAAACATCCATTCTAATTTTGATAATCATAATTTTAGTTCTCATTATTTTCATTTAACATTCATTTATTTTTGGACGTACTTTTTTTGCAAAGATATTTTAGGTATTTAAATATTTTTTCAGAATTTTTCGGGAACAATTTCGATTTTTTTGAACTTTAAAAATTAAAGCAAATGAAATCAAAGTAGGCAAAAAAATAATTAAGTAGGAAGTTGTTTGATTTTTAACGGTTTTTTCATTTTTGAATTTTTAAAGTTCAATCAAGTTCAATTTTAAAACCCTTCAAATGTTTAAAAATTCCATCATTTTAAAAAAAGATCATCAAATCCATACAAATGTTTTCAAAATGTGACAACCTTTCAAATCCATACAAAAGTTTGTAAACATTGTAAAACCTTACAAATGTTTCTGAACTTCCCGAAACCTCACAAATGTTTTTTGAGCATCATGAAACATTGAAAATGCTTTGAAACACTGTTAAACATTCTAAATGTTTCTAAGCATTGCAAAACCATACAAATGTTTCAAAATTCAAATTCTCAAAATCCGTTAAAATTCAAATTTTCTTTCAAATCTCAAAAAACCGTTAAAAATCAAAATAATCCAAAATTCTTCCATCCTTAAAGTTCTAAATCACGCCGCTCTCGTTAAGAATCACTAATTAATTAATATTTTTTTCATTTATTTATTTTTTCCATTAACGACTATATTCTTTTTAATTAAACTCTAACAAATCATTATTCTAAATCATCTATCAGACTTTGTTTTTGTGTATGCATGTAATTTATTTATTTATTTTTTTATGAACTGTTCATCAATGAAAAAACTTGAAATTTTTTTCCTTAATTGCATTATAATTATTAATTATTTATGTATGCACATTATTATCATGTTCACACAAAAAAGAGATGCACTCGTTTAGTAGCAAGATTGAGTTGTTTTTTTTTGTGTACAAAATATCAATCTTCTTATTCCATTTTTTTATTACTCCATACCCCGATGATCACCGAGCTTTTTGAACTCCAGCAGATATTTTTCATTAATTCTTTTAATCAAAAAACTTCTTTTTTACACATTTTTGGTGATATTTTGGTACAATCGACGACACCACCACAGTTCTAAATTGAATGGTTCGAAGTCGGCAGATGGACTTGGCTGATCAACATAATATGTGTATGAGGATGATGACGACGTTGATGAGCATGTTGAGCCCGAGTCTGAGGAGGCGTCATATGGATTCTCAGCTATTACAAGCTTCCATGCTGCAAAGAAATAGGAGAAATATGAAAAAATTAATATTGATTCTAGAATTGTAGGAAATTTGAGCAGCAAGATGCAACGAATCGCTTTATTTGCCGTTAAAATAAATCAAAAGAAGTTGCCGGAAATCAGCTGTCACGGTATTGTTATAGAAACTTCGAGTCACAACGTTAACTCAGTGACGTAGCAGATACGTTGTGCATACGTAACGGACATGTTGCGCACACATACCGTAACACATGTTGCGCACATGTACGAACACGTTGCGCACATAGCGAACACTTTGCGCACACGTAACCGAACACGTTGAACACGTTACACACATTTAATGGACATGTTGCGCAAACATGCCAAACACGTTGCGCACACAATTGATATGTTGCGCACATGTAGCGGAGAAGCCGCACATGTAACGAACACGTTGCGCACATGTAACGGACACTTTGAGGTGATGAAGTGGATACGTTACAAACATGTAGCGAACACGTTGCGCACACGTAGTTTACATGTTGCTCACACGTTGTGCGGTCCAAGTAAGGACGTCCTTAACATTCAGAACTATCTGAAGGTTGCATATTCTCTTCCCAAAGCAATGGACCTTCGCCCAAGTCAAGGAAGTAAACAAATATTAGAATCAACAGCTTTAGATCTCCTTCACTCATAATGAGTCATAAGATTTTCAAAATCAAGTAAACAAATCTAAGCTGTACATTTTTCACTTGCCATTTATACAGCAAAAATGTCAAAATATGCCAACGATAATCGATCACAGCTTTTATTCCTCATTTCCCTCTAAATTCGTTTAGTCAAAAAAGTCACCGACTGAATAATTGCCACAAAGAAATTTTAATAAACGTGATATTTGATGTCTCGTGATACTAAATCATTAAATGAACGAGAATTAAGTAGAATTAGCAACAAATTTGCTGACAGCATGTTATTAAAAATCGCACATCGTAATGTGATTATGTGAATTAATTGCTTGCATGCTTGTTTCATTTATAAAGGCTAAACTTTGAGGTTGAGTGTCTGTAATTGTGATGACTCTCATGCGAATGTTTATGGCTGAATGTGTTCATAATAGGTCTAGACTTGGTTAGAATTATGCCAACATTATTGGCTAGACAACGTCACGAAAAACCGCAGGAAATTGAAGACTTTTGGTCAATGAGGGTTGGTGCACAAGCCCTGAGTCTTGAATATCCTGAGGTTTCGAATAAATTCAGGTTCTCTAGCTTCAATATTTCCCTAACAGGCACAGAGCGTGGTCTCAAGAGCAGAGTAAGCTTAGAGCAACGCTCACGACCTTGTCATCTAGTGTATCTAAGGTGACCAAGCTCTCAAAAGCATGCTTATTGTCTGTTAGGGTTCTGTGTGCTTGACCTGATATTTTCAGGTCCGTTATGACAATCTTCTAATCATAAGACAATCTTATGGCTCTCATCCCTATTTCTACCATTCCACTTCAAATTCCTGATCCGTTCCTTAATCCAAAATTGTCAATCTGAGCGACATAAATGAAGAAGACTCCACTACGAAGCTTTTAAGGCTTTATTAAACCTCTTTTATTAATACCAAATGAAACTCGTCTTTTTTGGCAGCTATATGGACGCCAAACAGTGGAGCCTATAAAACTCCGAAGTGCAGCATTCATCATTTGTGTCCACTCTGACCAGAGACCCGCTCATGGCTTGATATCTTACATTAAGCAGTCAGGGTATCTAAACTTCCGAAAAAGGACAAATTTGAATATGGCTGGGATTCGAACCCACGACTCTTGGGTTGCCATACCAAATTTGAGCAAACTACCTTACCTATTTGACCAGTAAAACGAGCGACATTTATGAAGAAATTGGAAACTATTTGGCGTTCCTAAGGCAGCCAAAAATAAGCGGGTTCCATTTGGTATATTGGATTCATTTGTGTCGCTCAGGCAAGCCCGCTTAATTGCATAAACATTTCATCCTAATTACTTTCCCACGATTTATGTCAGTTCCTCAATACATTTTTTATTAGAAACTAACGACATGAGACTTCCAACTGTCCACAATCCATAAAATTATCGTGATTTTCTCATTAATACATTCAATTCAAATTTCATTGCTCGTCACGACGACTCGTCAACACAACAATTGTCTGACCTGCTTGAACTTTATTGAGCTATAAAGACTGTTACCCCATATAGCGATAATGATTCTTATTTACATGCAAATTTTCTATTATATTCATTCAAAATGCTCTTCGTTCGTCATCAACACAAGGTCTACGAAGAGGGAAAAATAATAGAATCAAGAAGAAGGAACTTAAATCAGAGTCTTGAAAGTGATAATAACAACATTTTCGGACCAAACACATGTGCTTGTGACTTTATTTTCGTTTTACGAAAAAATTTTCTATTTACACATCTGATTTACTCGGTACGTAACAGTTGTGGATGTGTGTGACTATCAAGTACAGCAGTGGTGGGCAACCTGTGTGTCGCGGCACCAAAAACTCTTGGAAAAGCCATGAATCTTGTGTCGTCTGCGGTTTCGATCAAGTTTGATCACCAAAGTGTGCCATGAAAAACAAAATGTTGCGCAACAGTCACATGTGACACATGGAATACAGCCATCAACCGTATGCCGTGTGCGCTTTCAATGCAGGCTTATCACCAAAGTGTGCCATGAAAAATAAAAGGTTGCGCAACACTGAACTACAGTCACATGTGACACATGGAAGATAGACTCTAAATTTCTATGATTTTGATCTATGGCTATAACCACGTTTTTTTGTGACTTTATGTGTAGTTGTGTAGGAAAAGTCATCGGGGGCTTGTCACATGATATGACTATAAATGCAATCGGAAGCTCTTCGTTGATTTTTTTTTTGGATGCAAATGGCAAAAAAGTCATATTGCTTATGACATGGTCTGTAGATTTTCATTTTTTTTGATACGTCCTTCGATTACGTTGACTGTACTAATTTTAATATGAAGGTCGGAGAAGTAAAAATTGCTTCTTTTTTTGTGTTCAGTCTTTGTATTCAGTTTTTCTTTTATACATAGTTGATGTGTAGGAGGTTTGAAGGGATATAGGGAGAAATGTTGAATAATCAAGTGATCTAGATGCAGAAGATTTCATAATATACAGTTCCATTTTCTGAATTCTCTGAATTTTTGAAGTCGTAAGCCCGAGTGACATTCATTAAGAATGGTCTGTCATGACTCTGAGTAGAAGCAACACCGAACTCGGAGTTCATATAGACTCCATATATCTCCTATGTGCCGTATTAACCGTAAGACTCAAAGTTGTCCGGACAGAACTGTGACAGTTGACAATGACCAATTATTACATGGTAACAAATGTGGTTCGTCGCATTGTGTCGCTCGAGATGGCTACAACGTGACATCCAATTAAAGGTGACTTGTATCTTGCGAAACTAAGCTTTTCCCTAAAGAAGCCTTGAAGGAGTCATGACGAGGCCTTCTTCATTCATATTCCTCGGAAATTGAACTGACTTCCGGCAAGATAATTCTCAAGAGAAATTCATCAACCAACACAAACTAAACAAAAACAATCATCTGGAGCCCAAATGAGCACTGAGTTTTATAAGGATTCTATGTGGATAACAAATGAATCCTTTGTGTCGCCTTCCCAATCAGCACACAATAAAGTGTTGCTTAACATTGCCAAAAAAAACAACAGTATATATGAAGCCAAGTAACGAAAATGATCAAATTTGCCAATAAGGGTATGTTCGGAAATTATGTGACGCTTTTGAGGAACGAAGCGCTTTCACAATATTGTTACGGAACCCAACTTTTGGTTCATGATTGATTTTTACAAATCGTTACCAGGGGTAAGGAAGTGGGGCTACTATTTTTAACGCTACGTAATTTCTGAATGTTCTCTTATCAACTCATGGCCAACTCATGGCGTATTCTGATTTGATCAATAAATACCGACTTGTTCGGCTCGGGATTGTACTCTAAATGACATATCATGACAATCACGTTGTAAAAGTAGTCATCATGACAACTTGAAGACTATCAAATAACCGTCAAATGATGAATTCTCATAAATTTTTGTCCTCAATATGCTGTGACGAATGCTTTCACAACATCATCGTCATGATATGTCGCTCGGATACAATAGTTATGTATGTAATACATTCAAGTTCGAAGTGATTCCAAGAAATATTCTATTTTGATCCTCAAAATGTGAATCAAAGGTCATAAAAATAGAATACAAATGTAAAAAGAAGGGATAAAAAAATGATATATGCTGCGCAACACAAAGTGTTTCTAGATATTTCTTCTTTTTTACACTTCCTTCATTCCCAAATGCATCTATTCAACACATGAAATATTAGAAGAAATTGTGAAATTTGTTGTTGTTTTTATAAGCTTGTAAACATAGCCTTAGACACTAAAAAGTTATAGGAGATTAGATGCGCAAAGATAATATCATGAGAGTCATTTGAAGATATTAGCAAATTATCAATTTGTAGCCCGAGCGGCACAATCTGGCGATCCACGATTTTCGCAATATAAATTGCTCGAGATCATCCGTTTTGGAGCTATCCAGGAAACTTTGTGTCTTATCGTTAATAGATGCAGAGTGTGGCTTTTTCAAAAACGACCGTTAATTTTTTTTCAAAAAAATATTTCTTGTCGTTAATATTCAAATTTTTTTTGACCGTTTCATTTATTTTTCTTCGCAACGGAAATTTGTATTTTAAAATAAGTTGAGTTCGAAATGTTTGAATTTTTCGACAATCTAATGTCGAAAAACTTGAATTTGAGACGGCCACACTCTGATACGACGTCGTAGAGAATCAGTTCTAGTGAAAGTGAGTTCTAGTGAGTATATTGTGCTGGTCGGGAATAGATCACTTTTAAATCAAACTGCCTTTTATCAGTAAAATTAAATAAAGAAATAAATCAAACAAAAGAAAAGAGTAACCTGGTGAATTTTCTAAATCACTGGCTTAGTTTTTTTATCATTTTTTTATCAACGATAAGGAACGCATGATTTCCCAAAAATATTTCAACCGTGACTACTCAGTCGTCATATCTCATTGTGAGTTGATTTATTATTATGCTTAATGCTGTATGCTTTCACTTTAAGTAGCATTGTAGCATAAAACGAGAAGCACTGACATTAACAAATCAAGTACCATTTACTATTGGCGCCTGCGGTGTCTGAGCAGAGTGGAATCTGGGAGATCGAGCTTTATATAAGCGAATCTGTCAATGGGAGTGCAAGGTATCTGTGGTCGAGTGGTTAGGCAACAGACCGTAAGTCTGATTTACTATATTGAGAGTATTTGGGTTCGATTCCCATCGGATACCGATCTCTTAATCTTTTATATAGAGTGTTGTGGATATGACATGGAATTGCACAATGCTCAAGACTGAAGAATGAAGCTTGACAGCTTCTGGATCTTCTACATTTCCTGCATATCTAACCATTTACAGCTTGAAATAGGCAATAATCACACGACTTTGTTTGCATACAACTGACTGACTGACTGACTCACTTGACTCCCCATAAATTAACTTATATTTCCAGGAACTACAAACTATCAAGCTACAACTTTATCTTTACAACACCTAATAATATCATTCAATTATTTAATTTATAATGTCACTGATGAAGTGCACAAACAACCTTTTTATTCCGGCAATAGAACTTAACTTTATCATTATCAATTTAACGACATAAGTATTGCATTATTGCTTATCTCGTGACCGATAATAAAGTTATTTATTTTTTTTTTGCTTAAATGATATCCAAATCAACTCACATTCATTCATATAACGTGCTAATTCCTCATGCTGCGGACTAAGTATCTCTTGATTCTGTTGGTAATGCTGATGTGATTTCATGTAATTGTGTGATTTCCTCTGTTGAAAAACTGGCTTAGGTACACTGGAATGGAAAGAAAGGAAATGATAATTAATAGGAATATGTGGAATTTAACAAAGTATGCATTTGATTCTGGTGTTCTTATACATTTTTTGCTCAAAATTAGGAAGATACTTTTTAACGGAAATTTAAAATTTGAATTTTATGAAAAAAAAATTTTGTCTCCACCTCGAAAAGTTTTTTGCAAATTAAATTACTTTAATTAACACTTTTTGCTTCATTATGATTGCTAACATATTCAAAAATATGGCAAGAGTCAGCCTTAATATTCCATTCAACCCAATTTAAGTCCAATAAATCAGAATTATCAACTTTAAGATCAATCTAACTAAAGAAAAACGTGTTTTTGAACTACAAAGATTAGTTATAGCAAGACCTTGTTTGACTTTCCAATAAACAGGTTCAGAATTGAACATTTTCGAAATCATAGCAAACATAAATAAAATTTTACTATTTACAGTGCAATGCTTTATTTTTGTATATTCAAAGATGATTTTGATCACGAGAAAGCAATCATAGCAGGCAGAAAAAAAGTCGAAAAACAAAATTCAACGTCACATCCACACATGACTTTAAGATGTGCATTAAATGATTTCAATTAAATCAAGTCTTTTTTCTTATCAAGTCCAATTTTTTTTGAGGATGGGAGATGAAGAAGATGAAGAGAATTGTTATGCTGCATCAAAACTCGTTATTTGCATGAGAACATTATCATATTTATTACATGTCTGTTACAATGTTGATCTTCTTCTTCCTTCCATATATTCTTAAGTGATAAAAAAGACTTCAGATTTTCTACCACAAAAAAAAAATTGTTTTTGTTTATTTTTATACTTTTCACTTTTACGTTCAAGACGTTGATGTGAATGCACTTTTGGAATGGATTTTTTTTAAATGAGTCTGATTGCGACAGAATGAAAAATTTTATTTCATTTTGTGCTCAATTTATTTGTATTTAAAATTGAAATGAGAAAAGAAAACGTGCGAAAAATTGCTAAATAAGGCTATAATTCTTGGGAATAAGTTGTTGATTCTGTTGAATTGTGACATTTTGAATGTGATGTATTGTTTGATTTAAGAGAGTTGTTAAAGATATGTAAATTAGATTTATAAAGAGAAAAATTGTCAAAACCGTTCAACAGTTTGTAAATGTGGAACAAATTGAAAAGTCAAACCATTCAACAGCATTTATCGATATTAAAACAGTTCAACAGCTTAAAAATTGTCAAATTTTTAAGAAAACTCTAAGTTAAAACCGTTCAACAGCAATTTGTACACATCAAAACAATTCAACAGCTTTCGAAAGTAAAGAAAACTCAAAATTAAAACCATTCAACAGCATTTTAAAATCAAAACTGTTCAACAGTTCTTAAATGAGCAACAACTTGAAAATAAAACCATTCAACAGCATTTGTCATAATCAAAACCATTCAACAGTCATTAGTAGCCATCAAAACCATTCAACAGCAATATGTACACATCAAAACCATTCAACAGCTTTAAAAATGGTTAAAATTAAGATAAAACTCAAAAAAACCATTCAACAGCATTTTAAATATCAAAACTGTTCAACAGTTCTTAAATGAGCAAAACTTGAAAATAAAAACCATTCAACACTTAAGATTTGTCATAATCAAAACCATTCAACAGTCAATATGTACACATCAAAACCATTCAACAGCCAAGTACACATCAAAACAATTCAACAGCTCAAAAACATAAATGAATGAATCATCAACAATTTTCAAATGCTTGTCGTAAATAAAAATGAAAAGTAGTAAAAAATATTGAAATGTCAAATTTTTACGGCCACAGAAAATTTTCTAAATTAATTGCCGTAAACACATTTCTTTCATGCTTGATTTATGACTCAAATGTTTCGAATTTATGCACTTTTGTTGCATTTTATGCGTTGAAATAACAAAAATTTCATTTCCCGAATGTTTATCTTGTGTAATAGCCGAATATATAAGTAACAACAAGCTCAAAGTGATGCAATCAGCAGGTAATTTGTGAAATTGAACTGTCAATTAACTTGAAGTACTTTTTGGTTCTTTTGATTAGCTTAATATCCATACTTAAAATACACTTATTGTCAAATAATATGCTTGTTTAGAGGCACAATAGAATTAATAATACACACAATATTATTAAGCACATGATACAAGCGTAGGACAAATAAATAAATCAAAATATGTTGTTTATCACAAAACAATAAACAAAAAAAAAAGTCGTCAAGGTCATGCAGCAGTTGGAACTTTTCCTTCTCGAAAGTATTTTTCCTTTTGGATTTACGTTCTATTTTCCTTTCTGACATTTTCCCCTCAAATTTTAGTCATAAAAAAGTGAAATAAGTCTAAATTTAAACATCTTGACTAGAAATGTCACATGACGGCATTTGTTCCTCAATATACCGGCGTCTCATGTGTACTTGGCACTCGCGAATAACTTTCAACAATTGCATCAACAAAAAAAGTTTGTCTATCCACAATACACCCGGGTTTTTAATGCGTTATGCAATCAAATTCATTGAAAATATTTTCATTTTCATTCACAATAAGTTTAAAACGTGCGAGAAGTTCTGTTCTGTTCCTTTATACTTTTCTTCTCTCGCTGTGTGTGGAAAAGTTTTTTTTTCCGAATTTATTGATTTTTCTCCGATTTTTACTTCCTTATGAGCAAAAGTTGTATAAGTCTTAAGATTCCGACGATTGATTACAGCATACAGCATCATGATTCTCACCTGAATTCATTATTATCACTGGCACTTTTTTTACTCATCTCGCGGATTGTTTCAATTTTCTCAAAATTCTGCGGAAGTCCTGCGTAAGTGAAATTTTTTTTATGATTATTAATCCACATTTTTCATCATTATTATTCAATATTTTATTTTGGAAAGCGGTTCCGCATATAAAAAAAATAAGCTTTTTACCTCGTCGAGTTTTTGTTGCTACTAATTTACTTGGTGCTTTTGATATTGTGTACATGACAAATCAATTAATAAATACAATTTTATTAAAAACTTTTACTTTAAGTTTTGATTGAAATTATAAAATAAAAAATAAAATTGAGTAGATATTGTTACACAACACTGTAGGAATCGAATAAAAAAAAGTATTTCAGTTCTATTCACGTTAACGTCAAATAAACGACTGAAGTGAGAGGAAAAGAAAATGTATGTGTACATGCTAGCGGATTTACTGAACGTCTTCATGTTTTGCATGCCGCTTTGTCAATATTTTGACTATTTTTCGGTTATTTCGCGTTGTCAGTTGGAAGTGATGGAAGAGTTTGAGTCTAGGATGTCTTTAGAATGAATATTAAGTCTTAAATTGTTAGAAACTTAATGCAAAGTGCTTGCCTGCATGTGAAATATCATGGAAACTTAAAAAACCTTACAATATTTGGAGAAACATTTGTGAGGTTTTACTTGATTTCTTTGATTCAAGTTGAGTTAAATATTAGAAATTTTGTTGATTTATTGTAGCAACAACTAGCATTAATCTAATTGTTTTTGTTATTGTTAGATACAGTTGCTGTCTGTATCTAACGATATTCGAATTTTTGACTTGATTATGCTTAGTATACATAAACATTTTGAAATCCGCAGTATTTCAGATTCCTGAACGAGTGAACAGGTTCATATTTGACTAGCTGGATATCTTGTTCTAAGGACGACAGTTACATCTAGTCGATGTAAGTCGTACAAAGGACTTATGTCTACACTAAGGTTCCTCGAAGTCTCAATTTTGATTCTCGAGATCCACATCGGTACCGAGACTATAACGAAGTCTTAGTGTCGGCAAATCTCGAGATTTGTATCGATATCGAGTACCCTTAGACATACAACTAGTCAACTACCAACCTGTCCACTCGGATCTGATTGCTGTTTAATTATATTTGTTGATGACTTTCCACTAATTTGTGACTATTTCATACAAAACGAATTTTATTACTTACTGATACTTACAAAGCTTCTATGTTGACTTACCTGATTCAATTCATCCACTTGACTGTGCCTTGAATGTCCATCACAATAATTATTTTGAATCATAATATCCACTTTATTGGCTACAATTCTAATCATGTAAAGTTACAGTGAGCTTTAACAATTCCGATCAAATTTTCAAATTCTTAAGATCTGGCAATATCTGCATTTTGCTACCCTCTGTTCATTCTATTGTTGATTCAGTTGCTATCACTGGATGATATGTCACTATTGTTTTTAGTGACCTGATTATGATAATATGTATCGCTTGCTTATTTTGAGGTATGGGAAACTTTGTGAGCTTTCTATATTGGACATAATCAGTTTAGAAGCTCTAACAGTTTACTTCACTTTATAATCTACATAACATTGCTTCCATTATAAATTGAATAATTTTGACATTAAAATTTTAATTTTTTTATAGATTCCAAATATATCAAAAAATGTTCCCTTAATCCCTAATTATCATCCTTAATGATCTAAATAAACTTTAAACATACTTTCAACTTGTTCAGTGTAACTTTTTTAATTGATCAGTTATTATTACGTATGGATTCATATTACAAAAATGGACTAAATACATTTCAATGCTATGTATCCAATTCGACAACCATGTTTTCAGAGAAATATACTATAATAATAGGTATAAAGCAAATGAGTGAGGAAGGTGATGAAAAAAATCAGGTATCGATTATAATTAAGGTAGTTGTCATAATTATAATATAAAAAAATTATAAAAGAATTTCTTTTATCACAAAGAATTGGGGATTAATAATATTCAGTAACTTTTCAATAATAATAATAATAATTCGAGTATTAATTTCCTTAATCCATATTCTCCTGTCTGATTACAGGTTCGGGAAAATTATGGAAGCTATCCTCATTAACAAGCCTTTGCCTCTCTAAGTACATTGATACTCTAAGATTCCTTAATTGATGATTATTTACTAATTTAAGAATAGCTAAACTTGACAATACTGCAAATGTTGCAAAAATTCCCCACGAGCCGAACTGTGCGACTCCCATTCCATTATAAAATCCAGCAGTTTGAATTTGGACGTCTGGTTTTGTGATATTTTGTCCATCGGCTGTCTCACATGATGGAAATCTCTCGTTCATTAATCCACACCATATGATGAATCCTAGTGTGATGAAAATACTTGATGCCAAGACCATTGCACAGCATATCAGAGATACAGCAGAGTCCAAAAATAATGCAAGAAATGAACTTTCTTCTTCTTTGTGATATAACATTGCAATTCGATATATTTGTAGACTTGAAAGTATAAAGACTGCAAAACAATGAAAGGAAATTAAATGCATATTATAGATAACAGGATCCAGTAAATTGGAGACTTGTAATAAATTAACATACTTAATATTCCTGTTATCAGAGGAAATACGCAATAAAATTTCGACGCCCACGAAATAACAAGCAGTCCATCTTCTTGTGACCAATTTCCACCAGAAAACAGCAAACAATGTCCACTAAAAATTAAATATTATATAAATATGAATTTAAATGAATTAATTTATTTATCATGAATCACTTACTCAAAATGTATTTGATGAATAATTAATGGTATTGTAAGACAGACTGATAAAATTAACGAAAACACGTGTAAACTAATTTGGCCGAGGAGAATTTTATGTGAAAGTGTCATTTTCTTAATTAAAATACAATATTTTTATATAAATTTTTAAAAATCCAATCTGTATTTTGTTATTTTATAAATACACCTATGCGGGACAGCATTTATTGAGCAACAATTGTTGCTTGGATTGAGCAACCAAAATATTTTTGAATTTTTAAAAGCCGTTAAACGTACATGTTGAGAATTGTGTCTTTATTCTTTAATTTTAGGTGTTTTATTACCAGTTCCATACAGCAAAGTGCCTTTAAAGGGTTTTTGGATGAATGACTAGCTATCATTGAAGATTTAAATAGCATTAAATAGGAATTTCAATAAAATTTCAATGAAAACCTTACAAATGTTTTTCGAAACAATGGAATTTGTAATGCTTTGAAATTCAAAATCTGAAAATCCGTTATTTTTGGCAATTAAATTCTTCATTATTGTTTTACTTCTGTATATGACCAGCTAGGTTACCGTTCTGTAAAATGGAATTCTACAAAGTTAATGACATCATAAGCACATTCGCGACATATACCAAAAGGTATAAATAGAGACAACACCATCACATCCCACAATCAAATCACATCCTCTGCACTTAAGTCTATTGATCTCATTTCACGTAAAATGTACTTGACAAAAGTTATCAAAATTATGATGAATTTCAAGAGAGTATTAAGGCAAATCGTCTGATTCCTCATAAAAAGTATTACGAAGTCCACAAGTACATTATTTATGACTTATTATTTGGACCTTGCAATCACATGAGACATTTAATTATTTTTAACTTTCTGTGACATTTATGTCAGCTGATACAGTTCATTTATCAAAAAAATTATTAATCAGTAATGTAAACAATTCCAATTTTATTTCCATTATCAGACTAAAAAGAAGACTGTGTAAAAATTCGCGAGTAATGAGATCGGGTCGGGTCGATTTCTTGGGTGGGGGTATGGTATGGTGTAGGTGCATCACTGGTATGGTACAGGTGCACCATATACCACTTGACGGTGCACCATGGGTACACTTGACGGTGCACCATGGGTACACTTGACGGTGCACCATGGGTACACTTGACGGTGCACCATGGGTACACTTGACGGTGTACGGTATACCACTGATACAGTACAATGATACACCTAGTATGGAATTTAGATATACCACTATACCATTGTACCATTGTGCCGTACCAGTGGTGTACCTATACCATACCACACACTACCACAACCCGCAGAAATCGCCTCCTTGTTGGAATGACACAAAAAAGGAATTGATTATCATGGCCATGTCATAAAAAAGTAGCTGATAAGTTAAGACATTCATGAACTCATCGACAACAATAGCTTGAGAAAAACAGAAAACAAAGTAATAAGAAAATGATAAATAGATTAATTCAGTGCAATTGAAGTTCCTTTTATCATAATTATCATTATCGGTTATGCCTGAACGCAAGTTAAATTAAATTCCATCGTGTGCAGAGTGTATTGACACAAGAAACACACAAAAAAAAGTCTTTTTTGGAAAACGTGAGCAAGAAAAGGTTTTCAAACAATTTTTAATCTTATCACAAATGAATTCATAAATAAATATTGAATTTTGTACTTAAACGTTTGTTTTTGTGCAACTTTTTTGGGAAATGGGATCTTGTAAATGAGGTTTGGGTTGTGGCTGACTAGTTGGATGAGTTTGGAATCAGTGATGTTTCTTTGAATTGCAATTCAATTTTGAAAAAACCGTTAAAATTTCAAAATTTGATAGGTGTCGTAAATTTGAATTTTGAAAAATCGTTAAAATTTTGAATTTCAAAATGCCGTTAATTTGTTTTCTTAAAGTTGTTAAAAATTTGAAATTTTAAAATTCGTTAAAATTCAAAAAAATGTCGTCAAAAATTCAAATTTTGAAATGCCGTTACAAATTCGTTGCAAAAAATTTGAATTTCAAAAATCCGTTAAAATTTAAACCTCAAAAAGTCGTTAAAAAAAATTAAAAATTCCATAAAAAATTCAAATTTCAATATAAAAATCCGTTAAAAATTCAAATCTCAAAAAACCGTTACAAAACATAATTTTCAAGATCCACCAAAAAATGCGTTCGAATCCCTTGATAAACCTTAAGACTTTCCATACTGTTTCTTTCTTCCTCACCCGCTCGCATGTATGGGTATTTAAACATATATGGCATAATACAATACTAGCTGATATAAGTAAGTGCCTCTGAGCTGTTTGTCTTAGATTTCCTCCGTTCCGACACTCCGTCTGAATGCATAAAGACGGAAGAAAACAGAAGAAAAACTTCCTCATGTACTTCAAAACTTTACTTTATTCCACTTATTGATTTTAACCTTTTAATTGGATTACTTAGATTGTATTTGTACACTTATATGCTCGATGCATCGTGTAGGGACTGAACATATATGCTGAAAAAATGTGTTGCAACATTGTGTGCCTGTGCATGTGAATTATTTTTTAATTCCATTTAAGTCTCAATATTTCAACATGAATTTTAGATTTTCTAATGACTTTTTTGATTCAGCATTTTAATAACTTTAGTGGCTAACGATCTGGGGATTATTGTTGACCTATAAATGCTTAGCTAATGCTATTTTATTTCAAGTCATGCAACTTTGTTGGATTTAGTCTCGATTTTGTTGATAACTTATCTGCTGATTTGTGCCTAAAAATATCATTTTTTGCGCTTGAGATTGCAGTCTAGACTTTTAAAGTCATTGAAAGTAAATGCGGTAAATACTTACTTGGGTAATAATATAATTCTATTGTGATAGGTCGTAAAATTGCTGAATTAGATTGTTTATATGGATTATACTGAGTTAGTCGAAGTTGCTCGATGGAGTATTGATTTGATCCTTCGGTACTCAATTGTTACTTCAGCTATCTTGGGTTCGAATCTCGGAATGGTCAATTTGGAGCCAATCTAGAATTGTGCGAGAGGTCTGGTGAATCCTCTCCGAATATGTAGCAAGAATCCGGTACCATAATGACCTAATTCTGGAAAGATGATGATTTTAAACCAAAGATGGCACCCTGTCAGAATCACGTCTAAGTCACGTTTAAGTAATTGAACTCATTCTTTAAACCATTATTAGCTTAAGCCATATTATATGTCATATATTAGGATATAGATTAGACGGGATTAGACAATGGAAGTGTATGGTTAAAGGATACTTCTAGAGCGCACATGACCCTGGTTCACTAACTAAAATTCATCGAATCAAGTTAATCCGAAGGACACGAGGGAAAATGTCAAAAAATATGTCCTTAGGTCATTAAGACTCTGGTGTCGAACTAGACTCGAAGCCAGGGTCACATCAGTCTGTAGAGTCGGATATGACACGGGTTTACATCGAAAATTCATCGAATCAGGAAGAACTACGATTTTGTGAATAATTTGTCATGAAAATATTGTTCCCAAGTCAAATTGGTGCAGAATCCGACTACGGAAGCCAGGGTCACATCGGTCTGTATTTGTCCGGATAATACCTTGACACAATACATTCTAATTCACAAACCCAAAAATATTCTCGCAAATCATCTCAGTAATCACAATTTTCTTCTTAGATATCAAAAATCTGTATACTTTTCCACCTCGGAGGTCTATCAATGTTTTCATATGGTTTCAAAAAAAGGAAAAGAATTCTTTCCCGATTGTTATTTTAATATCAATCACTCGAGCGGCAAAAAGAATTTTCTTTTTTGAAAAAAGAGACAACCACATGCATTATTTACACAAGAAATAGAGGAAGAAAAAAAAATTGAGTTAAAAAATATCGAAATGTTAATAATGTTGGGTGTTAATATTACTTTTTGGGGGAAAATGTGTCTTTTTGAAAGGAAGAAGAAGAAGAAAAAATTGTGAAAAGTTTGAGAATTATTGGTAATTTAGAGGACTGTAAAGCATTTTTATGTGGTTTCAGCAACCACGAATAGCACTAGTCGAGTAAATGATTCAAAATCCCACTTGGGCAACCTAACTCTCACATGATGCTAGTTTGATACCGAATCCAGCAAAAAGATAGAGCCATACCGGTTTTGGACTGGCTTTTTGATCAATTAACCAATTTATCAGCAAAATATTGTTCATTTAACTGTCAAAAATTTGAATTTATTACAGAAATTTTCAACCATTTTGAATTCTTCACTTCAAAATTTAAAATTCAATTTTTGAGAAAAATTTACAGCAAATATAAAACAAATTATCCAAACTGACTGAAAAAAGCGGCAAGGATAAGCTGTAATATTCATAATCATTCTTTTCTAGTCAAAACTGATGAAATTTTCAATTTTTTATGGAAAATTTTGATGTTTTTTGTTGTTGTTTACATATTTTGATGTGTGAAATTTAACAAATCATGGTAAAATAGATTGATCAAGCATAAATGATCTTGAATAGTTCAATGAATGACTAAATAGCAATGAATTTAATGACGTTAATGACTATCTGGTGATCTGGAGAACAGATAGTTCCTAAATAATCAGAATTTCTCAAAATCAAGACAATCAGTATAACTACGATCACAATATCATTGACTTTCAAATCAAATGCTAACATGAAACTTTTTCTTTTGTATATTTTTGAAGCAATTAGCTAGAGTCAGAGATCGAATTTAGGATTTTCGTTTCTTTGTGATGAAACAAATGTTTTTGTTCCTATTCATTCACCTCTGGAATAATAGAAATAATAAGAAGATTTCCTTCAATCTACAAATCATATGTCTATGTATGTTAAATACGATCAAAAATCAATTAACAAATCAACATGTTTAGTCTGTGATGTTTCATTAAATTCAAAATTTCAATATCTACAGCAGTGGAGGGCAACCTGTGTGCTGCGAAAAGTTGCAAAACAGGCACCTTACTTACTTCGCTGGCTGTACAGATCAACTGTGATCCATAGCCTCTCTCAGATGTCGCCTATAACTGGTTCTATCTCGGGCTTCCGTCTGCCAATTGCCAATACCATAACATCCACCTGCCCCATGCAAAAACCGTACAATTTCTTAATAATGTTTTTGGTTTTAATTACAAAACCATTCAAATTACCAAGAAATTGTACGGTTTTTGCCTATGACAGGTGCCTGCTTTGCAACTTTGGTTCCGCGACACCCAAATTTTTTGGAAATGCCATGAACCGTATATCATGTATGGTTTTGGTCGACGCATACTACCAAAGTGTGTTTTGGGTTTCGTGGCTTTGGTTTAAGGATGGCGGCTTGCTAGGCCAACGCACCCTGTATTAACCAGAGCTTCGTTCGTCTCCGCCCCACTATGTGGCTTGAATTAACAGCCTCTCACCACGAGAAGGCGGGGTTGGTACTTAGTGGTGTTAGGCTAAGTGAAGCACTAGGCTCCATGTGTTCCGCATTCACAACCTTTGAGAAGCCACCAAAAAGTTTACTCCCGAAAATTCAAGGTTGCCCACCCCTGACCACCACTGTCAATTGTTAGACGTAACCTCATGTACGAAGCGCCGCAGCCAAACATTGAAATTTTGTTATCGACACATAAACACAAGAAATTTTTGATTGAAATGAGCTAAATGCGATGCGTGGAATGTTTTTGAATTTTGACAGCAGTTAAAAAAGTGATAACAGGCATATTGACTTTATAGTGAAGTCAACATTTATCTCTGATTCAATATTTTTTGTACTATCTTATCACATTTTTTTCATACTGTATGTACGTAAATTGAAATATCACAAAAATATTTACTTAAGTAATCAACTAGTCTAATATTTCATTAAACTGCACATTTACTATCCGATTTTTTTCACTTCCACATGTGATTTGAGGCATGGCAATAGTTATTGGGTAATTTTTTGTGCAAACATTAAGGAATTAATCTTAGTTTGTGCCTACTTTTTCAAGATTCTCTTTTCACAACTTGTTGTTGCCTTTAAGGGATGAATGTATATGGTAGAAAGACACATCGTGTGCATTTAAAATACATTTTAGTCATTGTAGCTTTTTGTTTATCTTTGCGGTTTAGATGTTTGAACTTTTTCCCATCAAAATAAATATCATATTTCCCGTAGTACGATTTAACGCACAGTTAGGAGATGGCAGGGATGGAGTGGACATTTTAAGGATTTTTAGGGGTTGTATAGATGTCGATGAATGACATGGAGTTGATTATTTGGTCTCACAGAGGTTAACTAAGAGCTAAACTCCTAAAAGGCAAGGAGCATGCTATTTTGGTACAAAACTAACACTTACTTACTTACTTCGCTGGTCGTACAGATCAATTGTGATCCATGGAGTCGCCAAAAGCTGGTCTATCGCTGACTTCAACAAACGAACACTACGCCATCTAATAGCAGTCTCTTACCTTGTTAAGGAAACGTCTCTAAGTCCACAAGTAAGCAAATAAATCTTCCTGATCAGACACGGATAGCTCTTAGGGTTCTTCATGTTGGGAATGATATTGTAGAAGAAGTGGGCTAGTTTGTTTACTTAGGCAGTGTTATTTCCAAAGACGGTGGTGCAGACGATGACGCAAGCAATAGGACTCGACTGGTCAATGTAGATTTTGACTCATTGCGTCATACTTGGACTGACTCACGATTACCTCGATAACTGAATCTAAAGATCTTCAGTTTTAAAATTAAGCCATTGATCTGTCATACCAAACCTGTATGATTCAGGTCATTTGTAGTTTCTTGACAAAATAAACATTGTTGTGCTTACTAATTGTGTCCAAATTTGGATAGCTTTCACTAAGTAGTCTTATTTAGCCGATGAGTACTTTAAAACCGACACATTTATACTAAATATGAACAAAAGCCAGCTCAAACGTCAGTTGGAACTGTTGAACTGTGTTGAAAGTACTGAATTCTGAAGGATCATACCATATTCTAGTTTGAGTGTAATGTCTCTCAGTGGATGAGAGGTTAAGCAACAGTCTGATGATGATTAGTAACTATTGATCTACTGTGGATCGTAAGATGTAATTAAGCGGTTAAACAGGTTTCTAATTTGGGACAGTCCGAATAACAGTTCGACGATTGATTTGATTCCTATCCAAGACTGATTCACAATCAATATGGAAAGTATCCTTGACATAATAAGGATCGCACATTGTAAAGATGAGCAAATTGAAGATCTATAGCACAATGATTCCAAAATTCCATTCCAAAGACTTCAATTCCAGACATAAACAAAAACAGTAATTAACTTTTTCATGATCCTTTAGGTTGTATTTTTGTTGATTAAACACAGAACTTTGAATCATTGCACTTAAAGTTAATCTAGGAACACACCTCATTCACTTATCGTTCACGTTTTTTAATTTAATGGTTGTAAAAATATAATTTACGATGTTTCAATCTAATTATAAGCTGCTGATTGACAATTTTTACAAAAAAATATAAGTTAGAGATGATTTGGTTGTTGGGATGATTAGGAAGCAGTCTTGGGGAATGCATTGTTGGGTTTGAATGTTGAGGATGTTGTCATTTTGGGGTAATTTAAGGAATAAGTCATGAAATTTTGATGATTTTGTCTAGTTTTGAGGTTAAAATCATTTTAGAACAGAGTTCCCTTCAAACATTCAATCCCAGATCCTTACCCAGACCTACCCCAACAACCATCATCCAGACAAATCATACACGAGACTGCTCTACTTCCAAATCAAATCGTGCACATATAATTGTAGCGCATTTCCACAAATGATTTTTGATAACCTTCCAAAGATAAGCATAATATGATTATAGCCTGTCGAAAACTAGATTTGTCAAGTTAAGGTCTGCTTCAAATTATCAATTTTTTGTGTGTTGTTTTGAAATGAAAGCTTAATTTCAATGACTTGGTGCCGATGTTCAAAAACAAAGCAATTGAGATCATGAGAGTGAGTAAGTTGGTGTTGGATGATGGAAAATTTTGGCCAAAGATTGTATGATGAAATATGGGAACTAGACCAGACTAGTTGTTATCAATTTTGATATGATTGGCTTACCTAGATGAACGAATTTCTGTCCATTAAGTCTTCTAAGAGGACAAAATCTTTAGTACTAGAAAATTGAGATATTCAAACTGAAAATATCCGTTAAGATCTTATTAAGGTATCAAATTAGATTTTCTTCGTTAACCAGACATGATGCTTATTGTCATCATGTTCTTATGTAGAGCTTAGGTTGCAACAAATGGCTTTCCATCTGACTCTGTTGCTGGTTCTGTCACCTAATTTGTACAACTACTCTGTCCATACGTTAAGCTGACTTGTTTTCATTGCTGTTCTGTGTCAAGTTGCTTTTGGAGCTCCTTGCCGACGTTTCCCTTGCGGATTACAACCAAGGACGGTGTGATGTGGCAAACTTGTAATTCTGTCCCAGCAATGACATTCTCTCTGGCAAAACAGACACAATAATCCTTATAAATCACCCCAAATCTTTATCCCCAGTTTCTTATCTCCTAAATCCATCCCTCTTCACATTTACGTCTATTTATCATTAACTACCACATCAGATATACAGAACATAGAAGAAAAAATGTCCTTAATTACTAATGTAAACATTTGAACGTCAAGTGGATAAGCTTCCTGCAAAAGTATTCAATCAAAATAATTCTCAAATATCAAAACACGAAGACAAACATACAGTATGCTTGTGAAAACTGTATATAGATATATTTACACATTGATTCATGACTTTTTGTAAAATATTTTCATTGCATTTTTATCCATATCTAATATTATATTAGATGAAACATTATCAGGATAATGTAATTGATATTTTTTTCACATCTGCACTTGATGCTCATTGGCAAAACACTTTATCCAATGAGGATGAAAATGCTGTGTGCTTTCTTGATGGAAAATATTGAGATTTTTCACTGCTACAGCGCATGAGAAAAATGTTGAGATACAGTGGATCGCTTATGATGAACATCTGTTAGGATTTGGTTTAGAGGTTTTAGACAATTAATCCCGGAGTTGGATGAAATTGGCACAATTGTTATCACTGTTCGATTAGTTATCACAATGAAGTGGTATTAGATGATATAATTTTCCTTTGTTTCTGATATTTTATCACAATTAATCAAGTTGACACAGATATTTCATAACCATTTGGTTTTGATAAGCAAGTTTATGATTCTAGTTCCAGTTTTTTAAATAAAAGCTGCTAAATGGTTTATGTAAGCTTATAATAGAAGGCGTGTGGTATCAAATATGAAGCTACAAAGCTTGTTATGACACAGTTTAAGGCTAAATGAGTGTAAATTGAAATTGAACTGTAAGAAAAAATGAATTTTTGTCAATTATTGGATTTAAATTAGGTTAGTTTTGTTACTTACTGTTAGATTAGAGCTTGTTGAATGTAATGATGTCAAAATACTTAGTTAAATGTCATTTATGACTTGAAATTCTATAATAAATTATGAAAAAGCAAATTTTGCAATTTTTTACCGAGATGACTAAATTTTGTTCAAAAAACAACAAAAGGAGAAAATTCAAATTCTAAATGGCCGTTAAACACTTGAATTGTCAATTAGACTGTTTTAACTGCAATAAATCTCAATACATAGATCCAGAATAACTCAATATCAAGCTTTCTAAACATAGGCAGCAACAATCAACCCCTAAATCATTTTTTACCAACTTCAACCCCTAAAAAACAGATTCAAAAAATCACAATACACATCTCCTTATGAGCTCCACCCACGAAATGGGAAACTTTCTTCATAAAAAAACGATCTTTCTGGTTTCATCAGCAAATGTTGAAACAAATTTTTCGTTTTGTGTGTGGCTAAATGAAAGTCTTTTTTTTTGTGTATATTTTGATTTCTAATGGAACAAAAAAGAAAGAAAAATCTTGTGAGGATGATACACATTAGACATTAATGTAGATTAGTATCATCTGAAGTGAAAAGTATCGGCTGGCAAATGGCTGTAGAGTGTATGAATAGGAAAAATATATAATTCGGTCGACCACCAATGTTGAATCATTTGTGTGGCAATCTTCATTGGGATAAGGAATTAAGAAGTGGATTATGGATATAGAATTGTGACTAAAATAAAGGAATTGTGAATAAAAAAATTATGAAATTAAAATATAGTTTAAAAAATATGTTGAAAAAATCAAATAGTCAACTTAATCAGCAAATCTCTCGAGTTCCTAAGTGTGCGAGGTGATTACACATTTGCTAATTGTTTCTTTTGTGCCTTATTATCAATAATAATGTCATGAACAATGTTATAAATAAAGTTATCAAAGATTTTAAATTGCTGATTAGAAGTTCAGTTATTTTTGCTTTGTTTGTGTTGTTGTGTAATATGAGTTGTGACGCAAACTATAGATTTCCTTACACTGGTGCTGATTATGTAAAATATTGTAAACAAATCCGTGTAATTTAATGTGGCAAAAGGGAAAAATATTTAAATTAAATTGTTAAAAAAAATTGAATTTTTATGGTCATTTCATGCTTGATAATTCATTTAGATTTGAGTTGGAATTTATGGAAATATGGACGTGAAAATTACGTGGACTGGATTTATAAAAAAATGTTATATGTTCAAAATTGTTGATCGAAATTGTCAAACTTTTTTCTAGATTAAAATTTTAAAAAAGATCAAAATTAAAAATCTTCAAAATTTGAATTCAAAAAATCCTTGAAAAATTTGAATTTATTAAAATTTGAATTCAAAAAATTCTTGAAATTTGAATTTATCAAAATTTCAATTCAAAAAGTTCTTTAAAAATTTGAATTTGAAAAAATTGGTAAAATTTCAATTCAAAAAGTGGTTGAAATTTGAAGTTTAAAAAGTCTCAAAAAATTTAATCAAAAAAAGTCTTGAATTTGAATTTAATTTTTATTAAAACTTCGGATTTAGAAAATTCGTTCAAATTTGAATTCCAAAATTGTTTAAAGTTTAGGTTTGAAATGATTGTCAAAATTTGAACTTGTCATCAAAATTTGAATTGAAATAATCGTTGAAATTTGAAACTGAAAAATTTGTTAAAATTTCTATTTTAAAGAATCTTAAAAATTTCGAATTCAAAAAATTCTTGAAATTTGAATCTATAAAAGTCGTCAAAATTTGAATTCAAAAAGATGTTAAAAATTGAATTCCGAAAAGTTATGAAAATTTCAATTTTTAAAATTTGAAAAAGTGGTCGTAATTTAAATTTTGAAAAGTCTCAAGTATTTGAATTAAAAAAAGTCATTTGAATTTAAATTTAAATTTTTTTATAAGTTTGAATTTCAAAAATTCGGTAAAATTTGAGTTTCAAAAATTCGTAAAAATTTGAATTTAATTTGAAAAAGTTTTAAACATTTGAATTTAGAAAATTCATTAAAATTTAAAAAAAATTGTTGAAATTCGAAATAAAAATTTCGCAGTTAGCTGCAACAATTATTAAGTTGAAAATCCTTTAGCACGCATGAATAGATAAATTAGCAACAATATTGCATAAAGCTACAATCAGCTTACTACAATTCAATAATAAAAACTAAGCTGTCAACAGTCAAAGTCACTTGCATTTGAACAATATATTTTGCTGTCAAGCTGAATGTTTATATTCTGAGAAACATTTATTACAACCTCGATTGTCCTGATTTCACAAGGCTAGTTATAATTTCTAAAGAATCGATGAAATGTGGATCAATAGGCTGTTAACCCATAGCATATAAATCGTCCTTCAAGCTATTCTGTCTCAATGTGTTCACATGTGCCATGGAAAATCAAGTACATGTCCAATCAGTTTATCAAATGACAGCTAATGGAAATAATATTTTTTTGCACGCTTTTCAAGATAAAGTTTGGGAACCAAAAAAGGTTTCAAATCTACTTGAATTTTTTGGAATTGATAAAAAGGGTAAAGACCTTGATTAAAAAGTCTGTTAAAGGGGATTTACTAGTTAATATTTGAGTTTATGTGTGATTTAAGTTATAGATTTGTAGATGAGTGTACATGAACATTTGAAGTGCAGTTAGATAAGTTTAATATCAAATCAAGGTGACTAATGAGACTAGCTAGTTTACTAGAGCAATAGACTTTCCATAATTGACTATAAGTAAGTGCTTAAGAAGTCTTCAGTGAGGACAAGTACTTGGGAGCAAAGCTAGAAGCGTGAAGAGGAGAGAATGTTCGCTAGGGCACCGATATGACGCCATTTTAAGAATAAGACACAAAGTTGCTCCAAAGACAACCGTGAGGATGGTTTCCGACGCATTTTTTACGGCAATAAATTCTGAATTCAGCGCATTTTGCTGTTCGGGAAGTTGACTTTTTCATGCAATTTTTCATGCAATCTGCTCTGAGTTTCAATCTTGCTTAAAATTTATGGTCTAAAGTAGTTGTGGGTATGCTTTCTCGAAATCCCGGTCCCAATAAATTTTCGGGATCGTTCGACTTTTGAAATTTTCAGGATCCCGTAATTTTTCGGGATCGGGAAATCCCGTTGAATCCCGATCCCAATTCCGATTGAAAGCATAGTTGTCGGTACCTTGTTTGCCATGGAATACCTTTAGGGGTGATTAGCTTCGACCAAAACCTCACATACAATACGGTTCAAGACATTTTTAAAAAGTTTAGAGTGCCGCGGCATACAGGTTGCTCACTAAATTAATTTAGATCAATTGGTTTAATTAGATAGTATAATTGGTCTAATGCCAAGTCTAAATCAAGTGCTAATCACAATATTGACGCTGCAAACATGAGAGTACCCCGTCGGCTATGTAAGTGACAACTTCAAGACATGAGGGTGTCATGACGGCTAAGCGACGGTTGATTTCAACTGATTCTGTAGTAGCCAAATAGCATGCTCTTGAGAGCTTCCTCCCTTTAAACATAGTAGTTTACCATGCTCGGGAAAGTCAATCTAATCTCCTTCTTCTCTTGAGACATGACCTTGGCCTGCTAGGGATTTTAACGACGAATATTAAAATTTGCCGCATTGTGTTGTTCTGGACAGATCAAAAATATCCTTGATGCTCTTAATAATAATTACCATTAGACACCTGACAGTGCACCTACGTCAATACTCCAATTCAAAATATAGAACTAAAAGTTACCTTAATTTAGCTCATAAAAAATGATTTCAAGATTATTTTAAAAATAAATCTCGTTATTTTTGTATCGCACAAAATACTTGAAATATTAAGTATAAAAAAAATAAAAAATAATAATTTGTTCAACACCTTCTCACAATGAAAATCAATTCTCAATGCACAACAAATGTGAACGACTCACCATGACCATATTTTTATTATTTGTAGCTTTTTTTTTCGATTTTTCCCTGAAAAACAAATTACGCGATGCTCACATAATTGCTCAATTTATGTCTAACTTATTCATTTTATGTCAATGTCCTGTTCAAAAAGTTAATTAAAATCTATCAACAAAAATTTACTTAATTAGATGCAGAAATCACGGTATAATTAGTGGATTACGAGGTCACAAAAAGCTGTGTACATATAAACATTGTAGATGTCCGAAATGTGACTTAATTTTTGAGCGACAAAGGATTATGGCACAACAAGTAAGTGATAAAAATTTAAATATTTACGAATCTTTTTGAGTTATGGGCGGACTTGTGATGGACTTGAAAATGACAATGACAATGACTCATTGTGTATGTAGACCAGTGGTGTGCAACATGTGTGCTGCGATACACTAGTGTTTTTGGAAATGCTATGAACCACATGTCGTGTGCCATTTCAGTCTTGTCATACCATCAAAGTGTGCCGTGACACAAAAATGGTTGCTTACCCCTCGTAAAGGCCAGTGATTGGGAACCTTTTACTGTTTACGGCACACCTTGGCGGTACACTGGTGTATCGTGGCATAGAAGTTGCCCACCACTGCTAGAGACACACTTGTTTATGATTAATATTAACGGTGATTTTTTTGTGAATTTTCTATGCAAATTGCAGGCTGTAAAAAAATTAATAGTTGATTATTTTAATAACTGATTAAAGTATCTCATGGATAAGCATGTTATTTAGTACATTTTGACTGTTTTTCTGGCAATTTCCTCTATTATGAACCATCAATTGCATCTATTTCTAAGCAAATTAGAACTGGATCTTTGCTGGATGTTTAGACAATCATCAATTTAAGATCTAGATGATTATTTATTAAAATAAGGGTGTACAACTACGAATTTCCAAGAAAAACAATATCCATATTTTCGGGGGTTCCATTTAATGGGTCCGTTAAATTTTCAATACCTAAAATCTCTGAAAATTCTTATTAAAGACAAGGGTTTAGAACTACGAGATTCCTGGAAAACAATATTCATGTTTTCACACCCTAAAAATTTTTGAATTTAAAAAAACCGTTAACTTTTCAAAAATTTAAAATCTACTCAAAAAGTCGAAAATAAGGAAAACTACGAAATTCATAAAAAAAATCATAGTTTAACACCACTAAAATTTGAAATTTAAAAAGCAATTTAATTTTCAAAATTGAATATGTCATTGAAAAGTCCGACTAAAACTGAAAGTGTAAAACTACGAAAAAAGTTTCATAGAAAATTTCATAGTTTAGCTAGAAAATTGATATTCATAGTATAATACCACGAAAATTTTCAAAACTCAAAATCTCTGAAAATCCTGATTTAAATACTAAATAGGGTGTTTTTACATCCCGAAAATTAAAAATACGTTAAATTTTATTTCTGTGTTAAAAAGCATAGAAAGATATTCATAATTTCACACCCTGAAAATTTGAAATTTAAAAAACCGTTAATTTTTAAAAAACATAAAATCTATTAAAAAAAGTTCTTAAAACTTATTATTAGATTTTCGTGACAATTCCTCTAATAATTCAATACAAAAAAGCGCTCTGCGTGACACAATATTTACAAACACTTGGCATTCCGCAAAAATAAACTGTATTAAACATGTAAATAAAAAGTTTGACGCAATTATCACGCGATGATGAAAATACTGTAATTAATATAGTAGAAAAAACATTTAATTATATTATCAACTGAACGATAATTGCTTTAGTGTCGTGAATAAAATTAATTTCATTAAAAAATGTTCCAAATTCTTCATTGTTTGGGTGGAAAGCTGCATAGCCAAAATTATATTCTTTAATTTAAATAAATTTTCGATGTTAAAATTTTATGAATGGCAGGAATGAATAATTCATATAAGCAGAGCCCACTACACTAAAGTTACCTTAACATTCCAGCTTAATGAGTGAATTTGTGTCTTTATCTCGATTGCAATGGCATTGTTTCGTCTTGGAATGGCTTTAAGACTCTTTTTAAATGTTTTCTTGTAAGTCGCGAGATTGAAAAGTTGTTGAGCTGATGACTTTAAATGGAAGTGTGCTGAATTTAAGATCAGAAGTTAGTAAATTGAAATGTTAAAGATCTAATAAAAGTTAAATTATTAAGGTTCGAATCCTTGAAACTAAGTAGGTTATTAAAAGGATACAATGCGACAGTTTTTTGAGATTTTTTAAGCTTAAAATAATTTTTAATATTTAAAAAACCGTTAGAAATTTGAAATTTCATAAAAAAGTCATTAAAATTTCAAATTTACAAAATCCGATAAAAATTTCAAATTTATAAAAATTGTTAAAAATTTCAAATCTATAAAAATTGTTAAAAATTCAAATTTTTGAAAATTGTTAAAAATTTCAAATTTATAAAAATCGTTAGAAATTTTAAATTTATAAAAAACGTTAAAAATTTGAAACTTTGAAATTCATGTTATTGAATTTTTTTAAGAATTACAATTTTATAAAAACATTTGAGAATTTTAAATTTTTAAGATTCGTTAAAAATTTCAAAATTTTAAGATCCGTTAAAAATTTCAACACTTTAAGATCCGTTAAAAATTTCAAAATTTTAAAAACCGTTGATGTTTTGAAAATTATAAAAAATTTATCTTCATAAGAGTCGTTAAAAATTTGAATTTTAAAAGGCTATTAAAATCCACAAATTACCATTCCTCACTCATTTAAAAACCCTATAAATTGTTGTTCACTTACTATTGTCAGTTACAAAAATAATCTCAAGCCTCTTGATCTTTAGCACGAATACAATTCCGATTTTTTTTTTGCATTAATTTTGTCAACAAAGCAATCAAATTTAATAACTCATGAATTAAAAATTCATAAATTTTGTATCAAAAACTAGTAAAATTCTAGTATTGACAGCTATACAAGTCTAATCACAGTCTACTTTGATATTTCAACCAGAGTGTGGCCGTCTCAAATTCGAGTTTTTCGATATTAGATTATCGAAAATTTCGAACAGTTCGAACTCAGCTTATTTTAAAATCAAAATTTACGTTACAAAGAAAAATAAAATTAACGGTCAAAAATAATTTGAATATTAATTCACACTCTGATTTCAACCTCATTCAACCTTGAAAATCGTCGATAAAAATTCGATAGAATTATCAAACTATTTTCAAAGCATGCTTATTTAAATTAATTAAATTAGAACAAAAGTTCTTTGACATTTTTCAAAAAATAGCACGACTGTCAAGGCAGTAAACAATGCATTAGTCATAAAATAATCGAAAGTGTATTTTTAACTTAATTTTCATTACAAGTCAAGCCATTGAAGATACAATAAAGTCTTTTTATTGGATAATTCCCTCAACAATCACATATTAAATTAATAAAGAGCTTATTAGCCTGCCTGATAATTCTTTATTGCATTTTTGCGCACACTCATGTCATTTAATTTAATCTTTATAACCCCTAGGTAGCACTAAAACGTCAACAAGCCGTTGAGGATGCGATTGCACTACGTTTGGCATCGAATGAGACTGGAAAGTCACTTGAATCACTGCCGCCGGGTAAAATTTTCGGTATGAAAGTCACAGAACCAAAGACAGAATCATCGCAATCGCCAACAATTGAAGTCCAATCGACACAAGATGAGATGAGTAAGAAATCCGATTCCGTAACATCCAGCACACCACTCGTGTCACAAAATGCAATCGAGATGCTCTCGTCACTTTTTCCGCATCGAAAACGATCAGTATTGGAACTTGTGCTGAGACGATGTGATTTAGACTTGCTAAAGTAAGCACAAATTCCTTTATATTTAATTACAAACTTAATAACAACATGTTTATTTATTTCCGTAAAGAGCGATCGAGCAATGCAGTAAGACGCAACAGCCATCACATTCATCACGTGAATCACCTCCATCAAGTCCCGAAATACAAAGTGCATTTCGGCCAATTGCATCATCAACAACATCAATTACACCAACATTACATCAATTTTCAGCAATTCCAACACAAAATCCATCAAGTTATACGTCATTGATTGCATATCCAAATAAGTGGTTCCTGCCCATACCCGTTACAATGAGTCATCATCACTTGACAAGTTTACCGCGATGTAATTTGGCAAATTGTACAATGTGCTTGCATCATCCAGCGACACTTTAAAATTCCAGTCATTGGATATGATACATGATGATGATGTACAGGTCAGGCAGTAACATAATATGTGACAAAAGATATTTAATAAATTAAATTAATTCTATGGAAATTGCGTTGTTTTTGTTGTACTGGAACTGAATATGCTACACAGAGTGTGGCTGTCTCAAATTCGAGTTTTTCGATATTAGATTGTCGAAAAATTCGAACATTTCGAACTCAACTTATTTTAAAATACAAATTTCCGTTGCGAAGAAAAATAAAAGTAACGGTCAAAAAAAATTTGAAAAAATATTTTTTTGAAAAAAAAATTAACGGTCGTTTTTGAGAAAGCCACACTCTGATGCTACATTAGAATAATAGACAATGAATTTTTATGCTTAACAGTAAAGCAAAAAAATATGAAAGAAAGAACTAGCTTCCAACCAGGTGTAGGATGATTCAAGGTGAAATATAAGCTATTACGTGCTGTATGCTTTATATTGTTCCATATCTCTCTCACTCGTCTATTGTAGAATCTTTTTTTGGAATATGAATAATTTTTTTGTGAATCACTTTGACTACCTGGATTGAGAATGTATGTGGATGTGTGAATTTTGAAGATTTTTGGTTGCTTCCGCAATGATTTTTAAGAGAATATTCTTGATTTTAAGGTTATACAGTTAAGATTTTTTGTTGATCTTTAGTCTTTTAGGAACTGGAGATGTTATGTAGATTTTGGGTATTGAGCAGTAACCTGTTGTGGTGTCTGAGCAGAGTTAAATCTATGGTATTGAGTTATATATAGGCGAATCTGTCAGTGTAAGAGTAAGGCCTTAGTGGCCGAGCAATAAGACAACAGATCGGATATCCGTATCACTCTATTATGAGGTCGTGGGTTCGAATCCCACGAATCCCACTAGATGTGATGATCGCAGTAGCTTATGTTTTCAGTACTAGGTTCCTTTACTTCGCTGTAAATACAGATCAATTGTGGTGTATGGCCTTCCTTAGTTTGCGTCTGAAGCTGGCTCTATCGCTTAAAACCGATTGACAATTACTGATGTCATCTCTAGTGCATTGCCATCTCTATAGACAGCGTCTTTCCATGAGTTCTTGGAACCCTTAAAGACTTTATTAATTGGAGCATCAACAGGACTCCAAACAACATGTCCAGACCAATACAGTTCGTACCTGATTCGTGTCCGCGTTGCTCCTTCTTTTGAATAAATCACCTTCCTTCTTTGGTCCATAGATAACTCCCAGGAAGAACACTTTTCAGTACAATTTGTTCTGTTCTTTAATGATCTGTACTCATAACTTGTCCCAAAATCCTTCCTGCTTCTCTAAACATTCCAACAATTAACTTCCATCAATCATCAACATCTTCATTTCCAAAATTGACCAAACATCCATCGATACTCCAATCAACGTCCAAAATACAAAACAAATTTCAACAATACAATCAGCATGTCATGACACAAAATTGTTCCTAATTTGTATATAGTCTCATCCTACCTAACTACTGCCATAACTGTAGCACATCCAAAAAATAATAACTGTCACTCATATTCGTCATATCTGATGACATTCGTCATTGATGTTAACTGTTATCTAGAATGTCTGATAATACTAGCTTATAATAAATCCATAAATCCACAACAAATTATCCAAGATTTTTTTTGAGATTACAAACTGTTTATTCAATTAAATTACTGATAACAGACTTTTACGACTAATACGTGGAACGAGAAGGTTAATTTAATGTGGGAGGAGAATGTAAACAGCTATGAGAGAGTCAGACCTTCAGACTAGTGATAAGTTCAAAACAATCATAATCCAGTGATTAATTTGTTTAGGTGATTAAGTGTTAATCAGGAAGATTAAATGTAATTTTTTGAAGGGAATTATCAGTTGTTTTGGAACTAGTTTGCTGATGAAGTAGGCGTGTGAAATTTGAGGAAGCAAGGCATGTGAAAGTGAATCTGCCAGTGGGAAAGTAAGGCTTATGAAGCCTAAGTAGTTAATCAAAAGATCAAAATTGTTTAGTAATTTCTTATGGTAGAGGCATGGGTTCGAATCCTAGGATAATTGAATTCATTCATAAAATGACCATTGAGTTCAGGCAAGGATTCGAACTGTGCATCGACATCATATTTGCATCTTTACAAAAGAGATTGCTGTAACCTGGAAAGCACACGGGGTAGAAATGTCTGACAATCCAGAAAAGACAAGCTTAAGTGGTGATTGAATCCGGCCTCAGACCAAAGTCAAGTCTGCCTGTGTCCGACACTTCTCGTCCTGTGTGTTCTACGGTCTGTGCATCTTGGGAAAATTGTCAATAACCTTTCAAATTCTGCGAAACACAATGTTGCAATTCCGCCAACGTAACTTCCCTTACCGAAGACGTTGTGCTACTCTGGAACTACTCAACTTTGAGACTGATTCTACTTGGTTTTGACACTATCCTTAGTTAGCAAAGGGCGTGATCCTAAGATCAGAGTAAGCTGAGAGCAACACTCATGAATATTGCTCATCTGACCGATCGGCAGAAATTATTCATGGCAGTCAAGTGGCTGTGACATGATGTCCAAGAGGCAATTTTTATGTTAACCGCCATGAAAATTGTCACTTGGATGCCCTGTGGCCGCTATTTGGTTGTCATGAAGAGCTTGTATGTATATTTAAGGTAAGTAAGCTCTCAAGAGAATACTCTTTGACTTTTAGGGTATGATAAACAATATTCAATTTCCAAGATCCAGCAACCAAAAATGCGTCCATAACATCTACAGCAGCAACACTTCCAACCTCAATAAATTATGTGTATGCTTCGTTTCTGCTCTATGATTGAATGTTTTTCAGGTGATTCTCTCTTTAATTGTTTATCATGAAAAGAATCACTTCTTATTCCCCTGCTGCTTCTTATATCCATAGTTTATTATTATTGTTTTTTTCATTTTCTTTAAGCTTTGTTAATTCTCGTAAAGATATCCGGTAAATGAATTAAATTCAAGATTACGATAAGGAACAAAAATAGCAAAAAAATGTCAAGGAACATCCACGAAGTTTAAAGCCATATCAATGAGTTATGTGCCCTACAAAAAAAAATTATAAATAATCACAGCAAAGTGTGGCTGTCTCAAATTGTCGAAAAATTCGAACATTTCGAACTCAACTTATTTTAAAATCAAAATTTCTGTTGCGAAGAAAAATAAAAGTAACGGTCAAAAAAAATTTGAATTTTTTTTTTGAAAAAATAACGGTCGTTTTTGAGACAGCCACACTCTGAATCACAGCATGATCATGATTTTCATGACTACTTCTTCCTCATTGACCTCACTTTTGCTCTAATTTTTTCTGTCATCAAAAAATCTTCTTTCTGTGCCTGATCATGTCTCATATGACGCATTTTATATTTAAAAAGTTCTTTATTATTATTATTGTCTTTATAAATAGACTTATCATCTCCGAAGAGGGTTCAAAGAATGTCTATTTTCTGCCGTGACTGAATCACATTTAATTCCTTTACTTGTCCCCCATCATCAATTTCGTACGCGACGCGATAGTGAGATGTATTTTGAGAATGTAAAGCCAAAGAACTTTTGACTTTGATAACTTTCGATGACATTCCTTTTTGTTATGGACAATAAACATGCCATAATTTTGTTGCTTCCTCGACATTCTACTTTTTGAGCTTCCTTCTACATTTATTTAGGTATATAGACAATAAACACTTCATTTCTTGTTTTTTTATGTCGCAATTTCAAGATACGCACTTTTCAGGAATATTAATCTACGGCAATCTTAAAAATAAACAAATTGTAAGGTCTTATGGCTGTATACAGGCATTATAGTTGTGAATACATTTGTACGCAGATTTACATGACAAGATCGTAAAGAGATAATGTCTTGGGAAGTGATCTGAGTGATGTTATTATGGTGAAATTCGGCTGTGCTTTAAATGTCAGTTGGAAGCAGAGTTGCTAAACAGTCACCTGTGACAGGCAAAAACCGTACAAATTCTCGGTAATTTGTAAGGTTTTTCTTACAAAACCATATAAATTATCAAGAATTTGTACGGTTTTTGTCTGTTACAGGTGCCTGTTTTGCAACTCTGGTTGGAAGTATGTGACACACTATGTAATCTCGAATAGCACAATTTGATTACCTACTTACTTACTTTGCTGATTGTACAGATCAATTGTGATCCATGATTACTCTCAGATGGCACATGAACCTGTCCCCCTATGTAGCTTCCACTTGCTTCTTTCCAACTGTCAACTGTCTCTGTCAACAAGCTTCCTTCCATGAACTCTTTGGACCAGAGTTGCAAAACAGGTGCGTGTGACAAGCAAAGCCGTCGATAGAGATAGTGTCACACTTGGAATTGATAACTGGTAAGCGGTAGCCAGCGAAAGAGCCAGCTTGGGGAACCGACTAAGGGAGGCCATGGATCACACTTGATCTGTACGGCCAGGGAAGTAAGTAAGCAAGTGACAGGCAAAGCCCGTACAAATTCTTAATAAAACCATACAAATTCTCTACGTCCTTTTGGATAATTCAAAAATTCGGTTCCAAAAGGTATGACTCTGACTTGGTGTCGGATTCGGTTTCAATCTGGTATCATGCCAGAGTCACGCTAGCCTGTTGCCAAATTTGGGATCGATTATCTGACTTGTGGACTGTTCAGGAATGATTGAGAGATCAGTTTCTGATGAGATTCGAACCCATGTCCTCAGAAAAGAGAGAATTCATGACATTCATTGCATATCCATTCACCCACCGACTCCTTTCTCTTGCATTGACAGATTAGCCTACATATACCCTCGACACCCCAGATTCCTCTCTCTACTCCGACACCAAAAGTGTAATCAGTTCTGTTATCAGGATTATTTGGTTAGGTCAAGAACACATTGAGATTTAGAAATACTTTTAAAAAATTATGAATTTGAGTCAACAAACTTTAATCTCAGAGAAAAATAGGTATGTATGTCTTGTTGGCTGTTTGAATTGTGTTAGCTGGAATTGGTATAACTCAGAGTGTGGCTTTCTCAAAAACGACCGTTAATTTTTTTCAAAAAAATATTTTTTGTCGTTAATATTTAAATTTTTTTTGACCGTTACTTTTATTTTTCTTCGCAACGGAAATTTGTATTTTAAAATAAGTTGAGTTCGAAATGTTCGAATTTTTCGACAGTCTAATGTCGAAAAACTAGAATTTGAGACTAAAATAAGTTGAGATCGAAATTAGAGACAGCTACACTCTGGTATAACTTTTAGTTCGGTTTTGGGCAGCCAGCGTAAAGTACAAAATTTTTGAAAATGGCATCTGGCGTGTGCGGTTTCGGTCGAGACTCACGACCAAGGTGAGCTTAGATTGATCTCACCAGAGTTGGCAGGACTTTGGGAGTTCTGATTCCAAAAGTCCAAACAGGGGCCTCTATTGAAGTCCGGACTCAGCTTGTCTTTTGCTTTAATGGAGGCACTTCCACTTTAGAGTGATATCAACTATGCTTTCTTGATGTCGGGACATGAAAACTCCCGTCCGAATATCCTCCGGGACCGGTAATTCGGGAAAGTACCCCTGCAACTACTGGATCTGCCATCTGGATCTACAAATCAAATGTCAAATGACAACATTGGTTCCAAATCTGAATATTTACTCTTCATTAATGCCAAGAAACTACAAAGTTCAATATCAATCACCCTTTCAGTCACTTAGTTGTGAACACGAGTAAAGTTAGTTTATAATTTTCATTTAATTTCACTATTTATTGTGCACTAATTAACACTCAAAACTATTAAAATTGGAAATTTTTTGAAAAATTGTGCGAACACGCGACTTTACTCTTTCACGTTCGGTTTCAAAGGGAAAGATCTTCGTAAAAAGGGGTCTCAACGTAAGATTCGAAAAGAGATGCGAATATTTGAATTCGTAAAGTCCGTTAGATATCATCGCACAATTTGTACAATATAATTCGATTGTAAATACATTATAACATTGTGTAATTGTAAATAATTAATCATTTGTGAACAATAGTAATTAAAGAATGAGGAAAATAATTCATATAACTTGACATTAGAAAAAATAATAATATAATAATTCAAAAATGCAGAACTGTCGTAATACGCAACGACATCCTCGACCCCCGCCAAAGTTATTTCTCTGTAGCGGTAGTTGTCAATTCCTCATCGTCCAGCTGGACATCCTCATTGATGACTAGACTGCATTGTTCATCTGATGACGACAAGTGTGCGACTAAATCTGGTACCCTTTTTGGGGCTACCTTTGTCGTCCAATTAGTAACTCTGCGATCAACAGGCTTCACTATGCGAACTTCTTCTTCGGATGAGTCGTATACAAGAATTTCCTTTTCGGAAGTGACACTCCTCTTGCTCTTGATTGTTGTGACCGATAACTTATCCATGTCTTTACGCTTTGTCCGCTTGTTCTTGTTGCTAATTACACGTGCACTTGCCGCACTTGTGGATGGTTGAGACTTTTGTGTCTCATCAACTTGATGTGCAGTTGGTTTCACAATGACCGACTTCAATGTTGCAGGAACTTGCTCCTTTACTTTCATTGAAGGAATTGTGATTGACTGTTGTAAGACTTGTTGTGGCACTAAGTCTAATGTAGCAGCATTTTGTTCCTTGACTAATGCTACCGAAGCTAATTTGACTACTGGAACATGACGAATAATAGTAAGTTGGTTTAGACGATCAGCATCTTCTGACCATTCACACATACCGCGTTCGAAAATGTGAGCGTCAGGAACTCGAACCAACATTGGAACGTTGTCACTGAGTACAGCTGTGACTTGTCGATTAAATACTAAATGTGGCACTGGCTCAATTTCACCTCCAATCTCACGTGCCTCTCGTTGATATAAATACGTAACGAATCCATCGGTTCGTGTTTGACGTTTGACTGCGTCATAATTAAGACGTATACCCGTTATTACTGCTGAGTCTTCAAATGAGGTCACGATCCTCTTTAGGTATTCGGTAGTTCCAAAGCTATCCTTTTGCTTAGCTAGGCCTTTGACATGAACTGAAATTGGAAGTTGACCATATCGCTCGCTTTCAGTGCCTGATGTCAATTTGGCTCTGCCAAGAATTGAATCAACAATCGTCGGTGCTTGAAAATCACGTCCATCGCCCACCAATTCGATATAAGTTTGTTCCATAAATCTCGCATCGATTAATGACGTACAGAAGACATAAATGGTTCTTCCTAAGCGCTTTGCTCTGTAATCAGCTGTGCGAGCAATGCCAATAATATGTCTGGAATATTCCCCTAATTTAGTCAGCAGATTGTAAAATTTGATTCTGCTTGGAATCTCATCAATACGTAGTATGTAGTACGGGTTGGCAAAAATACGGGGCTCATCTATTTCATTCATGATAAAGACTGTAATGATAATAAGCAAATAAAATGTTAATATATTTCTCGTCTTGTACGAGATTTTAAAATCGAATAATTCAATTATTAGTTCAACAGTTAATTTTAGTGACAAGTTTGTTGCCACTAGTCACATTGATTTTATTTCAATCTTCGCTAAGCGCTTTACGCTGCGATTTTTTCTTGTTGCCCCATTAGGCATGAGCAAATCTACAACTCGGCCTATTTTATCTTTTCCGCTATAGATTTTAAGCACTCTTGCACGTTCCCAAGCTTTTCTGGTTTTATTGGGATCTATCAGCAGCACCAAGTCGCCAGTTTTTATGGGAGCACTATCTTTGAACCACTTAGTTCTTTTGGTTAGAACCGGAAGATATTGGCTGACAAACTTTCTTGCCATTTCATCTGCTAGAATTCTTCCACGCCTATATTGGTCTTTGTCGCTAAGTGGATCCGGAATTTCACTCAATCCATGAATAGACGGCAATAACGGCCATCCACTGCGATATTTTGCCAAATGATGAGGTGTTAGTACTTCCTCATCCTCAGAACTAATTGGGTTATGGGTGAGAGGTCTACAATTGACCCGGTGTGCTGTTTCCTGCAGTGCGATGTTGAACTCTATCCTGGTTATTTTCTTTCCTTCTATGGCTTCCTGAATAGATCGTTTAACGGTTTGAATTAACCTCTCGTAGAATGCGCCAAACCAGGGCGACTGCACTGGGATGAATGTCCAGGAAGCATAAGTCTCTTGTGCCAACTTGGCTTCTAAATCCTTCTTTGCTTCTTTGAGAAAATCAATTATAGCTTTACTATCATGTCGGATAATGTTGGCGGTACCAACAAAGTTGGTACCATTGTCAGAGATAAATTCTCTTATCGGGCCGTGGCTTGTCCACAAAACCATAATTGCTTGAAAGACTTCTAATGAAGTCAAACTATCCAGTACATGTAACTGAATAAATCTCGACATGGTGCAAGTGAAGATGAGAATCCACACTTTTTTCTGATGCCCATTCTTAGCATATATTGTGCAGGGACCCGCACAATCGAGACCAGTTACTTCAAAGGGCTTCAATTTCGCGTCTACCCTCACATTGGGTAACGGTGCCATTTTATACTCGACTGGATTAGCGCGACGAAAGCCACAATAGTTGCAAAGTGACTTGACTTCCTTCAGGGCTGATCTCAATTGCGGCATCCAATACTTTCCACGGAATTCAGCAACTTGCGCCTCTAACATAACATGTCTAAATTTGTAATGATAATCGAATAACAAAGTGAAACTTAATTCACTTTTCCTCGGCACGAGGGGAGCTAAAGTTTGTGCATAAGAATCATCCTCTGGTTTCACCCTTGAATTTATGCGTATTACTTCATTTGTGTCCATAAATACATTTAATTGGAGTAATTCTGGATTACTAATGCGCTTCCCTTTCCTCAATTTCTCATATTCATGAGTATAGACTTCTCTCTGTATGCGCCGGATTATAAATAATTCTGCACGGAGAATTTCTTCCTTTGTAAGTGTGTTGAAATTCTTGCTGGTCCTTATCGATTCTCTTGCCTCATGATTGTTCCATTGCTTTGACTTAAGTAATGGAATTATTGCTTCATAATATAATTTAAGAGCTCTTCCTATCGCTCTTACTAATTTTGACCAACGACTCAAAATTGTTGGTCTCAACAAGTCGATAATGAAATCGTTTGCTAGTTGGCAATCTATTGGTGGCAATTTGATGGTTGGTGTGACATTTATAGCCTGAACATTTCCAATAACTGCTTTTGGACCTCCTGAAACCTTTTGTTTCGGCCAATAATCTCTTGGTGCCCTTAAAAATGATGGTCCTTGATACCATACAGTATTAATGTCTGCAAAGTTTAACTTTTGAAACTTCGTTGCCAAATCTGCAGCATTATTCTTGCTGTCAACATAGTTCCACTGACTCTGCTCTGTCAGTTCCAAAATTTCCTCCACGGGTGATACAGCAAATCTCGGCAAATTGATGTTGTCATTTTTCAGCCAATTCAAGACTATTTGACTGTCTGACCATTGAAACCGCTCTAAATTAAAATCATCATGATGTTTTCTTATTGTATCCGAAAGTCTGGCTGCTAATAATGCTGACAACATTTCTAGTCTAGGCATTTCACTGATCTCTGTTTTAGTTTTTATCTTTATTGGTGCTACTTTCGCTTTTGACATGACAAAACTAACTTGCCTATATCCATTGAATGTTCCAACTAAGTATGAAACAGCTGCAATTGCCTCCTTGCCGGCATCACAAAATGTATGCAGTTCCAGTGTTGCAGCTTGTGTCATATTGTAGGACGGAAATCTTAAACGTGGTATTTTCAATAACGATACCTTTTCCAAATCGTTCAGCCAATTTAACCAAGCCTTGTGCTCATCATCGTCAATCTCTTCATCCCATCCTAACTTTTTCCTCCAGGACCGCTGCAGTAAAATTCTGCCTCTTATAATGCAGTGACTTATCAGTCCCAGGATATCAAAAATTCTTGCTATAGTAGAGCATTGGTCACGTTTTGTTGGTTTATGTCCACATTCTGTGACCAGTTTTATAAACGCATTTTTATTTAAATTAAATTCATAAGCATCTGTTTTGGGATTCCATGCTACCCCTAAAACCTTCGTAGTATAAGATGCTTCTTCAGCTGTCATAAACTCAATGCTTTCTCGCTTAACATTTTCTGTATTCAGAGCTTGTAGGACTTCTAAACTGTTACTTTGAAATCCTACTAAATCCCAGTTGATTGTCTTCAGGATCTCGATACATTGTGTTGCAACTTCAACTGCTGCTTCAACCGTTTCCTCGCTGCTTATCAAGTCATCCATATATGTGAAATCCTTTAATGCTCTTGCAGCTTTTGAGAATCTTGCTTCCCATTTATCAGCTGTTTTGTTCTTGACGAACTGTGATACAAACGGGCTACATTTAGGCCCGAATAACATTACTTGCATAATGTATATTTGCAGAGGGTCATCTAAATTGTATCTCCATAAAATCCGTTGACATTGTTGGTCTTGCTCACTTATAAATATTCGATGAAACATACTTTTGACATCCCCTGTGAATGCTATTTTATTCATCCTCATTCTCATCAGGGGTTTAAGCATATCCACCAGCAAATTAGGTCCCATTAAAAGTTGCTCGTTCAATGATGTGCCTTGGTAGCGAGCTGCAGCATCATAAACATTACGTGTCTTAATAGGATGCTTATTCTGATTAACTACCAGCGACATTGGAAGGTAGTTTACGTTGGGCCAGTTTCCATTTATGTCCTTCTCTCTTGCCGGTCGGACATAATTTTCATTAATTAACTCAATGAAATTGTTGTTGAATGCTTCCAGCAATTCAGGATTCTTTCTCAATTTGTTTTCTTGAGCTATTTGTCTCTTGTAGACCATTGGATAGTTGTCTGGTAGCAC
The DNA here is from genome assembly GCF_022539635.2 of Chironomus tepperi. Taxonomy (NCBI): domain Eukaryota; kingdom Metazoa; phylum Arthropoda; class Insecta; order Diptera; family Chironomidae; genus Chironomus; species Chironomus tepperi. Next base: position 878,188 of record NW_027226583.1, read on the forward strand.
AGGATTGTCCGATGCCCATACTAGCGGAACTTCGACTGAGCCACTCGGCAGGATTTTCATTCCTTTCTCTAATTTCTCGATCGCTAATTGTTCATCTTTCTTCAGATGATTATGCATTGGCTTTATTCCTAAGCTTTCAATTGCACATGAATAAGTATAAATCCTATTCAATTCTTCATTCGCGTCTTGTATATCTACTGGACCTCCTTGATGCATGTTGACTGTAAATGCATGATGCACGCACTCTAATGCACCTCCATAAATCGTGTATCCAAGCTTACTCTTCAAAGCCACCGGTTTATTCTGTCCATCTTGAATGACTGGTTCAATAGCTTCAAATAGGTAAGCATGTGTAGAACCTATGAGTATAGAAGCCACTGCGTTTTCATATGAAGCAAACGGTACTTTCCTCAAATATGGGAATTGTTTCTTCAATGCCTCAACATTCAGTGTCCGTGGTGGAAGCGATAAATCATTGACAGCATAGCAGTTGTTTAACTCAATTATTTCACTGCCATTTCCTACTCCAGAAATCTTCAGTTTAATTTTTATTGCATCGACTAACTTCTTTGATGAGTCTGTCCATTGCAGTTCTATGATGCAATTCTCGCCAGTTATTCCCAATTCATCCACCAAATCTCTTTTAATTAATGTGATTTCTGCTGCTGAATCACCTATAGCGTAACCAATTGCATTACAATTATGTCCATAGAAAATTGTCTTGAACAATTTAATGGTACGTTCTGAACTTTCATTTACGGCACAAAGTTGCCTACTGATTGTAAATGTTGCATACGGTTTGACTTGATTCAAATCCTTTGGTGGATGACATGGATAGCCTTGCACTACATGTAATTGATTTGGAAGTCCATGATGAACGACAGCAGCAATATGATTATTCACACCTGATGCTTCTGGTTGATTTGATATTGTTGCTTGTTGTGATTGCTGATGCTCTTCGATTTTCTCCTTTGCTCTTGCTGCATTTGCATTTGTATTTTGTCTACGATGCTGTTTTCTAAATGTCTTCGAGAAATTAGTCGAAGTGTTTCCTCGATGCAGCGTAATATGATGTTTCGCTGAACATCTAGTGGTCTTGTCCACTTTGAATCCACATCCTGACTTTAAGTCACACTCACTTGCCATGTGACCAGATGTAAGTATGCAATTCATGCATAATCTTTTGGACCTCACAAGGTTGTACTTGCCATCCATTCTTAATTCGCGATAAGTCTTGCACTCCACCGCAAAATGATTTGTTTTGTTACAAATCTCACATTTTTTGGGCAATTGCTTAACTTTATTCATATCGTAACCAAGGTATTTGGCTGTTTGATTATCACGTATCTCATACTTATAAGAATCTGGAGTAAATGCTGATACGTTAGCTGAGTTGTTGATGACCGAAGCTGTCATCACTTGGTAATCTTTCGATTTATTCTTTGTTGCCTTCTCCTCTTCAAATTTGAAATTCCCTAGTGGAAGAGTTTTCGAAATATTATTCAGAAACTCAAACTGAACATCCAATCTCTCCATTCTTGTTGTGGCTTCAGGATGTTTCTCATAATAAAATTTGTAATACAGCTCTTGATGATATGGTTCCAGTTGTCCATGTAGCCTGGATGAGATGCTTGTATCAGCAATTGTTATGCCAGCATAACTACAAGCTGCCATAAAGTTTGCTATTCTTGTTGTTACTTCTACACATGAAGCATGAGTTAAGGGTCTTGATAGCTTGGTGCTCAACAATTTGTTTCGAGCACTCTCGACGACGATGTTTGAATTCCCGAAACTATCTTTCAGGTAGTCCATCATTCTTTGTGATGACATATTCATATATAGACTATCAATGCGTGCTAGGGCTTGTCCCGTCAACGCTTGTCTTATATGAGACTTCATTTGATCATCCGTATATTCTCCTTCTGCCCAATTCCTCATTACTGCTCGCTCAAATGATAACCATCGCTCTGGATTACCATCAAACTTTTCAAGTTTGGGCAAGTTGCGCCTTATTTCGTTTATTGACAGCTTATTGAGTTGCCTCAATGTTGTTTCAATGTGACTGTCAGATGTACTATTGTTTTGTTGATTAGGTAAGGACTGAGGACCTTCATGCTTTCCATGAACTCCAATCATTTCATTGATGACACGTGATGACTGACGAATTTCATCATCTAATCGCGTTGATGCTCTATTTGCATTCAAGACAGCATTAGTAAATGATGCTTCTTGATCTCTTGCATGATCAGCAGTATTATACGTGCCACTATTGGATCTTGCCCCAATAGTGCTTCCATTCATTGTCGATGATTGCAAAAATCCCATAATTTGAGAAATTTGTTCCGTCTGTGCGAGCACAAGAGACTTCAAGTCTTTATTGGATTGCCTAATAGACTTGAATTTCTTCTGTAACTTGTTGAAATCCGTCCTTAAATTATGTGACGACAGTGATCCATTTGCATTAATGTGCAACGATTCATTTATCATTTCATCATAATCGGAACTTGATTCCTCTGACTGATGAACGATATGACTTGTTTCCTTAATAAATTGTTTGATTCTCTCATCAAATGGCATCATGTAATATTCTGAGCTGACTACTGCTTGTGCTGCTGCATTCATTGGATTGGTTAAACAATACTGGCACATCCATGGTAGTTGAACTTCAGTTAAAGATGTAACATTACATCCAGCACAGCGTAAGTGATAAATCCTATCACACGTGATACATAAAACCAATTTTTGTAGATCTTCATGTTGTTGTTCTTCCTCTTGAGCTTCAAACCATTTGCATGCATTGTTTAATCCACATCGTACATGGTCCTTCACTAAATCAATAGCGAATATATAATTGTTGACGATCTTGCTCGTCGGGTTCTTCGCTCTATATTCGGCTTTTGCGTTGTGGTCGTTTAAAAACCATTGTGCGAGACTGCCTAAATCCTCGACGTTCATTCTGATTCGTTGTTGTAGATGGACTGATATTAAAGTGACTTGATCACTTTACTTGAAGTATGGAATGCGTTTCTTGCAACGTATCCCTATGAGAATTGCTACTTGTTTGTGCAACAATTTGTGAATGACAAAAATATGCGTCTTGTTGTCCGACGACTTGATATGAATGACAAAAAAATATGCGTCTTGTTGTTCGACGACTTGATGTGAATGACAAAAAAAAAAATGTGCGTCTTTTTGTTCGACGACTTGATGTGACTGATAAAATGTGCGTCTTTTTGTTCGACGACTTGATGTGACTGATAAAATGTGCGTCTTGTTGTTCGACGACTTGACGTTTCTGATAAAATGTGCGTCTTGTTGTTCGACGACTTGACGTTTCCCCTTTAATGTGATGATACACTTCCTTCAGAAGCTGCCGAATTATTGCACTGATAGCAGGTTGATAACGTGGAGAAATTCGATGATTGATGACGACTTGTAAATTTGCACAATTGTTGTGACTCACGATTGCACTTATAACTGGAAGTGACTAACTGGATGCACTTTTTTGCAAGTGACTGACGAAATGATGCGTCCCTTATTCGACGAATTTCCCAGCTTCAAACTAATATGTTTGTGCCTTTTGCACGGCGGTAAGTCGCCACTTGACGGCGACTATGATGTTGAATGTGAAAAATTGAAAGTGATGAAAAAATTGAAAGTGCCTTTTGAATAGCGGTAAGTCGCCACTTGACGGCGACTATGATGGTTTGTGCTTCTTGTATAGCTTGATGACCAGAATTTCGTGCCTCTGTAGGCTCTTGTTTTGTTGAATTTGTTTTTTCAACAAATTATTTGAATTTTTTAATGGGAAGAAAAAAAGACAAAATAAGGTTATAAATTTATGTGTACTCACTACAGAGGTGTTCTGGTCGATTTGACTGCGACTAAGCTTCTCAAACGGCTCTGATGATGATAATAATCCAGCAGATTTTGATCTTCTCACGCGGTGACAAATATTTTTGGCGAATATTTTTCCACGAGACTTTTACGCGCGAAATTTGGCGATTTTAATGAAACTCGATTACTTATCACTTCTTTAACACTATAAGCACACTTTAATTTCACTTTTCGTGAGTTTGCAAGTTATATTCACTTATAATTTTTTAATTGTAATAATTGAACCTCAAATTTTCTTCACTTTTGCAAATTTTTTCAACAAGATTGAATTTTTCAAAAGTTATCAATTTTTCAAAAAAGATGTGAACACGAGTAAAGTTAAATTATAATTTTCATTTAATTTCACTATTTATTGTGCACTAATTAACACTCAAAACTATTAAAATTGGAAAAAATAGGAGATTTTTTGAAAAATTGTGCGAACACGCGACTTTACTCTTTCACGTTCGGTTTCAAAGGGAAAGATCTTCGTAAAAAGGGGTCTCAACGTAAGATTCGAAAAGAGATGCGAATATTTGAATTCGTAAAGTCCGTTAGATATCATCGCACAATTTGTACAATATAATTCGATTGTAAATACATTATAACATTGTGTAATTGTAAATAATTAATCATTTGTGAACAATAGTAATTAAAGAATGAGGAAAATAATTCATATAACTTGACATTAGAAAAAATAATAATATAATAATTCAAAAATGCAGAACTGTCGTAATACGCAACGACACTTAGTCATTCAGGCAAAACAACAAAAAACTTGACAAAAACATCATCCATTAATTTTTTTGAAAGAAATCCAACAAAACAGACTTTTTTGCGACGAATTTTTTAATCGCACGATCTTTCCTCTCTTCTTATTTGCTGTGAAATTAATTTGACCATGTGCTTTATCAGCCAGTCAGTCATTCAGACGAAAAACGAACAGTGGATGAAGAAGAAGAAGTTGAAAAAATATTTTGACTTCATTTACGTCGTGTATATATTTTTTTGGAATTGATGTGATTTTTAATTCTTTCATTATAAACATTAGGAAATGTGCGTATATCGCGGATGTGGTGTGATTGTTGCTGGATATGTTAGTTGGAGACGTGGAGTGATCATGTCGGTGGACTGAAAATTCGTTGGAAAGGAGCTGTTGATAGGGATGAAGTTGCAATTGGGATTGGGAATTGTCTGGTGGATCCAACAACTTCAAGTGACATCGATGGGATGTCATGGATCTGTACCAGAGTTGCAAAACAGGCACCTGTAACAGGCAAAAACCGTACAAATTCTTGATAATTTATATGGTTTTGTCAGAGTGTGGCCGTCTCAAATTCGAGTTTTTCGACATTAGACTGTCGAAAAATTCGAACATTTCGAACTCAACTTATATTAACGAAAAAAATATTTTTTTGACAATATTAACTGTCGTTTTTGAGAAAGCCACACTCTGGGTTTTGTAAGAAAAACCTTACAAATTACCGAGAATTTGTACGGTTTTTGCTTGTCATAGGTGCCTGTTTTGCAACTCTGATCTGTACAGCCAGCAACTCTGTAAGCAAATTGCCAAAATTCAACAAAATGAGAACAAAATTCATGCAAATGTTTGCTTTATCAATTCCAATTTCACTGCTTACTGCTTATTTTCTGGTCGATTTCTCAGCTGTGCACATGATGTTTGAATAGAAAATCGGTCCATTAAAAGGCTTAATTTAATTAACATATCTAGATTGAAAGCATTTCATATATCTTAATTGACTTTTTACATACATGTTGAAAGCATTTCAATCATCATGAATTTGTGCTGTTGACGTCTAAATTTCAGGGTGACCTTCCTTGTTTATGGTTAGGTATCTGCATGATTTGGTAAGGATTGAGCCAGAAATTGCCAAACTTTCGAGAGTATGACATATTTATCAAGTAGAAATCCAGTGTTGTCATACTTTCCTGTTATATACTTAATGACACAGTAGTGCAGTGGTGGACAACCTTTTACTTTTTACGGCACACCTTTGTGGATTGCCTCAACCAAAACCATACACGTTAAACGGTTCTTGAAATTTTCAAAAAAATTAAACGGCGCCACTAGTGTGCCACGTCACACATGTCACCCATCGACGCACTAATGTGTCGCGAAGTACAGTATGAGTAGCATTGATCTAAATCAGTGGTGGACAATCTGTGTGTCGCGACACATTAGTGTGCCACGAAACATGTGTTGCTCGTCACTGCACTAGTGTGTCGAGAAGCACAGTTTGAGTAGCACTGTTTTAAACCAGTGGTGGGCAACATGGAAATGACATGAACTTAATGCTGTGTGCGGTTTCAGTCGAGGCATACCACCAAGATGTGTCGCGACACACATGTTGCCCATCACTGCCCTAAAACTCTCACGTATCAATTCCAAAAAAGCAAAGTCAATGAAAACATGTCCAAGAAATTCGTCAACAACTTTTAATTTGCTCAATAATTTTTTGAATAATTTAATGCTCATGTCTGATTATGTCCATAAACATTTGATCAATTCAACCTTTAAAGCTTATTAATTGCTATTTAATTTCGCTTACCACAGCGTTGTTTTTGCAAAAATCTAAAAATATTCACGACAAGTTTTCAACAATTAATAAGCCTACTCAATTAAAAATTAATTTTTCAACTTGCTGAATGTAAATGATCTGTTTATGTAACAAAGTAAGCAATTTTGCAGTCATTAAGTGTAAGTGTCATGACAGCAGGTTTGTGATGTAGTGGACAATAGGTTAAAGCAGTGGTGAGCAACCTGTGTGAGGGGAGGCACACTAGAGTGTGAGGGGAGGCACACTAGAGTGTGAGGGGAGGCACACTAGAGTGTGAGGGGAGGCACACTAGAGTGTGAGGGGAGGCACACTAGAGTGTGAGGGGAGGCACACTAGAGTGTGAGGGAGGTACACCAGATTATGAGAGGAGGCACACTAGAGTGTGAGGGGAGGCACACTAGAGTGTGAGGGGAGGCACACCATCAAGGTGTGCCATGAAAAAACGGTTGTCCGCCGCTTGCTTAAGGCAACAAATTTCACTTTAAACTATTTAACATGTTGACAAAACTATTTGAACAATGAAAAAAACAGTTAATTAAGTAGAATTTATACATGATTTACCAAATCTGTAAAACAAAAAAACACCACAGAAAGCTATTCATTCCATTTATATACAACAAAAAAAAGATTAAAGAAAGAAGAAGAAAATTAAATATTGCTGTGTTGTTTACAACTCTCGAAACCTGTTTCATCCATAATTTTATCCACACATCTTGTACATAATTCTGTGTATATGGAGTCAATTTGAGAGTTGAGCTTCTGAAATTTTTTTTATTTTTATTTTTGTAAACAATTGAATTCTGTATGTGGAATGGAAGCGAGAATTACATTAATATGAATATATGCATATAGTGTGTCATGCATACTCTTGCATTAGAGTGAACTGTGAAATGCAACAAGATATTATATTTCATTTTATGTGTGTGTATTTGTGTATGATTTATTCTTTCTGATTTTGCTTAATTTGAATGTTTTTAACTTTGTTTTCCACTTGAATGGATTTTGAGGGATTGTTGTTAGTTTGGCTTGGTTGCTTTGATGGTTTTTGATGATGTTTTAAAGTTATTTTACCTGGAAAATAAAGAAAATTACTGAATTTTGACAAATTTTCAATAAAATTCTGAAATTTGACAATATCAAACGGAGTGAAACTATGAAAAACCTGAGAAAATTCATAGTTTCAAACCCTTTTGCTTTGATAATTTTGTTTAATCTAGAAAATAGAGAAAATTATTGAAATTTAACAAATTTTGATCAAAATCTTGAAATTTAACAATATCAGAGGGTGTGAAACTACGAATTTTTTTGAAAATTCATAATTTCAACATCTTTTTTTCACTGTAAAATGAAGAAAATTGTTGAATTTTTCAAAAATTTCATTAAAATAATAAAATTTGAAATATCAAAGGGTGTGAAACTAAGAAAAACCAAGAAAAATTCATAGTTTCAGACCCTTTTGCTAGTTGAAAAATGACTGAATTTTGATATATTTTCACTAAGATTTTAAATTTTTAAAATATGAAAGGATGTAAAACTACGCAAAACCTGGAAAAACCAAGAAATATTATTAGTTTCAATCTCTTTAGCTCTTTAGCTTTAAAATTTAAAATCATCAAAGGGTCTGAAACTATGAAAAACTAACCAAAATTTCATAGTTTCACACCCTTTCAATGAGAATTTGAAAATTGAATGATCGTTAAAAATTTTTAATAAATTTCAACAAAATTAAAACTCAAGGGACTGAAACTACGAAAAATTATTTGAATTCCAATGATAAATTGATTGATTTTAAATTTATAACGGTCAAAACTCATAAACAACAAATCAAATGAGCCGGAAAACTGCGCTTAACCCTTTCAATTCATGAATCCATAACTGTGTGACTTTAATACCATTTTTGTGTTTTTGTTGTGCTCTTCAACTTTGTTTTTATTTCTTTCTTTTTCTTTCCCTTTTCGTTACACAAAAGAAGAAATGAATGTAAGTGAGTGAGTGAGAGGAATAAAGATTAAGAGAGAAAGAGAGCCTGTATAAGATTACAAAAGAAAACAAAAAACATACGATATTTATGTGTGACTGTATTGGTTAAATATGTAAATTTTCATGAGAAAATCTATTCAAAATTGAGAGAGAGAATTTTAAAATTTTTAATTAAAAATTTTTGCATTTCATTATTTTGCTGTCAGGGTTGGCTACGGAATGTCCAATAAATTTTATTCTGAATTTCTCATTTTTTAATTTTTATTTCCTTCAACAAAAACTTTAAAGTCACATTAAAATTTATGTTCCTATAAATATAACAAGTCGTACAAACACAAATGCAGCACATCCACAAAATGTCATTGAAGGAAAACGAAAACAACAAAAGGAAAAATCTGTTTTTCACTGTTTATGAATGAAAAAATAATAAATTTTCCCTTTTTTCACAATGACTACGTGCCATTCCTGACGTCCCTATCGTTATTAAGGATAAACTCTCTCATTTCTCTTAGATTTTGACTTCAATTCTCTCAATTTTTATCCACAAATTCTCCCAAATTATCCACAACAAGTATCATCGGGTCGAGTGGCAGTAAATAAGAAGAACCTGAGGGAACGAATGAGATATAACATTGAAAGACATCTTATTACGTCGTTTCTTTTAGAACTCTTTGCCTTTTCATCTACAGCAAGTCATGAAAAGAAGAAAATTCTCTTTTTTTTCTATTTTAAAGAATGGAAAGAACCTTTTTTGTTGTTGGAATCACATACAATGAAAAACTTATTTCAAGGTTAAAAAACAATTAGTAATTGGAGAAATTGTGCCGTACGTCATTTGAATACTATAAATTACAAAATATTAATAACAAAGGAAAAATCTTCTTTATAATTAACAATGAATTTTTAATTGTATATGCTTATAGTAGCTTATTCCGATTGAATAAATGAAAATTTCAGGTTTTTTATTCACAAAACATTCTGGTTTGGTCAAATTATGCAAAAATTTCCATTGAATATGTAAATGACGGCACAGAAGAGTCAATTCAGCAAGTGTGGATATGTATATTCACCAAATTTTGTATATATTCAGTGAAATCAATTTGGTTTGACTGTTAAGATTCGAAAAAATCATTGGTATGTTCGATGACTTACTTTTCAGCTTATAACTTCGGTTTTTTCTCGTCAAAAAAATGTTCAATTCAGCAACATAGTGAATTCAGTATTTAAACAGGTTTTAAACATTCAGAAGCTTTGTAACTGTGGACAATTCAGCAACAAAGGGGATTTCAGCATTTCAGCAACTTAGCAAACTCAGCAGCTCAGTAACTAAACGAATTCAGCAATTCAATAAATTCAACAGCTCCGCAATTAAATTAATTCAGTCAGTTGCCAAGTTCAGCAGCTCAGCGACTAAAGGAGTTCGACAATTCAGCAACCCCGAAACAAAAAATTATCAAATTACAAAACAAACTATCAAACCTCAGTAACAGGAGCTCAGCTATTCAGTAGCTTATCAAATTGCTCAAATATGCAATTAAACAAACTCATCAATTCAGCAAACTAACAAATTCAGGATTTCAAGAACTTAAGGGTTGTTCGATAATAACGAACTCAGCAACTTAACAAATTCAGCAGCTCAGTCAGTTAAGGAATTCAGCAATTCAACAAATTCAGCAGATTGTCAATTTAACAAACTCAGTCGTTTTGTAATTTAATGAATTTGGCAATTTAATTAATCTAGTAGTTCAGCAGTTTAACAAATTAAGACAAATTGACAAATTGACAACTTGACGAAGAATTCAGCAACAAAGAATCTAAGTAAATTCAGCAATTCAGCAGCTTAGCAACTAAATGAATTTGGTAACTTTATAAATTCAGCATTTTTGCAGCTAAATCAATTTAACGGCTTGAAAGAAATGAATTCAACAGTTCAGTCACAATTTAGCGAATTCAGCAACTAAGACAATTAAGAAGTTCAAAAATGAATTCAGCAACTCAGCAAATAAATTCAGCAATTCAGCAACTTGACGAACAAAGTAGTCTAATTCAGCAGAATAGAATCTGTTTACTACAAAATCTCATCACATTGTTCAACAATTCATAAACAAATCTCCAAGATGTTACTCAAAAAGAACGGAATTAGAACATACAAATCCGTTGATCTGAATGATCTCGTATTGTCATTAATTACTAAGAACTTTTTTCTTTTCTTTTTAAAATAGCAATTAAGCTATTAAAATGACACAAACAGATTCTATAATTAGAATATTATTCAAAGTAAAAAACACAGTAAACGTCTCCCTCAGCTGTTTATTGGATGCACCGTGCCTTTTTTTCCTCATTTCCTGTATTCATTCAACCATTTGCCCTTCAAAATAATAAAATACAGGCAGTAAAAACGAGAGAGAAAAGAAATTAAAAACGAATAACCCAAATTTTTTAAATTATTTTGTTTATAAAACTCGCCAAAAAGTGAGTGAATAAGAGAGACATACATAGAATATAGATACATAACGCAAAAAAACAGCAGCAAGCAAGAAGAAATAATCAATAGCAATATTTGCCGGCTTTTTTCCCAACGAAAACACCGAACATGTTGAACATTTTCAGCTCTTTTTTTCTGTATTTTCTCCCTAGGTACGGCAGAGACAGCTATTGCGTCGCAGAAAAATTATTCTTCTTGTCCCGATGTCTTGTTTCTATCTGACTTGTTTACAGCAGTGACTTTTTATCATATATAAAATTGTATATAAATGTTATCAATTGATATTAAGCATGTCCATTCTTTCAATTAAAAAATAAGACTTGAACAACTATAAATTAAACTATAAATAAAATTAAAACGACATATATGAGAGAGTGGATGTATATAATGCTTTATATAAGCTGAAAAACAACAGCAAATGCGTAGTTATTAAGTCTTTCGATACAGAGCAGAGCTGCTCAATGAGAGCGAAAATTTTGTCGAACGTGACTCATGAGCCTCTTGCAACACTGTATTTAACTCTGAGAGGATATTAGTGAGAGAATAGCTATAAAAACTGAGAGAATGACATGATTATTGTAAAGATTTGTCTGTTTTGCAATTACACATAGTATTTTTGTTATTCGTTCTGTATAGACGACCGGGTTATTTTTATGTATTTTATTTATCAAAGGTTTTAATGATAAGAAAGGCTTAAAAATTACAAAATAATTGGATAATTTAATGTATTATGAAAGACTTAAGCAATAGACTGATGAAATTTGTAACTTTTTAACGTCCAATTTGAATTTGAATTTTGTGATGCGAAATGAAATGATGCAAATTTGTCGCATCATTACGAGTTCAAAACCCCGCAAATCATAGTAAAGAGTTGAAATTATTTAGTGATGCAAAATAAAAGGATGCAAAGAATTTTCGCGTCATTATGAGTTCATAACCCTCAAATCACAGTAAACAATTGAAGTTTTTCAACGTTAAACTTGAATTTAAATTTAGTAATGCAAAATTGAACTGATGCAAAGAGATTTAGCATCATTATGAGTTCATAACCTCAAAAATCATAGTAAACATTAAAATTATTCAACTTTCAACTTAAAATTTGAATATAGTGATGCAAAATTAAACTGATGCAAAGAATATTCGCGTCATTATGAGTTCTTCGACCCCACAAATCATAGTAAACCATTTAAAAATTGAATTTATGTGATGCAAAGACTTTTCCTAATAACCTCGCAAATCATAGTAAACATTTAGTGATGCAAAATGAACTGTTGCAAAGAATTTTGGAATCATTATAAGTTCATAACCCCGCAAATCATAGTAAACATTTGAAATTATTCAACTTCCAACTTAAATTTGAATTTAGTGATGAAAAATTGAATTGATGCAAATAATTTTTTCGTATCCACATGAGTTCATAACCCCGCAAATCATAACATAAAGTTTGAATTTAGTGATGCAAAATGAACTGATGCAAATGAATTGATGAGTTCATAATCCCTCAAATCACAGGAGATAATTGAAATTTGATTAAAATGATGCAAAAAGAATTGATGCAAAGAGTTTCCGCAACTTTATGAGTTCATAACCTCGCAAATCAAAGTAAACAATTAAAATAATGAATAAAACTTGCTAAAAAGTATTTTAAAATGTGTTTTAATTCAATTATCACTGCCATATAAACAGAGATTCGCAATAATTGTGTGAATATTAAGAGATTTAATGAAAAAGTTAAATATAAATTCGAATCATTAAAAAGGATTTACAAGAATTGAATGAAAATGTTCTAGAACATTTGCTTCAAAACTCCTCTCATTTTCTCCCAATGCTCTTTGTGCAATCAACAACTCAAATAAGTTAAATAAACTTGAGTAAAATTGAGTTTTTTTCTCATTTTCTCCGAAACGATTCGCTTTGCTCGTCGCCATCGCCGTTGATTCGAATTCAGTTTGTGAGAAAAGATCGGAAGAGACAGACCAAGAAGTGAAATGGAGTGAAGTGAAATTTTTGTATAAAAAAAGAAAAACTCAAAGAAGTTTTTTTCTTTTTGATGAAAAAACATCGGCCTTTGTGTATGTCTCGCTATATTAGCGTTTTTACAATCATCGGTTTTTTATAAGAAAAGAAAAAAAGAAATATAAAGATATATAAGAATCCACACCATTCATCCCAGAAAGGAAAAAGAAAAAATTTAAAAAATAAATAAAATATTATTGAAGAAGAAGGAAAAAGAAGTTTAAAATAGATCTGGAATTATTATTGATTTACATCGGAAGAGAAGCAGAAGAGCAAAAAAATTCCAGTTTTTTGGCTGAATAAAAAGTTATTTTTTTGTTTTTTAAAAGAAAGTTAAGAGAAGTGGCAGAAATTTCACTCAAATAAAGGGAAATTTTCTGTCCTACACAACCACAACACTCAACAAAAACCTAAACCTTACATCTAACCGAATCGACAAATGAATGCATTCGATCCAAACGAGATACAGAAGTCAATTTCGTTTGAAAATATTGAAATTTAATTAAAAATCTATCAAATTTTGTTTTGAGATAAGCCAAATAATATCTTAGTAGAGAATTAGCGACGTTAATATCCATCAGATGATTAAAATTCATTTCAAAGATCTCCGTTCTTTGAAATATTTATCTAAGAGCTTAACAAGAAGTAATTAAGGCAAAAAAAATTAAAAAATAAGTTAAGTTTTGGGCAAGCAGCTAGCAAAAAGGCAAATTTAAATACATAAAAGAATACTTCCATTCAGCATCGGATATTACGCAGAAAAACGAGAGAGAGAGGAAGAGACAACAAAAATGGTGGAAAAAATTTTGGAAGAAAAACCATCAGATGCTAATTCGGGTAAATAACGTCCACATATCCTAAATTTAATTAACATTCCGTCATCCATATGCAATTGTTGTTGTGTCTCAAGCGTCCATTCCATCCATAATCTGGCAATAAGCAGCTAAATAAAAAGTCTTTCCTTAACACGTCAATTCAAAATATTTTTGTATATTATTTACACTAACACAATCACATCATATGCATTAGTGTTAGTGATCACACAGATGATATTGAGTAAGAGAGTACGAGTGTGCCTGTATATATACATAGAATTTGGAATGAAAAACAACAACAACAGCAACAGAGAAGCCGATGAACAACAATAACAAAAATCATACGATACTGACTGTAAAGGCTGAATATGGATAAAAATAAAGTTGTGTATACATACCCATGGTATGCATGTATTGTACCATTACCAACCTGCGATTAAACGGCTTTTAATTTTATTTTGGCAAAACTTTATGCTGCTTATTGACTGATTAAATGACAGATGATAATTGTTAGCCCGTATAAATGCACAATGCGCAGTTTATGATGCACTCCTCATTTCCCCCCGGTGACTTTCATGTACAAACAGCCGCGCATATGATGCATGACAATCTAAAAATACGTTAATATTCGTTACAACGGATTTTATAGCTTTACATCTCTTGAATCATTTCCATAACTTTGTAGAATTTTCTATATTAAGGCACATCTGTTGCTATGATTCTAGAATATTTTCCACCGAATTCTAATTTTATGTCCATCATATATCCTCTATAGATAAATCTGAGCCTCGAACACCAGCCGAGGTGACTCGCTATAGTAGCGAAGAAATGAATTCCGGTAATGAATCTAATGAAGTGCATTTATGGACGGAACAGGAGCGACAAGCTGACTTTAATCGTCGCAAGGAGGAGTTGCTTAAACGTAAACGACGCCGCAAGAAACGTACTAGCTCATCAATTCAATCAAGTTGCTTTCAAGGTAAGTCTCTAATATTAACTGAAATTTTTAAAATTCAATTGTTTAACTTAAACTTTGACTGTAACGGTTTTCAAAAAATCAAATTTTATTCTGTCTGATATTAGAGTTTAGTTAGCACTGACTAATATTCGCAATTATTTGATCATCATTATGCAATTTGCAGAGATTTGCAACGGAATAAGTTGAAAAATCCACGTTCAGGAAAAGTTTAATGAGCGAAAAGTCTGAAAGAATTATCTATGAACTCTCACTGGGTTCATGATGTAAAAACATTGAGTTCAATTAAACGTCGCCTACGTAAGAATAATTTATTTGGAGACGTCCAGTTAAGAAGCCACTGATATCTGTTAAGAACCGTAAAGCCAGAGTTCAATTTGCGAAGGAACACTTACTGGACTGCAAAAGAATGGTCGAAAGTTCTTTTTAGTGATGAATCCAAATTTAATTTGGCTCTGATGGTGTGAAGTTCGTGCGACGTCCAGCAACTCGTTTTGATCCTAAATACCAACTTCCAACTGTAAAACATGGTGGTGGAAACGTTGATTTGGGGGTGTTTTATCGTGAATTGGTCCTATTCATCGCATAGAAGGCATAATGGATCAGCAGGTATATTTGGACATTATGAAGGACGTTATGTTACCTCATGCGAAGAATAAAATGCCTCGTGGCTGGATTTACCAACAAGACAATGACCCAAAGCATACTGCAAAATCTGTAAAGCAGTTCTTTACTATGAAAAAAGTCAGACTACTCAATTGGCCTTCACAAAGTCCTGACCCCAATCCAATTGAGCATTTGTGAGCATATTGATCGACAGCTAGTTGGCAGAAAACCATCCAAAAAAACGATTTGTTTAAAATTATTCAGGATTGTTGAAACAACATTGAATTAAATGTTTTGATAAATTTAGTTGACTCAATGCCACGTCGCTGTCAGGCTGTTTTGAAGGCAAAAGGATATGCTACAAAGTACTAGTCTTTTAAATCATTAATAAACTAAAATCATTTTTTTTCCAATTTATTAAACTGTTTTCAAACTTTTGCACGGCAGTGCTTTTAATAAAATTTGATTTTTTAACAGTCAAAGGTTATTTTATTCATTTTTTAAATAATTAGTAAAAATTTCAGTTAATATTAGACGTTATTGTAAAAGATATAGCCAAAAAACTGAAAAAATCAAGGTGTTTTCAAACTTTTGCACGCTACTGTAAATCGAAAATTCAATTGTTTAATTTTTGTCTGATACAGAGTTTAGTTAGCACTGACTAATATTCGCAATTATCTGATCATCATTATGCAATTCACACTGAATGAAAAAAAATAAAAATGTATAAATACTTAATTTGCAATTGGATCTATGAACTCTCACTGGGTTCATGATGTAAAAACATTGAGTTCAAGTTGAGTCAGTAGTAGAGAAAAAAATAACAAACATATTAGAAGCATAGGTAGATGACTAGAATGCAGTTGATTGGAATTTGAAATCTAATTAACGGTTTTTTTGAAGTTTGAAATTTTTAACGGTTTTTCAAATTTTTAAATAATGCTTTGATTGAATTTAAAAATCTAAGGAACGGTTTTTTTGAATTTGAATTTTTAACCAGGTTGAAAAATTTGAAATTTTTGAAGAACAAACAGACTACTTTGTTTGAATTAGAAATCTAATTAACGCATAAATTTCAATTATTTAACGGATTTTTCAAATTTGAAATTTTTTCAAAAAGATTGCTTTGATTGAAGTTAGAAATCTAATTATCGGTTTTTATAAATTTGAATGTTTAACGATTTCTTCGGATTTGAAAAACAAATTGATTGCTGTGATTGAAATTAGAAATCTTAAAACCTGTTTTTTGAAATTTCAAATATTTAGCGGTTTTTCAACATTTGATACTTTTGAAAAACAAATAGATTACTTAGATTGAACTTTGAAATATAATTAACGAGTTTTTTAAATTTCAAAAAATTTGAAATCTAATTACCTTTGTTTTATTTAAATTTTTAACGGTTTCTTCAAATTTGAAATCTTCAAAAAAAGTAAATAGATTGCCTTGATTGAAATTAGAAATACATCTAATCTAACGGTTTTTTAATATTTCAATTTTTAACGGTTTTTTGAAATTTGAAATTTTGAAAAACAAATTATGAAAATTTCTAAAAATGTAAATTTCAACGATTACTATAATTAAATCTCAAATAAGATTCACATTGATTCCAAAATCCACACACATTAAGCAAGCTCGGTTGTTCACTACCCGGTCACATCATAATCATCAAGTCCACTCATTATATTGCAAAGTACTTTGCAAAATGATACTTAGAAAATAAAATATTATTATGTACTTTGAGTCGCAGCTTTATATACAATGCGACAACTCGACTGTAATTCAATTCTACATAGCACATTCGCTACTCGGATGAAAAAATATAGGTCAAAATTAAATATTATCGTTGTTTTTGTAATTTTGCCATAATTTTCCATCTAATGAATCACATTAATTGATATTGAGACATTTTAAATCCATTAAGATTAACAGCTATATCCAATACAGTCAATTTAGTTTGATTTTTTGTGTGTGTCTAAAGACGCACGACGCCATCTGCGGTCGTTAATGTAATTTTTCCTTCGTACGCTCGTCATCTTGTGTACATAGGTCTGTACATTGAAATTTTTTTGTTAAAAATAGCAAATAATCTGTGATACTTGCATCACACATCGCAACAGAACCGCCATAAATATGAACTTTCTCGTCATGGTACTACAAGCATGGGTTTTTGTGATAAGATCGGACATGAATAAAATAGCCTCCTTTATTCCACCATTTCGATGGCTAGCTATCGTGTGCTTTCTGTATATACATCATATCCAACATGTTCATTATGCTTTTGTGCTACAATATATGAAAATAAAAAAAAATGGAATAAAAATCGGAAGCGAACAAAAACTGATTGTTGAAATGAAATGAAAAGAAAGAAAAAAAAATCTAGTTTAGGTTATGAGGCAGTGGTGGGTAACCTGTGTGCTGTGGGGCAACTTGGTGGTAAGGGTCGATCAAAACCGTAGAGGGCAAAGGTTTCATGGCATTTTGGTAGCACACAAGTGTGCTCTAGTGTTTCGCGACACACAAGAATACCACAAGCATGTCACGTCACACAAGTATGCCCCTAACATCCCATGACACACTAGTATACCCCAAGCGGCATACAACTGTATCTCTAGCATGCCACGTCACAAAGTATTAGCGGCCCTTAGCGTGCCACGGTACACAAGTATACCCCTAGAGTCGCGGCACACAAGTATACCCTTAGCGACATACAAGTCTACCTCTAGCGTGCCACACCACACAAATATACCCCTAACGGCTACACAAGTTACCCCTAGAATGTCACGTCACACAAGTACACAAGTATACCCCTAGGGTGTCACAGATATACAAGTGTACCCCTAGTATTCCGCGACACACAAGTATACCTCTAGCGTCACACTAGTATACCCCAAGCGGCATACAACTGTATCTCTAGCATGCTATTACACTCAAGTATACCCATAGCGCCACACAAATTACCCCTAGCGTGCCGCGGCACACAAGTCTACCCTAGCGGTTCACAAGTTAGCCCTAGCATGCTATGTCACATAAAAATACACAAAAGTGTACCCCTTGCGGCACTACAAGTCTACCTCTAAGGTACCGCAGTACACAAGTTATCCACTACTGTTATAAACTATCTAACTAACTAACTAACTTGGGACAGCAACTGCATAGTATATATGGAAAAATTTCTATTTTTTTTTTTGTTACATTCACTTTTTGTGCTCGATGTGATTGTAGACATCTGCGTGCTGTAAAAGACTAAAAAAAATATTTTTATATCGACATGTCATAAAAGTTATCAAGCCTAAGCTTTAGACTTTGCGAAATTGAATTATTTTACGTAAATGAGCCAAAATATTCATAATGTGAATCCTCGAGCAGCAAAAGCAAACTATTGCAAATGACAACTGTGATTTCGACACTCGAATGACGTCATCGCCATTGGTTTGGAGCACTATGGAGTATCTCATGTAAACAGACAGTATTTTTTAATTTAATAAAAAATTTCATGTCGAGGCACGAAAAAAACGTAAAAAGCTCAGCATAAACATTACAAATTGGAGGTTATTGGCCTCAGCAAAAATGTACATTTTGTGTTTTTTTTTTAGGTGAAGCTTGTCTACACGCACTAAACGTCTCAAGACACTTTCAAAGTTGACTATGTCTTAAAGTAAATTTATTCACGTATAAAGACAATATGCATCTATAATGAGTCAATTGTAATATAGTCAATACTATGTAAATTTCTAATGTTCCTCCTTACGAACTGTTGCTTTATGTGACAATTTGCCTTTTTTTTTTAAATTTTATTTGATTTTCACAGCTCAATGAGAGGAAAAAATAATTTTTCAAGTCATTTTCTATGCCACTAGTTAGCTACGGTAACCTTCATGCCAATAACCATCTTGATGTTTTTGTAAAAATATAGCAAAGCACTGGCAAATGTAGTATATATTTAGAATAATAAGCATAAGATCATACACATCCCGAGGAGTACATAATGAGCATATATTGAGGATGTCAATCCTATATACACCTGGAAGTTGGGTCTTCTCAATGTGGTTTTCAAGTTGTTTTCAAGTCGGGATTCATTTGGCCACCTGGAAGTTGTCATCTGGAAGTTGTCTCTTCTGAGTTGGGTTTTAAAGCAGGGATCTTCCTATGGTCACCTGGAAGTTGGCTGTTCTGAGGAGAGTTTTCGAGCAGAGATCTTCCTATAGCCACCTGGAAGTTGTCTCTTTTGAGTTGGGTTTTCAAGCAGGGATCTTCCTATGGCCACCTGGAAGTTGTCTCTTCTGAGTTGGGTTTTCAAGCAGGGATCTTCCTATTGCCACCTGGAAGTTGTCTCTTCTGAGTTGGGTTTTAAAGCAGGGATCTTCCTATAGCCACCTGGAAGTTGTCTCTTCTGAGTCAGGTTTTCAAACAGGGATTCCTATGGTCACCTGGAAGTTGTCTCTTCTGAGTTGGGCATTTCAAGCAGGAATCTTCCTATGACCACCTGGAAGTTGTATCTTCTGAGTTGGGTTTTCAAGCAGGAATCATCCTATGACCACCTGAAAGTTGTCTCTTCTGGGTAGGGTCTTTTAGCAGGGATCATCCTTTGGCTATTCCAGAGTAGAATATCAATCCTAACACAATTTCCAGATGGCCATAGATATCCCGGCTTGAAAACCCTTAAAGATTCAACTTCCAGGTGGCCATAGGCTGATCTCGGCTAAAATTCCTACTGCAGACTGCTCTGTTGCTCATATGTATCGCCACAACATCGCACTTGTGCCTATGCCAATCCCACCATACCCATAATGTACATCACGGGCAGTAAGCAAGCATTAATTTTATTATTATTTTGTATAAATACATTGGAGGGATTCAAGAGGGATTGGCTCATTACCTATTCCGTGCTCGATCGCAGAAAAAGATATTATAATGAGTCGAAAGTGACAAGCAGGGATGCACTTTGGATATAAATGTGTATTTAATTTTTATTTTAAGTAAGGTGGGGACACGGCCGGTCATGTCAGAGAAAGTTGTTCATTTTGTACATTTCAATTTGCCTGAACAATTGAATGTAACCCGCCATGGATATCCGGTGATCATAACAAAAAAATTAACCGTGCGACAAATGTACTCTCATTGTATTGTCATCTCAAGATCAAAGAAGCCCAGCATTTTAATTTAACCCTCCCATTGTCAGTAGAACTTGTAATAGTCCAATTTCGACTAACAAACCAAAAAGTCAAGTCAGTTGCACAACAATCAAATAAAGTCTTAAAAAAATGTTAAAGCAACAACAACAACAAGCAATCCACATTTAAGAGCAACAAAAATACATAGATCATTAATAGTAAACTCGCGACAAGACAATTAAATAAGAGGCGCGGAGGTTTTTTGAGAGAAAAAGAGAGAAAAACTAGCGCTGCGGCATCAAAATGGCATTCAATCCGTTCATTGAACGCTGGTTACGATTGTGAAATGCATTCACATTGAAACTATGAAAAATAAAGTATAAAGCTATGAAAAAAGTTATGAAAATATCTTACGATCGAGCTATGCTCGGTGTGTACGTGAGAGTGAGACAAACATGTTATTAGATTCATAATGACGATTAGATGAATCAGTTCAACTAACTGACCGTCCCTTCAACAATATTCATTGAAGGTTGATGAGTCAAATTTTTAACGGTTTTAATTTGAATTTTGTCGAACGGAAACGATTTCACTTCAAATTGTTTTTTTTTTGCTAAATTCTGCTTTTAGTAACCATTTGTTGGCACAAAATGCACAGAGTTCACATAAATAACATGGCACAAACATGTTACATACACTCTAAGCACTTAAACTGGTTTAGTTTCATGAAAAAAAAGCAACATTAATCCCGCTAGTCAAAATGAGCATAATAACGCGTTTATCTAAAACAAAGGCGGCAAACAAAATAACTTTCATGTATGAATGTGCTACTGGTCACGTCACACGACACACGAGTATAGATAAATTCCTTTGTCGTAAACAAATGATTTTTTCCCTTGTGATCAGTAGAAATTAAAAACAACAATTTTTCAATGACTGCTGCACGACTTGATTAAAGGGAACGAAGTCGCCCTGGCAAGACATAATCTCGACGAGGTCATAGGGACTGAATTGAGAGCGTGAATCTGATGACATGAATGTGAGAAAGCATAATTCGGCATTAATGAGTCAAAAAAGAAAGCAAATAAGCAGTTTCTCGGTCTATTCACATTCAGTATGGCACTCTGTAGGAACATCTAACATTTATGACAGTTGTGAGCAACCTGTGTGTCGCGACACACAAAAAATGTTTGAAAATGCCATGAACCACATACCACATGCGATTTAGGTCAATGCTAACCATCAAAGTGTGCCATGAAAAACTAAAAGTTTGCCCACCACTGATCTATGCTAGTTCGCGTAACTTAAAAATAGAATTGCGACTTAGTTCTTCTAAATGTGAATTTATTAATTTAGCTCTCTCACCTTCTTCTATTTCCTAAGTCGTCGCCAAGATATGACAAGAAATTTGTCTATTTATAAAATTATACGAATTTGAAACAAAAATTTCGTATCTATCCGAATAGACGCGCATACTGGAGGACAAAACGTGCTAACGAGGAAGAGAAAATCACATATCACACATTTGTGAAATGAAGAGAAGACATAATATTGGTTTGATGATGTGTTACTATTACCATTGCACGTACAGACCAGGAAGTTTACAATTCTGCTTCTATTTTGTCCCTATCCTTCAGCTATGTCACTTTGACATGAGCTTCTGCTATTATTTATTCTAATATTAACTTCCTATTCTGTTTGTTATTGTGAGTCAAGGGAATAACTTAAGGTATGGATCAGGGTATGGATATTGTGTTCCGAGCGACACAAATGAAGAAGATTCCGCTGCGGAGCTTTAAGGGCTCTGCCAAATTTATTTTACTTACTTTACTGGTTGTACAGATCAATTGTAATCCATGGCTTCTCTTAGTTTGCGTCTGAAGCTTGCAATCGCTTGCCAATTACCGATCCCAAGTGCATTACCGTCTCTATCGTCCATATTGCTTCCAAAAATTGCCAACTTCCATTCGGTGTAACCAAGAGCTTTATCGTAGCCTCCAAAACTCCATAACAGACCCTTCTCCTCTTCTGCCACTCGGTCCTCATTGCACAAAAGCACCAACTGCATTAATAAACCTTTCAGTTCATTTTAATTGAAACGCGAATATGCTAAGTGGCGAATGTACAATAATTGAAAGCTATATGAATAAATTTTCCACAGAAGTGTTGAATTGGTGGTCGATGATTCATGTTGGCTATTGTAAAATAATTGGATTAAGTCTTAAATTACCACGAAATTGGTGAAAATGAATGGTATTATGTGTATTAATTTCTTGGAATTATTTTGATGATTTTTAATGCTATTTTCATTGTATGATTATGGGAAAATTGGATATTGAAGCTTTTTATAGCTTTTTATTTTGAAATTTGAGTCTTGAGCTTGAAATTTGTTGGATTCTGATGAAAATTTAGTTAATACATCTTCTGAAGTTCTCATTTGATGCTAATTTCATACTTTTTGATGCAATACAGCTGTTCCTTTATGTATTTCTTGATTCCGGCATCGTAATTGTATTAATTGTGACCTAATAAATGCACTAATTTGTATTAAATTGATAGAAATGATGCTAATTGTTTAAAATTTTGCAAAATACTGAAAATTTGTGTAAACAAAGGGTTGAAAACTATGAAACTATTTTATGAACAATTTATAAATAAAAGGGTCTGCAACTAAGTAACCACAAATTTCATTCAAATCAAAAACGACCGTTAGAATAATAATTTACAAAAATTCATCTCAGAAACCATTGAAATCATCTTTTCAAGTATTTTTGATCACATCACTTAATCTATCAAGAAGACAACAAGTTGATTGACTATATTAAGCACCCAACCGAACAACTAAATGACAAAATTCAATAATTGGAAGAATATTCACAAGGTTAAATTAAATAAAAATTTGATGGTTAGTTGAGCCAATAGTGATAATTTGTTAACAAAACAAAATAGTTAAATCAATCCACAGCAACTGAGCATGTCAAACAATTTCACCAAAAATTTCTTTAAATATTTGTCACTGATTTTTGTTTAAAGTTCATTCACTCATTTCGTAACATTTCATCGATTTTATATGACTTTTACACGACTTTCGTCATACAAAATTTGATCGATAAAAATGCCGAACATTCTAGAGCAGCTGTGGGCAGCCTGTGTGCTGTGGTACAAGTTGGTGATAAGCGTCGACCAAAACCTTACACGATATACGGTTCTTTGAATTTTCTAGAATTGTTGGCAGCACACTAATGTGTCTCGGCATAAAGATTGCCCACCAATGTTCTAGAAGAATCGCGAAACTATTTCACAGGCAAGAAGAAGACTCGTAACTTTCCTGAATCACGAAATAAATCTTAAACTTTATGAAATATTTTAAGTACAGACTATTCACGGTTCTAATACTAAATGGAAATAATTACAAATTCAAGTATGAGTCATGAAGACAAGGTGAGATAAGGAAATTATTACGTATCATCGTGCAAAATGCTGATGAAATTCACTCTGCTTATTTCCTTTGTCGTGAATCACAAAAAAGTTTTTTATGCGCGGATCTTTAAATGTCGTCATGTAAGCGAATATTTTTATTTTTATACAAAAATATCAGGTTTTTTTCCCGTGCTTGATGCTCTCCTACCGGCGATCGTCATGCAAATGACGAAATGAAATTTGAGAATTTTATCTTCTTACGTTAGTCCAGTGGTGGGTAGCGTGTGTGCCGCGATAAACTAAAATTGATCTGGAAAAGCCATGTACAATATCGGTCGAAGCCTTCTATCAAAGTAAGCATGAACCGTATGTATTGTACGGTTTTGGTCGAAGCCTTCTACCAAAGTATGCCATGAACCGTATGTATTGTAAGGTTTTGGTCAAAGCCTTCTACCAAAGTGTGCCATGAACCGTATGTCATGTATAGTTTTGGTCGAAGCCTTCTACCAAAGTATGCCATGAACCATATAAAATGTACGGTTTTGGTCGAAGCCTTCTACCAAAGTGTGCAATAATGAACCGTATGTATTGTAAGGTTTTGGTCGAAGTATACTAAAAAAGTAAGCCATGAACCGTATGTCATGTATGGTTTTGGTCAAAGCCTACTACCAAATTGAGCAATGAACCGTATAAAATGTACGGTTTTGATCGAAGCCTACGAACAAAGTGTGACAAGAACCGTTAACGGTATGCCACGTCACACAGCATACCCAACACTGAGCAAACCCATTAATGACGTTCATACCTGAGTTTATCAATAAAACAGATACGAAGATGTGTTTTGTTTGGTTTTTCCATGAAATTGTCTGTTAAAAATATACCCCGAAACTCGTTCCTACGTGTTATTATTATTGTTGTGTCCTTTGCCCATTTCTTTTTTAATAACATTGTTTATGTCCTCAATTTCTGCTACGTATCTGTTCTTGTGATAGCAATCATGATTTTTAATTATGAAATTCTTAAAAGAAGCAGCACAAAAAAAAATGATGAAAACAAAAACAGAAAAACAAATCGAGCAGTCTTATTATGGACGTAGAACGGAACAGTTGTAGCTGATCGTCTCTTGTGTGATATTTTTTAAAAAAGTGTTCAAAAATAAAAATTTATTTATTTCTCATAAAGTTAATTAAATTAATAATGACAGTGTTAATACAGTCACAGCCAATAAATATTAATGTGCATCACAGACGACGATGCAGACGGAAAAGACTGTCAATAGCCACACGATTTGATGGTAAATTTAAATATCAATTCTATGCTGTGGTACATAAAGCATCTGTGGAGATTATGTGGATGTATATGCTGCAATAGTGTGAAAGAACCGTTGAATTAGATCGGATAGTTTTTAAAATGGAGCAAGCATATCTAGCCCGAATATTCCATATTTCTATGCTTCATTCGGTTTATTTTTAGCGCATTTTTTTCTGTTTCTAATCCAAGTTGCAGTTTTTACTGTGTTTGTGCTTGCTGCTTGGTGAATCAAGAAGTTTCATGATGAAACTTGTGTGTTTAGCGGAAATGTGTATTACGCAGATGATTTTAATTATTTTGAAATAATTTTTAAAGAATTTTTTTGTGCGTTTTAAATTGAATTATTTTAAACGATGAGTCATAGCATGCGAGAATAGTTTTGAATTTCAAACCGTTGAATTTTCAAAATTTAAAAATCCGTTAAATTTTCAAAATTTACAAAATCTTTAATTTTAGAATTTCAAAAAACCGTGAAATTTTCAAAATGCAAAATCTGTTAAAATTTCCAAAAAAATTACAATTTCAAATTTTAAAACCGTTAAATTTTCAAAATTGCAAAATTTAAACTTTGAACATGAAAATTCTTTCAATTAAATTTCAAAATTTCAGAAATCCGTTAAATTTAAAAAAATTAAAAATCAATTTAAATTTCAAAAATCCGTTAAAATTTTCAAAATTATAAAATTTCAAAAAATTGTTTCAACTTTCAAATTTTTAAAATTGAAAAACCGTTAAATTTAAAAAATTTCAAAATTTGAATTTCATAAATCCGTTAAAATTTTCAAAATTCTGTTAAAATTGCAAACAAAAAAAATTTTCCAAAAATTAATTTGTTTCATTTCAAAATTTGAAAAATCGGTTAAATTTTCAAAATTGCAAAATCCGTTAAATTTCAAAAATTACTTTGATTTTAAATTTCAAAAATCCGTTAAATTTTAAATTACAAAAATTAAACCGAAATTTCAAAAAATTGCTTCAATTTTCAAATTTTTCAAAATTCGTTAAATTTTCAAAAAAAAACGTTCCAAATTCAAATTTAAAAATTCGTTAAATTTTCAAAATTTCAAAAATCTGTTAAAATTTCAAAATTAAAAAAACCGTTAGAAATTCAAAAATCTTATTTCAATTTTAAAAAAAAAAATCAAACTCAGCAATCATTTTCAAATGCTTTCTAGTCGCCCTCAGGCAATAACTCTTTCGCTCCGATGATTGCTTTATGCTGAAATAATAATAATATTGATTTGAAACGAAAAGAATGTGAAGAATTGAAATTTATGTAAATTTTTTTTCATTCGACTGAGCATATGTAAGGAGCTCAAGAGAGAATCTATATTGCATGATAATAGCACATTTTCCAAGAAATGATTTACTTTTTGCTGAACTGAACTGAACTCATTGATTACAATTTTTCTGATGAAATACACAATTTTGAGTCTAATTTTAAATATTTTTATATTTCTTTTGCAGAACTGTATAAATTGACGGGCGAAATATTGGGAGAAGGTGCCTATGCCTCAGTACAAACATGTATAAATATATTCACCGAAGTAGAGTGTGCCGTTAAAATTATTGATAAGATACCAGGTCATGCACGAGCTCGAGTCTTTCGAGAGGTGGAGACATTCCATCATTGCCAAGGACATCCAAATATCCTACAATTAATTGAATTTTTTGAGGATAAGGAAAAGTTCTACTTAGTATTTGAAAAGATCAATGGAGGTCCTCTATTGACGAGAATTCAAGAAAATATTTGCTTTTCTGAGCATGATGCAGCACAAATAATTAAGGAGATTGCCTCAGGATTGAACTTTTTACATAAGAAAGGCATTGCGCATCGTGATCTTAAACCTGAAAACATTCTTTGTGTCAATCCCGACACAATTTGTCCCATTAAAATATGTGATTTTGATCTCGGCTCGGGAATTAATTTTACGACTGATCTATCGGAATCGGTTGCTACACCGCAACTATTGACACCGGTAAGTTTATCTATTATATCTTATTATTTTTTTCTTGTGTATTGTGCGACTTACGACGTCCATGTCTCGACGACAAATACATGAATATACATATTGAGAACATCATGTTTATCACACTTGTATCGTGCGACTCAAGGACATTTGATATTGTATGCCTATTTATATTAAGCAAATAGCCACACATCGCGAGTAAATTCGCAAAGTCATTTGAACAGCACAATGTGCTTTGTTAGGGGCATCATTATGTGTAGGCGTATTAACGATAATAACGTGGAGTTGATCTGGTAGGGCTTCGTGATGACTGGGGGGAATGGGGTGGACGCCGGAGGGTGTCGCTGGGGGGTTTACCCTACTGGATCAAAGTAACCTCCTCAATAGACACTTATTTACTTAATTTGCTTGTCGTGCACATCAATTGAGATACAGAGCTAGACCACTGTAGGCACTCAGTAGACAGAACCACTCCTTTGATGATGCTACTGTCAAGCTTATTGCCTTTAGACTGCATATTGAGACTATAAGTCGTATTTCCATTGCATATAATTCAAAAAATGACAGGATTAAAAGTCTCCCCAGTCGAGTCTCGAACCCACGACCGCTTGGTCGGTATCACAATAATTACATACCGAACTACGAACCCATTCCGCCACCGACCCAACCACAACTCAATAGACAAAACCCATTAATTAATCCAGCTATAACTTTCCCTTTATTTTATGCAGTTTAAAGTAAATTGTCAACAACAATTACTGGTTTTGACTAGCTTGACTAGCATGTAAACAGACAAATGAAGATGAATATGTGATAGACATTCAGACACGTTTGCATGAAATTGTCATGTCGTACGATATATTCTTACGTACGAAAACATCCTTCTGTTTATTTGAGTTATTTTGTGAATTTAAAACGCAAATTATGGAATGATTTCATACTATTGGCGATAAAATAAAAGTTTTCGAGTTTACACAATTCAGCCAATGGAAGAAGAAAAATAACAAGATTGTCAGATTGTGTGTGCGAAAATGTTTAAGTATAGACAAACAGCACCAAGTCATATATTTGACCGGATTTAAAAAAAAAACATCATACATTGTTGTACATCGGGTATTTTTCTACGCACTCGCTGATTCTATGAGAAAACAAAAAAAAGTGTTAAATGTTCTCGTGCTGTTGATTGAGGGGCTTAAGCGCATTTTTGGTCAGAGATCAGAATTTGACTGAAACAATAAAATTCAAACAAGCAAGCATTTAAAATCAATTGAAAATTGTATGAAAAATAACGGTCAATTTTTTTTTGAAAATTAACGGTCGAAAAAAATTCATAATTTCAATGAAGCTAAAAACACGTGAATTTTCTTTGTATGGAAAATAACGGTCAAATTTGAATTTAATTTCAAAATTTTAAAATCACGTGTACTTTTTTTGTAAATTAACGGTCGAAAAAATTCAAAATTTTAAAGGGCTAAAAACACTTGTTTTTTGTAATGGAAATTTGAAAAAATCATTAATTAAAGCATTTAACCATGGAAAATTGAAACAGCTACCAAACATTTAATTATCGATAAGCTATTGACCAATAACTTGGTTGAATAGAGCTAATGCTTCAAACCAGAGCTCTCTACGATATTTGGTTGCTGAGATATCGCACCTAACTGCCAACCAGAATCCGATCAAATGAACTTCGAAGTGTAATTTTCACAAAAATGTGTTAAATTTTAATCGCAGATCTCGTGTTCTCAAAAAAAATATATTTTCGCACATCGGAATATGTAGATCGACATTGAAAGAAATAGCTTAATTACGCATTAAATAAATAAAAAAATTCTTTGATTATCTAAATAGTCAAAAAAAAGAATCTTTCGAGTTTTGCAATACATACATGACTATGGATATGTATGGATGTGTATGTATGTCATTCGATTAAAGCTATTTTGTATTTTATTTTCTAGTTTATTGTTTTAAAGTTGATACTTTATATTTTCTCTGAGACGACACATAGCATGAGCGATAATAGAGCTTCCACTTAAATTCCACAAAAAGAGTTGTTTACGGCAATAAAGAAATTTTTTTTTATATTATCACACGACTTAACCTATATTTTTACAATATTTTTTTTTTTCATCTCAGTAGTCATTTAATTTAATGACGCAAAATGAAAAGATTCGCATTGACTCTTTATACTATAAAGTTTCAAGGTTTTCTAATAAACGTGGAATCTGCCTCTTTTATGAAAAAACGTGGTTTTTTCGACTTTTTGGTTATTTGCAATCGCCGATTAGTTTTGTTTTGATTTTAAATGCCTGAATTAATTATCGTGGATTACATTTAATGAATGTATAGACTTTTATTGAACTTAGACTTACGATTCACCTTCAAATTAAATAATTTATGATTATTTTTGGAAATTTATTTGTAAACAAGCGATCAAGGGTGTGAAACTGTGATTATTACGACAGTTTTGTCCCCTTGAAAGATTTTTTCTTAGTTTGAGGCCCTTTGAAATGTTTTAATTGTAAACAATCGTGAAATTTCACAAAATCAGAGCAAATTCACATCAGAATTGAGCAAATTATAGAAATACTCAACAGATTCAGCTCAGGAAATGAGAATATCATCAATATCAAGTCTGTTTAACTTCTAAAAATAATCAATTTTGAAAAATTTTGCTGAAAAAATGAGCCGGTAAATGAAAATTCATTATGTATCTTATCGCGTGACCTCGGTAGCGTGCGAGCGAGAAGGAAAAAGAGTAAGGCAAAGTATTTTGCCTATATTTATTGTATATTCACACATCTTTTGTTGTTATCAGTAGACTGTACAATGTTGCTGCTTTATTTGATAACGATTTAAAGAGTATTGAGGAGAAATAGTGATATTTTATGTAATATTGGGTATATATCATACCTGAGGGGTACAATGGGGTGATTCGGATACCGATCGCAGTAAGCATGGATTGAAATCCGACGTCACAGCGCTGTCAAGGCATTTTGTATGAATTTTGGCATTTTGTATGGAAAAGTTGACTTGAGTCGACTCGACTTCTGCTTACCGGCAATGCAGCAGTACCCTACCTAACACAACGTCCTGTTCGAGACATACTTCAGTACGACAAGTCGCACAAACTCAATTTCCTTAAATCATTAATGACTAATTCCTATTTTTACCATTTAATTTTAGGTTGGAAGTGCTGAATTTATGGCACCAGAAGTAGTCGATTTATTTGTTGGCGAACGTGAGAGCAGCTATGATAAGAGATGTGATTTATGGTCAATGGGTGTCATTGCTTATATTTTACTATCTGGATATCCACCATTTTCTGGTAATTGTGGACAAGAATGTGGATGGAATCGTGGTGAAAATTGTCAAAAATGTCAAGAATTATTATTTGAGTCAATTCGTGAAGGTAAGACATAAAGGAACTGATCATTGTTTGACAAGATTAATTAATTAATTTTGTGTATGCAATTTCAGGACGTTTTTGTTTTCCCGAAACCGAATGGCGAGACGTCAGTAATGAAGCTAAGGACTTGATTCGTAATTTATTGGTCAAGGAAGCATCAAAGCGACTATCAGCTGAGGCTGTATTAAATCATCCCTGGATAAGAGTCGCTGATGAGAATTGTGACAACATGAAGCGCCATCGTGCGTTAAAAACTCCAGGGATCATTCGAAGGTATGCATGTATAACATCACGTATTGTTATTGACACGAGGCGGCTCATTATCAGGCACACATGCTGCCGAAATTTATCAATAACAATCGATGACTGTTTAAAAGTTTTAATCAGAGTATGGCCGTCTCAAATTCGAGTTTTTCGACATTTCGAACTCAACTTATTTTAAAATAGAAATTTCCGTTACGAAGAAAAATAAAAGTAACGGTCAAAAAAAATTTGAAAAAATATTTTTTTGAAAAAAATTAACGGTCGTTTTTGAGAAAGCCACACTCTGGTTTTAAATACTAATAAGCCTTATATCTTATACTTTACTTCTTCTACTTCCAGCAATCAATCTGCTCGTAAATTATCTCAATTCGCTGAGTCGGCAATGGCTGTGAACCGAGTTATTTTACAACAATTTTCCATGCAACTAAATTATTTGAACAAGGAGCGATCCAACATTTATCAACCATCAGCAAAAACACAACCGCAACCAATTCCACAACAACAAAAGAAGCAACAACATCATCCACATCATAGCAGTTCAAATGATTCATTCTTAATGCCTGAAATGCTACCACCAACAAATCGTCAATTGAGTAGCAGCGATGATGATGACATACATTACATCAGTGAATCATCATCACGTGGATCCCATCCAACAACACCATCGGAACCGTCATCAGATGAGGATATTCAAACAATTTTGGATAATGTCCTTAGTGATACAAATAAAAGTGGAAGTGGCATGAATAATATCATTAAGAAATGCGATGATGATGTTGCAAGTCCAATACAATCACGTCGTCGTTCAGCACGACAATTGTACATTGTATGTCCAACGCCAAGTGGTTGATAAAACTACAAAAACAACAATTTTTTTTATACTTACTATCTCTTTCTTACTATCTATACATCCTTCATTGAGTAATTTAATCGTCTATGCCTGGAAAATAATCCTTTATTATGGAACAGAAACAAGAACATCCGAAACATCCTTTTTAAATGCAGTTTCTATTATTATTACTATTATTATGTAGTTCTATATACTATCTAAATGAACTTTCCCTAACCCCAACGGGAAATGCAGTTGTGTTGAACAGATTTTTTTTCTATTATCATAATTTATAAGAAAAGTCCCAGAATGTGGCTGTCTCAAATTCGAAATTCGAAATTCGAATTTTTTTTTCGAAATTCGAAATTCGAATTTTTTTTCGAAATTCGAATTTGTCTCAAAACATTTCGAACTCAAGCTATTTTAAAATTAAAATTTCCGTTAGAAAAAAAGTAAAAATAACGGTCAAAAAAATTTAAAATTTTTTTTTTTAAAAAATTAACGGTCGTTTTGAGACAGCCACACTCTGGAAAAATCCATTCGCATTTCCTTATGCTGAAAGATATGCGTTAAATACATTGAATAATATTGATAATAATACAAAAAAAAAAATTATAAACTATTTAAAAAACACAAAACCTCAGTGTACAGGGGATCTTAGTAGGCTCGACTAGCACTTGATGAGAAACATCATGGAATGTATCCATTAAGGCTGTTGAGGCTTACTAATCTCCTACAAAAAACAACAACCTTACCTTTAATAGATTCTTTTTTATTACTTTTTAAAATTAATTTAATTTTTTTTTACCTTCTAATTTTTTTAATTATTTTTTGAACTTTGAAGACCTTAAAAATTTTAATTTTTCTAAATTCCTGCTTTCCATACGAAGTTTTTTTGAGAGATGAAGAAGGAAACTGATTTTATTAGGCTGTTTTGAGGGGAATTTTTGGATTATTGGGGATGTTCATTTGTTACGTAAGACCTCCTTTCGAAACAATATCACCATGTTAGAGGTGACCACCCCTGCTCCCTAAAGAGCACCACCTTACTTAACTAGTGAACGACCCCCAATATTGGAATATCTTTAAAACTTATTAATTTTTATTGGAAACATTCAAATTAGGCAAGAATTAGAAGTAGTGATGAAATTATTGTTGGCCATATCAAATCCAAATGTATGTCTATGAGGATGGATGTCCAGAGAAGGGTATGCAACCACCCTCAACCTTGTAACTGGATGATCCATACTCTACAGATTTAACTATTGGATAATACTTAGAAACCTTAGCAGACAATGAGTATACAAAAGTATACGTCAATGAGTATGCAATAGTATACTTCAATGAGTATGCAATAGTATACTTCAATGAGTATGCTCATGAGTATACCCAATCAATATAATTGAACATGCTCGAGTATGCTCCTTGTCTGCTCGGGTAACCTTAGTCATCTTGCCTATTAGTTTAAAAACTGCACTCCAAAAGATCTCTGAGAGTCAACCCATGAACTTAAAGTATTTTAAAGTTGAAGCTCACTAAGGATATCCAATAAAATTCTCAATTATTCTTCCAAAGGAAGTCCAAAAAGTCAGTTTAAATATAAAAATTCCCAAAATTTGTTTATAAACGTTTTTGAAAACAATAAGAAAGATAGAATTTTACTCACTTTGTGCTTCAATAAAATGATCGTGATAAGATTCAAAGCAGCGTCCTTGAATCGACCATAATGAAAGAATTTTAGTCATAAGGTGATCCACAGATTCATGCCGAAACTCCTGTTTTTTTTAACTGTCGTGATTTACGTAAAACGCTTCTTAATAAAGTTTTGTTCTGTTACAAGATGTACAATCCTCCTTA
Source organism: Chironomus tepperi (assembly GCF_022539635.2). NCBI lineage: Eukaryota > Metazoa > Arthropoda > Insecta > Diptera > Chironomidae > Chironomus > Chironomus tepperi. Next base: position 911,693 of record NW_027226583.1, read on the forward strand.
AAAATGCGCAACTTCTGTGGCACCAAAATATATAATTTTTTATTGAGTAAAATTTTATCTTCCACAAAAAAAAAAATTTTTATTGCCTATTAAAAATGAGAGAAAATTACTTAAAAAAAAATACACAAAAAAAAAGTTCTCAGAATTGACATTTTATTAAAAATTGTGAACATCAATCCTATCGAGTGATGTATCCCGATCGACACAAGTTATTCATGGTAGTCAAAATGACAAATACGTGATAGCTACATAACTACCACGTAGCAACATGGCATCCTAATGACGACCACATGATGTCTACATGACATTAAAATGGCGGCCATGTTGCATTCAAATAGCAACCAAGTGGCTGTCATGTGGCAACCTAGTTGTGACCATGTGGCCATGTGGCAACCAAGTGGCGGCCATGTGGCAACCAAGTGGCGGCCATGTGGCAACCAAGTGGTGACCATATGGCAACTAAGTGGTGACCATGTGACAACCAAGTTGCGACTATATGGCGACCAAGTGGTGACCATGTGGCAACCAAGTAGCGGTCATGTGGTAATCAAGTGACAGCTACGTGGGAACCACATGTCATCCAAGTGGCGGCTACGTGGGAACCACATGTCATCCAAGTGGCGGCTACGTGGGAACCACATGTCATCCAAGTGGTGGCTACGTGGGAACCACATGTCATCCAAGTGGCAGCTACGTGGGAACCACATGTCATCCAAGTGGTGGCTATTTGGGAACCACATGTCATGTGGTCAAGTGACAATTTTATGTTGAATGCCATAAGAAAACCAATAGACTGCCATGAATAACTTGCGCCAATCGAGTATGTCACTCAGGATATCAATATAATCATGTGATTTCATTCAAGCATACGCCATTCATACCAAAAAAGAAGGGTACATTAATGTGTGTGTCAAAAATTTATGTTAAATTTTTGCAATTAAAAAATAATGCATAATGCATAACTGAACTACAACTTAAGTGCTAAACAAAAAAAAAACTTTGATTCCTTGTTAAGATTTAGTTTTACAAGATGGATAGATCTTTACTATAATGAGTTAACGAATTTGTTGATTAACATCGTCAATCTAGGATTTATGAGATAGTGTGTATTTATTAAAAAAAAACCTTTGATTTTAAGCATATCCTTTACTAAAATCTTTTATGAAATCACGTGAAAAATTATATTGTAAAGCTAGTGAGGAACTTGAGAATCTTTTAAATATCATCCATGAGATAACTTTCGTTCTATGGATAATATTTCTAGGATTTTAATCCTCACTCGGACATTTTTTTGCATAAAAAAACAAAAAACGATTCTTTTTATAAAAAAAAAATTAAAAAATGCAATAAAAGTCTATTTTTTATATTTGAAAATGCAAATTTTATGAAAAATTCAAGACAAAGTAAAAATTTTTTTTACAACGAAATTCTTTTTTTCTTTTTATTTTAATTCTTTTTTTTCATTTTTCCTCCTTTTTTTATGTCAACCTGCATAATTTATGTTAAATCCCGAGCGACACAAGCTGATGTCATTTTCATCATAATTTCCACGTACGTAGCTTTTGAGCATTTCCAATGTGGTTGTTATGTCATGACAGTATTGCGACCAATGTACTTGTTACATGATTGCAATATTGAATGGCTGTAAATGTTGCATTGACTGATTATGTCAAAAAGTTGTGCGCACACAAGCTGTTGTTACGTATTTTTATTGAAAAGATGGCTTTGGAATTTAATTTAATGTCACTGATGCGTGATGAAGATGTTGCTGATACGTAAGGATGAAGTAATGTTGATATAATGTAGTCGCGATGTTGCTGCAACGTTGATAATACGTAGTTATCAAGTTGAAGCAACGTTGATGATACGTAGTTGCAAAATAACTGTCAATATAATGAAATGTAGTTGTAACGTTGCTGCAACATTGGTAAAACTACGCAACATTACTCCAACTTTGATGATAAATATTTGCCATGTTGCTGCAACAGTGATAATAAGTAGAAGCATGCTGCAACAGTGATATAAATTGTTGCCATGTTGCTGCAACAGTGATGTTAAACGATTGCAATGTTGCTGCAACAGTGATGATAAATAGTAGCCATGCTGCAACAACACTTGATGATAAATAGTATGATAAACATGCTGCACTACAATTTTGATAACTCGAAGTTGTCATGCAACTGCAAATTTGATACTACGTAGTTAATATAGATACTGCAGCTTTGATGATAAATTGTTGCCATGTTGGTGCAACGTTGATGATTTGCAGTGATAATGCTGTTGCAACGTTGGTAATACATAGTTGCTAAGTTGCTGTAACTTTAATTATGTGTAGATATCATGTTGTTGTAACTTTGATAATACATAGCTAACACGTTGCTGCAATGTTGATGATACTTAGTCATCACGTTGTTACAACAAAGATGATACATAATTCCCACGTTGCTGCAACTTGATGATAGGTAATTGAAACGTTGCTGCAACTTTGATAATATTGACAATAATGTACGTTGCCACGTTGCTGCAACATTGATGACGTAAATCCATGTTTTCAAATTTATTTTTCTAGTGTTGCTTGCACATTAATGCAACACAACACAAATGACATCAATTCCATCAGCTTTACGCAACAGACTTACAACTTCCAGAACATTATTACTAAACAACCACTAAGGATAAAGCTACACATGTCGAAATTATTGATTAAATTATATTTTTTCATAACAAACAAGCTTCATCACTGACTAAAAGAAACTTGTGTCTCTCGGGTAAAACAAAACAAAAAAAAAATTACATGCTGTTAAGGCAGACTAAAAATTATTAAAAATAAAGCATTGTGAGAATAAAAAAATGAGATGAGATCCATTTTGGACAGACGAGCGATGGTTGTAGAGTTGGAGATTCCTTCCATTTCTTCAAAAAAATAAAAAATTGATTGCATTTTTCGGAAGAAAATCATTAAAACGAGTGTGATTTTTACGGTATGCTAATAAAATTGTATAGAGTCGGGCTGGTCGGGGACAAAAAACAAAAATAAAAAAAAAATTTTTTTACGAAGAAAATTAAAATTTAAAAAAAAAAAAAAAAAATTTAGTGATAAGGAACGGCAAAGAACTGAAGTAAAATTTATTTAGAGAGGTGACATTAGGGGACGTTAAGGAACGAATGTGGGGCAAAGACTGCATATTCTCAGGTTTAATATTAGAAAAAAACATTATTGATGACAAATTTTAAGAGATATGAAAGAGGAACGGCTATAAATTTTTTTTTGGGGGGGAAGCATATAGTAAGTGATGATGTTGATGATTGAGTGACAATATTTAAAAATGGCCATATCATTATTGAGTTGCAGCGATTTCCAACTTTAGCCGATCGCTCAAGCAAAAAAATACAAAAAAAATATTTTAAGCCCTTGATGATTTTTTTTGGTTCCCTAAACGTCGATGACTGGTAGACACGACATTAAAGTTATGAGATACATTGATTTGCCATGTTTTTTGGTTGCATCGGATAAATTTTGTTAATAATTTTTTTTTATTTCAATCGAATCGAATTAGATTCATTTGTGCGATGTTTTTGTTGGATTTCTTGATGATAAGAGTTTCCCAAGGGTTCCCGGATAGTCTCGGTCGTGGTCTTGATCTTGAGAATTAGATGAGTTCGAGATGGCAGGGAACCCTACTTGTTGGCTATTGGCATAAATGTCTTTGTGCTGTAAATTCGAGGAGTGAAGCGCAGTTAGAGCTTAGTTTAGCGAATTTCGGGAATTGAAGTAAAAGATCCTTTAAAAGGAGATAGAGCAAGCCTATACACTGAATCAGGGTGGGTAGGACTTCGGGAGTCGGACTTCAAAGTCTGACTCCAACTGAGTTCGACTCCATTCTAAAATGTGAGTCCTGCCAACTCTATAGTGAAGGATATTGCGTCCCTAAGTACCCAAAAGGAACAGGATGTGATTATTTAACCATTTGTTTCATAATAAACTTGACATTTGTGGAACTTGCCATGATATCATCATTGACATATCATGGCAATTTATTAAAACGTCAAATTTATTTCAAGATGTAAAGTCGACTAATCGTAGTCTATTCCACTGGTTAGTTGGTCTTTCTTGCTGTAGATGCAGAAGCTTAGTTGATCATGTATTACAAAGTGCCAAAATAAGGTAAATGGCTAAATTACTGAGGAAAGGAAATCTTTAAAAGTTCTAAATTTGACTAATTTATCAGATGCACGGTTCGATTCCCCACAAATCAGACCTACAAGTTCGATTCCCAAAGGATCAGATCTGCAGGTTCGATTCCCAAAGGATCCTCTTCCATCCTCCTGGTTAATTCTTCCATACTTCAGTCAAATTTCATGGAAAGCTTTCATTAAAAAGCTTTATTCTAGAAAAACAGACCATACATTCTAGTAAAAGCTAACTCGTGTCAATTTCAAAGTTACGAAAGGACTTTCCTAACTTTATGAGCTTCTTGCATAACCTCCCCTAAAAATTCGACATTCACAAAAAAATATTGGTCAAGTTCCTAATAAACAAAACTTGTCAAATCAATTACAGAACAAATTTGTGCACGACTTTTCATTGGACATGCGGCAGTCAACAAACAAAAGAAAGTATGCCAATGTCTACGTGAAATGCATTGAGAAATCCAACAAAAAAAGCTATCGCAATGTGTTAAGGAATTGTAATTTTCGAACATCGGAGAAATAAGTAGTTGTAGACTTAAGAACAAAAGCGACAATTATGTGACGACAGTTGAGTGCCGCGAAACAGTTAATGGTACATTCGGCTGTTGTTGATTTGATTAATTAATTTATAAGATTGAAAAAAACATAAAAACACACAAACAAGAAAAATGTTACAAAGTTGATAACTATTACCAAGTCCCTCTAACCCTCATCTTAATCTCTAATTTACAAAACATACATATTCATAATAAAATCAGTGGTGGGCAACCTGTGTGGCGTGACACACTAGTGTGAGGCGACAGTCTATTGTTGTGCGACACTCTAATGAAATGTGACACACAACTTTATTGTGATGCTCTATTGTGGTGTGACACTCAATTGTGGTGTGACACTCAATTGTGGTGTGACACTCAATTGTGGTGTGACACTCAATTGTGGTGTGACACTCAATTGTGGTGTGACACTCAATTATGGTGTGACACTCAATTGTGGTGTGACACTCAATTGTGGTGTGACACTCTATTGTGGTGTGACACTCAATTGTGGTGTGACACTCAATTGTGGTGTGACACTCAATTGTGGTGTGACACTCAATTGTGGTGTGACACTCAATTGTGGTGTGACACTCTATTGTGGTGTGACACTCAATTGTGATGTGACACTCTATTATGGTGTGACACTCTATTGTGGTGTGACACTCTATTGTGGTGTGACGCGCTATTGTGGCGCAACACTCTATTATGACACGACACTGGATTGTGACGCGACACACTAGAATGCAGTCTATTGTGACACAAAACTCTAGTGTGATGCGGCACACAGGTTGCCCACCACTACCCTAAAAATAACAAAAAAGAAAAAAATTATTAAAAAATATGAAAAAAATTTTATAAAAAAATGCTTTAAAAAATCCCTGAAAAAAAAAATAAGTTTTTTAATTAATTTTTTTTTATGTTTCTCACACAATCAAATATTTTTTTACGTACGATATAAAGGAAGTACTAAGTCTTTGAATGAAAAATTAAGAAAAAAAAAAATTTAAATAATTATATGGATAAGTGTCCAATAAAAAAAAACTGAAATAATATGAATTTTGTGATGAATTAAAACTGTGAGACATGCATGCGTACATGGACATGTATCCTGATTATTTAATGATTGTAATTACCTTAATCATAAAATATATATATTTAATTTTGATCCTATTTGATAACAAAATGAATAGCAATAATAATTCCATCATTATAAGGGAGACTATCCTCATTTTGAATAATCCAGGAACCAAATGACTGACTTAACAATTTTTTAAAACTTAGTAAGCTTATGCAGTCATTTGATTCCTGTGATAAAACATTAAAAATTTGAATGATTTTCTTCTCAATTCAAACTGGATCAGTCACTAATGGAAACAGTGACAAGAACTGCAAAATGTGCAAAAATTTTCGACGAATGATCAAAAAACTGAAAACTGCAATAAAGTTAGAAAATCATTCAAAATAATTTTTGGAAGCAGTTTAAAGGACTTGGGTGATTTGAGGATTTTATTGATGATGATCAGCTTTTGAGGACGGAGTTTTATTGGAAATTCCTGTTGAAATACTTTATTTTATTACTTTGTCTGTTCGGCACCTATTGAAATGTTGACTCGACTGACGAGATGGACGAGGCGGTACGAAAACAACCAAATTTGTCACTTAGTTCTGAGTACATTTAGGAACAGTTATTTCTGTATGGTGACATTTGTAACGGTAGAAATATAAAATTTTTAATGTTAATTTTAATTGATATTTGCTGAATTAATCAAGCATATTGGCATTATTACTGCAAGTTATCAACTAATTAACCGTAAAAATTTAATTAAATGTTTTAAATTAAAGGAGAAATCAATTTTTTGTGATAATTTTTAACGGTTATTCAAAATTTAAACATATAGCTAAAAGCAAAGCACACTTTCCAAACAAGTTGTTCCTAACGGGAATCGAACCCACGTCCAAGATTCAAAGTCGTACGTCTGCTCTACCACTGAGCTATGTGGTTGTTTAAAATGCTTGACAGAATTCCAATGTCCTGAACAGTGTGCGAATCCTTGTCATGTTCTGATTTGAAGGAAAAATTGAGAGATCGGTTTCTGGTGGGAATCGAACCCACGTACTCACAAGAGAGTGATTCAGACATCCTGTCAATTACCCAACCACTAGGCCACAGAGACCTTACTCTTGATTTGACAGTTCCGTCTATATATAACTCGATACCCCAAATACCATTTTCTCAGACCAGATCTCGAAGTCGACTCTGATTTTGTTTGTAGAGACAAGTTGCTTCGATTCCATATGAAATTCGGGTTGACTTCGAATTCTGGTTTGAGACACCAAACCTTATTCTAGCCACTTCCTACTTTTTTGATCAAAAATTCTTCCAAATTGATTCAAAATTGTTGCCTTATTTCTACTCTGAACTACAAAAACATGATCATCATCTCCAACAACAATCTTCAATCCACTCAAGTCTACAATTTTATACAAAACTGCAAATATATAAAGTAACAATTTTGTAAAAAAAACCAACTTATAATCTGGATTGTTCAGTATTTAATGTAAATTTTGGACAGAAAAGGCAAAAAAAAAACTGATCGTTATGAAGAGCTTGTAAAATGTGACTAGATGGTGTGAGCATCACACAGAATGAAGATATTATGAAATGCGACAGTGAAATGATAATAAGTGACTAATTGTACCTTTTAATGTGACAATTACTCAAGCAGAGCTCAAACAAAAAATCATTTTGTGAATAAATTTGTATAAAAAAAGGCATAAAAAAGGAAGCTCTGTTATGATAAAAAGCACATTTTTAATAATGATGATGATAAAACATAAAGTATCAAGCGATTTACTACTAAAACAAAGCATATTATTCATTTCCTTGACAAAAAATACATAACAAAAATAGAACGAGATGCATTTTTCAATGATTAATATAAAGTAATGCTAGTGAGTTTATGATTAAATTCAAGTCTTTTTAGAAATGTCCATTGGATGAAGCATGTTCGTTGTGGGGGACATTGGGGTTGAATTTTGGGAGTTGGGTATGAATTTTTAATGTTTTAGAGACATTATGAAGTGAAATTTAATGTTTCTTTGTTGCTTATGGTTACAGGACATGCGGAGATATATCCTTGTCATTAGACAGGCCTAAAACCGTACAAATTCTTGGTAATTTATTTGATTTTTTTCTTACAAAACCATACAAATTACCAAGAATTTGTACGGTTTTTGTCTGTCATAGGTGCCTGTTTTGCAAATCTGACCTGAATATCAAAAAATCCCAAAAAAAAAACAATCAAAGCAACCCAAAAAAATTTGAAAATTTACACCTAACCTCAAAATTCAATCCCCAGACCCCCCTATCGAATGAACCAAAATTTAATTCATTTTTCGATCAGTTTTTTTATTATCAAATGAAACATTTACAATGAAAACAAAAAAACAAAAATCACATAAAATTTCATAAGAACAGACGATTATTTGAGATACACGAAATGAAAAGAAAAGAAAAAGAAAAAAAAAATTTGCAGAAAAAAAAAATAATAAAAAATGTTAAAAATAAAAAAAAAATTCAATTTTAATTTATTTAAATTTCTTTCAGGGTTCCTGTTAATTAAATATGATAAGCACGAAGTTCTTTGGAATTTTTTTAAATTACATTAATGTTTGAATTTATTCTATTAGCGACTGAGTGACTTGATAGAGTAATGGATTAAATAAGTGACGGCTGAGAATTTAGATATGTGGAATTGCTAATTTAGAACCTGATTTAAGAGTAATTTGCATACATTGTGGGTTGTTTATGGAATTTTACGCTTGTAGTTTAAAGTCATTCCTTTATAAATTGAATTAACTGCCTTAAAATCAATAAAATTCCATATTTAGGCTAATTATCACTTATTTTGCCTTCCTGGATCTTCAAACAGCTTCAAACAATCATATTTACTTTATTTGCAAAGCTTACTTATTGAATTTAAATTCAAAAAATTTGAACTTCAAAACCAACGACTTTTAAAAATTCAAATTTCTAAAGTTCAAATTTCAAATTCCAAAAAATCCGTTAAAGAAAATCAAACTTCTAAACTCTTTTAAATCTCAAATATTTCTATCCACAGACATAAGAAAGTAAAACACTCAAACTTGGTCAATAAACTCAATATAAGCTAATGAAATTCAATAAAAATTCAATCACGCAAAATGAAAACAAAGCTCAAAACATAATAAAAATAAAAAAGTATTTATGACATTCCAATAAAGGTAGTTAAGGCAGTGGTGGGCATTCTTGTATTATTTGTGCCACACTTTAGAGCAGTGATTGGCAACCTCTGTATCGTGGCACAAGAGTGTGTCGTCAAAACTTTTTTGGAAATGTCATGAACCGTATCATCAAGTGGACCGCAGAAATAAGACGATTACCTACCACTGCCTTACTCTAAGAGTTCTCGATGCCAAGATAGTTACCAAGACTTCACAGGTAGTCAGTAGTGAAAAGTTGTTGATAGAGACAGTGAAGCACTTAATATGGATAATTGCCAAAGTAAGTCCAGGTGGCTCGGTGGCGGAATGGTTTCGTACTATGGTTTCTAATTATTGTGATACCGACCAAGCGGTCATGGGTTCGAGACTCGGCCGGAGAAACTTTTTCAACTGCACTTTTTCGAATCATATGCAGTGGAAACGCGGCTTACAGAACCTTTCTGTGTAGTCTAAAGACAATAAGCTGACAATAGCATCATCAAAGGAGTGGTTCCAGATCTCACTATAAACTGTGTAGGTCAATTGAATGAAGTGGTCTGGCGCACCTTCATTGACAAAAGACATCCAAATAAAGCCAAATTTAGACACATGCTGAGAGATGTCATGGATTACAGATCTGTACGGCCAGCGAAGTAAGTATGTAAAGTACCTTGGTGATAAGCTTCGATCAAAATATCACACGGCATGCAGTTCATGACACACTAGTGCTGATAAGCCTGGATTGAAACCGCACGCGATCATACGGTTCATGGCGCACTTGCATGTCGTGTCACAATGCACAGGTTACCCAGCACTGAGTCAACCACTTCATACAGCTTGTTGTTTTGTCTTCAAGCAATAAATTTTTTGCATAAATAATTGCCATCCACAAATATTTATAAAAGCTCATTCAGTCATACAGTATTAAAAATATTTTTCTTTTATTTCATTCCTTTTCTCTTTTTTTGTTGTCTTTTTTTTGCTTTCATTCAAAATAAAAACGAGCGAAAATCTTTATAAATTAATTTAAATACACAATTTCTTATTAATGATATACAGCAACAAAAATAATATTTTTTTTTTTCGATGTCTTTTGTCTTGTCCATAGTTAATTCCATCAATTGAGGAGACTAAAATGAACTTTCAAATCACAAAAATAAAAGACATATTGTCTATGTACGGATCCTCATTTGTTTTAGTACGTATGGGTAAGTAAATGAGCAGGAGTTTATTTAACATATTAGCACCGACTTTATCCACTGAAAAAGAGAGATTAATTCATCAATATTAGTCATTTGTTTACTAAATTAAATAGGATTCGTCAAAAGTTGCAGACATACAGCTTCGGACGAACTATAAGGTACAGTCCATAACTGCAGGTTTGCAGCTTCGGACGAACTATAAGGTACAGCCGATAACTGCACACCTCCAGGCTTGGACAAACTATAACAAACAACCGATAACTGCAGATCTGTAGCTATGGACGAACTATAAGATACAGCTGATAACTGCAGGTCTGTACCCTTAGGCGAACCATAAGGTACAGCTAATAATTGCACGGCCTACATACTTTTGGATGAACTTTAAGGTACAGCCGATAACTAAAGGCTTGCAGCCTTAGACTAACTAAAAATTACAGCCGATGACTATAGGACTGCAGCCTTGGACGAACTATAAGATACAGCCAATAACTGCAGGTCTGCATCCTTAGCAGCCTTAGACAAACTTTAAGTTACAGCTGATAGCTGCAGGCGATTTAAGCTCGAATCATAAATTTGGATACCCAATCTTACCTCATTAAGGTTCATCCTAATCTGATTGTCCTGATTTGTATCTTTACTCTTAAACAGCTCAAATGCCATCGTCAGATGAAGTATTGCAGACACAAAATCAGCTAATCTCATTGTTCCATCTCGCCTCATGTATCTAAAATGGAATTGATTTTTGGAAATTGTCAATAAAGTGTCTGATTACAGCCGGCAAAAATCATTTAAAGCTCAAAAAAATTTAACAATAGGAAGTCAATTTCCTCTTACTTCAAAATCAATATTGAAAGAATGTCAGTGCTGAGTTGAAATCCGACGTCACATAGAGCATCACGAAATCTTTCGGCTCTCAAAATTCCCGTTTTTTCTTTTGTGTGCATCTTGAACACACCTTGCCTATAAAATATTCATAAAAATTTATATATACTAAAATGTCATGTGAACTGCTTATAGAAAAATGTATGAGACATAACAGATGTTACTTCTTACCAAGTCTTTAAATTAATCATAAAAAGTTTGAAATCATTAAACGTGATTCGTGATCGATTTTGTTTATCCATAAGGCAAACAATTTGTCGACAAACATCTAAATTGGCACAACTTCGAATATAGTCATTTGGTAAGCATGCTTCCAATAGTTCTTGAAGATCAAAGCAGTTAATTGTTCTGAAAAATTAAGATAAGAAGATGATTAGGTTGCTGTGATCGAATTTCATGTTTCAATGAAAGTTGCAATCTGTGCTTCATCAGAGTAGCAATTGAAGTATCCGCGAAACCCAGCAAACCACTTCCTGGATACCAGAGTTGCAAAACAGGCAGCTGTGACACCCAAAAACCGTACAAATTCTTGATAATTTCTTCTTACAAAACCATACAAATTATCAAGAATTTGTACGGTTTTTGCCTGTCACAGGTGTCTGTTTTGCAACTCTGCTGGATACTACTACAATGTTGTCCAAACTTGTTTGTGCCACGACACACCTTCACAACCAAACCACCACACGACATACTGTTCATGCCACTTCCAAAACTCACAACATTGTGCCACAGCACATAGTACGGACAACACTGCACCACAACACAGAAACTTGCAACTTTCCACAGGAAACACCCATCAAAAATCCATCAAAATCACTTACTTATGATCATCCGCAAGCTGTAGAAACACTGGCTCATATTGTGTAGTTCCACTCGTAATGCTAGCGTCATCATTCAATTGATTTAATTTATAAGATGATCCAGATATACCAGTCGTCTGGAATGGATCAAGAAGAAGCATCGTTTGTGTTTCGAGTAGCGATAAACGTATTGAACTTCCGAGTACACGCACACTAAATGCTGACTCTTCGGCTGGTTCAAATGTTGTTGCCATAATAAGATATCGTCCCGCCTCCAATGAACATCTCTGACTAATTTGACGCGAATTTGTATATTGTGAATTAAGTAGCGACTTATGTTTCTTGAAAAATGTTTTCGGTAGGCACTCTGTAATTTTGGTTTGTTGTGCTAAATTGTTTAGACTATAAAGCGTAAATCCAATGACTTTTGGCTCCATTACGCTATGCTGATTCAATGATATAATAACATCTTCCCGTTCAGCCAGTACAAGTTGTAATTGTGGATTTATATGGAATGTATCGTGATTATTTCGACATCCACCGGCACTAACACCGCGTTTCCATGTTCCTTGATATAATCTCATTAGCCATCGTCGACAACGATCAGTTAAAGATGGCTCATCACGTGCTGTGTCGGAATCGAGATGCACACACTCAAGATGTGTAAAATTTGTAATAAAATCAACAAATGACATCCAGAATTCACCAACATCCAATTGTCCTAAGAGTCTATCACGTTCTTGAATCGATACTCTCTCCCATTGATTTGAGTACGATGACCAATCACCATTATAGCCGCTTGTTTGACCAAATGACGAATCAGCTAATGGATCTCTCAATCTTATCAATTGAACAGTATCACCCATTAAGGTTTCCGCTTTGTCTAACGAACATAATCGATAATTTGTTCCAGAATTTAGTCCACTTGCTGTTGTATGATGACTATTTGAGTTATTGCTACTATTGCTGCTATTACTATTATTATTAATGTTGTTATTTAGATTACTATTATTGTTGGTTAGACTTGAATTAATTGTGCACGTTATAATACTTGTGCAATCTAGAAGGCTATGTAGGACAGGTGGTCGAATATTAATTTGATCTGATTTTATGGACATTGATTCTGTAATTCCACCCGTTAAATCAGCTAAGCCATCGAGTAATGTTCCATATTTGAGTGCCTCATATGAACCATGCAGTCTAGATTATAATGGATATAATTAATAAGAAAAAGTTGCACGCATTCTACATCCGGTCACAATTAAAAAAAACAACTTACTTTGCATAAGCCTTTTCCAACAATCCAGGCCAAAATGAATTTGAATGTTGTGCTTGTAAAAATGCCAATTTCCCGTTTATTGTTGGCAATCGATCATCAACAAGCACTTCTTGCCATTCACCGCACCACCATATACGAAAACGAAATACACCGTAATATGGTTGATCAAATGTTTGATCGGCAGGTACGACACGATAAAATAATCCTTTAGATAAATATAATATACCTAAACATGACACAAGCCATCTATCGCCCATTTTACCCGGTGCAATATCAAAGTATGCATTGGAATCATTAACAAAGATTGGATGTGTATTAAGCTCATGTGGTCGCTTCCATTGAAATGTAAATGGCGGTGTTTGATGATAAAAAACAGATGTTTGAACTGCTGGAAAATCTGGATCCTCCCATAAGACTCCCTTTCGTTTACACTCATTCTTTATACGTTCGAATGATGATGTCATTGTGGATGTTATTTTTAACGGACCTTAACTTCTTTCCCACAAGAAATACTGAATGTCGCGCTTGAATAAGTAATTTTAATGTTCTTTTGCTGTGTTGCTTCTTCACTGCCACCTGTCACCAACCTTCTTATTTTGAAAAATTCCTTAATGTATTTATGTCTTGGCTTATTTCTTACGCACCGATGTTGCTCAATTAAACATTTTAATCATGCTCTTCACTGTCTATGCATTATTAGCATTGTGTTTGTGTGTACCTGAAAAGCAGATATAGGAAAGAGATTTCTTTAATATTCGATTGTGTGTTGCGCAGTTTCACTGCGATTTTGTGTTTGGATGTGCTTGTTAACATTTTGTCTTGCTTATATTCCTAAATAGAAGTTATGGCTTTGCCATAAAAATGGTATTTATTGTTATTTGATAGAGTCATTGGGGAAATGAAGCTTGGTGCACCTTCTTTTAAAATTCTTTACAGTAATTGCCGATGAGTCAAGGTAAGATTAAGACTTTAGTTGTTCTGAAGGCTGTCAATTGACGCACCTCCATGACAACTACTTTATTGCTGTAGAATCTATTATTTTATTGTGTCAATTGAGCTATAACCTCGTAAATCGTTACTTAATCTTGTAGATCTTTTGATATTTTATAAATACATACTTCATATAGATGGTCAAATTGAGGTTGCTTTGAGAAAATAAGGGAATGCTGCATGTCCTTGAAGTTTTCTGTTTCTTGAAAGTTCACTTGACCAAAGTATGGGAAAAATTGTGTCCATTAATCTTGGTCAACATGAGATGAAGTTGTTGAGTCCATTAAGCATGCTTTGAAAATTATGAAAGGTGATCTAAGCAGTAAGATAAGCATCTGAAGAGTTTGCTTGCATATTTTTTCTACAAATATTATTTTTTGGCACTCAATTTTGTAATATACTTTAACTAAGTCATTGTGCTCATAATTGTATATCGCCTTTAGCCTAATTATTATTGTACATTGAATAAGCTTGCTAAGTTTAATAATTTTTGTGGAATTTTTAGGTTATTAGCAAATTAGCCTAAAAGATTATTCCGCAAAGTCGATTAGGAACAGCTTCTCATTCGCTATGAAATGATGATGATGATGTCAGATGTAGAGATGCTAAGATTGCTTAGATTTACATCAAATTTAAATTGACATTTTTCTTGTTGGCAAATTTTCTGCAAAATTAACTACGAAATGATGTCAGATTTGATGATTATTACTTCCAATAAGATCCAACAGTGCAATAGAGCTTTAATAACTGTCGAAATTCCATGTTAATTACAGATAATTTATTAAAAATCGAAACAAAATTTTATGTAAACAAAAAAACTAAGCCAACTTCGCGCTTTAAATTATTCAAAACCAAATTTAAGCCAACTTCGCGCTTTACATTATTCAAAATAAATCCGTTACGTGGCAAATTATCAGACACAATTAGAAATAACTTCAGGCACGAGTCTAGTTAAGTAACATTGATGTAATTCATAGATTACTGACATATTTTACAGACACTATACCAAAACAGCGGTATTGACACTTGATATCTCATGCCGATCAACATTATTCGCAATTAAAAATGCGTTCAAATTCCCCCAACCCGAATCCCATTAAGCAAAACATCGAAACTTTCAGTTTTTTTTTTCTTTTATATTATTATTTTCAAAAATATATAAAAAGAGATATGGCAAGAGATGAAAAAAAGAAATCTAATTGAGCAACACGAGAAATATTTTTTTTGCTTTTCTCTTATTTTCATGTTTTTAATAAATTGGGACAAGCGGGCCTACCTATCGAAAATAAAAAATTGAATAGCAAGCAGCATAAAGCAAGAATAAGAAGAAAATGTGCTTGTCGCATTCTGTCGTACATAATAACGACTACAGGTTCGTTATCAAACCAACCATACAAGTCTTTCAAGACGACATTCTCAAACTTTTTTAAGCTTTTTATGTATTATAATGATGAATGTGTCAGAGGTTAAACGGTTATTGTTATAAATACACGGAGGCACGGATGAGATTTATGAGTGTGACGATAATAATGAAAGTTTAGACAGAGATGAATATTTATGAAATATTTTGAGCGATTAAGAAAGTAATAGAATAGAAAATTCATGTCATGTAACAAACGAATTGTATAAACATCGCTGGAACTTATTTCCATAAATATTTTGTTATTGTTTGCACAACAATTAGAAATTCCACGATTTTATGGAGGTTTTTGAGGGAAATGAAGTGGGCTGGTTGTGGCAGCTTTTAGCATCAATGGTCAAATCATTTCATTATTCTCATTGACATGTCTTTGTTACTTAATTCCGTTCATGTTCATGTCACATGCTATTATGTTGCGGTACAACGATTAATTGATAATTTGGAAATTTTAACGGTCGAAATATTTTTGAAAATTTATCCAAGGGGAAATCATTATTGAAAATTCAACAATCAGTTTACTATGATCGATATTTTGATCAATATTTAGGATTTTGACAAGATTTTGGTAGTTTGAATACGGAACTTTAAAAGACGTCTAAGAGTGGCTATGGATAGCAATTGATCTGTACGACCAGCAAAGTAAGTATATTTAGGATTTTCTGAACTATTTCAATCAATTCTCATCAAATAATGCATTTTTCCAACCAATTCTCATCAATGTATGCATTTTACAGACTTGTTCCTTCATATTATCCACCGGCAATTTCACTTGAATTCCAAATGATCATTTAAAAGTGCAATGATCGTGTACACTTACAATTTGCTGCATTTAAGTTGTAAAACTGCAATGCAATCGGAAGTATAGCTATCATTGTGAGTACATTAAGCTGCTGAGAAGCTCATGAATTATTCGAGATGATTTCCACTAATAAATAATCACGGAATTAAAAAGAGAGCACGAAAGTGTTAGTTTTGGTTTTCCGTTCAATTTCACATAAACATCCACAAACTGATGGTTTGGATGTTCTCGATGATTAGAAGCAGAAACGTAAATCCAAACATCATTACTGGCTTGAATAATCCAATGGCAAAGAACATTGTGGTACTTCTATCTAATTATGATCACAATTCATTGTGAAGTGCAAAGATGCAAGTAGTTTAGGTAGTAAAGAAAAGTCAAAGAAAAACCAGTTTTAAGAATGAAATGAGAGGGCACGAAACGTAATTGCGGATGGGAAATAAAAAACGGGAAAATCTCGATTACGAATTGCTGTATGCTGTTTCTTATGCTTTATATGTATCTATCATGCTCTTGTTTTTACTCTATCCATTACAAAACTTCACTCATATCTCTTTGCCGTGTCGTTTTAATATTAATATTTCTTTCATAGTCTTTTTTTCACTATTTCTTCATCATTTATGGAGTTTGTTGGATATTATAATAAAAGAAATGAAATTTTACTTTTTTTGTTTCTCTTCTTTAAAGTATCTCATGTATTATGACTTGTATATATACTCTTTTTGAGAAATTAAATGAATGATTCAACATTATTAAGGCAAATTTCAGAATAAATATTTAATTTTCTTTCCCGTTTTCACAGTAGTTAATTTTTTGTTACGCACACACACATAGTAACGGCATATCACATCTCATGAGCGACTGTAATAGACCTCATATAGCAGTTTAATTTGTATATTTTTGTGTAGAATCTTATCTGTATTTTCACTTTGGTTAACATGTTTATAACATGAATTTTTGCAAGATTTTTTCGGTATGGATCTGATAACAGTGACCTTATGGCATTTATCGATTGTGCATATGCCTGGAGAAACTGAATTTTTTATGTAATTGCTGTGGTAAGTTGATTAAAATTGATAAAAACTTTTAAATTTGTTGAAAATCTGAAGAATTGTTGTTGTTACGTAGAAAACTTTACGTACGTATTTTTCTTACGTAGAAAATTTTACGTACGTATTTCTTCTTACGTATAACTTTTACGTACGTATTTTTTTTATTTTTTGATTTTACGTACGTAATTCTCTTGCGTATGATTTTTACGTACGTTTTTCTCTTACGTATGACTTTTACGTACGTATTTTCAAATTTAACCGTTCAAATCCACAATAAAACGACTCTTTTGCTATAAATTAATCCACAATCTAAGATAATCGATGTCACTAATTATTCAATTCATAAGTAAAATCGCACTCAAGCTATTCGCCACTAATGACTCTTTAACTCATTTATATTTTTTGCCACAAAGTGCCACTTTATGCTATTCATATTTCGCGGTCGATTGTATTGGTTCAGCTCAGCTCTGCTTTCTTGAGCTCTTTCGTTCGTTTTCTTTTTTTTTATTTTTTATTTTTTCATTTCTCTTTTAATTTTCAATTCGTTCATCAAGCACAAAAATAAATTCCTGAACACGTTGTCATTTTCTCGAGAGAGGAATTGCAATATTTTTTTCAGTCAAATTGAATTAAAAAACTGAATTTATCGGAGTGGCAATCTTTTAGGTGTCTTTTTTAAATTGAAGAAGGCGTTGCATGTAAAACGATCGTTGGCCTTGACCAGAAGTAGTTTTATATTCGAAGAATTCTCCTTTTTCTTAAAACTGGAAACTCATTTTTGCAGCTTAAAATTGTGAATTTCGAGTTAAGGACGCCCACAAATTTTACCAACTTCTTTTTTTCGGATATCGCAAGACAAAAATATTTAAATTAAGGAATTAAAATATAAAACTGCAAAATCTACCTCCAACGTGTTGAGCTTTTCACCGTTCGCGTACGACTGACACAATCGTACGAAAGAGAAAATAAACAAACATGCCTATATGAATTGTTGAGCTTAACACACATATTGCCATACTTATTATTATTGTATTGGTGCCAGTTTTCGCTATTGCCGCTCATTACTCTCGATAGTATTTAGTGTGGAATGTTGAACCAAAACGTTCTCCTCATCTCCATAATGCCGCGGGCTTGAATTTCGTAAGATTTTCTTCTTAAGATATAAAAAAAGTTATGCTTGTATGTAGATATATTTGACTGTATATGCGAAGAGAATACTTAAAGAGCAAAATGGGAAAAGAGCAAGTGAAAATCTCATTAAACCGGAGATTTTATAGCGCACATACAGTCAGTGATGATTCATATGCTATCAATTATATATTCATCATATTCGCGACATTACTAATTGGACAATCTTTTAAATATGGATATGGCATCTGGAGATATTGATTAACACTTTGATGGCAGCCTTGATGATTGAGTAGCCAACAAACCTTGACTGAATATTTTTGGATTTTATTAATTTAGCCTCAAAATGATGATCAACGGAAATTTATGATTTGAAATTTTTCATAGTTTCAGGCCCCTTTTGGAATTTTTGTTGTTTACAATTTTTGGACAAAATAAAATCACAAATTAGGAAATTTAATGGATTTTTGAGGTAAATATAGCTAGAGTCATTGACTAATTGGTAAAAAAAAAAAAAAAAGTTCCATAAATTCTTCAAAAAAGAAGAAGCGATCCCTATATTTGAATAATAAATTTCAATTTTTGAGATTCGAACTCTTACAAACATCCAGAATTGAACAATTTTTTGCCTTAGCAAGCTATCTTTAAGAACAATGTGACAATTCTCGAATGAAATACAGCAATTAACAAGACAATATGCAAAAAAGAGCATCAGAAAAGAAAGAGAAACTTGGAAAACTCGTTCAGCTCAAAGTTTCTTGAGAAACATTTAAAGCAGAATGATGATGCAAGAAGAAGACGACGACGACGAAAAGATTGTCAAGAGAAATTCAAATTAATGTAATGTATGATATTTATATGAACAGTTATTAAACGACAGCGCAAAAAAGGCAATAAAATGACATTGTCAGGGTGAAGGAATTTCAACAAAAAGGAAAGGCGCAAATTTCTCTACGCGCAGCAAGTATTTCAATCACCTGTTATGAAATAGTCATAATGAGTATATTTTGGACTTGTTTCTATTTCTTTAACAGGTGATGAATGAGTACAAGACGTAAGAAGTAGAATTGCAACTTACTCCACCTGTTATCCAACTCTCAAAACAGGTAGAATTATCTTTTACCGCTCATCTTTCCGCTCTTTTACTATTCCTTTTACTTTATATTTTCATTCTTTTATGCTTCATTGTTACCTTGACTACGCGATTGTTGATACACAAAAAATATATATTTGTGACTAATGAAAAGATTCTTTAAAAATTAAGTTTTTGCGTATATTCCAGTGATAAAATGAGTCAAATTTAGTAGCAATTAAGACATCACGATGAGTAGTGACAAAGTACGTTGAAGATAATACCGGAAATCCTTTAAAAGATTAATAAAATCATCAATAATAATTTTTTTCACATCACATTATGAAATTTTTTTCAGGTTCTTTTTCGTATTGATGAGCCTCACGGTCAAGGTGATGTTGCATTTGTATGGCAGTCTGGTTCAACGACAAATTATCTTGCTACAACCGGTAGTGATGGAACTGTAGCTATTTATAATCGTCAAGGTCAACTGCAAGAGCGAATAATACTACAAGGCTTATGTGCTGGATTCTCATGGGACTGCTTTGGAGATATATTGGCTATAATTACACAAAATACATCGCACATAACAATATGGGACTCGAATCAAAGGAAGAAGCAATTGATTGATACTGGCTTACGTGATGCACCAAGTTGTCTTGTTTGGTCAAAGAAGGTACAAATCTTAGCAGTGGCAACGACAAGAGGTAACTTGGCACTTTATAATCATCAAACATCAAAGAGAATTCCAATTATTGGAAAGCATACAAAGCGTATAGTCTGTGGTGCATGGTCAGCAGAAAATATTTTAGCACTTGGCAGTGATGATAAGACAATGACTATAAGTAACGATGAAGGTGATACATTAAGGACTGTTCCAGTTCGTGATATTCCCAGTGATATGAATTTTGCAGAAATGAAGACAGATGAGCGTGTTCCTGGAGAGAATACAATCAGTATGATTGTAGGAAAGCGTACATTGTTTCTGTATCATCTCCCAGAACCTGATAGTCCAACGGAACTTGGATTCCAAGCTCGATATGGAAACTTGTTGCAGCACAAGTGGTTTGGAGATGGATATATCCTCTTAGGATTCTCATTAGGTAATGTAGTGGCAATTTCAACACATCCACGTGAAGTTGGACAGGAATTATGGCAAGTTAAGAATCATCGAGACTCGTTGTCTAGTATTGCGATATCTAAGGAACTGGAACTTATAGCCAGCTGTGGTGATAACAATGTTAAAGTCCATTCCATGTCAAATCTTCAGGAAACAGTAAAGATCTTGACATTGCCTGATCAAGCTGGACTTAAGAATGTCGACTGGAGTTCCGATGGACAACTATTGGCAGTTTCAAGCAGTCAAGGTGTCATTTCAGTGTTTGTGACTAAATTACAGTCAATTTATGCAATTGCACCACCAAGAATTGCTCTCCTTTCAAGCCTTGCTGAAGTGTCTATCTACCATTATTCACCAGAAAAGAACAAGACTCAGCCATTATTGGTACAGTTAGAAATTGAGCCTACATTTCTAGCAATCGGTCCATATAATCTCGCATGCGGAATGAATAATCGCATTTGGTTCTACGATTTAGGACGGTCAGTAACTGATAATCCGGTTATGTTAGGAGATCGAGAATATATGGCAGAAGTAAAGCAAATTCAATTGAATACAGATTACTGTGCTGTTCTGTGTGGAAGTCAAATTATGCTTCATTCGGTAAGTAGTCTTAAGTGCTACTTAATATTTTATACTATATTCTATCCATTTTAGATTGAGAACACTTCAAATTCCCAAATTGGAACAAATTTGGTATCGTCTCAGGACAGAGATCCAAAAATTTTTCCAGATGAGCTACAGGGACTGCACGACACAATTATTACATGTCTAAATTTAACAAATGATTTTCTATGTTTTGGCACTGACGTTGGTCACTTGATTCACTTCTCATTGGAACATTGGAGCACTTTGATACAGTATCGACACTCAATTGGAATTAGGTCTATATTTACTGATTTGGAAGGAACGCGTGTTGCATTCATAGATGAACATAATCAAGGCTTTGTCTACATGCCGGTAAATATGCAAGCATTAATATATTTGAATTTTAAATTAATTTAATTCCATGTCCAATTATAGACGATCGAAGATACAATTTCAATACCCAATTTACCAAAACAAGTCGCTGGCATTTTATGGGATTTTTCTCATCCATCTGTATTTGTTGCATTTGACAGTAAAATCTGTTCTACTTACATATTTGTACGACATTCAGTTGATGGCAAATGCGTACGCAAAATTGGTGATTCAAAATTACTTTCCGATCAGATTCCTTTAATGCTGTATGACGGCGAGTTGTGCCTTTATAGTAATGGAAAATTAACATCAATATCATTGGATACGCATAAATTCTCGATAGCTATGAAGACATCCGATCAATTAAGTCAACTAATTAAATTACAAAAGTATCAAGAAGCGTGGGATCTTTGTGTAGCCATAAATGATCCAGATAGTTGGAAGAAACTAGGAAATGCATGCATTAATGATCTCGAAGTGAATTTTGCCATACGTGTATACCGTAAGATTGGAGATGCAGCTATGGTCCAGTCACTAGAGGATATTAAGCATCATGAAGACATCAACCTTCTTGCAGGTCATTGTGCCGTTCTACTCGATAGACATGACGAAGCAAAGCAATTGTTTGCAAAGAGTAGTAATC
Source organism: Chironomus tepperi (assembly GCF_022539635.2). Taxonomy (NCBI): domain Eukaryota; kingdom Metazoa; phylum Arthropoda; class Insecta; order Diptera; family Chironomidae; genus Chironomus; species Chironomus tepperi. Next base: position 934,006 of record NW_027226583.1, read on the forward strand.
CACTCGAAGCTTTAGATTTATGTCGTGATTTATTACAATGGGAGCAGGCAATGGCACTATCGAATAATTTAGCTCAAGATCAAATGCCATTTATAGCACGTGAATATGCACAGCAACTTGAATTAAATCGTAACTATACTGAAGCTTTAATGAATTATGAAAAGGCAATGGGTGAATATCGTAATGAAGTGGACATTAATGGCGATGATCCATTCTCAGAGCATTTAAGGATGGCTAAGAGTGGAATAGCTCGATGCTCTATAAGATGTGGTAACTTTTCGATTGGAATTCAAATTGCAACGGAATTGAGGAATAAGCAGCTTTGTTATGAATGTGCTGAGGCACTGGAACAAGTCAATCAAATATCTGAAGCTGCTCAGCTTTATGAGAAGAGTGAGGAATATGATAAGGCATGTGGACTTTACATCCAGCTGAAGCAATGGCATAAAGTTGACAAGATCCTACCAAATGTCACCAGCATAAAGCTCCATGCCCTGCATGCTAAAGCAAAGGAAACTGAAGGAAAGTACAGAGAAGCTATACAAAGCTATACATTGGCAAATGACTTGGACAGTGTTGTGAGGATACACCTTGACTACCTCTCTGATCCACACAGTGCTTCTGAAATTGTACTCGAATCTCGGTCCATTGAAAGTGGAAAGATGCTTGCTAAGTTCTACCAAAAGATTGGTGACTATGAAAGTGCATTGCAGTTCCTAATTGTTTGTGGATCAGTTAGTGATGCCTTCACATTAGCTCATAAGCAGAATAAGTTGAAGCATTATGGAGAGCTACTTGAGCAGTATGACGGCGCTAAACCAAATGACTTTATAGCACTTGCTCAATACTTTGAGAATGAGAAGTATACGCTGCTTACTGGAAAATATTACTTCCTTGCCAAGGAGTACACAAAGGCTTTAAAATTGTTAATTAAAGCTGCTAGTTTTGGTAATGAGGAACAGCAGGCATTGTCACTAGCTATTGACTGTGTTGCTTCCTCAAATGATGACAAATTGGCAGGTCAGCTAATAGAATTTCTACTCGGTGAAACAGATGGAAAACCAAAGGATCCAAAATTACTATTCAGGTTGTATATGGCACGTAAACAATACCGCGAAGCAGCAAAAACTTCAATTATTATAAGCCAGCAAGAGCAAGTGGCTGGAAATTATAGAAGTTCTCATGACTTGCTTTATTCGATGTATCAAGAACTAAGGAGGAACAACTTGACAGTTGCTAGTGATATGAAGAGTAGTTTGAATCTTTTGCATCGCTACATCCTTGTCAGAATTCATGTCAAACGTGGTGATCATCTAATGGCTGCAAAATTGCTTGTTGAAGTTGCTAAGAATATTTCGCAGTTTCCGTCACGTAAGTATTATCGATTTAATGATGGATTCTTCATGATCTCCTATATTTAGGGAGTATAGAAGATCTGACACTTACATGCCTTAGTTCTTAATCCTTGATCTTTGGTGATCCAGTAAAATTCTAATCATTCTCTTTCCTTTTAGATATCGTTCCAATTCTAACCAGCACTGTGATTGAATGTCAGCGATCAGGAATGAAGAAGTCAGCCTTCAACTATGCAGTCATGCTAATGCGTTCCGAATATCGTGATCAGATTGACGCAAAGTATGCAAAAAAGATTGAATCAATTGTAAGGAAAGCGCCAAAGAATATAAAGCAATTGAATGATTTTGAGGAAGAGACGATCACTAATGGCAGGAGCAATGATAATGATGACGATGATGTTCAAATGGCAAAGAGGAAGAGTACAAATGTTGATTCTAGTCCATGTCCTTTCTGTAATACTAATTTAAATAATATGGAAGTAACTTGTTTTCAATGTAAGAATACATTGCCGATATGTATTGCTACGGGATATCACTTGACAAGTGCACGGGACTGCTGTCAATGTCCCGAGTGTCTGTTTCCAGCTTTTAAGGATAGTTTGATACAGTAAGTCAAATATGAAGTTGTTGTGTAATTAAAGCTAATTTATGATACTTTCCAGAATAATCGAAGCAACGAAGGAATGTCCAATGTGCAATGAACAAATCGATATTAATAGATTAGAAGTAATAGAGGATATTCAGGCATATATCAATGAGATTAATGCTTAGAGCTGTTTAGAGCAATTAGAAGTGAAAAAACGAATTTCAAGGAACTTGATGTCATGCAATGAGAATTATTAGATAATAAAGAATAAAGTATAGTAAATGAAATTAAATCGGAAGTACGTTTTGTTTCATTGAAGGCTTTCCAAATTTTCAGCTCAAAGTTTTTAAAATTTTTAACGACTTTTTAAATTTTGAATTTTATGAGGGGATAAAACTATGATAATCTCAATTTTCAGAGTTGTTCATCAAGTAATTTAGCTTTAAAATTTCATACAACACAAAGAACAGGACCTAAAATCATCAGTTATCAACACTGTGTCGAGCCCAGAAGTTGGAAAATTTAGTTAAAAATGTCTAGTGTAAGAGATTTGTTTGCTATTTTAATGTTTATGTGGTTAAAAGTAGTTGAATTCTTCCAGAAAATACCTGTATCAGTTCCATATCGACGTGATCCGAAGAAGTTCCTGACACCGACCAAAGATAAATCAGAAAACTTGCAAAAAACGCCAAGCAATGAAAATTGTTCCAATAAAAAAATCACAAATTCAGGCAATAAATTTAAACATGTTTCGTCTAAAGTATGTACACATTGGTCACCAGAAGAGAAGCAAAGGAATGGATTAAAGACATTCTTTCAACGTAAAGAGCAGCCTGCAAATTATGGAGTATCATTATCACCAGAAATAATTCGGCAAGTGTCACGTGTTAAAGCTAATCGTCGATCACTTCCAGCACAAATTACATTAGATCCAATTGGATCAGCTATAGAGAGTCTTAAACGGGGACCAATTTATTCATATTCATCATGCAGCAGTAGCAGCAATTCAAGTTTTGTATCACTTCCGGAATCACCCCCAGACCAAAAATAATTGTTGTGATCAAAACAGCTAAGTTCCTTAAAGTTTTTACCAATGAATAATATTATTAATACCTAAATGGATATAGTTAAGGCATAATTTTTTATGGATATCATTTTTTGTTACATTCAATTTGAATAAAATTTTCATTTTGTAATTTCTGAAGATTTTGAACGTCTTTTTTGTACGTTTCTGGATCTCAGACGTCGACTCTTTGGATATGAGATTGTAGAGCTTAAGTCCATATCCTTTTTGTCACGTACCGGTAAACTGTCAATAAGAAGTTGCTTTGATGGTCCAATTTTGTATTTTTGACATAATTCCTCAATCATTTTGGAATAATTGGCACCAATGTCTGGATGTGAATCTTTTCTGCAGATTTTCATCATAGCAACACGTACACGATCATTTAATTCTGTCAATTCCTCATAATCTAATGAGTTCATACCAAATGTCCATAATTTTTCAATAAGAATGTCTTCCGATTGGAATGTCACTTGATTCTTATTGGACTTTTCTTCAAGATATTTATCCCTTAAACATTTAAGGCTTTCATTTTCAGCCTCAAGAATTCTTATTTTTTTCTCATAACTCTGGATCATAAATGTTCGTTCCTTATTATATCGTTTAAGGTCAATTACTGAATTTTTGATCATGTTTCGTTGTGCTGCTGACGAAGCTTTCTCATGGTCCTTTTTACAGCTTATATCCTTCAATTTTTTAACAGCTGCAGTCAGTTCCTCAATAGTTTTAGCCAATTTTGTGTTTTTTTCCTGACTTTTGGCACATTCAGCCTTAACAGACTCAATTTCCTTTAATTTCTGTTCATTACTCATTTCAAGGCTTGCTATGGATTCTCTTAATTCCTTGCATTGCTTCTTATACATTTCCATTCCATTTAGTTCCTCCATAGAATCAGAAAGTCTCTTTTCAAGTTCATATTTCTCTTCCAGTTGTGCCTTAAGTTCATTTTCAATTGTCTGGATCTCACTCATCTTTTGGCATATTGAGGAACGATAGCTGGTGTTAAGCTCTTCCAATTCCTGACTGTGTTTGGATTTCAGCTCATTTATTTCACCTTCTAATCCAAAATTTGATGATCTTTGACCTTCAATTTCCTCTAATAATTGAGATGCACAGCACAGCTGTTCCTTTAATCTTTTAATTTCCATGTCCAGTTCCCGATTCTGTTGCCTCAACAGCCTGACTTCTTCACATGAAAGTTCCTCTTTAAGCCTTTCAGTTTCCGACATTGACAATTCTGGATTTTTCATGCAGTCACTGGATGAGTATGACTCATTAAGGATCAAATTCTCGCATGTAGACTCATTAGAAGATGTACAAAGTGATTTAGGGACATTAAGACAGTGACAATTCTTCATATTACATTTACATGTGCTATTTCCACATGATGATTCCTTGGTCATTTTCTCAACTATCGACTGTACTTTTCCAGGTACAAATTCATTACATTTTATTGCTTTCTTTTTGGATGATGGGCGGGAATTTTTACTAAGCCGGCTGTTAAGTGTGTTGATGTATACGTCACGTTCTTTCAGGTCCATATCGAGTTGTTCTATTTTTCCCTGTAAAGGATGTATGAGATTTAGATGATAATTTAAGAATTATGAAGGTCCAAAGGTGATTTTGGATGTTTTGATGTTGATGCTGTGGATACTGAGGACGGAAGGGATGTAGGAATAAACCTTGGGAGTCGATTGCTCCGGTTATGGTATGGTATGGGATAGGTACTGATACTGATGCGGCACAGGTTTACCGTACTCTAACATACGAGTATATGCTCAATAAGCATCTTATGTTACCCAGTGACCATGCTAATTGGTACCGTAAGGTGCTCAACTCGTAAATTATGTGTACCGTCGCACAACTATATGATATCAGTTATATCCCGTAAATAAGATACTTAACCATACCAGATGTACCATTGTACCTGTACCTGTACCTTACCAGTGGTGTGCCTGTTCCGTAACACAATCGGAGTAATCAACCCAAGTACCATCCATTGGCTACACCTTAAAACAGTATATCCAATAACTTACAATAAGACATTCATTTTGCTGCTCGGATTCCATCAGCTGACATTCCATAGTCTTCAGTCTATTCTGTGATTCCCGCAATTTAACCTCATTCATCTCAGCCATTATGATGACTTCCTTTAAATTGAGTAGCTTGCATTCACATTCCTCGTACTTGGTCTGTAATTATCATAGTAACTCATTCAATTTCGGGGATCCTCGATTTTAATATTGGATAGACCCCTCAATACAATACCTTATAAAGAATCAGCTCAGCTTCCATGCACCTTATCATCTCAGCACGTTGCTTCCAAAAATTCCTTTCAGCCTCAAATTCAATGCACTTTTGTTCCTTCAACTCAAGCATTGACCTACTTTCTCTTAATTCTGCGACATATTGTTGGCACTGACTGCATTGTGTGTCGGAATTTACTCGAGTCGGTTCTATTTTTAATCGGTCACCGGAACCGCCATGTCCACATTTTTGAAGATCATTTTTAAGTTGGGCAATTTCTTTTTCCATCTGATCTGCCTCGTCAGCTCTGATTTTCATTTTCTTCAGCAGTTCCTCAACATTTGAGAGTTTTGATAGTTCCAGTTTAAGTTCGTCGCGTTCCTTGATGATTTCTTCGTACTTTTCGGTTCTAGCTTTGACTGTCTCTTTGTCATTCAGTTTAGCTGTCTGTTGACTATTGTCAGCAGTCTCGTCATCAGCCTGAATCTCAAATACTTTGCTGGATTTGGTGCCTTGTTCCATATCCTTAAGTTTCTTAGACAATGCTTTGTACATGTTGTGGATCTTATCAAGTTCCTCATCCTTCTGCTTAATTTCATCAATCAAACTATTGATATCAGATGAGCTACTTCCATCACTCATGAACTGATTGAGTTCATTACATGTCAATTTATCACGTAAGCCAATGGACCGCTGTAAGACATCATTTGACCATATTCGATTATCAGAAGATTCGTATCGCTTAATTGCAGGCAATGCCTTCTTACATTGCGATTTAAATCCTTTTCTATAAGGATAAATTGTTGAAAAAGCCATAATAAAAATGTTAAAACTGAAATTTTGATGAATTAAAGAAACTTAAAAAGCCAACTGAGATTTAACGGTTAAAAAAATATTCAAATGAAAAAGTTCGGTATAGAGAAGTTGAGAAAGTTTTCGAGGGGCAATCCTGATGATTTAAAGAGGTTATCTTTAAACTGAATTCCAACTTTTGCTTCAGAAACCGAAAGCATAATTATCACAAATTATTTTTCAAATACCATTGTTAGTTGTATTCTTTAAGTTCTAGTGATTAATTAGAAAGAAAGATAAGTAAGTGAAATGGCAGATTTACATGAAAACGGTGATCAAATGCAACAAGATGATGGTTATAATGGACAAGATATGGATCATCAAAACGGCGGTGGAGATTCATCAGAAATTGGACGCGACGATGACAGGTGAGTTAATTAGATCTCAAATAGCATTAAATGATCTTTTTATATCCCTTAAAATGCTTATTCATATGAAATTTTTAATTTTTTCATCATTTACAATCATGGCATCGCATTTTTTTCAAAAGCATTTTTTCCCATGAAATCCGATGCCATTTGCTTTAAAAGTTAATTAAATAAGAAGATTTATGTCTATATGTTAGTTTACGATAACTTTTATTCAATCCAAGCGGGATTTATTGTCTAAATTTTGAACTTAAAGATTTTCATTGACTACGCATATTTAAGAAAGAAGCACATGCTTGTTAAAATGGCGGAATTGAGGAAACATCCAGAAATGATGTAAAAAATACACATTTTCTTTAACCATTTCTCATGCTTCATTTAAAGCATTTTGTATTACTTTTCAATTTAATTGTATTAAATATCAGTCAAATTAAATGAAATTTCATTAAATTGACAACATCCAGTGGATGTTTTATAAATAAGACGCCGCTATGTGACATCATTAGCAGTTCCTCTTTTCCATACATTTTTTTCTCTTTTCGTTCATTCGAAATGCGTACAAAGCAAAGCCAAAAAGAAGAAGCCGGTAAATAATAATGCTGCCGCTTACTTTTTGCTTGTCTGATGTGTGTTGTATACACACATAAAAATGTTTTTTATAGATTCGTGCCGCGCTTTATATTATATATATATATATACGGGACATGAAGCAAATCTTCAAATTTTTGTTCTCAGACAGAAACTTAACTTGATCCTCATAATTTAGTTAATTTCTATTTTATTTATTAATTAGTGTATAAGTAAAAGATTTAATAGGTGAAAAAAAAGTAAGAAATTATATTAAATGACGTCATACAGCCAGTGACCAAAATTAATTAATTTATTTTGTGGGTGCCGTTGATTCTTCTCAAGCCAAGTCGTGTGTTTTTTAGTTCCATTTTAAAGTCAGTGAATTTTTTCGTCCGAATTACAAAGAGAAATGTGTGAATGAGTTTACTAATTCCTTTATATTGATTTATATATTTTTAACTTTTATACAGTAATGTAAATTTACATGCTGAGAACAAAATTTTGACGATAAATGCTTTTGTCTACCTGAACATGCCTTACCTTAAATATGACGCGTCGATGAAATTCTTTAAAATCTATCCTTTTTTTCTTGCTATACCTTTTTTATTATCTTTAAGGACCAGAAAAAAAACTACTTTTTTTTTGTCTACCTAGTTAAATTATTTCAGATCTTTATTGGCTTATAAAAATATATATATTTGGGAGATATTTTTAGTCTTTTTGCTATTTTTGTTTTTAAGTACCTGATAACGTACATAAACTATATATTTTTGAATGATAAAGTGTTTGTGTTCGCCGGAATATGTAAATTGATCATCGAATTGTCTAGATTGTTGGAATTGCTGATTCATACATAATATATATATAAAAAATTCGTTATTGCTGAATATATAATTAAATAACTGTAAGATTCGGAGTAAAATTGATTTTTTGTTAAAGTCAGTATAAAAAAAAAGTAAAGAAGACTAAATAACTTTAAAAAAAACATATAGCGTTATGTCCAAAAATTAGTCCCAGCTGTAATGAGTGAACTATAATCTTGTTCCTCTTATGCACAGGTTTATTTAGTGAGAGAGAGAGAGAATTGTGAATGTGAATGAGGATGTCTCGGAGGTAACGGATTTGAGATATACGAGGATTGTGACACTACTGCCACAAAATAAACACACGTGACAAATGACGGATGATCGGGTTGGACAATATCAATGATGTTGGAGGCTACAAGCAAGCTGTGACGAGAACATCCATGAGAAGTGAGATGGTATTTATCCGTCATAAAAAAAACACATAATCAAAAAAAATTAAAAAAAAAAAAAACTTTTTCCAAAATAATTCATTGATAATGAACAAATATGACAGATTTGTGATAATTTTAAGATCCAGCGAAGTTAAAAAAATTTGTTCTCTCTTTTTTGATCGTTTTTCATCTAAATTTATGACAATTTTAAACACAAGACTATTTAATTTTGATTAAGTCGGCCGATTTGAATTGAATTTCTGTTGTAATTAGTGCATTTTCCCGTAAGCAAAACGAACGTTAATGTCTGTAGATTGTCTGTTTGGTCTGTAGGTTTGTCCAATTTTCCAAAAATTCCGTTACTTTTCAAAAATGACGTACGTAATATTCAAAAATAACGTACGTAAATTTCAAAAAACCGTTTGTCGTACGTAAACTTTACGTAACATTCATAAATAACGTACGTATTTTTCCAAAAAAACGGTTACTTTTAAAATGACGTAAGTAATTTTTCTCTAACATTCAAAAAACCGTTACTTTCAAATAAGACGTACATACATTTTACGTAACATTCAAAAAACCGTTACTTTCAAATAAGACGTACATACATTTTACGTAACATTCAAAAAAACCGTTGAAATTTTTCAAATATTTTTTGACCGTTAAATTTTTAAATTTTCTTTGACCGTTATTTTTCCAACTTAACTTTATTTTCTATTGATTGTTATTAATTTTTGGCGGGTTCTTGTTCCATGCTGGGGAAAATGTGCTGTTGTTGTTTGGTCACGAGTGATCAAGTTTTGCTATAGATTTCTATTCAAACACACAAAAAATAAATATTTTTTTTTTTTTTGGTGATGATTCTTTTACTTTTGATGATCCAGCCCCAAATTTTTTTCGGATACGTTTCACTTTGCATTTGTCGAGTCACATCGTTTTTCTTAATTAATAAAATAACTTTTTTTTGTACTGTAATATTGTTATAATTGTAATAAAATTTTAAATACATTTGTTTTTACAGATTTTACTTACTTTATACTTGACATATAAACTTAAGAATAAAAAAATATAAAATTTGTAGCTTTGTTGCTGGGGTTGTTGAATACTTTATATACTTGGATATTAAGTCGTAATAATATTATTAATGCACACAAAGATACTTTTTTTAAAAAAATTTGCGTTTAAAATTTCGTTAAGTCTAATGATTTTAAATCCTTTTTAAAAAATTTCCTAATTATTAAAAAAAAATTTACTTTTATTCACAATTTTTATAACATAAAATTGACATATTTATAAACTTTATATAGACATAACTTAAGCACATTATTAACCTTTTGTTTTTCTCTTTCTTCTTCTTTTCTTTTTCGGAAAAATTCAATTTTGAATTTGAATTCATTTAAATATAAAAAAAAATTACAGAAAGCTGTTTGTCGGTGGATTGAGCTGGGAAACGACAGAAAGTGAGTATTTTCAAATTTGCCTACGTTACGTAAAATTACGTACGTATTTATACGTAGCAATTTACTAATAAAAACCATTTTTCCAATTTTTCAGAGGAATTACGTGATCATTTCGGTCAATATGGTGAAATTGACAGCATTAACGTTAAAACCGATCCAACAACTGGCCGTTCACGTGGATTTGCATTTATTGTTTATAAAGCTGCTGAATCAATTGACAAAGTTGTTGCTGCTGGTGATCATATAATTAACAACAAGAAAGTTGATCCAAAGAAAGCAAAAGCAAGGACTGGAAAAATTTTTGTTGGTGGATTAATTCCTGAAATCAGTGACGATGAGATTAGAGCCTATTTTGCACAATTCGGAAATGTGAGTGACTTGTTCTTTGTTATTTTATGTTATGTTGGGGTCTTTTGCAAGTGTCGTCAATATTTGGGATGGGATATAAGATAGGAATGGGGTTAAGCTAGTCGATGTCATTTGCGAATGACCCCTTATGCCATTAAAGTAGTTACTAATTGTTTGTCTTAATTGTTTTGTCGATATTCAGATTGTGGAAATGGAAATGCCATTTGATAAGCAAAAGAATCAACGTAAAGCCTTCTGCTTTATTACTTTCGATTCGGAAACAGTTGTAAATGAACTGTTAAAGACTCCCAAGCAAACGATTAGTGGTAAGGAAGTTGATGTGAAGAAAGCCACACCAAAACCAGATAATGCTCCAATGATGAACATGCGTGGAGGCGGTGGAGGCAGAAATATGCGTGGAGGACGTGGTGGCCGACGTAAGTTAAAAATTTGATATTTATTTTTGTTGATATATATATATTCCCCATATTATTCTCGTATAATTAATGGCAAAAAATTTCTTGGAACTAATGTAGAATTCCAAGGTGGAAATTGGGGCGGCAATTACAGTAGTGGTGGACCATATCAGAGTGGTGGTGGTAGTTGGAATCAAGGAAATTGGGGAAGCAATTACGATAACTATCAGGGTGGATATGGTGGTCCAATGGACGGCTACTACGGAAACTATGATTCAGGCTATGGAAACTACGGAAGTGGCAATTACGGTAAATATAATAGTAGTCAACAACATCAAAATTATAGAAATCAGAATTAAGATGATATAGAATGGACCTTTTTTACTGTAACCATTAAGATTATGTATATCTCATGCTCTTAATTGTTTTCATACATAATATATTGTCCATTCCACGCATCTTTTACCACAAATGAATACACATTATGCATATAAATACTATAATAATTATAAAAAAAAAAATAATAATCATAAAATTTGTCAGAAAGAAAATTTTTCTTCTTATTTCTTATTTTATAAAATATGAAAAAAACAAAATTTGAGCTTTTTTTTTTTGTTTCATAAATTTTTTTTAATACTTTTTACTACTTTTTATATACTTTTTTTCCCGTTTCGATAAGGATCGTTTTGTTATCAAATCAAACAAATACATAAAATAGTAGAATCTGAACGATATTAAACTCAATTTAAAAGTTAAATTTCTTTTCGTGGTCATTTGTGCTGTTTTTTTTAAAAAAAATAAGAATCGTATAATTTACATTTTGTTTCTTTACGCTCCATAGATCGCGCAACTTTCCTGCCTGAATCATAAACATCCCTGATTCGTGCACAAAATTGACGAAAAATTTCCGTCAATCTTTATACGATTTGCAATTGCTTTTTTGTTAGTTTCATGTCGTTCAAGAAACTTCTATACATTCACTTTTTATATAATTTTCTTTTTTTAATTTTTAATTAATTAGTTTACATTTTTCCTCTTTTTAATTATCAAAATTTCACTTCATATAAGTTTTTTGAAAAGAAAAAAAAAGAAAAGAATTAACTTTTTTTATACAAAGTTTCTCGACTGTTGCTGTTTTTTTTAAATAATAACAATTTTCTTAAAAAAATAATAATTCAAAGTTTTTGCTGAAAAATATTAAAAAATTAATAACAAAATGAATACCTTGCGAAAAATAAGAACCACGAGAAAATACCTCGTAAAATATTATTTTTTAAACTTTTTTTAATTTCACATTTAACGTAAAGAAAAAAAAAGCAATAATTTTTTGTGCTGATGAGTTACCAAAAAAAGATTTTAAAGGATTTTCAAGATTCAAATCTCTCCATTTTCATTATAAAATGTTGAATGCCAGATGCTCGCGATGTGGGTTACTTAAGGGACGATATTTGAACTTTTTTCAATTTTTTTTGAATTTTGAATTTATAAAAGCCGTTAAAAATTTGAAATTTGCCAGAACTAAAGAATTTGAATTTTTGAAAACCGTTAAAAATTTGAAATTTACCAGAACTTAAAAAATTTGAATTTTCAAAAGCCGTTAAAAATTTAAAAATTCTGAAAATCCGTTAAATTTTCAAGATGTTCCATTAGAATCGCATCTGATGCATCCTGATTAAATGTTGTGATTTAATCAACAAATATTCTTTAAAAGTGCCTTCCCACAAAAAAAAATAATAATAATTATATGTATAGCACATACACAACAAACAAAAAAAATGAATATATTCATCCCAACGATACAAAGAAGAAGCTTTTGACTATTTCATAAATCCCAGATGAAGGAGATAGAGGACAGTAGAGCTTAGCAAATTTAACTAATTAATTCGCTTAGTTAGTTTATTTTTTAATTCCTTTATTGGATGATGTCAGTGGATTGATATTTAAATATTGAGCATTGATATCTTCCAATGCTAGGTTTATATATTTTTTATATAATCGAAAATAATAATTTTTCATCCTATGGATGATTTTTATTCTTTTTGCGGGTTTTAGAACTGAAGATAAAAAAAAAAAATAAATAAAAAAAGTATTTTCCAAAATAATATCTTAGAAATAGCGTAAATGGGGGTGCAAAAAATTAAATTTTTTTTTTCTTTTAAAAATGACCTTTTTTTTTGAAAATATAGAAACGCGGCAGAGAAAGTTTTAAGGAAAATGATAAGCTTGGAAACATTCAGTTAAATTTCTTTTCATTAAATCATAAATTTTTTGAGGTATTTCTTAATTTTTTGGCACAAATTGAATTATGTCGAGTCTTACTTTTTTTTATATATATATTCCAAGTCAGAGTTGCTCCCCTGCTTGCTTTTTGATAACTATTATTTTAGGTTAGGTTTTAGTTGCTTATCCTTTAATTATTGCTTTTACAAATTTAGAATTTGCTTTTTGTATTAGGCTAGAGTTGGATACTCCTGTAACTGCATGTGGTTATGGGTGACCAACTCTGGAGCAACTCTGATCCTCAATAATGATGAAAAATCAAATAAAAAACTAAAATTTCTTGCATAAAATGCAATTTTTTTTTAAGTTAAATTTTTATTAGTGGAGTGGGTATGGAAGAAGCATAAAAAGGATTCTAATTAATTCTATTATATTATTATTATTACAATCATAAGAAAAAACAACAACAAAACATAAATGAAGTGCAAATATGCAACTTTCAGAATTTTTTTATCATTTTTTTTTTTTACATTTGACTTTATAATTTTTATTATTATTTTAGTCATGTAAGATCCAGAACATTTTTTCTAACATAAAATCCGGATAAAAAAAAAGAAAGAAAAAGAATAATTTTTGATGATTAAGTAGGCTTGTTGAGTAGGAGATTGAAGTTGAATTTTTATTTTAATAAAGGGTTTTTAATGGTTTATGTGAATTATGTCGATTAAAAGCTGATTTCTGAGATGAATTTTGCGATAATTCGGTTATTACGTAGTGGATTACGTTACGTATTGTTACATAGCATCATTAACTTACGTAAAATGTTGCGTTTTCGTATATTTAACGTTATTTTTGACGTACGCTTACGTTTGTATTTTTTAACGTACGTAAAAAAGCTTACGTTTACGTATTTTTAACGTACGTAAAAGCTTACGTTTACGTATATTTAACGTACGTAAAAGCTTACGTTTACGACGTACGTAAAACCTTACGTTTACGTATTTTTCTAACGTACGTAAAAGCCTTACGTTTACGTATTTTTCTAACGTACGTAAAAATCTTATGTTTACGTATTTTATTATCGTACGTAAAAAATCTTACGTTTACGTATTCATTTAACGTACGTATGAACCTTACGTTTACGTATTTTTAACTTGCAAAATAATGAAAATTAATGGAAAATTCCTCTGTTATTTGTCCAATATATTGAGTATCTCTGACATTTTTTCACTGATCCATGTTGATCAAATTAATCAAAAAAATAATCATTTAATAACTAAATGATTAAAAATTGTTAAAAAGCTTAAATTTCATAAAAACCAACGCAATATGCATTTATTGAAAAAGGAACCAACTTCATTCTCGTACATTTATTACATATTTAAAACGAATGAGAAGTATTTTTAAGTTTATTTGCTATAAAGTGGCATTTAGTTTGTGGACATTAGAGCTTATTGTCAATGGATTAGCATGATTAGTAGCAAAAAAAATTTGAAAAGCTTCTCAGCCGTTTTTTAAACATTTTTTAAAAAAACACAAAACAGCAGCAAAAAAGAAAAATTTTTGCAGACAGTAAAGAACAGCATAAAGAAAGTTGATTGCATGTTTCCAATGTTATTTTGAATTTATCTTCTTATTTTTGTTTTTAATTCTATATAAATATATATATATACATATTTTTTTTGTCTAATTTTCCATCTCTCCCTTGAAAAAAAAAATATACAAATTATTTAATTAGTTAATATGTGGCCGCCTCATGAGTTATAAAAACAGAACCAAAACTTATTGTCATTAATCATAATTTTTTTTTTTTATTGAAATTTTTCTTTATTTTTGCCCCGTCTTTTTTTGGTTTTTGGAGATATTAAAAAAAAAAAGGAAGAAAATTGAAAGAATTTCACTGAACTTTTTTGATGACAAACTTAAACTTGGGAAACGATTTGAAATTTTGATGAACTTTTTTACTTTTTTTTTTCTCTTTTTTTTTTTTTTTTTGTTTATTACTATTTGTATGGAAATTAATTAATAAGTATTTTTGATGATTGACACACAAACACAAAATAGAAATTAATCAAATATTAATGTCCAAAAAATTGAAAAAATTTTCAAAATAGTTTAAAAAAAAGAATTTTTGCCCCATTAAAATATAAAAATAATTGAATGATCTTGATCGCTACTTGTCTCTTATGAGGTGTGACACATTTTTACGATGAGAATATAAAGAAAAAAAAAGGTGAGATGATACATGAGAAATACATTGAGAAACATGATAAAAAAATTCATATTTTACACATAAATATATGCAAAAAAATCATCATTTAAGGTTTTATTCTTCTTTTTTTTTAAATTAATTAACAAAATTATTTTTTCTTGATTTTTACATTTTTAAAAAAACAAAAAAATTATTTGTTTCTAACACAAAATTCATTATTTTTTAATTTTTTTTTTTGAAAAATTTTATAAAAAAACATCAAATTTATTTGTGTATAATTTGCCAAAATTACAAAAAAAAAAAAAAATAGTGGAACCGGAAGATGAAGAAAAATTATACAAAAAAAAAAAGAAAAAAATGTCATTCTTGGAAGACAAAATAAAAACTTCTCTAAAATCGAAAATGTGTTTCTCATGATCGTCGCAAAATAAAAACAATATTTTTGTTGCAATTTCTTATTTTTCAGGCTCAAATTAAAAATGTGTCACATCATTATCAGCGTTCAAGGTCATTGCAATTTTCACTTTTTTCCTCAATTTTTTTACTTAAAGTTCTTAATACACAGTCAGTCAACAGAGAGATAAGATAAGGAAGCACTTTTGAGCTTTCAAATTTCTAAGTAATTGTTGAATTCTCTGTGACTGTTCTAGATAGTCTTAACTAGTTAAAATTGCAATCTATCGCTTACCTCAGTATGGATTAAGGTTTGATTTAAATTTACTTAAAAATTATTAGAATTTCAGGGATGTGAAAAAGTCATCAGTCATCAAAATTTCAAGAAAGTTGTTTCAAATTCCTTTAAAAATTTGTCATTTTCAAACTTTGAAAACCGTTACAAATTTACATTTTCAAAAACCATTGGTTCAATATCTGAACTTGTCAATTACTTCCAAAAACCGTTAAAACCTAATTTTGAGCTTGTCAATTTTTGAAACCCTTTACAACTTGATGCTTCCAAAAACCATTAATTGAAATTTTTAAACATGCCAATTTTAATCCTTTGAAAACCACTACGAATTTGTTCTTCCGAAAACCTTTAAAAATAGTTCAAATTAAATTTTTTTTGAACTTGATGAATACCAATTTTGAATTTTATAAATCCGTTAAATTTTTGTAACTTAAAAATTTGAATTTAAAATTTAAATTCATAAGCTTAATTTGAAATTTTGAATTTACAAAAACTTAAAAATTTAATTTTTAAATAACCGCCACCTAAATTTTGAATTTTAAAACCTTTTAAATATTTTGAAATTTTAAAATTTAAATTTAAAAATCACTAAAAATTGATTTTTAAAAGTAACTGCCACACATTTTGAAATTTAAACCCATTGCAAATTTTAGAATACGGTAAAAATTTAAACTCACAGAAACCGTTAAATATTTGAATTTTCCGCCACATAAATTTTAAATTTTAAAATCCTTCACACATTTTGAAATTTAGAAATCTGTTAAAATTTGAATTCTCAGAAACCTTTGAATATTTGAATTCACAAAAACCGTTAAAAACTTAAATTCACAAATTTCACACATTTTGAATCTTGAAAAACCGTTAAATATTTTTGAAACTCAAGAAACAGTTAAAAATCAACTCAAATTTTTATCATTTAAATTTCAACTAATTTCAATAGATTTTTGTTAAAATTCATACATTAATTGATGAATTAATTTTTAATCAAATATGCAGTTTGATTTACCGGTTAAATTTATTATCTATTTCCATTTAAATTTTTCAATTTCGTCGCTGCAGACAATTATGGCGGAAATTATGGTTTCAATGGTTACCGACAAGGAGGAAGAAGTGGTAGTAGAGGTATTTGTCAATCAAAATACACAATTTTCAAAACAATTCAAAACCCAGTCTTAGTGAAATTTAATTAATTTAATTTAATTTACATCCTGTCCTGTCAAATTTTTTAGACTTTTTAGTTCCAAAAAAAAAAATGCATAATTTATAATTTAATTCATAACTTTTTATTGCTTTATCATCAAAATTTTTAATTTGTGTATAAAAGTGTCAAAAAAAAAATTGCTTCTTTATGTTGTCAGCCAGTGTCGATGCGCTTAAAAAATTGAATCCACTTTACCTTGATATATTTAGAGACTCGTAGCGACTCTGGATGCAAAAATGAAGAAAATATTAAATTCGGAAATTATTTTTGACTTTTTGAGAATTTTAAGAAAAAAAAAGCATGTCCAAGAAATTGTTTGCATAGATGTTCATAGTTTAGGGAAATATTGTCAAAATTGCCACAGCTTAATTTTGACAATAATTCCCTAAAATCCACAGTTTAATTAAAATTACAACAAACAATTTCAATTAAATTAACTTAATTTTTTCATTTATTTTACTTTAGGCGGCGGCAACTACCAAGGTGGAAAGCAAAGAGGAGGCGGACGCCAACAAAGACATCAACCATACTAAATTCATTACAAAAACAAAAAAACCACACATAAATAATAGTTCATCTCATCATTACAATAAAAAGAAAATCCTTATTTGTATTTTTTTGAGTATAAGATACATACAACAAAAAAAAAACCATTTAATATCGTTCAGTGTCTTCGATGAAAAAGAATATTTTGATTGGATAATTCAATTTGATAGTAAATATTATAATAATGTAAGTATGTGCTGTTAATTCCTATTTTCATGCGTTGGATGGCTTAATTAACTTCAGAATCTACAATTTTCTCGGTTTATTATTCATGCTAAATGCCAACTAAATGCTTAATTTACTACGGCTTATTAGCAGTTAATTACATGTTTCATTTGTCACGTGATTTATAATGACTCAGCGTCAATCATCACAAATAATCACATGATTTAAAATTAATGGACATTCTTAAGCTGGTGAATATTTGAAGACAGTTAGAATTAGATTGAATCAAAATCAAGTTCTAAAATTCGTTAATTCGAGTTTTTGAATTCTTGAAATCCGTAAAATTTTGATTCTTTAATAATTGTTCAAATTTGAACTTTTGAAAACCGTTAAATTTGAATTTTTGAATGCCGTTAAATTTTGGTTCCTTGAAAATCGTTTAATTTTGAATTTTTGAAAGCTGTTAAATTTTGATTCCTTGAAAATTGTTCAATTTTGAATTTTTGAAAGCCGTTAAATTTTGAT
Source organism: Chironomus tepperi (assembly GCF_022539635.2). Taxonomy (NCBI): domain Eukaryota; kingdom Metazoa; phylum Arthropoda; class Insecta; order Diptera; family Chironomidae; genus Chironomus; species Chironomus tepperi. The sequence goes on from NW_027226583.1 coordinate 952,065, forward strand.
TCTTTGAAAATCGTTTAATTTTGAATTTTTGAAAGCCGTTAAAATTTGATTTCTTGAAAATTGTTCAATTTTGAACTTTCGAAAGCCGTTAAATTTTGATTTTTTTAAAATCGCTCAAATTTGAACTTTTGAAAGCCGTTAAATTTTGATTTCTTGAAAATTGCTCAATTTTAAACTTTTGAAAGCCGTTAAATTTTGATTTTTTTAAAATCGCTCAAATTTGAACTTTTGAAAGCCGTTAAACTTTGATTTGTCAAAAATTGTTCAGTTTTGAATTTTAAAAGCCGTTAAATTTTGATTTCTTGAAAATCGTTCAATTTTGAATTTTTGAAAGCCGTTAAATTTTGATTTGTCAAAAAATTTTCAATTTTGAATTTTAAAAGCCGTTAAATTTTGATTCTTTGAAAATCGTTCAAATTTGAATTTTTGAAAGCCGTCAAATTTTGATTCCTTGAAAAAATTCAAAATTGAATTTTTTGAAAGCCTTTTAAATTTTGAATTTTTAAAAACTGCAAAATCTTTTTGAAAACCTTACTAACTTTACAATTCTATTATCCATTTTCAGAATTTTCATTCACCAAAAAAAAGAAAAACAACAAACAAAAAATCAAATCAAATCACACACAGAGAGATAATAAAATATAAATAAATAAAAATACACACCGACGACCATCATGAAGGAAAAAAAATAAATAAAAAATAAAAAATTACTCAATGAAATGAGGAAATTTAATTAACATTGTTCGAGAACATGATTCATTCCACAAAACCAGAAACACCGTCGACACACAACCCAAAAACCATTATCTTTCCATTTTTTAAAAAAAGCATTAAATACATAAAAATTGATAAAAGAAATCTTTTTTAACTGATATGATCGTCGGAACTGATATCAGAATTTAATGATAAAAGGAAAAAAAAATTGTGAATTTAATTAAAATTTTCTCTTTTCCCGCGCTGAGTATTTTTCGATAGTGAAAAATAAGAAAACAATAACAAAAAATTATTTACCGTGTCACCTGACTGGATTTTTATTATTATTTACTATAATTTTCTCTTTTTTTTTTTTTGTTTTGAAATATTGTGAAATATTTTGTATTTATGATGATATTTAGACAGATTTATATTGTAAACAATCAATGAAATTAGGAAGAAAAAAATAATTGAAATATCTTTAACATTCAAAGACCTCGATATTTAAGATCTTTCTTCATAAAATAAGCATTAATGATAAATTTCCTTTTTTTTTTGACTTTTCTTCAATACAAAACTTTCCTTTTTATTTTGTCTTTTTTCATTAATTAATTTAACTATACACACAACAAAACAGACAGACAGAATACAGAAAATTGCAATTTTTCTGACTTATTTTTTTTTTTTTTGTTCTCATCCAGAAAATTAAAAAAAAAAAAAACTGAAATGAATTAAAAAAAAAAACACAAATAAATAAAAAAAAATATCTAGTAATTTAAAGAATAGAATTAATTCACGATGGTAACTTTATAATGAATAAAAAAAGTGAAAAAGTAACTATTTTTAATCATTTCTAAACAAAAAAAAATTTATTAATAAGATATAAAAAAATACAACTCTTAAGATTAAAGAATGTAATAAAAAAAAACAAATGGACATAATAACCGTATCTTGCATTTTCTTGGTTCAATTTTAAGACAAATTTCTATGTGTTTATCTCATTAATTAATTTACAACTCATAATTATCAAATGAATGATAAAAAAAAATAATATGGAAATAAAGAAGAAAATATTAATATTTAGTTTTGTGTACTTAGTAAATAAATGAAGTAATCGAATTTTTTTTTATTATTTTTTTCATCTGAAAAGTAAATCCATCATGTTAATTAATTAAAAACTAACGTGGAAAAAAAAAACATTAAAATAAAAAAACAAAAAAAAATTCTTTTTTTTCCAAAACAAAAAGGTATATCTTCTCTTGATATGACAAAGGCATATATTATTTTCAGAATATAGAAATTGATTTTTAGGTATCGAACCTGGACTTCAGATTGTAATAATATATCTATGAAGACTTTAATGGATATTTTAGTTTTTCTGTTTGACAATATGACAGATTTTAATTCAAATTAATGATTCGGATACATTGAGCATGCAGATATTTTGATAATTGTCACCTCAATATTATTGAATGATCTTGGGTATTTTGGTTCTATTTTTTAGCAATGCAATTTGGCAATACGTGAGGGTGTCAAACATCATCATGATGATGAAGAGCATAGTCACAATTTGTGTCGACGTGATTCAGGAATGAAGATTTGCATACTTAGGATAATAATTGACTATTTTGACATTCTTGTTTCATCCACTATCACAAATAGTAGAAAGCAGTCTATCAATTATGCTGCAAAGTAACTAATATTTTGAAGATACTGACTTAGACTACATAGAAAGGAGTCTGGTGTATCGAGCCTCATGTGAGCGAATCTCGCATAGTATAATTTTTACGTAGTTGACGTGCATGGCAACAGATCTCGAACTGTTAACAAATTTTTGTGAGACTCTGTGATCTCAATCATCACAAAAGGAAACGTTCGGAAATTAGGTAACGCTAAAAAGACTCCCCTTATCCTCTCAATAACGCTTTATAACAAAATAATGAACCAAAATTTGTACTTCGCTACAACATTGTAGACCACCTCCCATCCCATAAGCATTACTTAATTTCTAAACGTTCCCTGAAGAGCTTATCAATATGCCAGGAATTTCTCACCCAAATAGGCGAATAGCATGATTTTGAGAGCTTGCCCATTAGCCTGCTAGATCATTATGTTCACAACATTACAACTACCTCTTATAATCGACTTGAATTTTCCATCAAAAAATTTACAGGAGATTAAGAACAGCCAAAAAAGATTCTTTTTTTAAATTCAAATTTTTTATTAACAATAAAAACTGTGTATAAATGTTAATGAAATAATTCAATAATCTTACAATAATGATAAGTAACTAAAATTAAAAAAACTTTAATCGTATAAATTAAAATCGATTCTTTTTTTTTGACTTAAAATAAAGTCGTCACATATAGTAGTCAATCAGCTAATGAAATCATAACTGATATTATCTTCATCTCTCTTTGTACCAGTAAACTAGCATTGAAATCTAATAATCTAATAATTACATTAATTCCTTTATATTCATCTCTTACAGCTATTGTAAAATAATGAACGTCCTAGTGATTTAATATCAGCAAATTCTTGTTTTGGACATAGTCTGTTTGATTTTTCAAGTTCACGTTTCCTGTAATGGAATAAGAACAAATTATATGACATAAATCCATAAATGGAATCAATTAATGGTTCTACTTACTCCCTAGTTGGCATCTGCATCATGTCAACAGTTATGGACTTCACATACAAGTGATCATTACACCAGAATAGACACAGATTTCTAGGTTCAAGAACGTTCATCTCGTGACTCCAATTCAGCTCAACCTGACAAGTAGGAATTCAATGTTATAACCGACTTGAACTGCTTATTGATATCTTACCTTATTGACTCGATCACCAATATCGTTTGGATTCGTAATGACAATCATGTATGACTTGCCATGCTCAAATCGTTGAGTTCCTTTCGGAGTCAAATCTAAGTTTCTAAGGCTTTTCCCACGCTCAGTAAAGATGCCGGCAGTTAAGAAGCCCTGCACCCATTTTTCAGCCATGACAGGCCTAGCCATCTCAATAATAAATCTGTAGTGCCGTTGACACAGTGGTTCCTTGCCAGTTATAAGGAAGTATTTCCCCTGAACAGGCGCAATCGGTGGATAATTTTCAGATGGAACGACATCGTTCTCAGATGCATTATGATTATGGTAATTTTGATATGAATAAGGCATTGTTGAATGATATCCCATTAAGGCACAATTTCCTCCATTGCATTTGAAGCATTTACCGTCCGTAAAATGTTGATATGATGGGCAACTAGATGAATTATAAGATTTATTAAGCTTATGCTGTAGATTAATAATAGTTTATGTCTTACCGATGAGCCACATATGGACACTTTCCATTAATTGAGTCTGTAAATAATTTTATTGCTCTAACATGATTACAAGCCAGAAGAACTCGACTTGCCTCCTCAATTCCATCTTTTATAAGTGTAAGTGGAATCAGTGCACTGCTTTCTTGTGACAATATACATCCAGGCTGCTCTTTACCGTTATTTGGATAAAAGTCTAAGTGACCGCATGGCTGTGACATTCCATAGCCTGGTATTTCAAGTAGGAACAAGCTTCTTGCATCTGTATGAATGACATCGACGAACTGCACAAAGCAGAAGTATAGAGTAGATTGGAAATTCAATGATAAATGTATGACTACTTACTTTTGCATCACCTGGATCTAAACGTACGAATTCAGGCATGCCTTGAAAGAATGGCTCAGCTGGATCTAATCTGTTGGATGTAGAAAGTTAAGCTTATGTTAATTTCATTCATTACATATTACAACTGCTTTTAACAAGTCAAGATAAAGGCTTGCCAATAACTTGAAATGATTGCAACACTTACCCAGTAATGCGTCCTATATTCGGAATTCTTTCAGCTGTTGGAAAGACAAAAGCAAGCAAACGAGACGTAGGTGTTAAAATAAATACTTATCTAAGTAATAAGCGAGACATTTACCTGCATATGCGGCAAGATGAGAGCCAAGTGAATGTCCTGTAATAAAAATAAGTAAACATTATGCAATGAACCAGTAAATTTTGGGTCAATTATCTACAGAACAGCTTAAAAGTCATCAATGAGACATAAAAATGAAAGTATTACCTATTAAATGCACGTCTTCTGGATTAAGACCATGATCATCAATTAGTTTCTGTATTAAATACGAAAGTTCTAAACCTACAAGTCGAGTATTTGCAACAGCTTGTGTATATAATGGCCTAATAAGAGAAAATACAGCATTTAATGGCTTGATATTGAGTTTCTAGTGATCAGTTAACTTACAATGAACCGCTTCCCCAATCCACGACGATAACTGGAAGTAAATCAATAAAAAACATCAGAAATTGTCAAAATTTAAGCAGAACAAGCACCAAACTCACCTTGAATTTGATCAGAATGTTTGAGCAACTCCTGTTTCATCTCCGACACCCAATTAGACAAGGGTGTGTCAATGAATCCATGAATAATGAACTTAGTCGGTCGATCTGGCTTAAAATTAGATCCATTGATGGAGTCCTTTTCTTCGGCAACAAGTAGCTGCCCATCGGTGGGATTATCATTAGTATATAGGATGAATCGTGTATTGATGACATTTCGTGGTAATGGGAAGACATTGAATGGCCTATGAATCAAATGATACCATTCTCTGGTGATATTTAAGCATCCAATTTCACCGTAGCATCGTGTCTCGTTTTCAACTTTAAGAGAAAATAAAAGAGAAATTTTTTTTTACTTTAATTCATCGTGCAATTTATGTTAAGTGCATTCAGCACTTTTTTCACAGCACAGCTTTATAATAGCAGACCGATGATTGGAAGGAGAAGAAGATTTTTAATGAAATTTCAATGAGAAGTGAAATGAGATTTAATTGACTTGTTCCTTACTACACCAATTGGTTGCAATTCACAATATTTCAACAGATGCTTAAATGCTAAGCTTAACTTTTTCGTAGTAATTGGCATTTGAGTGCGTAAATTTGGCATTTAAATGATTATTGCACTTTAAGTGGTTAGTTTCTTGTATATTGGTTGATAATCCAGGTTGGAATGTTATCTTGATGAGTACATCAAGGCACAAATATTGTATTACTGGATTTTACACTGATTTTTACTGCTGATAATTTGGAATTTTTCAAATTTTATCAAAAAATTTGCTTTTAACTGTGTTTTTGCAAAATGGATGTCGATTTTTTAACTGTAAATGATGTAGCACAATGTATGATTGCTAACTAATGACTTCTTAATGCCTATTTAATAGAATTTTAATAAATTTATCTCTAAAATATCAACAATGACTTTGAAAACCTTACAAATTCCAACAAAATTTCAAAACATTTGTAAGGTTTCCAAAAAATCAATTATTCAAATTCCAAAAGACCGCTAGAAATTTCAAAACCATTTTAATCAATTTTCATGGTCAACAAGCACATGTCGACTTATAATCTTACAAAATATTCAACCGGTCAAATTATACTCAGTCAAATAGCTTTTCGCAACAAACATTCAAACAGATTTTAAGTATACATCTACGGATGATTGAGTTCAATAGCCTTTTTTAATACAGTGTGTTGTCTCGTAGAATTAGAAAGCTATAGCCGGCCTTTGTATATATAAGGTTTATATTTTCTCACACTTGTCATCAAGTATGCATGTATATGCGTAGTCAATAGACTTTATTGGGAGTACAAAAAAAAAAGAAAATTATGAAAGCAATTTCTCTTTTTATTTTTTGCGAATGCACGTGGACGTACGCATGTTTACCATAATGATGAATGAGTAATCAATGTTTATGTTAAATTGACATTGAAAAGGCATCAAGAAGAAGGCAAGAGAATCATGATGGAAGGAAAAATCGTCGATAACGTAATGATGATAATAAAAATATATCCAATATTGATTACCTTGAACCCATTTTTCTCTCGACTAGCAAGTCACACATACATTCGCATGTCTAGTTTACATGCAAAATTTACTAATAGGAAATGTGAGATTTAACAAATTTGCAAGCTTTGGCAAACATCTTTTATTATTTTTCACGCACTTTTATTTGTCAACCTTGACCAACTCACCGACTGATTGATTTAATTAGTGTTGTATACTTGCTGTTTAGAAACAAAAATAAAGTTATCGTCAACAAAACAGAAAAAATTGTGTTGCAAGCTCCAAAGGAAAGACATATTTTCATGGGCAGATCGTCAAGTCAATAATAAACGATCGTATAAGTAATAATTAGTATTATGAGCATATAATATAATGCATGCGCCACATATATATCTCGTAAAAAACAAATTTATTATGCAATTTTTTTTATATTTCTCATTCATTGAATTGCAAAGCTTGCTTAGCTTATTTCTGCACAAAAAAAGTTGAAGATCAGTTTGGGATAAGAGAATTATGGCCATGTGATTGAAAATTTCACAATTTCTTGTGATTTTGTTTACAAATGTTAGGAATTTTAAGGTTAACGACATTTCCATGAGCTTAGCTTTGGATGCATTGAAATAAGTATGCATATTTCCTTATATATCGAGGCTGTAAATCATGAATTTTGTTTACTCAATTCTTATTTTGTTTTATTGCGGTGAAGTATGTCTTGCATCATTTCATTCTAGTTCAGTTCTGTTCATAAATTCTGACTTCATTTCAAGTCAGTTCAAAAAATCTGACTTCGATTCAGTTCAGTTTAAAAATTCTGAATTCATTTCAAGTCAGTTCAAAAAATCTGATTTCAGTTCATAAATGCTGATTTCATCTCAGTTCAGTTCATAAATTCTGACTTCAATTCAGTTCATTTGACTCATTCAGTTCAGTTCAAAAATTCTGACTCTGAACGGAAGTAAATAAATTCATAAATTCTGACTTCAATTCAATTCAGTTAAAAAAATTCTGACTTCATTTCATTTCAGTTCAATAATTCTGACTTCAATTAAGTTCAGTTCATAAATTCTGTCTTCGATTCAGTTCAGTTCAAAAATTCTGACTTCAGTTCATAAATGCTGATTTCATCTCAGTTCAGTTCAAAAATTCTGACTTCATTGCAGTTTAGTTCAAAATTCTGACTTCATTGCAGTTTAGTTCAAAATTCTGACTTCATATTAGTTCAGTTCAAAAACTTTAACCTCAATTCATTTTAGTTCAAAAAATTCAAATTCCAAAAATTCCGTTAAAATTCAATTTTCTACAAAAATCCATAATTATGCGTTATTATCCCATTCAACTGCACTTTCAACAAATTTCTCCATCAACCCTGATATATATAGCAGAGCTTAAGCGTGATCCAGTGAAATATATACACACCAAAAAGCACATGTTTGTACATAAACAGTGCAAATGTAAACAGAGAGTCTGTGAGAAGAAAATTGGTGTTTAATGTTATGCAATGAACTAAAGTTTTAAATAAATTCAATTTTAAATATATAAAAATATTCATCTTGCTCCTTTCGAGGAAGATTTCAAATTGCTGACATAAAACTTGTGATGAATTTTAATTAAATTAAGGAGACTTGGTGACTTTGTAGATAAAATAAATTTGTATGCAAAAGATTAACTCACACGTGATGAGAGAAAACAGCTTGATTTATTCAAAAAGATTTTACAGAATATGATTTGGTAAAGCTGTCATTTAATATTCGATTATGAGGAAATATCAGATTTTATGGATGGTTTAAAAATGTTATTAATTTTTGCTCATACATTTTTAATTTTTCTGAGAAGCGTCGAGATGATTTTTATGTTGGACAAGGTTCAGATACACGTGAGATACAATTTTTATTGTATTGAAGGAATTGGCTGATATAAAATAAAATGATAATCTTTATCTGATCATATATGTAATCAAAAAGCAAAAAAAAGGCTAAAAGATAAGCTAAACGATGCAAAGCCTTAAATATTTAATATAATTAAAAAGGATTGAAAAAAAAAATGCGTGGAAGTTGAAATAATTTTTACTAGATGCAGAAACTCACACGATTATAAAAATGTTTATCTGATTCATAAAATATGCAAACTGGCAAATAAATTGCTTCAAACGATGCTAAAAAATCAATCAAAATGGATCCTCCAAAAGATGCAAAGAAAACTTTTGGATATGCTCAATTTAAAACTGCCTTCAAAGATGCAAAAAACTCAAAACTTTCATGAAAATATGCAAAAAAAATGCTCAACTTGCATGAAAAGATTCAAAACATTCTCCAGTTGCATCAAAAGCGGCAAAAATGCTCAAGTTACATCAAAAAATCCAAAAAGAAACAACATTTGAATCAAACAGTCCAAAAATGATTCTGAAAATGGATCACAAATTACGAAAACATACAGTAACTACATTAAATGTTACAAAATAGATTCAGAAATTGCGTTAAATTAAAAAAAAGTCTAAATTGCTTCAAAATATGCAGAATGAATTCAGAGATTGCTCTAATTGTAACAAAAGATCCAGAAAAAACAGAAACTGAATCAAATGATGTGAAAAAGATTCAAAAACAACATTTGAAGATGCAAAAAAGATTCAGAATTTTTTCAAAAGATGCAAAAAAGATTCGGAAATTGTATCAAAATATCCATGAAAATATTCAAAAAATTATGCAAAAAAATCCAGAAATCTGATTAAAAGATGCAAAAGAGATTTAAAATCAGCATCAAAAGATGCAGATAATCTCAGAATCTACATCAAAAGATGCAAAAAAATTATTCATATTCCTTTAAAGATGCAATTAATTGATGCACATAAATCATCTTGAAATGAAATAAATTATAAATTTTAATGATCGGAAGTTGAACATACATCGAGGAAACACATAAAAATTAATCTCTGCATCCAATTCCTTTAACATTTCAATAAAATCGCATCAGCAGCAATAAAACGCAGATTCTCTCCAAGTCAAGTCAATTTACAAGATAACAATCAAGCAGTTCTGTTGACATTCAAAAACATTTTGATTCATAACACATCAATATTGATTTCTTTGTTGAAACGCTTTTTGAAATTTAAAGCTGATAAATTATTTTAATTTAAACTCAACTGACAATAACATCAATGCTAAATACTTGTTTGAATGCAATTCTCGAAAATTCGATAAAAAAAGACAAATTTTTGTCTTCTTTTTTTTACACCTCGAAACAACCTCAAGCAAGCAAAAACCCGTGTCGGTGTCGATACATATGTAATTGCATGCTAATATTCTTCAAGGATAAGTAAAGCTCATCGATAAAAGAAAAGTAGATATCATTAACATTAACATGAAGATGATGACGACTGTTAAGTCAATAACTTAAATTGAAATGAATTTTTAAGTATACATACATAAATTGGTCAATTGATTTCAGATGTGAGACTAATTAATGTGCTTAATTACGTTTTCGCAGCAAATAAAGCGTGAATTGGTAGCTCATATAAAATTATTTAATTTTTTTATTTCGTGCCCAACTTTTTAAGCCATAACGCAATTTTCATTATCTGTTGCAGTCAAACCCGAGCGATATAGTCGACTAGAAGGCAATGAGTATGATTTTAAGAGTAAAGCAATATATGATCATCTATGCTCATGAAGAGCAAGCTCTAGAGAGCATGGTCCTTGCTTGTTATGAACTGAAACATTCGAAAAATGTCGATTAAATTGGATTCTTGATTTTATAGGATGGAAGGAATGATTTGATGCCATTTGATTTAGCACATCTGAAGTTCACTTCCTCACAAGAGTTATTGACAAGATTTTTGAATTCAATTATCATGATTAGACGAAAAATTGTTCAATTATTCAGACTTTCAACTGCAATTCAGAGCAAAACAGAGAAAGTCCCGAAAATCTTCCGGAACCGGGTTTTTAGGAAAGCATATTCAGGAGTAGAAAGTTTAGCTCATGAATGTTAAAAAGTGTCGCAATGAGAAAAGGAAGTATAAAATCGCTACCCCCAAATAAAAGACGAGCCCTAGTGCTCGAAAAACAACATGGCGTAGAACAGTACTGCGGGTATGTCAATTTAATGTCATAACAGAGAATTTGTACAAGTTTTGTGATGTGACCAGCAATAAAGTCTTTTTTAATAACCTAGGCTTCAAGTTGGAGTAAGTAAGTAAGTACTCGAAGTAGCACAATGCAGCGAAGATGTCAATGAACATGATGTGCTATTCGGGTACGTAATTTCCGAATACACCCAATTATTTGTTTATGTAATTTGAATTAGATTTAAATTGGATGCCGTTCATTTATGACGTAACGTTCTTAAGGAGGGTGTATGTAAAGTCGATGTTTTTGCGTTTCGTAATAAGTTAGTGGACCCTTTGGATCCCTATGTTTCTCAAAACCAACCCAAAAACTTCACTTCTCGGATCTCCTTCCATTCAACGGATATAACAATTCACTCAAGTCTTTCAAATTTCTTTTGACTTTTTTTTCATACAATTAATGCTCCGTATCTAGCAACAATGTAAATTTCAATTATAATGCTTCAATTACTTACATGGCAACCACGGTAAATTTACATCAATGGGAACTTTAAGGAAGAAATAGAAGAAAATTGATTATTTAGTATATTTATGTCACAAATTATTTACACCGCAAGGCAATCAATTTATCAATCAACTTTCGGCATGTCATTCATTGTTATGAATTGGAACTGCCTTATCCGGACCATTTTTGTTATGCAAAATTGATCTGGGAATGATATTTGGGCTTAATTCAGTATTTGCCCTCAATAGACAATGGACATGCTCATATGTTACTGTGATTCGGTCAAGTACCATTTAAGCATGTCCATTTGCCTGCTAAGGACCATCTGTATTATGTTCATAAAATCATAATCTGCAGCACAAAACTTACTTCGATCCGCTCTTGCCCAGGGTATTTCCACTCTCGCCCAATCAAGTGGACCAGCTTTTGTCAGTACGAAATTTAATGCAATTATTACAATTGAAGCTTCAAAGCTCAGCATCATTTAAATACTGAAAAATAAAATGAGATTTTAATTAGTTTTAATACTTATTATGCTGAGTCATTGCAGCCCAATTAACAGACGATTAGATTCTTGTCTGTTGTTTATATTTAAGGATTAGCTAATAAGAGCAAGAGATTGAGCGCTTAAATGATTGTATATGTTGAATTTGTTGACGAAGTTGATGAATTTTGTGTTTAGGCGTAATGACGCAGTGCAAAGCTTACTTTGGAATCTTGGAATTTAAGAATTATGATCAGAAAATATTCAGATTTGAAGGTTAAAAAGCCATCCTAAGTATAAAGTCACGATTATGAAGGTGGATTGTGTTGATCATGAATAAACGACCTTTAGAGCATTGACCACAACTTGAAAGTAATGGTCTAGGTCAAGAATATCATCTGGAATTCAATATAACATGATCTTTTAAACTTCATTGCCTACTTTGATTTGTTCTGTGCTTGTTTTATAATTATCTTATAAAAAAGCACTAATAAATCATAATACAGTAATCGTAATACAGTTCCAGCTGCTGAGTCAAACCAGTTAAAACTCATTGGTTTCTATAACATTCCAAACATTCTTTGTATTATGGACTGAATATGTAAATGACATAACAAAATATTCGAGAATTAAATAATTTTTAATCATATTCTCTTCATGTCTATATAAAGAAGTTCAGCTTGCCGTTTGAATTAAATTAATTATCAATTGACATTGCCCAAAAAAGAAACAAAGAAAATAAATTGCAAAACAATTGACATATCCAGTGCAAATCGCATTGTTTAATAGTTTATGGTCATCAGACTAGATGAATTCAAATTAATTGTTAAATTCATGCAAGGTAGTACGATGCCTTGACTGTTAATGAGTCAAATATGCCGATAAAGCTTCAATGATTGAATTTTAATTATTTTTTTTTCACATGAATTATATTTTAAGTCTTTTTAAGGAGGGATGTAAGGTTTGGAGACTTGATCTTTGCGATGTATTAAGTAATTGCTGGTTGTTAAGATAGTTACGGATTAAAGTATTGATGATGTTTATTGTTTGAAGTTAGAAAACAGACTAAAATATTTACATGAAGGGGTCAACAACTATACAAGGGGAAAATCAGCTATTTGTAGTTACATATATAATTTGAATACAAAACGACAGTTGACATAATATCAACATTCATTGACATTACATGAATCAGTAACTGACAATTTCGAGTTTCTAAGCCTGAAAAATGATATCACATTCAACATTATTACGCGGTTCGATGAAGCCATAAATTACATGTCCAGTTTTCTTTTGTCATAACAAGATCATTTCACTTATCTCATCTCATTTCACTTGCTATTATTATTATTATCTCATAAAAATATTATATACCTTTTGTGTTGTACCTGTTTGTACTGTATTTAAGAAACCTATAATAAATATATTAAATAAATAAATGTTTGGAGCACGTATGTAAGTAAAATGAAAGCGAAATCTGACGAAATGAAAGAAAGCAAATTGGAAGTGTAGGAAAGTTTTGATTTTTTTTGTTTTCTTTTACGTTATCGATTAAAGCTCAATGTCGTAATGGCTTTTTAATGGTATTTGTGGATCAGTACAGATTCTATTGTACTTTTATGCAATTAAATGCAGTTCTCATTCATTTTTTAAATTGTATAATGTTCCATCAAGGTAATTTAATTGAATTTGAGATGTTTCAGATGTTGAGTTATTTGAGGTTATTTTGGTTCAATGATGGAATTAGCTTGTGTCGTCTGTCTGGATCGCACAAAATGAATAATAAAACATTAACAACTATGCACGATTCAGATTCCATCAGCACAAACAGTCAATACATTTATCTCAGAATGATTAATTAGAATTGGATCAAGGAATGAAAATTGGTCAATTTATCCTCAATAAACAAACAAAACCTAATAAAAATTTGTTGAGTATTAGTCACCAGTTATTTTATATTCAAAATATAACCTGAAACCACAATTAGTTGATTTTCCCCTTTTAAAGTTGTTAATACCCTCTATAGAAATATTTGGTTTGTTTTCAATCTTCAAACAACAAGAATTCCTCCATATTTACACATTTAATTCTTCTTTCCCGTTAAGGGTTTATAAGTTCTTGCTTTTAAAAGTTACAGAAATGATTCCATCAAGAATCAAGAGGAACTGGAAGATTAAATTCCAATTTAGAATAAAAGGTGTAATCTAAAGTAATAGGTAAGTAAACCAAGAAGTGAATTCAATTTAATGACTATGATTGCCACTCTAAGAAGATAATATTGACGCCTCTCATCAAAATTAAATTGAATTAAGTGATGTTATATGTTATATGTTTTTGTTTGTTATGACTGGATGTTTTAAAAAAATTACACATTCACTATTTCATACAAAACGCTTCCACAATACGAGTAATTCCAATAATCTTCAAGATTTTTTTAAGTGAACTGCTTATTTCATGGCTTATGGCTTGAAAAAGTATGTTGGAATATATTCAATTATTTCAACAATTTGTTTAAAATGCATAGGAAATAAAGTAATTCATTTGTTTGTGCTTAAAATATTGTTATTTTTTTGTTGATTAAGTGCTTTGTTCCAACAAGAAGAGATCATTAATTATGAAGATTGGATCTGTGTTATAGTAATATGTGCTGAAACATTTGATCTTCGATTCCATTTGTATGTTAACCAATTTTTTACAAATTAAATTTGATTAATGAATAAAAATGAAACTACAGTTTGCAGGACTCCTTTATAGACATGGCTATTTGGACTTGTGGAGTTCAAGCTGACAAAGCCCTGGGTATAATTGCAAATTCTGAAGAAATAATTCTTCATAACGTTCATTTGAGATTTGTATAATATTTATTGTACATAGTTTAAGACCCCTTTTCATAAAAAAAATCATTCTGTTTTTAAACTCCAAAGAATAAACCAAGATATATAGATGTGTACATACAAAGTATACTCGACCATACGGAATTTCGTATACTAATGTAAACAATAACATTTGAAAAATATTGTAAAATTGCATTCAAAAATTTTCAAACAAATATAAATATATATAATAAAGCATATAATAAAGCATTTACAATGCTTCTGTACTAACTAAACTCATCTAAAAGTAGAAAATTTTGCAAATCAAATTTTTTATAAATTTTAGCAATTTTCTTTCGTAGTGTTAGTGTTTAAATTCAAATATTTGACCGTTAAAAACGACCGAATTTTTATATGAACACATCTATATATCTTGGAATAAACATAATCGTAAATAAATAAATCAATTAAGAGATCGACTTAATTAGACTACAAATCCCACAATTACAAGATAAGTCTTTGGTTATTGTTGTTAAACAACTTCCGATTTCCCTTTTGGCTATAGCACTGATTATAACAGGTGAACGTCTGTAAAATGTAAACATGTAGACTAGAACAACTATTTGTTAAAGACACAAGCCACAAAAATGTTATGTCCACTCACATGGTTCATTAATTCACATTATAAACAATAATAACTCAAACACAAAGAGTTAAATAACGTCCAAATCAGGCTTGAAATGATTAATTATTAATGAAAATTTTGTTGACTTTAAAAATATTTAATAAACTTGTTATAGCCTATCATTCCATTGTTGTTTTACATGTGATTCGGTGCATTGACATTAAACTGACAAAAATTTATGTCCGACAGGTTAAAAAGTATATTTTTGGCTGTCATTTAACACATAAAAGCTCATAATTGATCGATATCTCGTGTAGCTCACAATATTATATTTCATAATGCTATTTACGATCAGCTGTCTCTCAAAAAGCAACTCCGAATATGACAATTAAATTATACGATTGAGCTTTAGCTTTTTTTTTATAGATTACACAAGAGCTTCGCCTTCAAATCCAACATATATATTATATTTGCAATAACATTTTTCGCGCTTTTATAGCTTCATTTCCGTAATCAACTGCATAGTCTTATGCTGCCTTCTACACGCTATTCAAATGCTTACCACTTAAAATCATATCACAACTTCGTGGATAATCAATTTGATTACTTTTTTTTTGTAGGAAACAATTTTGTGGTCAGTCTTTTGTCAAAAAAAATCAATAAAAATTCACAAACTCAGCAACTTCACAAAAATAAATTAAGCATGATTTTTAAAATTTTCTTTCTTTCTCCTTCATGATCTAACTAATTTCCTGAGATTTTAATACTTTTTATTTTTACTATTAATTTGTCCGCGTCAATGATTATTTTTAATGAGAATTTTCACTTAAACAACGACACTTGGATAGGAACGACACCTTTTTATTTTTTTTGCACTTTCTTTAAACTAATATTAATTATTTATGTACGATTAAAACACGTTTTAAATGGACATCTGATCAAAATTATTTTACGACTTGCTTCTTCTACGATCGAACTAAGACTGAAATTGAAAAAAGCTTCATTATTACAGTCAGGAAAGTTTCGTCTACTCACCATTATTTCTTTTGGCTGTTGTTCACATTTGCTGTTGTGTGTGCGAGCTTGCTCTCGCCTGTACTTATGTATAAGTATGTCAAAAATTGCTTATTAAGTATGAAGATTGTTGTTGGCAGCAGACGGTCGATAATGATGCGAAGCTTTTCTTTCATTTCCATTAGTTACACAGGAGCTGTTATTACTATATCATTTTAATGTGATGATTAAACACTCGAATGTTGTTTACATTCATGTCTGTATGTTTGTTTTGGCTCATTCTCTCTTCTTTTCGTCTCCTTCCTTCACTTCTTGTACATACTCTCATAAACTGATATTGACGCAATACCATCGCTTTGTAATGTGATTTGTATGACATTTCATTTTTTTTCGTTTTGCAGCTTGTTGTACACAGCAAGTGAGATAAAAGCTCATTCAATACACAGGCAAGCATTAAAAGTCGTCGAAATCGTCCCCAAATGGAATGAAGCTTAATTTATTGAGAAATCGAGGTGAGATGGAAACTTCTCGAACTCACTTTTGCTCGAAAAGTTGAAGAATTTTGAAATAACTTAACTTTTTAATACTTACATGGTATTTATTGTGCAGGCATTAACGATGTCATTGTGAGTGCTTATATTTATTAAATAAAATTTACGAGACAGCATCACGTGTGTCAAACTTCTTATTTTATTGCCCTGGATTCATGCAGATTCTGTTTTTTTTATTTTTGGATCTTGTGCGTGTTTATCAGTGAAAGTTATCAAAATTTTAGGTCATTTATTAACTGTTATTCATTCTTGCTTATTATTAGCATTCAAAGTCATCTCGTGGCTGATAATTCATGTTTATTGCTTTGAAACTAGACCAAGTTCTTGACTTTTATGTAAATTTTCAAGATTTCTTCTGAATTAAATTACAATATTCTAATTAACCATAATTTATCAATACACACCTTGACCATTTATTTACAAAATGGTACTTGCGAGCTTATAACCCATAAATTAAATCGTATTTTTCTAGAAAAATATTTGTTAATTAATTTTTTTAATGAAATTATGTTGTTGCAATATTGTTCACGACTGAATACTGTTGTAAGGCTTTTGACGAAATTTTCTGGAAGTTTTTGATTTTTATGAATTTAATTATCTGCATTGCAGCTGAATACTGTAATTTTAATTGGGCAAAATTATGCTAAATGGGTTTATTTATTCGAAATGATGTTTATTCTTTGGAGTTCAAAAACAGACTGAACTTTTGTATGAAAAAGGGGTTTTCAACTATGTACAATAAATATTATTCAAATCACAAATGAACGTTAAAACGCTGAAACAGACTTGCTTTATTATTTAGGCTCCTGCATTGTTTAATTAACAAGCATTTTAAGTTATTTAGCTTCTTATGTGACACGAAACATGAAAAATACAATTTTTTAATTTGTTTACTTTTTGTATGGTTCTGATAAAAACATTACAACAGCAAATTGCAATTTAAATCATAATTAATCGTTACAAGATTCAACATGCTGATAAGACAACAAACTCTGTATAATTAACAACTTAATCCTTAATGTAATTCCACAACATGCAATCGTTTTGACCTTTCACAATTTAAAATTCTTAACGTACTGCTGTAAAGCGCAGCTTATTTCTTAATGAATATTGCAGAATAATGCAGCAGTCGCGAGACAGTCTCACTTAAAATGCAATGAATAAGTGTCAAGAGCTGATGTTATTGATATTTAAATTAACAATTTATGTATACTTTTTTTTTCAAAATGTGGCAACATGTGAGAATGGCGTCGAGTCCTTTACAATGCAGCAATTGCATCTCGTGCGTCAATCAAATGCGGCATTTAGCTTGCAGAAGAGCTCATGCTTATAATGTTATGGTGATTAACAATTCTGGTTACATAAAATTTCTTGGGCGATGATCACAGGAAGGCATAATAATTATAATGTTAAGGTAGGACACCAAACCAGACATGAGTTAAAGTCTTTGTTTAAATATTTGAATTGGCAATAAAATTAATGATGGATATAAATTTTAATACAAACATGTCTGTCTGCACATTTGCAGTCTCTTATTTGCAATTGAATGGGGAATAATTGTACCAGACTTAAAATCATTGACATAGAAATTGCTTAGACCATTGAATTTATTGATTTTTTTATATTTTTCATCATGCATTTCTTTACCATATACAATAATTTTTTATTTTATTACATCTTAACATGTTTTGTGTTAGCACAATTTTTTAGCAGATAAATGGGGTGCTTGTGCTCTTTTGTACTTGACCGATGATTATTGTTTGGCATAAAATTTTGTATCAAATTAGGATCATGGTCTACACGGTTGGACGTGTTGAAGAAGAAAATTTCGTGTTTTGTGGTTAAATTTTAAAAAATAATGTTATTTTTGACATGACCTGAATAATAAACTGTTTATGCACAAAAGGCTGTCCATCAAAAAGTTAGACTTTCAATCATCATTTCAGTCTCTTTCGCAAAATTTGCATATTGAAAATTTATTAACGGTCGTTTGAAATTTAAATTGTATTCAGAACAAAAGCAAGTTGACTCCCCTTTCAAAATTGTCATAGTTGGAAACCCCTTCATAGAAATATCAAGTTTGTTTACAATTATCAAACAATAAACATCTTTTACATTGTTAAGTCATTTAGCTTTCATAAAGCTGTACAGTAATGCTTTTAATTGCAGTAGATTTATCGTTGATACTTTGTCGTCAACACGACGACGTAGTCCTGCTCTAGCGAGTTTGTTATGCAGAATAGGAGTTCTATTTACTCAATGTTGCTTTCTTTGTGGAATTGTAATTTGGAAATTGTCTATTGTGAATCTTAAGATCCTTAACTTAATTAAGTGAAGCTCCTACTGTAAGAAGAACTTAATGGTATCAAGGGAATCACTTTAAAGTAATTAATTGAGGTTTGGTCAGATTTAGAATTAGAAATATGGTTCACTATCAAACCAAGTACATACTCTTATGATACTAGATGAGCATACTCAAAAGCGTGGTTCTCTGCTTACTTTGCTCTTGAGAGCACGCTTCCTGCCTACTAAGAGTTCCTATTTCCCAAATTATTGAATGCGATCAGCTATGCAATTCATGATTTACTCGATAATTTCCATATAAAATGCGCAAAATGTTCTTCCATTTTTACAAAATGCATTTCCATTGCCTACTTCATTTTATTCAATAAACATCATCTAACTGCATTATGCAATAAATTATTGTTTTTCTGCAATTTTTCTTCATAAATAAACATTAATTCTGGATGTAAATTCATTGTTTACCATAGCAATACATCAATCTGTCTTATCTAATTAATTGACCACTTTTCTAAGAGATTAATCTGCTTAATTATACAATTTCCGATGCTGATTTGAAATGTTTTGAAATTTCAATAATGATGGGTTTTGAATCTCAATGCAGCAGCTTGGTAGCCTTACATTCTTAACATAAACATGACTTATGGTGTTTTTGTATCCATTTTTCATGCATGCTGATGCAATTTGTCGATAATCAAGATGGTACGTATGTGGCTTTTTACACATAATACAATAAATTAAGACGGAAAAGAGCACATGCAGTTATTTAAATAATTATGGTGGAATAAAACTTATTTTTTTCGTAAATACTTTGAGTTATGTGTTATATTATGCTGAACGAAAAATTATTAGGTTTGTGTGTTAATTGACATTATGCTGAGTTTATTTCAAAATTAGTTAATAATGCTTCAGAATTTGAAGAAGTGCATTTGAAATCAATAAAAATATTCAAGTTGTGAATTTTAGTTTGGAAGAATTTATTTTAGCCAAAAATTTTTAACGGTTTTTCGAAAAATTCAAATTTTACCTAAATTTTTTTACCTTCATTCAACACGTCATTTTTTTGAATGCTGTTTTTGTATATTAAAGTTACTGAAATCTTTTTAAAAAAATCTTTTTTGGTTACCGTTAAGGACGAAAATAAATTTGTCAAAATTTCTTTCATTCTAAGAAAAATGGCTGTTGTAACAAAAAATTAACAGTTAATTGAAAAAGGGTTTATCAAATTTTATAAGATGATTTTTATAAAATTTGACCTCCAAAAACAAAATTCAAATTTTCAAAAACCGTTAGAAATTGTAGTTAGTTTGGAAGAAGAACTTTTAACGGTTTTTAAAAATTCAAATTTTATAAATTCTGTGTTTTTGAAATTCAAATTTTTAAAAGCCGTTAGAAATTTGCATTTTAGTTTGGAAGAAGTTTTGTAACTTTTAACAGTTTTTTGAAATTCAAATTTTATAGATTTTATGTTGATGAAATTCAAATTTTCAAAAACCATTAGAAATTGTAGTTTAGAATTTTATTTGGATTTTCAAAAATTCTGATGATTAAAAATTCAAATCTTGAAAGGACGTTAAAAATTCAAATTTCTGAAAACCGTTAAAAATTTAAAAAACTGAACAAACTTTTTACAGCATAAAATTTAACCTTGGTAAGCGACATAATCTTAATCTCATAAAAAACATGCAAAATCAGTGCAAAAATCACAAACAACATTTTAAATGAAGAAGAATTAGTCGAATTTCAAAAGCTATTATGCACACCGATGTGTACATCAAAACTGTACATTCATATTTTAATTGCTAAATAAATTGCAATTTTAGCTGATTCACGGCTTATATGAATGATATTTAGCAACATAATGAATATTCTTAATACTGTTGACAAATGCTTTGAATTACTCACCTTATTAACACAACTGGATTAACTCATAATTGTAGCAATATTATTTTTTATTATTGTCAATTCCATTAATGTGTCTCGTGTATTTATATTCGCGACAGAAGCCATTTAAGAGAAAAATTAATTTAATAACAAAATGGATTTCATTTAATTTTTTCACACATAAAAATAAATGTTGAAAAAATGTGCGCCAAAATGCGAACTAGCCCAATTTCTCAATTGCTTCAAGCTACAAGATATATTTGTTGTATTTCTAATTATTTTGATTAAGAAATGCAACAAAATTTATGTTTTTTTACACCTCTTTTGGCGAGACATGAGTTGTTATCTCTATCATCGCGGTGCTTGTATGCAGGGTTGATGGTGATTTTGTGTCTTAGTGTTGTCCAAATATCGAATTCGCTATCGAAGGATTAAAAAACGTTTTTTTAACGCGGCACACTCGACATTTCCACAGTGTCGAATTTTGTTGGAAATGTCATGAATCGCATGTCGTGTGCGGTATCAGTCATGTTTTACCATCAAAGTATGCCGTGGCACAAAAGAGTTTGGACAGCACTCAAGAATGTATGCATTCAAGAATTCAGATCAATCTCAAGTTCTCCATAAAATTTTTGCCTTTCTTTCCTGCATCATATACAGATTCTCTTAAACTTGTCAACAGGTTCACACTTGAGTCGTTAATTATTGGATTTCAGACATAACTTCAGAAACAGTCAATGATTATTATCTGAGATCTTAAACCAGCGATAGAGCCAGTTTTAGACGCCAACTGTCTAATTAATCACAGCTGATTTTTACAGCCGGCGACAGTAGCTTTGTAGATTATCAACACATTCTCAATCATAGTAACCATATCAACAACCCTGCCTGTATGTTTTATTTTCGGCATTAATGCATTGACATAATATAAACATCTAATTACATCATTGAATTTTTAATCTTGTTGCTATTACACTTAAGAGTTGGACCATCTATTTAAATCCCTCAACTTGCTACTACTAATAACTTGGATATGCAACAAAGAGCTCCAAAAAAAGATTATATAGGAGAGAAAAGTGCTGGTGATTAAATTTAATTCCACTACTTTTTTCTTCTCGCATTCACTTGTTTTTCATATTTGTACATGTATGTCTCAGATCGAATGGGAAAAAAATGTCAGCTGGATGTTATACAATTTTGTTAATGTCATAAAAGTCATATTATTATTATTATTCAATTTTTTTTATCTCAACTGAATTTAGAGCGAGAAAAAATGGTGATAGCCATTAAATTTAGGTCTATTTATGCTGTTAAATCTTCTGTTGCAAGTAATGCTCTAAAAATTTTCAATAACTCTGCATCTGATTAAGTTAGGTGAGATGAAGTCATGGTGTCAAAAGATAAACGGTTGATGTGATAATCAACCTTGAAAATAATCAACTTGATTTCATGCCTGTCATCATCCATAGGCCTATTTCTGATCTATTAACTTTTTTTTTGAAGAAAAAGTAGATATTTTGGGTGTTTCTGCGGAATAGCTGAGTGTTAATGAAATCATTGACCCCTTGGTGGTTTTTGTGCTGGATTTGAATGATGTTGAACAATTAATTATGTTAAATTTGTTTTTGGATTGAAAATTTGTTGTTTTTGCTATGATATTCTGATTTCCACGCTTTTGACTGGATCTAGAAAGATACATTTATTATGTATTGGTTGATGAAATGATGTTGTCGTGATCCAATACTTACCAATAATTAATTAATGTTTAAAAGCGGCTTTCTTTTACAAAATTCGAATCAAAATGAATAAAAATTCCCACCAAAATGTGATCCTTCGATTTTTCTGAATTTAAAATTTTCAAAACCGTTACAAAATATCAATTCGCAGAATCCTCCACTTGCGAAAGCCTTTCGTCACTATTATTTTTATCAGACGAGACGTTTTAAAGAAATAAATTAATAAATAATTAATTTCTTCTACTGACAGTGTGGCAAACAGTAAAAAAATATTTTAAAGGCCATGCAAATCATTTTGTCAATTCCTCAACTGTGAGGCACAATAAATTGTAAATAAAGAAAAATTGCACTTTGTAAAAAAACTTCAAAATTGCCTTGAAGATCGTTGCTTGCTTAATAAATCGCAAATGACAAAGATTCCATTATTCTCTGTTATCCATGAAGGCATAAACTGTTTGCAAATCAATATTCATAAATTTGTCATATTTATTCCAATTTTATTGATGGATCTACCGGCTTTTTAATGATACGATCGGAAGATGCGGAAGTACAATTAATGTTATTAATGTATCTCTTAGGCATCGACCTTTAAAAACAAAGCAGAAATCTTATTTTTTTTTTGTGTTCGGAATCTTCGAGATGCATAAATTTTATTATGTTTACACGTGATCTTCCGCAGTCAATGATCTGTTTTCAAAGTCAAGTCAATGTTTTGTTGAATCTTATTAATTCATGTTTAATATGATTTAACTTCCGATGGGGGTCTGTTGATTTATGACAGCATGTGACATTTTCCCGGACAGTATGTGTTTGTAAGTGCCACGCTACGTCATCGTTTAAGTGACAGGACACGAAGTTACCTGACCCTGATTTCGACTTTTACGTTGTGGTTCTTCTGCATCGTGCTGGTCTGTGGATTAGAAGACTATGCGACATTGAGGGAAGTATAAGTTCTCTGCAGAATAGACCCAAATTCGAACAGCAAAACTGTACAGCAAGCAACTGTAAGACCAAAGTTGGATCACCCTGAGTGAAGACTTACTCTAATGGCGCTACGACGGATGACTTCGACCCTCGTTCACAGGTATTGTTTCTCTGGATCTTATACAGCGTGTTTGTTATGGCACCGGTACATCGCCGCATCAACGATAAAACAGGTGTTGTCCAGACGGCGCCGTGACTTCGACGCACTATGTCACTCGGGCAAGATCGCATAAGAAGATAAAACCTTTAAAATTAAGTTTTCAATTAACATCATTTTCGGACAGTTGTGGACGATTCCGATGGCCTTCTGTGTTTTTCGAGAATAATGCAGAACATTGAAAATCAATCAAAGACATTTGACAATTACAATGATCTTGAAATGTTCACTGTTAATGTCTGCCTGTTGTTGAAGCTTTAAAGAAATTCACTGACCTGCATCAATAATGTAATTTATTTATAGTCATGTAATCGCGATGAAGATGTTTAACTCATATGATTGTTATTAGGTCAATGGAATTTCGTCAAAAATTTACGAAAATATAAAAATATTGCGTCCATTTTACGCTAAATACTGTAATTAATCTTCTTTCTTTCGCTTCATGTGGATGCAAATTTAGCGTAGCTCGCAAAAAACAGTCAGCATAGCCATAAAGTGTGAACGAGTAAAAATTGGGACAAAGCCTAGATTTTTCTCTCGTTTTTGGATGAAAAACTTGATGAACTGGACTGGATTCATGCATCACTTTTATTTTATCTTTAATGTATGTGAAGTAAGTAAGTTGTTGCGATTATGCAATTAAATAACATTTCGTTTCTCTCTTTCCTTGGTGCTCAATCTTAAACTTATTGCATGCATGTCTACCCACCCATCTGGCATGACTGTATGTGTAGCATGCATCTTTCTTCTTCTATGAGAAATCGAGAGAAAAAATAAGTGAGTAAAAGAAGAAATCTCACACTCTGCACGGCCTTGTACTTCCGCTAAGAGTAAATGAATGCAGTTATCCGCAGAAAAAATGCTGTTTCATTAATTTATGCGAGTCTTTTGTTTATGTTTTTAAGATGCTTTTTTGGGCGTTTCTCTTTTTTAACATTTTGCGCCTGAAAATTGACTGTTTTTATAAAAATTTATTCGAAGCACGTCGTCGAGCTTTCATGTTCTTATAAGAATAAGCTTTAATTACCAATACAATAACACTTAAAAGTACAAATTCTCAGTCTAACTACAAAAATAACCATTTATTGTTTAACGACCGAATTAAATTTGAATTTAGAATAATTTGTATGGTTTTATCTTCCATCTTTAAAAATTGTGTGGGCGAAAATATAATTTCCTGTTGTAAAGTTTTGAAAACTCAGAAACCATTGTAGGGTTTTCAAACATTTCCAAGTCTACTTCAATGTACTTTATTTAAGAAAATTAAAATAAATTTAATTAAACTTACATATCAGCTTATTAACTAAGCTTTCAAACTCCACAAATCGTAACGTCCACACAAATTTCAAATTGTGCTTATTGCGTCGCAGGTGGTGTAGAAATCTTAATTAAAACTGAAAAAACTTGGTGTTTTTCGTCAGATTTTCCGTCGATTTGGTGTTTAAAAATTTCCTGAGGCTTAAAATGGCATTAAACTTGTCAAGGTAAGTGAAATATTGTCCAATAAATAGTTGACAATACAAGAAAATCTCAATAATTAATTAATTAATCAAAATTATGTAACTTTTCGAATAAAAAAATACAAACAATAAATCAAATCATAAAAATATTCTAATTTTAGGACTTTCTGCAATCGAGCTTTGCTCTTCAATCCAGCAGTATATAAAGCTCAATTAAGTGCTGCACGATGTGTATCATTGAAAGTTGTTCCAGCACAACCACCATTAAATGAAAGTCATGATGATAGAAATGCAAGAATGAAACGTCCACAATCACCACATCTTACAATTTATGCCCCTCAATTGACCGCTATGCTTTCAATTACACATCGTGGAACTGGATTTGCATTGGCCGGATATGTTGCAATGTTAGGAATTGCTGGTAAGCTTAATTAGTAATATTTTGTGATTCCAATTGGTTATTTTGTTTTGTTTTTTAGGACTTGGATGCCCAGATGGCGCAAATGCTATTGTTACTGGATTAGAATCATTACAACTTGGAGCTGCTACATTAGCTGGACTGAAATTCTGCGTTGCTTTTCCCTTTGCTTATCACATGATGAACGGTATTCGTCATCTTTTCTGGGATACCGGCAAATTTTTGAGCATTAAGGAAGTTTACATGACCGGATATGCTATGGTCTTTGCCGCAACAGTTATTTCTCTAGCACTCACATTCATGAACTAAATAAGCAGTCACAGTCAGTACAAGAGTATTTCTATCTATTTTGAACAAATTCACAAGTCGTAGATGAGATATTCAAGTCATGAATTTTTCATTTAAATTATAATTTGTATTAATTAAATTAAATTTATTATTGTGTTGGATAGTGCATATATATATCTGAAACGACAAATACCAAAATAAAGATTTTGAATACCTAATAAAAATGTTATATCTCTAGATTGTTTTGTTTGTTCTTTAAATTTACTTTCAGATATGTTAAAACAATCTAATTGGCTTAACGTGTGGTAAACAAACTTTTGCTCATCGTCAAAAATGGAAATGATTGATTCCAAAATTATTGTCTTTAATATAACGGTAAAATAAAAATTCAAACAAATTAACGGTCGTTTAAAATTCAAATCTCTTCGGGTTTTAAAAATTCTCTCATTTCTTCTAGAACGAAATTAATTTTGCAAATAACTGACTTACTCTGCAATTTATCAAGTTGAGATAAAAGTCAGAAGATGATTTTAATAATAATTCATATTAATAAAGAACAATCAAACTGTAATTTGGTGTATTTCAAGAGAAAATCGGTTAAATAAGTGAACGTGTTTGATTTTCCCCTCAAATTTGTCTCACAAGCCGATTCTCCCCTCCAAAAAAATTCAAATCGCAGAGAGCATATAAAAGCCGTTTGACGGTTTTTCTCATTATTTGAAGTTTGATATCCAACGTAGACGGACGTTCAAGCTCTCGCTTAAAAGCATTAAATTAATTATCTCAAGTTTTTGTGAAGTTATAATACATTAAAACCAATCAAAATGGTAAGTAATACAATAATAATAAGAAAATTGTAAAATTTGGGTGAAAAAAGGTCAATTTTCCAATGAAATATCGATAAAACATTTTTTCCGTTGAAAACGCCATTTTGTTTTTTCCGGTGAATCAACTTTCACATGATTTAAAGTAAAAATAGGGAAAAGTACAGTTAATTGCTTTATGTCGTGCTATGAGCTCAACATAAGAAGCATTGAAAAATCGATTTTGACTTTCTAAATTTCATGTGAAAGCCTTTTTTCATACCACGCCCAAATTTTTATGAATAATCGATATAAATGACGTGTATGACTCATACTTAATTTTCTCTTATTTCCTTCATTCCATTTCTATAGCGTGAATGTATCTCAGTTCATGTTGGTCAAGCCGGTGTCCAAATCGGTAATGCCTGTTGGGAATTGTACTGCTTGGAACATGGAATCCAGCCAGATGGTCAAATGCCATCAGACAAGACAATTGGAGGTGGAGATGACTCATTCAACACCTTCTTCTCAGAAACTGGAGCTGGAAAGCACGTTCCACGTGCCGTTTTCGTCGATTTGGAACCAACTGTAGTCGATGAAGTCAGAACTGGAACATACCGTCAACTTTTCCATCCAGAACAACTTATTACTGGCAAGGAAGACGCAGCCAATAACTACGCTCGTGGTCACTACACTATTGGAAAGGAAATTGTCGATTTAGTCTTGGATCGTATCCGTAAATTGGCTGATCAATGTACCGGATTACAAGGTTTCTTGATCTTCCACTCATTCGGTGGCGGTACTGGATCAGGTTTCACATCATTGTTGATGGAACGTCTCTCAGTCGATTATGGCAAGAAATCAAAATTGGAATTCGCCATCTACCCAGCACCACAAGTATCAACTGCTGTCGTTGAACCATACAATTCAATCTTGACAACACATACAACATTAGAACACTCTGATTGTGCATTCATGGTCGATAACGAGGCTATCTATGATATCTGCCGTCGTAACTTGGACATTGAACGTCCAACATACACAAACTTGAATCGTTTGATTGGTCAAATTGTTTCATCAATTACAGCATCACTTCGTTTCGATGGTGCATTGAATGTCGACTTGACTGAATTCCAAACTAACTTGGTCCCATACCCACGTATCCATTTCCCATTGGTCACATACGCTCCAGTCATCTCAGCCGAAAAGGCCTATCACGAACAATTGAGCGTTGCTGAAATCACCAATGCCTGTTTCGAACCAGCCAACCAGATGGTTAAATGCGATCCACGTCACGGAAAATACATGGCCTGTTGTATGTTGTATCGTGGTGATGTCGTTCCAAAGGACGTCAATGCTGCTATTGCAACAATCAAGACAAAGAGAACAATCCAATTCGTCGATTGGTGTCCAACTGGTTTCAAAGTTGGTATCAATTATCAACCACCAACTGTTGTTCCAGGTGGTGATTTGGCTAAGGTACAACGTGCCGTCTGTATGTTGTCAAACACAACAGCCATCGCTGAAGCATGGGCTCGTTTAGATCATAAGTTTGACTTGATGTATGCCAAGCGTGCATTCGTTCACTGGTATGTCGGTGAAGGTATGGAAGAAGGTGAATTCTCAGAAGCCCGTGAAGATTTGGCTGCTTTGGAGAAGGATTACGAGGAAGTTGGCATGGACTCTGGCGAGGGTGAAGGTGAAGGTGCCGAAGAATATTAAACAACTTCAGACGAGACGAAAATTCATGCTGCATTTATTTTCTGCTTCATCTCAAATGAAAACAGCATTGGACGATAATATATTGTAATAATTTATTATTTGCAAATTCAACTATATTTTGAGACATAAAAAAATCCTCAATTGAAAAAAAGAAAATAAACAGTAAAATTAATGAAGAATAGCTTAACAAAAGCATGAATTGAAAATATCTCTAGTTTTTATTTCGACTTTCATGAGAAACTTTCTCATTTTTACAGGCAATTACAGACTTAACATTATTTTTAGACACCGTTAGACATAAAAGAAGTTTAATGAACCTGCTGTTCGTTTTTATATGCTGCATATGCTTCGTCTACTGGAAAGCATTCATTTGCTTATGCTGGATTACTTATTATTCATTTGATGATGCATGCAGTTAAGAATCTAAATTTTAAATGGAATTTTCATATGTGTGTAGATGTTTGTTCCTCTTAAATCATGCTGTGCACTCAATTGAAACGAAAAAAATATATAAATCAAATAACATCTATTTATAGTATGTGGGCAGACAAGTTGAAAATGATTTCATTGACTACTTCCATTTAAGATTATTGTCGATATAAAAGCACAACACACGACCATGTATGAATGAATATTTTAAAAGTGTGTGGTTAGATAGACAATTACATCATTCGTTAAGGCAGTGGAAAAAGTTAATAGCCATATTTGGAGATGTTTTGAATGTAGAACCTGCAAACAAGTGACGCGACTAAATAGAAATTTTTTTGATTTCCATTAATGCACAAGGTTTGATTTCATTCCAAAATCAATATTATTCTACGACTTTGGCTCAGATTTATGCTGCATTGCGGTATGTTTTTCTTTTTTTCGAGTTTTCTTCTTATGAGTCATGTTTTTGGGTTCTCTGCATTGTTCTTGTTTTATGCTGTACGTGTAAATTCTTGATAAATTGTTATGGATACGGCAGAGGAAATGGTTTTTAAAATGAAGCCTTAATTTACTGGAGTTAGTAAATTTGAATTTTATGTCAACACTAACACTATGATTAAATCTGTTAATTTTAAATTCTCAATGTTTTACATATTTTGCTGCATTTCCTTAATTCCAAAGCATTGCAATCATTGAGACTACCATTAATCTTGCTGTTCCAGTTAGAATAGTATTGAAAAATATCTTATTTGAGTAAGAATTTCTGATAAGAATTTTTATTACTGGATGTTTTTATGTGTTAGTGGATGATCATAACACAACGGCTTTTAACGGCATGAGCTGACATCGATATGATGTAATGTTATCATAAATAATTAAATAATAAGTAATCCAAAATTTAAGGTATATTAGAACTGAACATGTCCCTTTAGTTTCTTAGAAATGTTGAAAATTGTTTAATTTTTCTGATTTAAGGTCAATTAATTAATGACAAATAGCTCAAACATAATGTATACAAATAGAAATCAATGACTAACCGATAATTAATTAGACTTTTTGTAATCTTAGAGTAAAATTAAGATTTTTATTAAGGAATCAAAATACAGCTAAAGCAGTGACAACAGCTTTCGATGTCATTAGTCCATAAATGTCAAAAATTCTTGTTCCGTCCATAAATTAGCATAATTACTTCCATACTATGCATATTCATTTTTAACATACATCCAGCAACAATTCTATGGAAGAAGATAACATTTCTTGATACGTGTATATTTGCATGTATTTCTGTGTTAACATGATGTCAAAGATCATGAGAAATTTCTTATGTCTAGAGAAAATCGATAATGCAGATTTCCCGTACTCAATAAATTGCAAATCATAGATTCTTTGTTATGAGTTTTTAATGCATTCAAATGCAAAATTTTCAATAACTATTAATTAAAGAGTTTTTAAGGCCAGGAATTTTTTCGATTAAATAATAAGCAGGCATATTGTAAGTAATATCTTATCAGTCATATCTATCACCTTGAATCTTCTTCTCATTTCCAAATAAAAATTTCATTGTGTTTATCGTAGTGAGCATAAAAATTTAAATTAATGTAGTTTTTCAATTAGGACGGGATTTAAGCTACGTATCATCGATTAGTTAGCGGCAAAAGACTTTTATTAATTGATGTGATAACAAGAAATAGTTAGTAATATGGATAATACAAGGATTATAATTATTGGAGCTGGATGTTCCGGAATTTCTGCGGCATCAAAATTAATTGAAAGAGGCTTTAAGAATGTGCTTATTTTGGAGGCTGAAAACAGGATTGGAGGTAGATTGTATACTACTGAATTTGCCAGCTCGGTCGTTGATCTCGGAGCTCAATGGTATTAATAGAAAAATTATGTTTTATTAACCTAATTAAAATTTTTTGTTTACTTTTTTTAGGTGTCACGGAGAAGTTGACAATTCAGTCTATGAGCTGGTCAAGGACTATAAAATACTTGATGAATCAGCAATATCTTATCCTAATGTTAGTTTCTTGAAGTCAACAGGACAATCGGCTGATAATGAAAAGTGTGGAAGATTAGTTATGCTTTGTTCTGATATTTTGGACAATTGTACTGATGATCTTAAGAATTCAAAGAGCTCATTAGGCAGTTACTTCGTTAAGAAGTATCAAGAAGCATTAGCAACACCAGAATTTGCTGACATTGATGCTGAAACAGCAACAGAAGTTTTGGAATATTTTCATAAATTCGAAAATTCAATTGAATCTTCAGATACTTGGTATGATACGTCTGGAAGTGGATATTTGCAATATTGGGAGTGTGATGGACATCCATTGTTAAATTGGCGTGATAAAGGATATGGTAGTGTACTGGATTACATCATGAAGAAGAAACCAGATCCAGCAAAAGACTTGAAAGTTGAAAATAAGATTAAATTCAACAAGGAAGTAGCTAATATCAATTGGAATGATCCATCTCGAAGTCATTTAGTGGTCTTGTGTAATGATGGAAGTTCATATGATGCAGATCATGTGATTGTCACTGTCTCTTTGGGAGTATTGAAGGAAAACTACAAGAAAATGTTTAGTCCACAACTTCCAGACCTTAAAGTCAATGCAATTGAAGGCTTATCGATTGGTACTGTCGACAAAATCTTCTTAGAATTCAATGAACCCTTCTGGCACAAAGACTGGGCTGGATTTAGTCTATTGTGGACACAAAAGGATTCTGAAGAAATAAGGAAGACACCAAATGCATGGCTTGAAGACATTTTTGGATTCTATAAAGTTGATTATCAACCAAACATTTTATGTGGCTGGATTGGTGGCTCATCGGCACGTCAAATGGAACAGCTGGATGATGAAACTGTTTTGAATGGATGTATGTACTTGTTTGAAAAGTTCTTAAGCAAGACAATGAAATTTACGAAGCCTATTAAGATGCTCAGATCAAACTGGTACACCAACAAGCATTTTAGAGGTTCTTATAGCTTTAGAAGCATTACAACTGATTTACTTAAGACATCAGCTAGTTATTTAGCCATGCCACTTCATGATGCTTTAGGGAAACCTGTTTTGCTATTTGCTGGAGAGGCTACACATGATCATTACTATTCAACTGTTCATGGTGCACTCAGTGCTGGATATCGTGAAGCAGACAGAATTGTCAACTATTATACCAGGTATATTTTTATGTCTATGATGTCATTTTATGTTTCATAAATGTGGTTAATTTACGTGCACAGTCATCAAATTTGCATGCATCATTTTCGTGATTTCATTTCCTTTACTAACTGATGTGATACTTTTTTGACAGAAAATCGCATCTATAAATATACATGGACAATGGAACTTACATTTTATGGAACATAAATGGATATAATCACTATTTATTTATTTTTTTATACCTTAATTCCTTATTTTTTTAAAATAAATTTCCAGCATAAATAATCCAGATATGTTAATTAATTCATTAAGCATGCCAAAAGAGGAATATTACGATGTAATTGTATTAGGTGCTGGAATCAGTGGATTAGGCGCTGGAAGTGTCTTAAAAAGTTCAAATCTTAATTTTATGATCTTAGAAGGATCATCAAAAGTTGGTGGACGTATTTATACCTTAAATATGAATAATTTAAAGAATGGAAGTAACGATGGACCGAAATGTGAGGCTGGTGCACAATGGCTGCATGGAAAAAATAATGAACTTTATAGATATGCTGAAAAACTTAATTATATTCGTCCAGAATTGTCGGAAGAAGCAGAAGGTGATTATATCAGAGAAGATGGAACTAAATTTGATGACTTTTTCGTCCGTAAAGTTGATTTTAAAGTTGGACAGCTGCTGGAAAAATGTGAAGAATTTGTGAACCATAAAAATGATCCAAATTATAAATTCCCGTCGTCAATAGCTGAATATGTTGAGAAAAACTTTGCAGACTATGTCAGCACACTAGAAACAGACGAAGAAAAAAGACAAGCCATGCAACTTCTCGATTGGCACCGAAAGTTTCAAATAATTGACAATTCATGCTTTAATTTTGATGATATATCAGCCAAAGATTGGGGAAATTACTCATTTAATGGCGAGAGCTGTCAAACGCATATTAATGTCACAGATGGAATGGGAAAAATTACAGATAAGCTTTTTGAGGAACTAAAATCAAATATAAAGCTCAATCAAGTTGTTGACTATATTTATTGGAAAAGTGAGGAATATCCAGGAAAATCTAACAGCATAAGAATAGTCTGCAAAGATGGATCTACTTACTGTACAAATAATTTGATATGTACCTTCTCATTAGGGGTACTAAAGAAGAAACATCTTGAGATGTTCAATCCACCGCTACCAAAGCAGCATCAGGAAGTTATTGAGAATATTGGATTTGGGACAATCAACAAGATTTTCATTCATTTCGATAAGAAATGGTGGAATGATGATTGGAAAGGATTGCAGTTGTTGTGGAATGAGGACTTGAATGAGGTAAGCACCATTGAGGTAAGCACTTCAAGTAAAGAAAAACGTAGAACAAGTTTTAAAAATTGGGAAACGATTCTGTCACAGCCAATTATTTTTGAGTCACTAAATTATACGTATACGTAAATGACAAAAAACGTAAAGCTTTACGTATACGTAATGAAATACGTAAGATTACACAAATTAACGCAATAAATTTATTTATTTCAACAGAATTCACATTGGACAAAGTACATCTCTGGATTCGATGTCGTCTATCCAGCTCCAGAAAATACATTAATTGGATGGATTGGAGGTCAAGGTGCCATAGAAATGGAGAAATTAAGTGACCAAGAAATTGCCGATCAATGCATGAAAATCATAAGAAAGTTCCTGAATCGACAGGATATTCCAGATCCAACACATTTCTACACATCTCGATGGAATTCAGACGAATTTACAGGCGGTGCTTATAGCTTCACAAGTAGGTTCACAGATCTTATTAAAAATTGGGAAACGATTCTTTCACAGCCAATTATTTTTGAGTCACTAAATTATGACACAAATGTAATTTTGATGGCTGGCGAAGCATGTCATGAACAATATTTCTCGACAGTTCATGGAGCATTTTTGTCTGGAATTGATCAGGCTAAAAATATTTTAAAATTTCGTGCACAAAAAATGACAAAAAACTTGACATTTCCTTCTAAACTTTAATTCATTATAATAGTAAATCTGCCAAATATTCATCAAATTCCTCGTCACGTCCACGAATTTCAGGTCCACTTTTCCTCTTCCATAAGTCGTCATCATCTATTGGATCAATTTGTTCCTGCCTATTTGGCGATTCCTCCCTCTCTTGTGATATCCTTTGAGATGTTGATGGACTTTGTGGATCAATTGTACTTCCTCTAATGCTAGGTTCTTTAGTTCCTGATGACTTTGACTTGTGCTGCTTTTTAAGTCTCTTAATTTCTCGTTTTTTTGAATGATAATTGAGTTTCTCTGAGCATGAGTCACACAGTCCTAAAATTATAAAATTACTTAGTCAGTTCCAATATAGACTATTTAAAAGACAATCTTACTTATTTTAACTAGAGCGTTCTTCCTGTCTCCTTTCTCGGTATAAGCAAAATTAACTTCCCAGGACCTTAAATTAGTATTTTCGGAACATAACTTTTCTCCACAAATGAATTGTCCTTTTCCAACAATTACTTCCTATAAGAATTTAATGTTATTACATATTTGTAATTAATTAATAAAAATTTACCTTTTCAACTCTAAATCTATTGCCAATTTTATTCTCTTTATATCTAGACAGGTCACATATAGCATATTCACGGAATAGCTTATCATAATATTTTTTAGCAAGTCGCTCCTCATATGTTGAAGGCATACTCTCCTCATTCCAGATGAATCTCATATTTTCCATTATCACGTCCTTGTCACTTTTGAAGTTGTCTATGCTTTTCTTCTGTAAATATTTTGTGTCACCGGGTTTTAGCAGCACATACTCGTTGATGAGATATTTGTGATAATCGTATGGATTCATATGAGGCTTATTCTGGATTCTTGAAGTCATTTTTAATTATTTTAATTAAATTTGCTTGAACTTCTTTGAAATTTTGTTTGTTTTGAATTTTAAGACTGATTTGCTTCTTTTTAAACAAAAGATGCGAAAATTCAAATTTTAAATGGCAGTTGATGATAAATAAATCTGTTTATTTCATATCATAATTAAGTAATTTACATATTTCTGAACTTAGTCGATATAATGGTAATCCAACAACAGTAAAGTAATCACCTTCAATCCTCTCTATTAAGCATCCACCAACGCCTTGAATGCCATATCCACCAGCCTATAAAATATCCATAAATTACATTATAATTTAATGAAATCAGCACAAAGTTTAAAATTACCTTATCTAATGGCTCATTAGTATCCACATATGCTTGAATTTGTGCCTCAGTAAGCTTACCGAAATACACTTTGGTATGCTCAGTGAATTTGACGGTTTTGTCATGGAATTTTAATACACATCCGGTGTAAACGACATGTCCTCTACCTTTAAGCTCATTTAACATTTGAAATGCAACATCATGTGTCTTTGGTTTACCGAATATCTTTCCATCAAATGTGACTATCGTGTCAGCCGATATTATCAAGTCTGGCTTCTTTTCGTCATTTTTAAGCCGCTCATAAACTTCTTCAGCTTTTCCATAAGCCACAGCCTCTACAAATTCTTCATAGTTTGGATAGTTCTTTGGATCGACTGTGCTTTCGTCAAATAATGATGGACATAGCTCAACATTTTTAAGTCCCTAAAAATCAAAACATGAGTTCAGATGACAACTTGAATTAAAATTGAAATTTCTTACTAAATTATGAATGTATTCTTGTCGTCGAGGACTTCCACTTGCGAGAATTATTCTCATTGAATTGAGTTGACTTCTCAATGGAGCTAACATTGTTTAATTTAATTATAATTTATTAAAATGTCAAGAATAAGTTTTTATTTTGAAATACTTTTTGCGTCAATTTTAGTTTAAATTTTTGAATTTTTAAAAACCGTTGATAGATTTTGATTTTGAAAATGTGTTTTAAAGGACAAGGACTGAAAATAGTCTTTATTATTGTTGGAATATAAGCTAGAAAATATCGAGGATCACTAACATCTGAGCTGATAACATTCATGGTCGTGTTCTGACCCACTTTTGGGATTGATCTGACAAATAATATGAAACAATGCTTTGCACAATTAAATCAAGTTCATGGCTTGCTTGACCTTGTCAAATTTGGTTCCAAA
The DNA here is from genome assembly GCF_022539635.2 of Chironomus tepperi. NCBI lineage: Eukaryota > Metazoa > Arthropoda > Insecta > Diptera > Chironomidae > Chironomus > Chironomus tepperi. The sequence continues at coordinate 988,138 of NW_027226583.1, forward strand.
AGATCCTGTACAAATCGATTCTGCTGAAACTCAAGAACAACAAATCATTTGCAATTATGCCTATGAATCATTGTAATTCTGGGAATTGGCTGAGCACCACTGGCAGCTTAGGTGAAATACCTGCTTTAACAGCGAATGACTAGACAATAAAGATCATTACTCAAGATTTGTCAATTTGTCTGTAACAACCTTAAAAATAATCAAAATTAAGTGATTTTAATAAGCAAGAGAACAAAACATGCATTTAAGTAGTACAAAGAACATTCAGAACTCGAATCAGATCAACAAAAATAAACAAGAAGTCAATTAAAACAGAACAGAGTAGTTTCTCACGATTGATGGGGAAATCCCCATAAATATTCAAATATTTATTCTTTTAATTAACATAATACTTTAATACTTTAAAGCAAATCCGAACGATAATCAATTTGATAAAGTTTCATCATCGTAAAACCCCAAAGATTGTAAACTTTTTATTGTTCTTAATTACATACTAAAGTGCTAATTACTCATTAAGATTATCAAAATACTCGGAGAAATGAATATTCTCTGATTTTTAAGTTAGAAATGTCATAATGCACCCAAGTCACTAATATAGACATAAAATTCACGAGTGAAATTAGTTGCTTAATACCTGATTTCAAGGTCATGTACACCGGACAGACACTTCTAAGAAGCAAGCAAGTTTTTATTTTTGGGAGAGAGAAAATAAACAATAACAACAGACAACAAAATTAACATGTATACTCATTTTTTAAATAAAGTTGATACTCTGAGTTAGTAGGCGACGGATGATCAGTGCGTTAAGACATAATCGTCATTTATTCGCTGTGATTTAGCAGTTAAAAGAACTTTGTTTTTTTTTCTTCTTAATATTACCTAACATAGAGTAATCATGTTATTACGTACAGGAATAATTGTTTTAATCTCTGTGTACGTTAGCGGACAACGTCAAGTCCCGCGACAAAATAGTGATTTAGATCAAAGAATTCAGGATGTATTTTATACACTTAATAATCGTGGATTTGACACAATTGTCGATCCTGAACCAGAGAATTTAGAACCAACAAAAGCACCACAGGTACTTGAAGAATCTGGTGCTAGTTGTAAATGTGTGCCTTATTGGCGATGTAACAACAATAATCAATTAAGTCAACCGACTGAGTCTAGATTTTATGGTGAAATTGATGTCCGTTACAATCCTGAATCATGTCAGGACGTTCTTGACGTTTGTTGTAAATTTGAGAATGAAGTGAACGTCCAACAAACACAGACACCGCCACAAATATCCAGTGGGCCAACTGATCAACAAACAAGTCCAAAACAGTGTGGTGTTAGAAATCCTGGTGGAATTGACTTTACATTAGTTGGAAATACAAAGAATGAAGCAGGTTTTGCTGAATTTCCATGGACAGTTGCATTGCTATCATCACATAAAGAATGTCTCTGTGGTGGTTCATTGATTCATCCACAAATTATATTAACCGGTGCACATTGTGTATTTAATATTAGTCAAAATGATTTAACAGTCAGAGCTGGAGAATGGGATACACAAACAACAAAAGAGAGATTACCGCATCAAGAACGAAGAGTCAATACAATACTTACACATAATGAATTTAATACAAAGTCATTGGCCAATGATATAGTAAGTACATTGCAATTCAAACAGGTTCTTAAATAACTTCAGGTTGTTTAGAATTTAAATGAATACTTGATGGAGATTCCCAAGAGCGACAATGAACTTTTAAACATGATTATTTTTTGTTTTGTAGGCTTTATTGTTTTTGGATCAGCCATTTTTCATGGATCAACATATTAACACTGTTTGTCTGCCACCTCAAGGATTTGTTGCAAATAACCGTGACTGTTTTGTAAGTAAATTAAGTAGTCTTTATTATTAATGGAACAAAAGATTTAATTTTTTTTATTGTCTATCCAATATTTAGGCAACTGGTTGGGGTAAAGATGTATTCGGTAAAGAAGGAAAATACTCGGTCATAATGAAAAAGATTGAATTGCCAATGGTGCAGTTTAATGAGTGTCAAGAAAAGTTGAAAAATACAAGATTAGGCAGAAGATTTTTATTGCATCCAAGCTTTGTCTGTGCTGGTAAGTTGAACAATTGTCTATTTCAACGAGACACCATAGCGGTAAGCAATGGCCGAAGCCGCACGCAGTATTCGGTTCATGGCTTTTCCGTAAAATTGCGACTGAACAAAAATGTGTTTCGACATACAGTTTGGACAACACTAGCCTACTTGATGCATTTTTGAAATGTAAAAATTTAACGGTTTTCAAAAATTCAAAATTTCAAGCTAAAGAAATGTAGAAAATGTAATTTTTTAACGGCTTTTGGATTTGTTTACGGCAGTTTACGGACTTAATATCATAGTCCTTTGACTTTTAAACAATAATATGCATATTTCGGGGATCTCCAACAAATCTTCTAATTATTTAAATTTAAAATTCAAATTCAAATTAAATAAGATTTATTTTTTTTATAGGAGGAGAAAAAGATGCTGATGTTTGTCAAGGAGATGGCGGTGGTCCATTAGTATGTCCATTAGGAAATAACCGATATATACAGACTGGCGCTGTTGCATGGGGTATTGCTTGTAATCTTAATATACCTGGAGTTTACATGAACGTTGCATACTTCAGAGATTGGATTGACCATAATGTTAGAAGTCATGGATTTGATACGAGCAGTTATACTGTATAAGTTAGGCATGGAAATTTCATTGTGAATTTAATAAATGATTCGATTACTTTTTAATCTTCATAAATTGTATTAATGTCCTTAAATGCTTATTGTATTAAATGAATATGATGATTGCTGGCAATTGCAATGCATCTCAGACTTCAAATGAGCACACAATGTATTAAATTAATAGAAAGTAATCGGTATTTCACACTGGATATTCCCAAATCATTTGGAATACTTTCAAAGTAAGACTTTCTGAATATAATGACGCTTGGAAATTCTGTACTGGATGCTGATATAAAATAATAAACTTACCTTGACAATGAATCACAAAATTGACTCAAACACTGATATTACATCAACTATGCTACGCAACTGATAACAATCAAGAGGTCATTGACATCATTCACACAATTTTTTTAAGAATTGGAAGGGTTGCCTATAGATATATACTCAGTAGTATTAGATTTGTACCAAAAGGTATGAAGTGTATCCAAAGCTTTTTGGGATCTCTCCTAATTTGGCTACAATAGTCACAAATTTAGATACATCAACTTCCTTTAAAAATAAAGCTTACTTCCTTACTTCGCTGGTCGTACAGATCATTTCTGATCCATTACCTCCGAAAAGAGTCGCATGAAGCTGACTCAAGCGCTTCCACTTGCCAATTTCCGAAAAATAAAGCTCTCCTATCCAAAAGTCTGCACATGGAAATCCCATAAATTATGACATATGCCCATTAAAAATAGAATCAAAAACAAATATGAGTAACCAAAACTCACATCCAAAACACGACAATGATGATTCAAGAGTCGTTAAAAAATCGTTGACAGCTTTATCGCATCAAAAGCTTTTATTTTTTCATTGTGAACCTGACCTACCCTCACACACATGTGTTTACATTTTATAACTTTTAAATATGTCTAGTGACAGTTATATCATAAGGCTATCTATTTCGAGCACTAGGAAGAGATTTATAATTTATGTAATAATGAAAGGAAGCCATACAACATGTATACAGAACTAAGGTGCGAATTTCTTATTCTATACTGCTAGTTACTGTCGATAAGTGAATGGAGTAGAACTAGACAGCAATCAGATTCCAGAAAACTACAGTCTATAACTTACTGCATCTAGTGCCTGAGTCAGTACCTTTATTTCATAGAAAAATTAATTGAAAACACGCCACATTTATCAAAAGTCCACAAACACAAACATATTGGTAATCAATATTACGCAGCAGGTGATAAGGCTGTAATTTATTAATTTCTTTTGGTACCTTAAAAAAAAAAGTCAGTGATTACAAGAATAATTAAATTTTTTTTGTGTGACATGTTGGAAATTCACAACAAATTCCTTCCAGGTGTGTACGACTTATTAAAAAATTATTATATTTTTTTTTTGATTTCTTCATGATTCACGGCGTGTTCCTTATCTTAAAAGCGTCTGTTGTTAAATTATAAAAAAAAGCTGTGAGTAATATTAGATAAAGATTATTTTGAAGTTTTGAGGGCGAATTTCTCAGAATGGGCAATTAGAATTTGAAAACGAACTTGTGTTATGGACTAGTATAATCACTTAGGTCAGTAAGGTGTCGACTACTAACACTTACCTGACCTACCAGATTATGCTTTCTCGAAATCCCGGTCCCGATAAGTTATCGGGATTGAAATTTTCGGGATCCCGGGATATTACGGGATCGGGATATCCCAGGAAACCCCGATCCCGATAGCGAGAAAGCATATACCAGATCCACCATTTAGAATTCTATTCTATTCTAAATTAGAGTTTGAAGTTTAATGTCATACATATTATTCATTTCAATAGAAAAGAATGACTTCACAATTAACATATTAGCCCTTAATTATGTACGTTATTAAATCCAATTTGTCACTATAGAACAATGTTGTCCAAACTTGTTTATGCCAAGACACACCTCGGTGGTATTCTACGGTCGAATCCGTTCATATTACGCAATTCGTAGCACTAATGTGCGGTGACACATAGTTTGTACAACACTGCTATAGAATATGGCAATAAATTGGCTACAAGATAGTAAATGGCTTTAGGATATTTAAGAAAATCTCTAGAAGAATGAGTTCTAGTTATTCAATTTAGAAATTGAACACAAGTTCTACATACTTTGGTAACATGACCAGTAGACCTGATTAAACAATTCGCATTAGGTGATCTGGTGTGATCCAGTAATTTTGAGGTTAAATAAGAGTAACTTTGAGGTCCAAACAGCAAAATTTATTAAGTTCCATTTTTTGTCTTAAAAATGAGTCAAAATCAGTCGTCAGGGTAACCTTACGTCTTACCATCAATTAAGCGATGGAGCGACAACATGCCGATTGTGTTGTGCTGTTCGCATTTATCTCTCGGTTAATGTTGAATTCTGAATGACACAACACAGTCGATAACACACTACTACGATGATATATTAGCAATGAAAAGTCAAAAAGATGCTATGATGTCTTTGAGATCTTTACAAACTTTAAAGGTTATTTTGAACATATTTGGCAGTAAAACGGAGTAAAAGAAAAAATTAGTCGTAGTGTACCATTAGAAAATGTCTTAACCGAATGACCCTATAGCCAAAACCTTCGTGAACATCTGATTCCAATACAAAACTACAATAAATCATGAATCACAATAAAAACTATGAATCACAGTAGAATTCCATGCACGAAAAATGCGATAGTTTCCATTTTAGGGTTCAATACTTTATCTCATTTGTGATAAGATATCGGAATTTTATTGATATGATAAGGAAAAGCTGAGTGTGGCGACACATAAATATTAAATTAACAAATTTTTACACCTCCATTTCAGTTTTACCGCTGAACTCGTTGGATAAGTATGAAAAGTATTTAAAACATAATTGCATAATGCCTGAAAAAGTCGGTAAAGTTTTGCGTCGTACAAGTTCGATGACTAATTCGATCCAAGATATCGAGCTGGAAGTGCTCAAACAAAACATTTCCAATAAACATAAACAGATGGTTACTGAGATTGATGAAAAATTGGATAAAATATTCGATGATTTCCTTAATGAAGTCAATAAGTTGAGTCTGAATCGATTTGAGGTTGAGAAGTTGTTTGAGGATGAAAAGAGTGGTAAGCCACGACGAAGAATCACAGAAAAGTCAAAAGCAGATGACAGGAAAAAGTCAAAAAAAGTTGACATTAAGAAATGCCCATCAAAATTACCAGAAAAGCATTTTCAGCCACGAAATTCAATGCTTACAGACTTGTTCGAAATTAAACACATCAATACAATCTATCATATCTTTATCGTTATCTTTAACCTTCTACTTCTAAATGTCTTCGTATCTGACTTTGCTGACACGGGAAAAATTAATATTGGATTACGACCGATTAGATCAGGATTTAAAGGACTTCATTATTCACTATTCATATGGTGTCTTATGCAGTTGACAATATTTTCATTATATCCAGCATTCAGGTTATGGGCATACGTCACAACAAAATTCTTTTTCAAGCGCGGACCGATGACAAATTTATGGCACTTTATCGGCATCTTATCAGTAATTGGATTCCAAAGTACATTCATTTGTGGATTTACTTACATTATTATGCAATTTGATTTGGGACAAGCATCGGCTGTTGCTGTATTAATGGAACTTGTAAGATTCATGATGAAGTCATATGCCTTCATACGTACCAATGTACCGCGAGTGATATATCAACGTAAGAAGGTCAAGTCATCGGACGAAAGTGAATTGGATTATGAGGAGGATAAAAATAGTGATGATACGGAAGTAAAGGAAGAAGTAAAATTACCAGAATCAGGAAGCCCTAAAGTGAATAATAAGCGCATATTGACAACATTCAAGCAGTATACTTACTTCCTATTTGCACCGACTCTTGTGTATCGTGATGAGTATCCACGTACAAAACACATTCGATGGAACTTTGTTGTCAAATGCTTCATTGAAGTTATATCCATTATATTCATAATGAGCTTCATATCCGAAAGAATCATGTATCCCGTCTATAATCAATTTGGATCACAATTTTATGAAGTTGGTGTGAAGGAACTTTTAGCATCAGTTTTTAATGCTATGCTTCCTGGTCTCCTGTGCTTCCTTTGCGGATTTTATTGTGTACTTCATTCATGGATGAACGCATTTGCCGAGTTCCTTAGATTCTCCGATCGAATGTTTTATCGCGATTGGTGGAACTCAACAAATTTTTCGGTCTATTATCGCACATGGAATGTAATTGTACATGACTGGCTGTATTTGTACGTCTACAAAGATTTATATCTTTATGTATTCAAAAAGAACCGAACTGTGTGTCAATTTTTAGTGTTCCTCTTATCAGCAATGTTTCATGAATATATTTTGGGATTCACCTTCAGATTTTGCTATCCAATTTTATTTATCGAGTTTCAAGGTGCCGGCGTACTTCTATTTTTTGCATTACGAAAAGATTTAAAAACGATTGGAAATTGTATGATGTGGATGTCATTAGCTATTGGAATGGGATTATTATTGAGTCTTTATCATATGGAATTTTATGCAAGAGAAAATTGTACATTTGATAGGGAGAATTGGCTCAATTATTTCATACCGATAAGTTGGAGTTGTAATGGATTACGATATAGTGACAATTGGGAAGTCAAGATACACTTTTAAGTTTGACATTAGTTTTTAAGTTCTTCGTTCTAAATTAAATTTATTGTGGATTAGTCAAGTCTTAGTGGAATAAGATTGTTGGGGAAGTTAGTGAAAATACACAAGGTCAGTGTTGCTTAACTGCTGTGCCAATGACTGCCTATAAGAACGAGAGTCGTTATTTTTTTTGAAATTCTGATTTTCCCGCACTTTTGTTCAAATGACGTTCGAAATTCTTCGAAAATGTAAATTTATATATTATTGACAAAATCTCAATTTTCATGCTTAATCATTCTATTATCATGATTTTAATCACTTTCGTAGTATTTAATAAACCTAAAGAACTGCTTCTAATCTTCTTCAAGCTTCAAATTAAGAAAATTTTCACAAATTTTCATTTTCGCAAAATTTGTAAACAAAAATATTTGTTTACAAACACAATTTGCGAATGAAAATATTTTGTGCAATAAATCTCTTAGAATAGACAAAAAATAGTTGAAAACACTGTAATGTGATATTTAATATCGGTTAATATCAAATTAAAGGTAAATTCAGCGATAAATTAGCATTTAAAAGGGAAGAACATTTTACAACTGTCATTTTTAATTTGAAAAGTGCAATTTCGAAATTTCGATTTCGAAGAATAAGAACAAATTTCGAAAAATAAGAACCGTCGGCAGCCATTGGCTGCTGTGCAGTAGTATACTTGCCTGAGTGTTAGTCGCTACGATTAGTCGATTGCATGTCTAGTTAACAACTTTATATTCCATGGGAATTCCAACAAATATCAAGTTTATAACTAGACAGTGAGGTCCAAATTGTGTGTTAGTATGTATACTGTATGTCGTATGCTGTTTGTGTCGTGAATATTTTTTTGCTTACCAGCAAGGTGTGCCATGACACAAACAAGTTTGGACAACACTGATCTATACATACGGTAGACTCATCTGTTCAACTTTTGAAGTGTATCGTCGAAAATTCACTGATATAATGTAGAAGTATTCAATAATCAAAGCTTGATAGAACCAGAGTGTTCCCTCTGTGGCCGTTTCAAATTCGAACAATTCGAACTCAACTTATTTTAAAATCAAAATTTACGATACGAAGAAAAGTAAAAGTAACGGTTAAAAAAAAAGGTTACCGTTAAATTTTTGAAAATTACCAACACTATTATGTGTATTTTACACGGAGAACAATGGAAAATTGTGATAGTGTTAATTTTGTTTTGGGCGAAGTTTGTCTGTATGACCAGATATATTAATATTGTTTTTGAAAAAAAATTAACGGTCGTTTTTGAGTAAGCCACACTCTGGATAAAACTTGACGGCTGGACATCACTAAGACTACTGCAATCTTATTCCATTTAGACTAATAAATTCACATCTACGACAATTGCTTAAGGGGTCGTTCACTTATAACATAAAACTCTTGGAGGGGGGTGGGATAGGGGTGTCTATATAAATGAACAGCCCCTTAGCTAACCTATCTAAAAGATACCAAATAACTTCCAAAATTCATAAAATAATTCATGAAACCTTATAAAGTAATGAAAACATTTAGGTATATTTTTAAGTCATTTTAATTATATAAAATGGCAATAAATTTTTATTATGTGTAAACTTGTTGCATGAGCTAGAGCAAATGCTAGCTGTATAATAAACAATGTGATAATTTTAAAAAAAATATATATATTCAGAATACCAAGATATTTATTTGCATTTATTTGTTCTTATTAACACAATATTCTCTTTTAGGCACTTTGCATGTATTTTATTGATAGATTTTCGACTGCTGTGACTCTCTATAATTCTCTCTCATCCTTTGCACTCCTACCATATTGTCGGTTAGAACTCATTAGTTGATTATTCGCTGACAATATCGGATCGGATTTCAGGCTTTCAGGAATAAAAATTAAATTGTTTTTAAAATGTTCATTCGGCAGTTAATTATAGTATTTAGCATCTTGATGGTATTCTACGTCAATAGCAATATGGGAGCAGCAACTGGAAGTACTGATGATGACAGCACTGATTATAAGGTTTTTACTTACATACATATATAGATTCGAATAGCTCAGTGGTGGGCAACCTATGTGCCCCGCGGTATGCTAATGGCCACTCAGTAGCACTAAGGTGTGCCTTCAAGCTCAGCCTAAAGAATTTTGAAACCAGGAAAATTTTAAGGAAACAGGAAGATTGAAGAAAATGTCAGATTCCGTGCCGTGACTCACAACTTGAACACCACTGAGCTAGACCCTTATTATCAGAAGTCCAGCCATAATTTAAAGCAGAGCAAAACGGAATATTTACTTCCATTTTCCCTTGCATATGCCTCTGCTGATTATTGATCTGATTTCCATATAGTTAATCTCATTATCATTCTGTTCTAGAAATGCAATAATGGCCTTGGAAAGTGCGTTCCATTCTTACTGTGCAAAGAAACATTTGAGGAAGGAAAAAATTCTGGTGATTCAAAATCCAGGATAGACAGTGAATGTACAGACATCTATGAGTTATGTTGCAGTACAGCAAGCATTAAGGTATAGAATTATTTAGTAAGAATTCGATTTAAATTAAAAAAATTTTCTATTTTTATAGGATTCTATTGATTGAAAAAGTTTGAGGCCAAATCATCGTATGACATCATAATTCATTGTCATGTCATAAGAGTATCAATATTTTGAGAAGATTTCGGTATTTGCTGATTTATATGATATATTTTGATGGAATTTTGATGAATAAACATAAAATAGAAAAGGAACTAAAAGTGTTGTATATATCCCTAAAAGGTAAAGAGACTACTTTTAGGTACCGTAGTGGTCTTTTAGTACTTATAAGAGAGAGTATGGTCTTCATCTTTTAGGATACATACTTGTCCTTACTAACTATGCATCCCTGTTTGGGAAGGTAAAAAGATTAAAACTTTTAAGTGCTTGTGAGCCATTATAGTCGATTAATGTTTAAGGTAAAGAGAGTAAGTAAGGGGTTGTTAAACCCATCCCAATCCCCACCTCTAAGGGGCTTTAAGGGTTCGTCCGCATATTACTTATCACAATAACGATTGCTTTACAACAAAGAACAAAAAAAATACTTGAAGCAGGCTTTGAATTTCAAATGTTTACATCTCGTTTACACTCCGACCCCTGAATTGTCATTAAGTCCAATACAAAGATAACAAAATCGCAGCCTCTCCTTCCTTCTCCCCCAAAGAGCATTACTTAATAAATGAGAAAAATTTTATTTTTGTACGAATGAGATCATTGCCTTTCAAGTAAGCGAAACACACCAAAAAGTAGAAAACAATTGGGTTTCTCCACAAAATTCAAGCTTCATTTAATTTAATTTGAACTTTATTTCTAACAAAGTAATTTCCCAGACTCTGTGTAGTGACTGCATCTAATAGCAAGCTAAGACAAATACTACAAGACGCGAATAGACTATCCGTATACATGTAAACGAGGGAAATCCCTGAGTCTGTATGCTTCATGTATTAATCTTACTGTCTTTTGACCTCTAGCCTTGTTATTTCCATTATAATCAATATGAAAGTCGCGGTTTTTACCATTTGCAAAAACATGTTTGAAAAAATGCGGTTTTTCAGAAAATGTGATGCAAATAATTAATTGGATTTAACCCCAAAACATTTGATTAATGCCAAACACTTTAGTTAATTCTGACAGATCATATGATCTTTTAAAGGATTGATTACTCTCCCGAGTGGCACAATGCAGCTAATCCCATTTTTTGTCGTTTAAATATTGGTTGAAATCAGCCATAATTAGGCCGTCAGGGCAACTTTGCAACTTATTTTTGATGCGGTACCCTAGCGAACTCTTTGTGCTTTTTGCAGAGGTCGAAGTCGGTGTTAGTCGACTATAGTCGACTAAGGTTTGTTTTAGTCGACTAAAGCCGACTAAAAAATTTCTGAGAATTTTTTAGTCGACTAAAGTCGACTAAAACCGGCTAAAGCCGACTAAAGCCGCGACTAAGATCGACTAAAATGAAAATTTTTACACTTGTGAAGTATATGGAATTTCATATAAAAATTTTTTTTTAGTTTTCAACAAGCTTAAGTTCGAACTCACATTATTTTTTGAATATTTGTTCAACATTTAACTACTTTATAATCTCAGAAAAGTCTAATTTTCTTATTCTAAGATGAAAAACTTAAAAAAGGCGATTTTGAATAGATTTTCTTATTAAATCGTGAAAAATTCACGAAAAATCCGAATTTTGTCTCGAATTTCTAATTTTTGGATGAAAAACTCACGAAATACTGAATTTTGCTTCAAATTTTCTTAATTAGTGAGAAAGCCGATACAAAACTTGGTTTTTCTGGGTAGTTTTTCACACCAAATAAGATATTTCAGGCAAAATTTCAATTTTTCGAGAGTTTTTCATCCAAAAATTCGAAATACGAGACACAATTCGGATTTTTCGTGAATTTTTCACGTTTTAATAAGAAAATCTATTCAAAATCGGCTTTTTTGGGAGTTTTTCATCTTAGAATAAGAAAATTAGACTTTTCTGAGATTATAAAGTAGTTAAATGTTGAACAAATATTCAAAAAATAATGTGAGATTCGAACTTAAGCTTGTTGAAAACTAAAAAAAGGAATTTTTTATATGAAATTCTATATACTTCACAAGTGTGAAAAATTTTCATTTTAGTCGATCTTAGTCGCGGCTTTAGTCGGCTATAGAAGGTTTTAGTCGACTATAGTCGACTAAGAAAAAATCTGTAATGCTTTAGTCGGCTTTAGTCGACTAAACTTTAGTCGACTTTAGCCGACTAAAGCCGACTAAAAATCATCCGACTACGACCTCTGGCTTTTTGGATTAATAATGGATATATAATGATTTATCCTGCTATTGATTCTTTAACGAGTGATTATTTACCAGATCTTCCGCTCCAAACTAGACCAACAGTTTATAGTGGGATCGGAATCACTTCTTTGATGACATTATTGTCGCGTTTTTTCTACTTATGATTGGAAAAAATTACAAAAGTACTCGTTCTTATCGAGTCACTTCAGCGCATTTTTGTCCCAGCGATCAGTAATTGATTAATAACACTTTCAGACCTAAAAAACGAGATCCAGTAGGACCCAGGTCACTTCCAAACCCACAAAGCAAGATCCAGGTCACTTTCAAAGATGGGATTGCTGTATGAGCAACGATGTAAAAGTGCTGAGAATTAGAAACTGGCTGAAGTTACCTGAAAACAGATCTAGCTTCCGATGAACTCTAAATGCGACCACGGACCCTCATGCGCCATCGTCAAGGAAGTAAGTAAGTAAGTCTCGAACCCACGACCGCTTATTCGATATTGCAATAATTAGGTACCGAAGTACTAAACCATTCCGTCAACAAGCCACTATGATTCCAATAGTTTACTCCTGTTGACATTACTCTCAACAAGTATGTATACTTTAACCTGCTTATACATAAAGGTAACTTCTGCTTAGTAACTAAACAATCATAATACATTCAACAAAGTACAAAGCAATTATTACACATTGGTTGCAGTGTCATTAATATGTATGTACAAAAACAGGATAAACAGTTAGTTATATTCTAACCCGAACAGTTCAATGCATTTCCTAAGGCATTCGTATGTCGCCAAAGTGACGGTAAGATGGTGAACAAGACAGTTTCCTCGAGGGCTGAATTTGACTAATTTTTAAGGTCAAAAAAAGTTCACCGTATTGTGCTGCTCGGGTCATGTAAAAGTATATGCATAAAAATTAAAGTTGCTTCTCTTTGTCTTTCAAATTCAGGTAATATTGGTTTTGAACACATGCTGATTAAAAAACTTGAGACAATTTTTTTTAGACTAATGATTTATTGGTGGTGTCTATAGCCATCATTAATGATATTTTGTGTTTAGGTCATATTCTTTGGTAGTTCCAGTCATATAATAATATCTGCTGTTCATAAAGAAATCCAGTCTCTCTTGTTCTCATTAAAACTTAATCTCTCATTCGTAAAAATTAAAATCTCTTTTTTTTATGACTAAAAGTATAGGATTTCCCGAGAAACTTTCAGGGAATATATGTACATATACAAAACAGTTATGAGCTGCTCAATCGTAAGCTGACTGCACAACGTATCGCATCATTTCTCATCGCAGTCTTAATTTATTTATTTCTTTTCTTATTCTTAATTTTGATAGACTTAGTGCTTTGTGGATGTAAATAATATATTTTGTGGTTAATTAAAGTCAACAGAATGTGTACAAAATTATATTTAGTTCTATTGAGCATCATAGTGACAATCAGTGCACAGCCATTAGAAGATGCAACATTAGATGATGACGGAACTGTCAAGACTTGTTCAACTGTTAATGGAACCGGAGAATGTGTGCCATATTATCAATGTGACAATGGAAATTTCAATACTGATGGACAGAACATTATAGATATCCGTTTTAATGAAGAAAAAGAATGTACTCAATATTATGAAGAGTGTTGTGGCGTAGAGCATATTCTAGTAAGAATCTTTTATGTCCAATTAGACACAAGTTCATTAACACTTTATAATTATTTTACAGACAGAAGAGAACAAGCTTGTGCCACCAAGGAAGAATGAAACCTTTCTTGCTGAATGTGGAATAAGGAACAGTGCCGGTGTTGGAGTTAGAATCACCGGGGATGGTGATGGAGAGAGTGAATATGGAGGTATAACAATAAGACATCTAATAAGATATTTTTTAAATCATTATATTAACTTAGTTGGCCTTTTGAGTTTGTTCATAAATTAAGTAACGCGAAAAATTTACTTTTTGACCAAAAAATCAGTCACAATTCTGTTCTATCTCTATCTTGAGCAGTGGTGGGTAACCTTTTAGTTTTCGCAGCAAACCTGGTGGTAAAGCTTGAACGAGCTTGTGCATAGGTCTAGATCTTTGTTCTAGTGTGTTACGTATTGATTTAACGACCCCTTACCTGATCGGCTCATATTGAATTGCTGTCAAGTGGCTGCGCCGCTTTTTCGCCGTGATAACAACATTTCAGTATGTCCCGATCGTGTCAACTCAATTTCCCATTACAATACAGAGTTGAAAAACAGGCACCAGTGAAAGACAAAAACCGTACAAATTCTTGACAAATCCATACAAATTATTAAGAAATTGTACGGTTTTTACCTGTCGCAGGTGCTTGTTTTGGAACTCTGTTGAAATGTCCAGCAATTTTTAAAAATTTACCCTTTTGTTCTTCCATAGAATTCCCATGGATGGTAGCAATTGTCAAAAGAGAGGCTGAAAATGATAGTACTATCAATGTTTACCAGTGTGGAGGAAGTTTGATTGCTGAAAATGTTGTCCTTACAGGTAAATCAAAGTGCATTTAATCATTTGCATCCTTACTATAACTTTCTTCTCTAGCTGCTCACTGCGTTAAAGGAAAAGATGTCAGTAAATTAAGAGTTCGAGTCGGTGAATGGGATACACAAACAACATATGAACTCTTTCCACATTCAGATCATGAAATTGAGAAGATTGTCGTTCATGATAAGTTCTACAAAGCTAATCTTCATAATGATATTGCACTTCTGTTCCTTAAAACGAACGTTGAGATGTCTGAAGTTGCTAATACAATTTGCTTACCGGCACAAAATCAGCCATTCGATGGTAAAAGATGCTTTGCAACAGGTTGGGGAAAGAATCTGTTTGGAAAAGAAGGAGAATATCAAGTCATTCTCAAAAAAATTGAGATTCCAACTGTTTCGAGCGATAAATGTCAAGCAAACTTAAGAGAGACACGTTTAGGTCGAAGATTTGTTCTCCATGAAGGCTTTATGTGTGCTGGTGGAGAAGAAGGAAGAGATACATGTAAAGGAGATGGTGGAAGTCCTCTAGTTTGTCCAGTTGATGGAGTGCCTGATAAATATTATCAAGCTGGAATTGTTGCATGGGGTAAGTGATGCAAATTTGATCAAAGTAAGCATTTACTAGCTTTAAATTGACTCCTCAGGTGTTGGATGTGGACAAAAGGATGTTCCTGGTGTTTATGCGAATGTCGCGTTCTACAGAGATTGGATAGACCAACAAATTGCCTCACATACTAGATCATAAGTAATAAATTGAGCTTGTTTCGTATTAAAATATTACTTTTAAAATGTAATACAAAACGTAAGTGACCGAATCAAGGTCTGAAATACAATAAATCTCATCAAAGCACTTGATTCATTTATTTAATCGTCAGTAAAAAATAGAAATTTGTAAACAGAAACTTTCGGTCGCATGTGAATGATAAGGTTTCAAATCTCTTATGACTCAAAATACAAGTTGACCTTTGGTGATTTTTGTTTTGAGTAAGTTTTAATAATCTCTTCTTAAGATTGTTCCTCTCTATTCTATTTCTGTCTGCTGTAAAATATAACTCTCAGATGCTCAGATCTGAAAGATCAATAGCAGTGCATTAATATGGACAGTAATAGTTTAACGAATGAGAGAAGATTCGCCAAGTCACCGACTTCAAATCTTAAAATTTTAAGCTGGATCTGAACAATAAAATTCACGGTATAACAACATAGTCTAAAAAATGCAGTTTGTGTGCTGCATTTCTACGAGATATGATGCGAAAAAGTGACAACTGTAAAAATTTCCATTCCGAACACAAGTTTTTCTTGTCAGCCTTATGAAAGCCGATTAGTAGTTAACATGGAAATTGCCACTTGGACGTTATATGGCAGCCCCTTGGTAATTTGTGCTGATTTGGAACCTGAGCTCGAAGTTGAATTGATTTTGTATGGCAAAGTTGAGCCTAATCCATGTAAAAGTTGATCCGACTTCAAGTTCTGTTTCGAACCTATGATTGCCTTGGGGTAATGATTTACTTCCCAAGAACAAAACCGCCAATCAATCAAACATTACATCAACAATCACTTCGATTCAATTTGTAACTCGAGTGTATGTCAGAAGAAAGAAAACATGTCCAACAAATTGCTCCAAACGGAAATCGAACTCGCTTCCTACAACTTCCTGTTGAATGTTCTTTTCTTACCACTAGGCTATTGGGGTTGTTTTGAAGTGCTTGGCAAAATGTCTATATAAACTATCGTTCTGCTCTGAAGGTTTTAGACAGTATATGTACATAGATTCTTAGAATTGATGGGGTAGCCATGTTAACGGCAAGACTTGAAGTTGCCAAGACTGCACCATGACGACTGATTTGGAACCATTGCTACGACGGAAAATGCAGTTCACCTCATCATGTCACATTGATATGCATTGTTTGAAACCATTTAAGGTGCATATTCACTTACTTTCTTGACGAAGGCGCACGAGAGTCCATTGCCGCATTTAGATTTCGTCGAAATCAGTCTTTAGATAACTTCTGTCAGTTTCTAATTCATGCATAAAAAAACTTAGCTATTCAGATCTTTAAGATCCAGAGCTGCGCTAGGGCGATTCGCGGCTAAAGATTGTTTAACTAGTGAGGATGCGCCAGACAAACCTTTTCGGTGTTGCAATTATTATGTACTGAAGTACTAAACCATTCCGACACCGAGCCACTTCTACTCTCATACATAACTTAATGCAATACCATCAAAATCATTTTCAGGTTCAACAACAACAAAGACTCATCAGCCACACAGTACATCACTTTCAAATTATTAACATGATGCAACAAGATACATAAAAGAATTAATCAGAAATTGTAAACAATTCATAAAACTCATCAGGAAGGGGCCAACATCACATAAACTTGTTGTTTACTCTACATGTGCAAAAAAAATAATTCTTAATAAATTGACATAAATTACACTAAATTGAAAAACTAGTTTTAAGCTGATAAGTTCTTAAATTCTTCGATTTCATCGTGTTCGGAATGCCCCACTATAGTTAGTTACGTTATCATAATATATAATATATATCATATTATGTACATAATCACATAATTGAATGAAAGTTCTCAAAATTGTACTAACGAGACTGAATTGATATGTTTTAGTATGCGCTTGACTGAGTAACTGATTGTTGCACATTTTATTGGAACTATATTTTTGTTTGTATTAAGAAAGTAATAAAGAATGTCATTAAAAGTTTGTTTTGTGCTTCTAACCATCATGCTTTATGCAAATGCAGACTCGAAACCACAATCATGTGACAATGGACGTGGTGTTTGTGTTCGTTATAATCTCTGCAAAGGTGATTCAAGTAATGAAAAAGAAACAGACTCGGAAACTTTAGATTTTGAAGCAGAATCAGAATGTACTGCGCTTTTTGAAATTTGCTGTAATGCTGAAAATGTTTTGGTAAGAAGAGCTTGTTGTTTTTGATAGTTTAATCAGGAGGAAGATAAAGTAATCCTGATGATACGATGGAAGGTATCAGGGATCAGGAGGGATTTATGTCCTGCCGTGAATATTTAAGAGCCAATGATACTCATTTAAATGGACATACTCAAGATCATGCTACTTGTCTGTTCGGAAACACGGTGACGTAGTCATTCCTTCGATATTGCTCGGATAGATTTGTGTTTATAGAATGAATTCTGTTGCTCATATGTCCATGTTGAGTTCGCATCCAATATTCAAAAATGGTCGGTTGTTATTCTTTCCATCCCTAGCCTGATTGTAGATCTTCCACCATTAAGACAAGGTGCTTTGGATAGGCTTTTGTTCTATGCTTTAATGAATCTTTATCATGGCACATAGATCGATCGTCAGCGGTGTATTTTGCGATATCAGGGAATATTACGACAAAGCATATCCGATCGGCACATATTGAAATGTTGCCACCACGGCGACGAGGTGACAGTATACTTACTTACTTTACTTCCTTAACGAAAGCGCACGGAGCCCGCATTTAGAATTCGTCGAAAGCTGGATCTGTCTTTTGATAACTTCTGCCAGTTTCTAATTCCCAGCACTTTTGAGGTGACTTTTAAAACAAAACAACTCAATTTGCCAAGTGACTGCAACTTTGTTCTAAGTATGATGTCACTCGTCGCCGTGGTGGGAATATTTCAATTATGTCCCGACCGGGATACACTTGACATTTGGTCATCAGCTTAGGAGTCAGACTTCGACTTCCTCAATTCCCAAATAGAGAATTGTCCTCTTTAAATTTCTTATACAGCATTATTGGAACTAAAATCCCGTTTATTTATTTTTTTCAGCAACGAATAAAAGCGACTAACAAATCTTAAAATACTATCTCAAGATTAACATAATTCGACAGGCGAGTGAATGACCTCATGGGAGATATTAGAAATTTGTTGTATATTCAAAAAGTATCAATAAAAGAATCGACAATAATGTCAAATGACAAGATTTAGTTTCATTGATTCACTTTCTAAGAATTTTGGATGCTTCTTCTCATTTATTTACGATAAGTTTCAGGATATGGTTCCGGATGAAAGATTTTCTTTGAACAGATGAATGAAATTATTGTTACCACGCCTGGGGAATTCCTGGCTGTATCGTATTCTCGGAAAAAATATTCTTCTTAAAAACAGGATTTTGACTAGAAAGCTTCATTGAGTGCCTATATAAAGGAAGAATTTAAATTGAAAAATTTTAGAAAACGTTAGATTGAGTAACTGAAAGGAAGTGATTATTGATCTGCAAAATGTTCAAAGCTGATTGGTTCCTTGTTTTAAGTTTTATATCTATCAGTGCAAAATCAGTGCAAAACATATGCAAAAGTAATAAAAGGATCGCAGGAGTCATGTGGAAAACAAAGTATTGTTCCTCGAGATCATCCTTTATTCCATAACGAATCAAACATTTCACAGTATGGAGGTACATACATCAATCCATTTTAGTTAAGGATATACTTTTATAATTTGGAATCATTTTAGAATTTCCATGGATGGTTGGCATTTTGAAGAAGGATATATTTAACGGCAGTCCTGTAAAATACTACATTTGTGGTGGAAGTATCATTTCTAAAAATGTTATTCTTACTGGTAAGTGAATGTTGTCCAGATCAGATATTACCAGGCATGGCTCTAAGCCAATTATCTGACCAGGGACCTAATCAGGCATCAAACTTGGCTCCTTGTCTGACCAGACATGAAAGGATCTTTAAATTCTTTCAAATATTATACGTTCCTTAATATTAATCAATTCATCCCTTTAGATGCATACTGTTTAAAGAATTTGGAAATATCAGCCCTTGTAGTGCGTGTTGGTGAATGGAATGTACAGCATAAAAATGAATCGTATCTCCATGTAGATCATGAAGTTGAAGAAGTTGTGATTCACGAGAATTTTAATAAGACAGCTCTTGAAAATAATGCCGCACTTTTGTTCCTGAAGAATGATATCCAGTTTAATGAGAAGATTAACTCAGTTTGCTTGCCAGAACAGAATCAGAATTTTGATGGGAAAAGATGTCTCGTTTCTGGTAAGTCTTAAGATGAACATGATCAATAGGTATAAAAACTATAAAAATTTTAAGGATGGGGAAAGAATAAACTCGGGAAGGATGAACGATTCTCAAAGATTCTTAAAAAAGTCGAAGATCCAATAGTACCACGTGGTAAATGTCAAGAGAATATAAGAAGTCAGCCTACATTTTCCAACTTTTCTTTGCATGAAAGCTACATATGTGCTGGTGGAGAAGAAGGAAAAGGCGCGTGTAAAGGAGATGAAGGAAGTCCTTTAGTTTGTCAAGTTGATGGTAATTCTAATCAATACTATCAAGCTGGAATCTTGGCATGGGGTATGCAATTATTAAATTCTTATGTATGATTTGTACAAATTTAATTTCAACCTTTCAGGAGTATACTGCAAAAAGAAGGATTTACCAGTTATTTATACAAGTGTTGCTCATTTCCGTTCTTGGATTGATGACAAAATCGCCACACACACTCGAATCGATATTCAGGATAACAAGTAAAAATCGCTGTTATGCTGTTAATGGTTAAAAACTGTAAACTCGATCATAATTATTAATAAGCTTTGAAGAAATAAATCAAATAAGACCTTAAGTGACAGTAGCTTAATTTAGTACTTTTCAGGATCATGTGTTCAAGAAAAAACGGCTCAAAAAATTTTAAATTTCAGAACCTTACAATTTTAAAACTTGAAACATTTGAAAGGTTTTGTCTATTCGTCAAAGTACAGAATTTTTTGGTTTCATTATTAAGCTTTAATCAATGAAATATTTGTTGATGTGACTTAGATAGGGAATTTGCTTGTAGGTAAAGTTGATATTAAAAGTGAAAAACATTGTCGCACGATTTAAGACTTTTAGCACTATTGGTTATTTAATTAAGATCGGAATAACCCTTAAGTCACTATCGTTATTTCCAAAAAAATATAAATATGATTTATCATACAAAAATTCATTGAGTGACTATATAAATGAAGAAGTGATATTGAAAAAATTCAGTCTACGTTAGATTGAGTAGCCGATTGGAAGTGATTAGTGATCTGCAAATATTTGATTACTTACAAAAATGTTTAAGGCGGATTGGTTCCTTGTTTTGAGTTTGATATCTATCAGTGTTTATGCAGAACAAGGATCACTACAGTCATGTGGAAAACAAAGTACTGTTCCTAGAGATCATCCTTTGTTCCATAATGATTCAAACATTTCACAGTATGGAGGTACTTACATTAATCCATTTCAGATTAGGATATACTTTTGTGATTAAGAATCTTTTAATTTCAGAATTCCCATGGATGGTTGGCATCTTGAGAAAGGAAATAGACGATGGAAAGACTTTGAATATCTACACTTGTGGTGGAAGTATTATTTCTAAAAATGTTATTCTAACTGGTAAGTTTATTTCATCTGACGATTACTCTTAGCTTCTCATCAGACAGTTTGGTCAGTAGTTCCAGGATTGGCTATTTGCCTGATGAAATCTTCTCGGGAGGAATTAAATGAATATTTCAATAATTAATTTATCTCATTAGGCGCCAACTGTGTAGACAATGAGAAAATATCAGGATTTGTAGCGCGTGTTGGTGAATGGGATGTACGACATAAAAATGAATCGTATCCACACAAAGATTACGAAATTGAAGAAGTTGTGATTCATGAGAATTTCAAGAAGACAAATTTTCAAAATTACATTGCACTTTTGTTCCTGAAGAATGATATTGAGTTTAATGAGAAGATCAACACTGTCTGCTTGCCAGAACAGAACCAGAATTTTGATGGGAAGAGATGTGTCGTTTCAGGTAAATCTTTATATGAACATGATTAATTTATATAAAAGCTTTAAAAACTTTTGAAGGATGGGGAAGGAATACACTCAAGAAGGATGGAAGACTTTCACCAGTTCTAAAAAAAATCGAAGATCCAATAGTACCACATGACAAATGTCAAGAAAATTTGAGAAGTCTGCCTGCATATTCGAACTTTTCTTTGCATGAGAGTTTCATGTGTGCTGGTGGAGAAGAAGGAAAAGGTGCCTGTGTAGGAGATGAAGGAAGTCCCTTAGTTTGTCAAGTTGATAGTGGCTCTAATCAATATTATCAAGCTGGAATCGTGGCATGGGGTAAGCGTTTATTAAATTGTTATGTAAGATTTATATAAACTTAATTTCAACCTTTCAGGAGTATATTGCGGAAAGAAGGATATACCAGTTGTTTATACAAATGTTGCTCATTTCCGTTCTTGGATTGATGATACAATCGCTAAACATACTCGATCATAATTATAAAAAAGCTTTGAAACAATGGAAAATAATAAATCAAATAAGAACTTAACAAATGCTTAATTAAGTACTTTTCAGGATCACGTATTCAAATAAAATCAACTCAAAAATTAGAAAAACAGAAATTCTTTCATTACGTCAGAAGAAGTTAACTACAATCAAGAATTTTAAAGAAACTACACCATCTCATTGATCAAAATTATCAAAGATCAAGAGAAATCCAATACAATTATCAAGTGTAAGAATTGTTACTAATGAATTGGCTTCAGCACAGCTTAAAAATCACATCAGTTCCCCAGAAAAGCTTTAAGAAGCATTCTAATTTGATAATATCTGTAACATATTAATTATAGCACAGAATAAAGTGATAAAAATTTAGACATAGAAGAAGCAATTGATGGCTTCTGCAATTTTGATGACGAATCATTAGAAGTTTTTAACCATATACCTAGTTTCAAGTTAATAATAAAGGTGAAAAACATTTTCGCACGATTTAAGATAAATAAATTATATTAACACTATTGGTTATTTAATTAAGATCGGAATAACCCTTAAGTCACCACAGTCATCTCTTAAAAAAATATATATTTATAGAAATAGAATTTTCTATAGAAAGTTTCGTTAAGTGCCTATAAAAATGAAGAATATGTATTGAAAAATTTCAGTTAACGTTGGCTTGAGTAGGCGAAAGGAAGTGATCTGCAAATAATTGATTATTCTCAAAAATGTTCAAAGGTGATTGGTTCATTGTTTTAAGTTTGATATCTATCAGTACATATGCACAAGAAATAAAATGATCACAGGAGTCATGTGGAAAACAAAGTAGTGTTCCTCGAGATCATCCTTTGTTCCATAACGAATCAAACATTTCACAGTATGGAGGTACATACATTAATCCATTTTAGTTAAGGATATACTTTTATAATTTGGAATCATTTTAGAATTTCCATGGATGGTTAGCATTTTTAGTAAGGTTAAAAGCGATGGTGTCCTTTTTAATTACTACATTTGTAGCGGAAGTATCATTTCCCGAAATGTTGTTCTTACTGGTAAGTGAATGTTGTCTGTCGATTAGCGTGCGATAATTCTTTGATCAGGTATCACGATCAGCTATTCGTTTGACCAGATCTGATCCTTCTATTCGAAGAGGGTTTTGACTAGGTTAACTGGTCATTTTTGGCCATTTAGAAAGGCTTGAGTGAATATTAATTAGATTATCTCGTTAGGCGCTGACTGTGTAAACAATGAGAGAATATCAATCCTTATTGCGCATGTAGGTGAATGGGATACACAGCGTACAGATGAATTGTATCCACATGTAGATCATGAAGTTGAAGAAAGTGTGATTCATGAGAATTTTAATAAGACAGATCTTAAAAATAATGTCGCACTTTTGTTCCTGAAGAATGATATTGAGTTCAATGAAAAGATCAACGCAGTTTGCTTGCCAGAACAGAATCAGAATTTTGATGGGAAAAGATGTCTTGTTTCAGGTAAGTCTTAGGATGAACATGATTAATCTATCTAAAAACTATAAAATTTTCAAGGATGGGGAAAGGATAAACTCGAAGATGAAGGACAATACTCATCAGTTCTTAAAAAAATTGAAGTTCCAATAGTACCAATTGACAAATGTCAAGAAAATTTGAAAACTCTAAGTCCCGATTCGGAATTTTCTTTGCATGATGGTCTCATGTGTGCAGGTGCAGAAGAAGGAAAAGGTGTTTGCGAAGGAGATGAAGGAAGTCCTTTAGTTTGTCAAGTTGATGGAAATTCTAATCAATATTATCAAGCTGGAATTGTTGGATGGGGTAAGCAATTATTAGACTTCATTAAATTTGGATATATTTACATGGATTTACATAAATTCATCTGTTAGGAGTAAGCTGCGGAATGAAGGATATACCAAGTGTTTATACAAGAGTTTCTCATTTCCGTTCTTGGATTGATGATAAAATTGCCAAACATACTCGATCATAATTATACAAAAGTTTTGAAATAATGGAAAATAATAAATCAAATAAGAACTTAATAATAGCTTAATTAAGTCCTTTTTACATATTCAGTAAAAACGGCTCAAAAATTTTTAAATGTGAGAACCTTATAATTCTATACTGTTTTAAAACTTGAACATTTGAAAGGTTTTATTTTCCCAAATACAGAACTTTCTGGCTTCAATATCAAGCTTTAATTAATAAAATTTTTGTTCATGTGACTTTAAAAATTGCTAGTTCAATGATGTTGCATTTTCGTACTTTCAAATGTCTTTGTTCTTAAATTACGTACTATAACAACGGCTATTATAAATTTGAATTGTATTCAAAAAATTTAGTACAATTAAATTTTAAGCGGTTCTTTCCAACAGTACATTTTGTAATTATTTAATTAAACTACAATGGAGTGCGCAGTTTGTATGATTTATTATGAAGATGATATTTACAGTACTTATTGTGGTCATTTATTTTGCAAGGTAAGTTTAACATTTACGATTTAACACAGAATTTCATTAATTTATTTTTTATATCCAGCAATGCGCTAATGGTATGATACAAAGGAAGTCACAGTGCTATACATGTAATTGTCCAATTCAAGCTAACTCTGTTCATAAGATTTATCTCCCGCCACGAGATGAAAGGCAACAATCAATTGATTTATATCAAGAAAATCAAGGAATAACAAAAGAAGAAATTATTAAAACAATGCTTGCTGATCTGGAAATTGAGTGCGAAAAGAACGTAAAGAAATGTGCTAAAATAAAGCATGATGTTGATGTTTATGCTATGAATTATGCAAATTTTGTCTCATTGAACGATGAATTAAAGCGAAAAAATGAAGTATTGGAGGAAAAGTTGTCAGTTATCCAACAAAAACTCGATCGCTGTGAACAGATTGTCAATGACTTTGATAGACATGGTTATAATACACGCTACAAGCGTAGAACAGCTAAATCAGACCGAAAAACGTATTAAAAATTTAATATTATACGATATTTAAAATTTGAAGAAATAAAGCACTCATTTTAAGCAGTAAACATGCTGTATTTTATTTGTTTAATTACAGTGAAAAACTCAATTTTGACTAAAATTTATAACGGTCAAATATAATTTAAAATTTCATCATGAATGTTTCTGTCGAGTAAAAATGTAATAGTTCCAGTTTGAGATCTAATCTGACTCCTTATTATAGTATGAATGGTGTTAAAGATGCTTGCAATGTCCTGAACAGTAAATTACAATATATTCCATTCTGCTGGAATGTTGAAAATAGCCTTGTATCCAAAAATGTCCACAATAAACATGAACTTGATCAATTTTTACTAGCAAGCATTCGAGCAATTTTGTGTGAAATTTAATTTCATTAAACCAATAATAATGGACTGTGTAGTTTGTATGGATTATGTCGAGAATGACATTTATAGTACACTCTGTGGACATTTATTTTGTAAAGTAAGTTCCTTTTAATTTAAATAGTGCGTATTTGCAATTTTTTTTAATAAAAGCATTTTTTGGGAAATTTCCCAGTTAAGAATGACAATAATTAGTCAGTTCTAAAGTTATTTAAAGTTAAATATAGTTTAAAAATATATTAGCTATGTGAAATAGGCTTAATTAAAGTGAAAATTGTATTAAAAAAAATGCACATTTTCTCGAATATGATTTTGAATTTTAAATAGCCGTTAAATTTTTAAATAAATTTATTATTTTTCCAACAGAAATGTATCGATAAAATGACTTCTACCTCTGCCAAGTGTTGGATTTGCTCAGCTGCAGTGTGTACAACTGAAATACGTAAGATTTATTTAACATCAACACGTGATGATATGAAATTAGTTAAAGAAACTTTGCAAAAGCTCCTGAAAAATGACAATGAAATTATTAATAGATTAACTGCTTTAGAGGAAGCAAAGAAGGCTGAAAAAGCAAATATTATTTGGATTCATGAAGACTAATGATAGCTTAATATAGCATTAATTTTTATAAATTAATTAAATGAATTTCATGATTGTGGAAGTAGACCATGCTGGATTTATAATCATCCCAATTATTAGCAGCCTGAAATTCCCAAACCAAATATTAAAGCTAAAAATAATTTAATTTCTTAAAATTTATTACAAAAACTGTAACATGATCAAAATAAAAGGAATTAATTAAACTTATTCCATATCTTTGTAATTAACTTGTAGATTAATATTCATAGCACTTAATTGTGCTATTAAAAGCCGGAAGACGTGAGGTATTTCAACAATATCAATTCCATCGCTTCGTCCACATAATTTACATTTTTCCATTTGCTTAACAACATCACCTCCTTTATTTCGTCCCACAACAAATCTGTCAATTGGAGTTATTAAGTTCCCGCATGGCTTACAAATTAAGGATGTCGTCAAATCTGAATTTCTTAATAAACGATCTTGTAATAAAAATGCAGCACCATGTGAAATTAAGGCATCACGTTCCATTTCACCAAATCGAACGCCACCACCTCTCTTTCGTCCTTTTATTGGTTGATGTGTCAATAAATCAACAGGTCCAGTTGAACGAACTTGCCACTTGTCAGATACCATGTGACGAAGTCGCTGATAGTGAACAACACCAAAGAATATGTCAGCTTTTAATTCACGACCATCAATTCCACTGTACATTCGTTCTGTTCCATAATAATTATATCCAGCTTTTGTGAGTAAATTACCAAAATGATCAATTGCTGTATTGTCTTCAGAATATGTGAATGGCGTAGCATCATGAACATCACCATTAACAGCTGCACATTTTCCAGCCATTGACTCGATCATCATAGCAATTGTCATACGAGATGGAAAACCTAGATTTGATGAATAGGAAAATTGAATTGATTTTTACTGGTCTATAAAAATTTGAATTTAGTTTAAATCCTAAAATTCAAATTTTTGACTGTCGTTAAAATTTGAATTTTTGATAACCGTTAAAACTGAACTTACCATGAGGATTGAAAATGATGTCAGGAATAAGGCCACTTTCAGTGAATGGCAAATCTTCAGCTGGATATTTTTGTGAAAAGATACCTTTCTGACCAGCACGACTAGCAAATTTGTCACCAACTGTTGGATTTCGTGGTATTCTCGTCGTAATTGATGCTTTCTTTGGAGCAAAAGGATTAAAGTCACCTAATAGCTTGACATTATCCACAATAACCATTTCCTTTCCATGATGTTTCTCAACAACAAATGCAGTCTCATTTGCATCATAATAACAACAAATTGGATCGCCAGGATTGACTTTTTGTCCAGCAAGTGGAAATCCATCAGTATCTAAGTATTTAGCTAAATCAGCCTTCTTTGGATCTCTTGCAAAATAACTATCGCCTTTAAGCTCAAAAAATTCTGTATGATAAATTGTTCCATGTGCAAAACCTCTTTCAAATGCTGACTTATTAATAATCATAGCATCTTCCATATCATATCCAGTATAACTAATAACTGCAACAATTGCATTAGTTCCCATTGCAAAATTATCAAGTTCTATGTTATCATGATGAACTGGACGAAATAGAGGAGTTCCAGGTGTCTGTAGACGATACAATTTTGTTGATGCTTGTGTGAACCAATTAAGGCATGGCGTTCCCATCGTTTGTTTACCCATCTGACATTGATACATATTTCTTGGTGATTGGTTGTGATCAGGCAATGGAATTAAGTTGGCGAGATTTGATAGGAACGAAAGTTTTGATAGCTCTAAATGTGTCGTCATTTCTGGATGAATCTCTTCCTTTGTTATTGCTATTTCCAAGAATATCTGCTCAAATGTTCCAATCATTTCGATTTTATTGAATTTAAGATTCAGCACTGGTCTCATCATTCGAGCAGCACCAATAAAGATAAAAAGTCCTGGATATTGACCAGCATTCTTCTTTGGAACTAAAACTATTTCAGCTGTATTTGGAATTCTTTTTCCATCAATTTTAACGGCACGAATTTGTTCCTCAACTTTCTTGATCAATTCATCTTGTACATATCCAATAACTTGTCCTTCCAGCATAACTGAGTAATAGTTCTCAAGATCACAAAGGAAATTTGAATCTATCGGTTCCATTCCTAGTTCAACAATCAATTTAATTATGTCTTTTTTATCAATTTTATGTAGCAAATCTGGTGATGAAATGCAATCGGTAGTCAAGTGATTTAATAAGCCACATGGAGATCCGTCAGGTGTGTGGACAGGACAAATATATCCCCAAGCATCGGGTAATAATTGACGTGCTTCTGTTGTTCTCATTGTCACAAAATAGGAACCACGATGAACAGCACGGAAGTGACTCATGTAACGCATTCTATTGATGTTTTCAGCCATAATAACCAAACCTAAAGTATTGATATAAATATTCATTAATTAACGGTAAAAATTTAAAATTTTCAAAAACTTAATTTGAAATCTTGAAAGTCGTTAAATTTTAAATTTAAAGTATCCGTTAAATTCTCACCTGAATTCTGCATTAATCCTAATCCAGTTTTACTGACTAAATTTCCTGTAGCCAAAAAGTATTCAAAATGTCTCATTAAATTTCCACAATAACGTCCAGCTGTTTGTAGATCTGATGCTTTAATTCCAATAGATTGATCAGTTTTGAGTTTCTTATTTAAATTAATTTTCATTGAAGTCATCCAGGAGTCGAGAAACTCCTTAAAAATCTTTTGATATAAATGTCCACCAAGAAGTAGTTCCTGCATCATTACTGAATCTGCAGACTCAAGCTTAATTTTACCTTGAGCAGCTTGAAACAGCTTCTTTGTCATAAAAATGATAAAATTGTATTTGTCACTATAGTCATCAAGATGAATGAGGATGCACTTCAACAGCATATGGTCAGCTACTTCAGAATTTGTTGCCCATGTTGGTAATTTATCAAAACGTGACTTAAAAACTTGACCCAAGTAATTTTTGGCATCAAAATGCGTGTGCACATTCTGTCTATGAATCTCATGAAGCATTTCTTGAAGGCATGACTTATAGTACAAGTCATTCTCATATCCAGCAATTAAGTCTTTATAAATTTTCTCATCACTATAATTCATTAAAGCTTTGAGCAGTAAAATGACTGGAATATATGACAGTAATTTCTTGTGACTGAACATAAATTTGGCAGTTCCATTTTTGAGGAAATGAAGGACATTATTTGTCGATGTATGATCAACTGACACACATCTTACAATTATACCGTAATCTGTGAAATATTTTCCTCTGTCTTTCCAGGTTCCTCTTTTCATTGCTATTGGATAGTTTCGACGCATCATCAACAGCATACGAATCAATTTCTCATTTCCTTTGACCACAAAATATCCACCCCAATCATGCTCGTGCTCTTTCTTCTCTACCATTTGCTCTGGTGTCATCCCATCCAAATTACAAGCATTTGACTGAAAAGAAGGATTTTGACCGTTAGATTTTCGAAAATTTGAAATTTAATATCGAAAAATATAATTTGAATTCAATTTGGCCGTTAAAAATTAAAATATTCTAAACGTATTTTCGCAGCAGTTTAATCAACTACTGGACGTTTTAAACAGTTTGAGGAAGTGAATATATGACTTAATTTAACTTACTCGAACCATTATAGGAATTGGTCCTAAATCAAAATCAATAGATCCATGTCTCGTGTCATTTTTACTCCATCCAAGAGTCATTGAGCAGTTTCCTGTGTATGTTACGGATCTTTGACGAGCTTCTGCTGGAAATACTCTACGTTCCTTTACATCAATTTGTGATGTGATTCTTGGTGGTGTTATTTCACATTGTTCTATATTTATTTTAATTCTCTCTCCATTAATTAACTCAAACTCATAAGGATCCAAACTTTCAAGAATTGTTTTCATTCCATCAGTAAGGAAGAAGTTGAATGAAGAAACGTGTGGATGTCCGAGGTTTTCTAATATCTACAAATAATATTATTTATTAAGCTTGTTCTATGTAATCTTGATGTTATTTCAACTTACTTTGTTCCTATCATTCTTTATTTGATAGAATAATGGATGTGTATTCGTTAGAACTGGCTTTTTATGCAATTTCTCCATATTTCTGTGAATTTATAAAAAAATATGTTTCTAGGTTATGTCGACACAACATAGAAAATCTACTTGATATCCACTAATACTAACTTATTCAGGTACATTATTGCTTATTTAATAGGTATTCGTTGATAGGAGACTTTAAATCAGCATGTGAAGGACTTAAAATTGATTATAAAGAATGTAAACAATCTTTGTACAGCCGCACTCACATGTAAATAAACAGATTACTATGACTCATTTTAAATTTTCATCGACCGTTAAACAAAGAGTGAATTATAACCTGTTTCACAATAGTGGTGTGCGTCCTGCAGACTTTTGTTTTGATTTCTCATCTCATCATCCGAAGTTATATATTTCAGTAATTTTGCAAATTTAACTCAATTAAGACGTAAAAGAGCAGTTATGGAGTACGTATTTTGTGGAATTAAGTTTGCTGAACCACGTAATTATGAAAAAGTTCGTGTGGATATAAATTTTAATGAAAATTCAGTGGCATTAAAGGAAAAAATTCAAAAAGATATTTTAAAAACAAAGGATGAAATTTCTTTAGTATTTTGTGGCAATGAACTTCATGATGATGAGCCTATTAATAAGTATAAATTGCGTACTGGATCTACAATTCAAGTTTTAAGGAGGATTGTTGAGATTCCACCGAAAGAATTTACAACAAAATTCACAGAAATGGATGTCTCTCGTGTCAGCTCATTATTTAGAGGCTTAAATTCCGGAAATTTCCATGTGAGTTATAACTGAGTGAAAAGTTATTGACAATAATAAACAAATTTTCTTCTTTGTTCCTTTAGAAAATTTCAAGGCCGGAAGTGATTCAACAAATTTTCAGAAAACATCCAGAATTACAAAGAGACATAATTGCTATGAGCTTTTTAAAAGATCCAATTCTTTTATCAACTCTCCAAAATCCTGATACTGTCCGTAATATGGCTGAAAACCATCGTATATTGGTTGAAGCTGCAGAAACCATCTGTAAGGCACTCAGATCAGTTAAGTCTACAGCAGCTGAACCTCAAATGCCAATAAGACGTAGTTTTGAAGATCTTTCTGACTCATCATCATCGTCTGGATCTGAAAACTTGCCAAGAGCATCAACATCTAATGCATCGAATATTCGCATTACAACTGACTTCCTTCGTCAATCACTTGAACAAGCACGACAAAACCAAAATTCATTGGACAGTATCTCTCAGAGGAATTTAAGTCAAAGTAATTCGATTTCACCATCAAGTTCTTCGTCATCAGTTCCAAATAGACGAAATATTATATCCAATTCAATGGTCATGAATGCAATTGGTGAGGTTTTGAGAGCTCGTAGATCTGAGACTGATATTCCGGCAAGGGAAGCAAGTGTTACATCTACAGCATCATCGAATGTTGAAAATCAACCACAAGAAGCTGCTGAAGAACCAATTGATGATCCTGAATCTGATAGAATGGATGAAGATAATAGTGAACGTGATGCTCGTGACATTGAAATGATTACAAGCTTCCAAACTCAATTAAGACAAATGGAAGACATGGGCTTGTCAAATAAGGCTGCAAATATTCAAGCACTAATGGTATGCAATGGAAATTTAGAAGCTGCTGTGAATTTAGTTCTTGCTGAAATGAATATGAGTTAAATTATTTATTATTAAATTATTATAATATCTTTTAAATAAAGTGTGACGAACTTAAAAGGATATTAATGGATTTAATTCAATTAACGGTCATTAAAAATTCAAATTCTTATCATCAGGGGTACTCGAATTGAAAAATATCATTTTTACTGAAATTCAGCTCAAATTGAAATTATTCAATCAGAAGACCCCTTTATATTGAAAACAAAAAGATCCAGAAGATAAATCATATTTTAATTAAGATTCTAAGCATTAAATGAATATATTTAGAGTCCAAATTGGTGAGTTAAAGTGCACAATAACATTATCCATCAAGAAATGATGTAATCCTGTCGTATTTCAGCAAGATTATCGTCAAAAATGTCAACAGGGCCGATACAAGCAAAAATCGAGGAATGTCTTAATCGTGAATTAACTCCAAATATGTTAGAAATTGTGAATGAAAGCTATATGCATGGAGTTCCAAAGAATTCCGAGACTCATTTCAAGGTGCTTGTTGTGTCAGAAAAATTTAATGGCTTAAGTTTGATCCAACGACATAGAATTGTTAATAATCATCTTAAGGAAGAACTGAAGACGGAATTTCCCCATGCATTGTCAATAGTAGCTAAGATTCCAACAGAAGTTGATGGAGAGTATAAATTGGAACCTTCTCCAAACTGCAGAGGTGGATTTGGCAAATAGATATAGTTTAATTAATACAATTTTGGTGATTCCTGTAAATTCAAAGACAAAACTGGAAGTAAATCATGATTAAATACTCTAAAATATCATTGATTTATTGGTAATCATTAATTGCACTATAATTTACGTATAACGGTTATTTTAGATTTGAATTTGAAAACTTATGTTAGTGTCAGTGTAAATTTCAAATTATGACCGTTACTTAACGGATTTGACAACATGCCTGCAAATCGTGCACGTGTTGCAATATTGATAATAAAAGCACTTAATTAATGTACATATAATTGCTGATAAAAGCTTAAAATCGCACGCGACATGAAATAAGATTAATTATAAAGTTAAAGGTTCCGTTATTTTATCACAAGACATGTTATCTATGAGTTGATAAAAAAAAATGTTGTGTCTATTTACTTCAGCTCATTGTTGTATTGATAGATGATTCTGTTATCGACGATTGACTTTGATCACTCGAAGACTCAAATGTTGTGCTTTGATTCATCAATCCAGATAAATCAGGAGTTACATTATTTGATTTTGATTCCATTGATTGAAGTAGGAAGACTGGAAGTTGTTCCTCAGTGCTTACACTTTGAGATGTGCTGTTTGTCGACATTAAACCAGATAATGCAGGAAAATTCGAAGATTGTTGTTCTGCTGAGTTTACAGTTAATGGAATGGCAGCACTGACATTTTGACTGTCCAATGTATTGATGGTCGTTGGAACTAACTGAGTAGTCATTGGCTTTGAGAATTTCATCAAATCTGACATT
This sequence comes from Chironomus tepperi, assembly GCF_022539635.2. Lineage (NCBI taxonomy): Eukaryota > Metazoa > Arthropoda > Insecta > Diptera > Chironomidae > Chironomus > Chironomus tepperi. The sequence goes on from NW_027226583.1 coordinate 1,021,242, forward strand.
TCGAGTTGATTAAAAATTTTACTTTGACCGGCTGCAGTTCCATTTTCAAATACATTATTCATATAGTCATTCATGTTAGGTGTATGGATGTCAGGCTTAACAAAATTATTTATTCGATTAGCTTTCGTCGTTAAATCAATTGATGAAAACGGATAATTTAAGTCATTGACAATCTCATCGATATTCTCGTTTGGCAATGATATATCAACACTTGATGCCGGTCCATTTGATGGCCTTTCTGGTCTCCTTTCATTTAATAAGTCAGCCATAAAATCAGCTGCTTGAAATAATTGACACTTAATTAACAAATCCAGAAAATGACCAATTTTTGGCCTTAATCGTCCCATTGTACTCCATTCATCCAATAACACTAAGATTGCTGATTTATTATGCCTTTGTGAATGTTCACGTATTGCATCAATATGCTTACTATTAAATCTTAACTCTGAATCATTATCCTCGAGATTTTTAACAATATTTCCCATTAATAAACTTAAAACTGAATCATCAACATCCAAAAGCTTAACTAATTGTGATTGAATTTGTATCGGTAGATGTCTTAATTCTGTGTCTTTAGATACATTTGGAATGCTCATTTCTAGTGAATTATGTTATGAATTTAATAATAAACTATATAACAAAATTAAAAACAACAAAAATAAAACAAAACTGATTTTGCGATTCGCAAAGTAAGCTTTTGAAAGTTTTTAAACTTTTTTAGATCGTTGCGGGAGCTTTTTTAAAATTTTTGTTCGGAACTAAATTAAATAAAAATGATGAGGAATCACACATGTCAGGCTGCAAATGTAAGTGCTAATATTACTTATAATGATGATTTCATTCAGAAATTCCATAAAAAGTTACAGAAGAAGCGAATTGTTGCTCCATTCTCAGTGTCAGCTTATCAGAAAAATACTCAGGTTTTTCCACCATCCAAGTAAGTATTAAATAAAGATTATTGTGATTTAAAATGATTATAATTCATAATCTTACACAGAATTAATGTATATCAAGAGAAAATGGTTTATACAAGTAGATTCCGGATGTTGTTTCTGAGAGGTGACATTCCATGCGTTCGTTCATACTGCAAAAAAGAAGAGGGACACTTTATTTCGTGGAAGGTGACCTCGTTGAAGGATTTAGACTATTCTCATTATCTGCCGATATTTTTTGATGGGTAAATGCTGGTATTTCCTAGAATTGTCTGGTTTATGTGATTTGAAGGCATACAGCATGCTTGGCAATTTGAAGCGATTGTTCCTTAGTTTAGGAAAAGCTCTGTTAAGGCATTGTGTCCATCTGAGGTGGATTGACCTTGTTTGACCGTTTTTTTATTCACCACTTATTTTGAAAAAACTTTGACAGATAATTTTCAAATTTTAATTGACCGTTTTTTTATTCACCACAATTTTTTGAGGAAATTTTTACCGTTATTTTTCAAATATTTTTTGACCGTTATTTTTCAAATATTCTTTGACCGTTATTTTTCAAATATTTTCGTCCCTTTATTTTTCATAAAAATTTAATATTCTCAAACTACAATTTTAATCTCCCACACATGCTGCATGCCTTTCTATGTTTATTTCCTATTATCATATTTCATCTTATTCTGTTCATTCCTATTTTTAACCACACATATACCTTTCACCCCCACTTCATCCACACATACACATTCCGATAAATTTCAATTTCATTATCAGATTATGTGAGGCCGCATTCCCTTATAACTTCATCGCTCGATACGCCATACACGATTTGTTGAATGCCGCAAGCGATAAAATTCTACCCGTGATTCCAAAACTCATAATTCCGATTAGGAATGCTCTAAATACCAAAAATTGTGATATTATAATGGCAACATTACGAATAATTCAGCACATGTGCATTTGTGGTAAGTTCCTTCAAACTTATTTGACTTGCTGCTTAATGATAATACGTGATTTTTGACTTCCACTGGATCACGTCTCAATTCACTTTATTTTAAAAACTATTTTCTTTCAATTGTCAGATCCATGTGTTGCAGAAGCACTAGTTCCATTTTATCGTCAGTTACTTCCAATGTTCAACTTATTTCGCGACTGTAACCCAAAGCTGTTTGATGGAATTGACTATAGTCGTGCTGGACGAGTTGGGGATGTCATTGACGAGACATTGTCAGTTCTTGAAGTCTATGGAGGTCCTGATGCATTTATAAATATCAAGTACTGTATTCCGACGTATGAAAGTTGCCTCAATAACTGATTATTATTCACTGTATCTGTAATCAGTTTTAAGGGGAAATAAAAGCACATACTGTAAATTCTGACTTTCCTCTTATTTTGTTTAGGTATGATAATGTGGTCTAGAGAAATGTAATTGAGCACGTTCATGTGGCATAACTTAAGCTCATTTTTTTACTTACACTTATTCCAAATGTATTAATTTACTTTATTTATTCGATCTTTTTTCTTTAATAAAATATTCGATTGGATATTGGGTATTGTAATTGGAGAGACATATGTGTGTTAGGGTATGGTATGCATGAATAGATTTGCAATTATTACGATCTATTGTGGCTGTTCTTGTGGATTTTTCTTTGTTTTTGTAGTTCCTGTGCATTTATAATAGCTTTCTTTGGAATAGTGATGTTTGAGACTGTCTATAAAGTTGAAAGTGTAGGAATAGTAATTTGACAGCTGACTAAAAACGGCTTGAAGTCAATAAAGTTGAAAAACCAATTAATTTGGGTGAAAATGGTTCAAAAAATTATTTAACGGTTTTCAAAAATTTCAATTATATTTTTGAATTTTTCTTGTTTTCGAAAATTCGAAATTAGAAAGCTCAAAAAGTGTAAACAAATTAAAAAATCATGAAAAATTCATTTTAACGAGCCATTATTAAGCAATAAAGTCGATAATCTCATTCTAAGAGTGCTATATGATGAATCAATTATGTTCAGTTCAAACTATCTTCAAATTAGCTTTAAATTTCAAGAAATAAACAGAGTGCGGCTATCTGAAAAATTTCTGTTATTTTTTTCAATATATATATATGTGGTCATACAAAAAAATGACGGTTATTTTTTGGAAAGGCACTAACACAATGACAAAATTTACAGTACGTAAAATATTGAATTTCAAATGACGGTTATGAAATTTTTATTTATCAACACGTATACATTGATTGCGACGAATGCTTGAGTGTTACATTTGTGTATCCTAGAAGTTACGTTTCTTTAAATCTACTGTTCTTTAAATCGATTGACAAATAATGCAAAAAATTATTTGTTTACATTTTTCGTAACGGTTATCTGAAATTCAAATTTATCTTTTGTCAATGTATTAGTTTTGTTTGGGGCGATTTTGGGGCGATTTTTTTCCGTATGACCACATATATATATATTGATTTTTTTGTTTGAATTATTTTTTTCGTTACTTTTTTCAAAAAATAAATTTCCGTTACGAAGAAATAACCGATTATTCCAAAACACATTGAAAATTTTTTTAATGTTTACAAAAAATCTTTAAGCAAATTTATGCACAAAACATCGTTAATCCACATCAAGGGAATTGTATTAGGATATTAGAAGCTTCAAAATTTGTATTAGAATGAGAATTTCTAATGAAAACTTCGTAAATATTTATTTTGTTACAAAATTGCTAACTGTCAAATTATTTTTAAATTTTCTAATGAAACATCGAATTTTGAGAAAAAATTCGACAATCAAATGTCGAATTTTCGATTTTCAGGTTGCCGCACTCTGGAAATAAATTTTATCGAATTTCGACAAAAATCAAGAAAATTTCCAAAAATTTTGAAACTAAATTTTGACAAAAAATTTCAAAAACCATTTTTCCGTTGAAACTTTAATTCTCATTAAAAATTCTAAGTCATAACAAATTCATCTAAAACAGCTTCAAACAACTTAAAATATAATTCTAAAGACAATCTTCACATCATAATTTTACCCACTGCAAATGTTTCCATCGACTTTCACATATTTACGATGACTTAATTTAATACACAGTATGGAAGATAGAAACTTATTTTTCCCTTAAAACTTAGCATCGCTTCCTTCTTCGTAGAAAAACTTTTAGCATGAGAGAAGAAAAAGTACATTGTTCGTTTATTGCAGCTTCTAACTTCTTCGTACCTTTCTATAGATTATAATATCATGTTGTGGGTAAAAGTATATGCAATGAGATGAAGCACTTAATTTTCATTTAAAAGAAAAGGAAAAAAAAATGTTCTTCTTGCTCTCTTTCAATGAAATGTTTATGATGACAGACGGGAGTGACGAAAAAAAAAAAAAAATATAACAGCTTAAGATAGAACAAGCGACAGTACATTATGTGGAAGTGAATGTTGTGTATCATATAATTTGATAAAAAAACAGAACAGAACTCTTCTCATTATCTGATGATGCTGTACATAATTGGATGAATTTAGTTACACAACATTTGTATATACTGAAAATGGAAATGATATGGCACAGAAGAAGTTTGGAGAATGCGCATTTTTGACCGAAAAGTTTCTATTCCAAAATAACGGTCAAAAAATATTTGAAAAATAACGGTCAAAAAATGTTTGAAAAATGACGTTAAAAGGGTGATTCTCTGGATAAGTCAAATTCGTCTAATTCGTGTCTCAAAAACTACAAAATTTGCTTCATAGAAAAATATTACTTTAACTTATTAAACAAATTAACTAATTGTTAATTTCGTTAAAATATTATTTATAATATCTCAATCTGTCTTTATTTTGTATTGTTAGTCTATAATTCCTGCAAAAACATAAAATCAAAAAACGAATTTTCTCACGGATTAGGAAAAAAGTTTCTCGGAATCACTAAAATTTCAATTTTTCTCTTTAATTAAGGATTTATGCAGCGTTTAAAGAGCAACAAACGATAGTTTTAGGTGTAATACACTCGAAATATCAACTCAACCATAGTGCCAAGTAGAATAAAGTGCAAAAAATTCATGTTGAATGTCGGAATTTGATATTTTGATTCCGAGAAACCGGCATAAAAATTGAAATATTTAATTAAATAAAGCATGACGGTAAAAAATAATTATACATAAATAAAGATCTGCACAAATCCCGTAAGTGTATATAAAGTATGGAGCTATAAAATTGCCAGATTATGAGAAAAATCAATTCAAAGTCGAAAATTTTGAAAAAATTTATCCAAAGAAACATCCAAAAGATTATTTGAAAATTAACAGTCAAAAAATTTTGAAAATTTGTGGTGAAAAATTGATTAAAAATTAACGGTCAAAATATTTTCAAAATTTGTGGTGAAAAATGAGTTAAAAATTAACGGTGAAAATGTTTTCAAAATGTGTGGTGAAAAATGAGGTCAAAATATTTTCAAAATTTGTGGTGAAACGGGGTTTAAAATTTACGGTCAAAAATTATTTGAATTTGAAAAATAACGATCAGAAAATATTTGAAAAATAACGTTAAAAGATTATTTGAAAATTAACAGTCAAAAATTATTCGAAAATTTGAGGTTAAAAATTAACGGTCAAAATATTTTCAAAATTTGTGGTGAAAAATGAGTTAAAAATTAACGGTGAAAATATTTTCAAAATTTGTGGTGAAACGGGGTTAAAAATTTACGGTCAAAAATTATTTGAATTTGAAAAATAACGGACAAAAATTATTCAAATTTAAAAAATAACGGTCATTTAATATCTGAAACGGACATTATGACAACAACAGAATGTTCCTCCACGTTAACAATCCTTAATCCATTATTTATGACACCAATGGACATGATAGCGTTGATGACGAGGACCCATGTGAAAAAGATATGAATTTATTTACATTATTAAAGTGGCATGTAAAGCACGAAAAATTTTCTGAACATTTTGACAGGCACTCATTGTTGAACAGAATGACGAATAGACCTTACTTCATTAAACATGTTAATTAAAATGCAATGCATAATGTCTCATGTATAGAATCGCATGTATAGAACACATTGTAGATCTCGTCATGCGCAGTGGGTAAATCCGAGTGATTTACATGCTGTATCCTTACAGTAAGTTCGAAAATGAGGATGTATAGGTGCAGTACACAGCAGCAGTTGTGTAGCACGAAGTAAGAAAAAAAAATTACAAGGACAATCACAATACAATGTGGAATCAGTCAGAGTACAATAAAAAAGGGGTAAACATTTACCTCTGTCTGCTGATTATGACATTGCGAGCCAAAAAATTTGAGTAGAATGAGGAACTTCTTCCATCAACCGGAAATGATTGAGAATGTATCAAATAAGTTACACCGCAGCATATGAAGGAACAGGAAGAAAAATCAAGAAATCATTAATAAAAAACAATGACTAATTCATGATGTAAACACGATTATTTCATTCTTTTATTTATGAACGACTGCATTGTGTTCTATTGATCAGCTTATGCTGTAAGTGGCTGGAAAGTTTAGCTTTTATTTGTGGAAGTTTTTTATTGTACATGATTAGGAAGTTTTAGTTTTGAAGTCATTAGCAGTTGACATTCATTGAAAAAATGAGAATTCTTGTTCCTGTCTAGACCTTTTTGTTGAATGTCATGTTCGAATAAATCCTTAATAATTTAAGATTTTGTTCGTTAGTGGCACAAAGAATCTATATATGATCCTCATGAGTTTTAAGCTTAATTGGTAGCTTTTAAAGGTTGTCAAATGGAACCTTATGTCTTCTAGACCTTATTCTTTCGAGTGGACAAAATACGTTAAAACTGGTCATTAACTGCATATTAACTGGTCTACTCAATTTGGACGCAAAAAGCAACTGACTGGTCATCCCATTCCTCACTATTTATTGGATCACAAAAGTTTGAATAGAAAATTTAACGGTCAAAAATATTTCAAAATGTATGCAAATTCTATATTTGAAACGGTTTTTAAACAAAATAATTCAGTTTTTTCCTTAATTTTCTGTTATACGATGAACTATTGTTGAACTATATCATTCAGCAGTGTAAAGCATTTTCATATTTGACGATTGAATGATATAAAAGCTATGTTTATGGTTGTTTTAAGACATTTTTTAATGAATTTCTATTTTCTCAAAATTTTGATTCTCGAAAAAAATCGAAGATAAAATTTGAAATCTTGAAAACCGTTTATTGATTTTTTGTAGTTTTTGACAATTTTTGAGATTTTCATACTGTTATACTGGGCCATATTTTAGGCCATTGAAGTTATAAGGATATACAATATACAATTTTTGACAGTTTTGTCTAGAAATAAATTTTTTCTCTCATAGTATGCATTATCAATGCATTAACTATTTAATTACTTAGTTAACTAATTAAAGTCTTATTAAAATCCCTTAAAGTCACTACATGTATTAGGTATTATGATTAATAAGATTATAAATCATAAAATCCACTTGTCATTTTCCTATGATTTCCTCCGACACACATGGAATTAAGTCTAATGCTAATAACAAAAATGCTGTATGTATTAGATTAAAGCTTTAATTCCATTTTGTGTAAACTCATAACTTAATCCTCCCTGAAATTCAATTTTACAGATGTGATTTTACACAATTGGAAATAGTTATTTAGGTTGAATCAAAATAAAATCCCTGCTTCATGAGTGGAATATACAAGAAAAAGCATGTTAATCTCAGCAAAAATATACTCAATTAAATTCAGACAAAAAATACACGAACGCGCATATAAATTGCTTCCAATTTATATGTATTTTTTTTTTGCAAGCACTCAATTAACACTGCAATAGTTCTATGATGTATAAAAAGGAAATGTGTATCACATCAAGTTGGGAATGGGAAAAAATGCAATGAAGGACGAAAAACTGGTGCTGCAAAATTTTTTCCCATTTAATATAAAAAAAATATAAAAATTCATTATTTTAACAGCTACATTTATTTGCAGTTCTGGTGTCCATATGCTGGCAATTAAGTTTATCACTGCTTTTCACATTACTTATTGTCATGTTCCATACATTCAAGCTTAACAAGAGATTCTTTAATGATATTATTTTGAATTTAATCATTTTTATGTCCAATGAAGATGTTTTTAATTATATTTGTGATTTATATGCTTTATTGTGATTTACTATTCAACATCCATTAATATTTAATCCAATTCTATCCTAACATCCCTCAAAAATCAAATTTCAACATCGCCATGTGATTCCTTTATAAAAACCCGTTAAAAAAGCTCAAATTCAAAAAAATTCTCGAAAATTCGAATTGTTTCATTTCAGTTGATTTTCCCCTGTTTATTTCGAAAAACGTGCTACTTACTCTCTTCTGTTTACATTCTCGCGGATAAATATTTTTCATCGAATAAACTAAATATGAAGGCTAAAAAAGGCAAAAAAGGTGGTAAATCGGACGCTATTTATGACAAAAAGTCAAAAGTGATTGTTAGAAAAGAGAATCCATTTGAATTGCATGTAAATAGAGAAAAGTTTAAAGTGTTGGATAGAAAAACTCATCATAGTTTTGGAAAACCTTTAGTTTCACGACAAAATGCATTTGAGAAGCGAAAACAGACACTTGGTGCTGAATATAAGGTCAAAAATAAATCTAATCTGTTTGAAGACAGAAGAAAGTCGGGAACTAAGAAAATTCCAAAGGAGTCAATTTACAATTTAAATGACTCGGAACAGCTTACACATCGTGGACAGACATTGGAACAAATTGAACAGTTTGATGATGTTCCACATGACGACGACGATGAAATGAGTGACGAGGAACTAAGATTAGATGGTAAATAGCCGTTAATTTTATTTTTGAATCTTTAAATTCTCAAAAACCGTTAAAAATGGCAAATAATAAACTAAACTACTATTAAAATTTCTAGCAAATTACACTAAAGTAGCGCATTTTGGTGGTGGAAATGACGAAGAATCAACAAGAGACAGAAAGACAGCTATTGATGAGCTCATTGCTGATTCAAAGAAGCGAAAAGCTGAAAGAATGAAGGAACACGAAGAAATGTTGGATCTAACAAATAAACTAGACAGTGACTACAAGGATCTGCTGTCAGTAGTAAAAACTTTAGAACGAACAGAAACTCCAGAAAAGCCTGAACCTGATGAATATGATCGATTAGTTAAGGAAATGATTTTCGCACCAAGAGGCGAGCCAACAAACAAATTGAAGAGTGAAGAGGAAATAGCAAGGATTGAAAAGGAGAAGTTGGATATTTTAGAGATGGAAAGACAGAGGAGAATGCAAGGAGATGAAGATAATCCAGAAGTTAAGTCAACTTATAGATCTGCAGATGATTTAGATGATGGATATTTCCTGGAACCTGTAATTGATGATGAGAATGACAAAGTATTAAGCTATCCTTTAGAACCTGAAGATGAAGAACGACAGAATGGGCAAGAAGATGAGGAAGAAGCAGACGAAGAAGATATTGCTGAAGAAAATGGCGAAAATGGAAATGAAAATGAATCAGAAGATGACGAAGATGCTGAGGATAAAGAATCAGAATCGGAATCAGACGTAGACAGTCTAGAAGACTTAAAGGCTGATAATTCAGAAAGTGAAGAAGACGAATCTGATGAGAAAGAGGAAATTTCAGCAAGTACAACATCCAGCAAGCTCGACAAGAAGAACACAGAACCTATGGATCATATTCCATACACAATATCACTTCCTGAGACATATGAAAAGTTTATTGAGCTATTAGGTGACCAGTCCATAAAAATCCAGTCCACAATAATTGAAAGGATTATGAAAACTGACCATCCGAAACTTCATTTCTCAAATAGGAACAAAATGATTAAATTATTTGCATATTTACTGCAATATGTCAATGACTTGTTCCTTAATAATGACGAAAGTAATATAACTAAGCATTTCAAGCTGGTCCACAATATTAGTCCATTAATGTTCGATTTAATTCAAATGAATTCTGAGGATTGTTCAAATAGCTTCCTGGAAGTTTTTAAAGAGAAATACGAGGATTATAAAAAGAACCAGAAGTCATATCCAAAATTAGACACAATTATCTTCTTCAAATTCTTAGGTTCGCTATTTCCAACATCAGATTTCCGACATCCAGTCGTTACTCCTTGCTACATCTTCCTTCATCACATATTGTCGCAGTGTAAAGTTAAGACACGATCAGACATTATGTCTGGATTATATTTAGTGACTTTAACTAATGATTATCAGAGAATATCAAAGAGATTCCTGCCAGCAGCGCTGAACTTCCTTAAAGGAATTTGTTATTTAGGAATTAAAAAGTCATTGATTGACAATTCACGGCCAATTCCTCCATTTAAGAAGAAGGATGAACTTTTAGTGATCAGCAGTGAAGTTGAGGCTAGTTCCTCAGAGAAGCTTAAACCAACAGACTTTGTAGTCACTGATATTGATGATGAGTTTAAGGTTCGTGCAATTAACACAGCAGTTGGTCTAATTAAGGACTTTATATTGCTTTATGAGGAGCATGTAGGCGTTCAATATTTGATCGATTCCTTTGAAGGTGTATTGAGTAAGCTTTCAGATCAGCAGAATCTTCCGGAAGCCTTGAAAGCTGCAATTAATGAAACCCTGAAAGAATTCGACAGAATCAAGTCTGAGAGGAAGTTCAAATATCCAGAACCAGAGAAGAAGAGCTTACCAATGTTGAGAATGTTGGAACCGAGATTTGAAGCTGTTCATTCCGATCGTCGTCAAATGTATTGTCAGTCACAAGGAAATGCTGCTGAGAAGAAGAAGCTACAGCACATGCTGAAACGCGAGAAGAAGTCAGCCAAGCGTGAACTGATTAAAGACAATGAATTCTTGTCGAAGATTAAGCATAAGAGAATGCTGCAAATGGACATTGAACGTAAAGAGAAAGTCAAAAGAATTCTACACGAAGGAAATGTGCAGCAGAGTGAATTTAAGGCACTGTCGAGAACTAAAGGACGAAAAGGAATATTTTAAATTTTATTTGTGGATTTTTTTAGTTAATGAAATAAATTTCTTGAATTCATTAAAATATTTGTGCATTAACTTGCGTCGATTGTGACTTATGGCAAATATAGACTTGGACAGGCTTGGATTTAGACGTGACTTGTCCAGGATGTCATATAATGTTGTTTGATTCTGTTCTTTTATGAGAAAATTGCAGATTCTTTGAATTTCTCTGGCTTTTCTTGCATATTTTCTCCAGATTTTCAGGTACTTTTTCAGAATTTTCCTTTTGTAATATAAGTCGACAATGCTGATTCTCAATCTTTTGGCTCTTCTGTATAAAGTGTACTGCCTTAATTTTATTAAATATTTTATTTTTAGCTCGTTATTCTTGTCCTCCATGATGACTATGATTGAATTATTTTGGGTAGAAAAAAACGGTTATTTTGAATTTTTTAAAACCGTTCAAAATTCAAAACTTTTTGAATCCCTGAAAAATTCAAACCTTTTTAGACCGTTAAAAATTCAAAATTTTGAAATATGTTTAACATTCAAAAATCAAACATCCGTTAAAATCATTCAAATTTAAATCAGACTTGATAAATTTTATTCAGCAATTTGGTAGTTAAATTCACTATAATTCGAGTACATCAATTTAGTTTGCCTTCGAAAAGTATTCTTGTGAGCCTTTTGGATCAGGCTTGATAGTTGCTTTGTTCTTCTTCTCATCCCAATTAGCAGGACATACTTCACCGTGCTTGTCAGTGAATTGGAAGGCTTTAATAAGGCGTAAAGTTTCATCAACACTGCGACCAACTGGAAGGTCATTGATTGTGATTTGACGAACTACTTGATTTGGATCAATGATGAATAAGCCACGTAGAGAGATTCCAGAGTCTTCCAATAAGACACCATAATCAGCTGATACTTTCTTTGTCAAGTCAGCAAGTAATGGATATTCAATTTTGCCGATTCCTCCTTGCTTTCTTGGAGTATTTGACCATGCTAAATGACTGAAATGTGAATCAACAGATACACCAACAACTTCACAGTTCAATTCCTTAAATTCACTAATGCGGTCTGAAAATGCAATAATCTCTGTTGGACATACGAAAGTAAAGTCCAATGGATAGAAGAAGAGCACTAAATAACGTCCCTTGTAATCTGATAACTTGATTTCCTTGAAATCATTATTAATTACAGCAGTTCCAGCAAAATTTGGTGCTGGCTTTTGAACTTGAGCTGCCAATAATCTCGATGATGCTTAATTGATAAGAAAAGCTTGTTAATTACATAAAATATGGAGATTAAAAAGTGAAATACTTACTTGAAATTAATCGTGCATTTTGACGGATCTGGAAGTGAAAATTGGAAGTTACTTTAATATATTCTGATGGATTAGTTGGTTATTAATTATACTTACTGATCGAAGTAGTGAATTAACTGCAAATGCCATGTTTTTTAATTAATTTAATATTTGTGAAATTTCAATTTAGAAAATTCAACTTTCTTTGAAAAATTAAAGTGATGGACCCCCTAAACGTCCGCACTTGATGTGTAGAAGTCCAGCAAGTTTGTTTACAATTTATCGTGTTGTTCATTGAAATAAATTTTCTTCAATATTTAATTAATCACACAGTTTTCTGGAAGTTAAATCATTCAAAATGGTAGATAAGAACTCAGATCAAAGTATCATGGATAAATCCATGAGATCCGTATTCGGTAAGTCCTCTAAGTTGTGGAAATTATATTAATTTCCTGCAAATCACTAAATGATGCCGGTGAATTAATATCAGTGCCTGGGTTCTTAGTGTATCTAACTATTTTTGGATGATATCAAGCTAGTTTGCCATTAAATACCAATCAATCACTTAATATTGTCAAATTTACCAATATTAATTAATCCATTTCTGTATCTTTTTATTTTTTCCTCATAATCCAGTTGGGAACATTCCATATGAAGCAACGGAAGAGAAGTTGAAGGATATATTCTCAGAAGTAGGACCTGTTATTTCTCTAAAGCTTGTATTTGATCGAGAAAGTGGCAAGCCAAAAGGATATGGATTCTGTGAATATAAAGATCAGGAGACAGCACTTTCAGCTATGAGAAATTTAAATGGATATGAAATTGGCGGTCGAACATTGAGAGTCGATAATGCTTGTACGGAAAAGTCAAGAATGGAAATGGCTGCATTGTTGTCTGGACCACAAGTTGAAAATCCTTATGGTGATCATTGTAATCCAGAGGAAGCACCAGAAATCATTAGCAAGACAATTGCTTCACTTCCTCCAGAGCAAATGTATGAGTTGATGAAGCAAATGAAGCAATGCATTCAAAATAATCCACATGAAGCACGTCAAATGCTCATCCAAAATCCACAACTTGCTTATGCTTTATTACAGGCACAAGTTGTCATGAGAATCATTGATCCAGCGACTGCTGTGGTAAGTTATTTAGGATTTGAATAAATTGTGATATTTCCGTTGATTTTTAAATTTTTGAATTTTAAATTTCTCGAAACCGTTAAAATCAATAATATTCATCCTATTCCCACAGACATTCTTATTCAAACCAAACATCATGCCACCAGTCTTGACTACACAATCGACAACACAAAGCGTTCAAGCAATGATGAATACAACATTAGCAGGCATGGGACAACCACCATTAAGCATGCAACCATCAATTCCAATTCCATTTTCACAAGATGTTGATTTGAGAGCTGATCCACGTCTTAGTCGACAACCTCAAATGCCACCAAATGCAATGGACATGGACATGAGAATGATGCCAACTCAAATGCAAATTCCATCTGCATTTGATCAACGGTCTGTTCCACCACAAGCGCCACAAGCATCATCAACACAAAGACAATTTCCAGCAGATCCAAGACAAAGAGCAGCTGATCCGAGAGGAGATCCAAGAGACGCTCGAGATCCACGCGATCCACGTGATCCACGCCAAAAGGCTCAACAACAATCTCAAAGTTCACAACTTGCTGCACAAATTCATCGCGGTATTCAAAATGATGCAAGCGATCAAGAGAAAGCTGCACTTATCATGCAGGTCTTAAAGCTGACAGACGAGCAAATAGCAATATTGCCAGCCGAACAGCGTGCAAGCATCTTAGCTCTTAAGGAACAAATTGCCAAGAGTGCTAATTTGAAATAAATTAATTAAATTTTCTGTAATTTTTGAATGTTGGGATGAAATAAATCATATTATTAATGACAAGTAATTCAAGAAGAACTTAGGGATTTAAGGTATGTTGTATACATGTTCTGTTAGTCAATAGTCATCACTTACTAAGGATTTAATAGAATTCAAAAGGATAAGAAACATGCTAGCATGCATGCGAACTATGACGGTAGCATGCAAAAGGATAACAGGGAGAAAGCTTTAAATGGAGCTTTTAAAGAAGTTCAGTTAAGAGCTTTTAAGTTTGATGTGCTTTAAAGCTTTCAAATGAGCTTTGGAACTTCTTTTGAAGCTTTAATTTGAAAGTTAGAACTAAATTGCATTTTAGTTAGTGAAGTCGAGCAGGACAGACTTGTTAGTTAGCTGAACATTAAGATGGAAGTGACTATAACTATTAAAAATGGAAATGCACACTTACTTAATATTATTCTGCATCCTATTGATCGCAATTAATTTCAATAATTGCGAGATTCTCACTCAAATAGTTCAAAATGACACTACAGTTGTTTCTAAGGCTCTCACCGACATTATTGATGTATTTTACTTAGAAAAGAATGACTTATTTGACATATTAATTATTGAAAATGATCAAGATTCTATTTTTAATAATTTGATGACATCCAATAACGGAAGTTTCGCGTATGAGCTGAGATTCATGAGCAGTGTAAATGAATTGGCAGGTTTTCCGTTTTATGAGCAAGCACTTATTATTATACCATCATTCGAAGATGTTTCCATTCTTAATGAATTAGTAGTGTTAGTGCTGCCTCATTCAAAACAATTAAAGTTCATAATTTATATTGAAGAACCAATTGATGATATTGAGGCATTTATTCAACGCACTAAAGAATTAGGGATGTTTGCTGGAAGGATAGATTTATATGAATACTTCATTATAGACGAAGGAGATGCTATATCATTATATACAATTGAGTGGTACTCAGAAATTTTTTGTGGAATTCCGTTAATCAAACCTATCAACAAGTTCGATAAAGACCCAATGGAATGGAGAAGTAAACTTGAGTATCATGATAAATTCATGAATTATTATGGCTGTGAATTAGTTCTGATGCTGCCAGTTGACAATCGTGTTTGGGGATATGCTTCATATGACAAACAATTGGATAAATATGAAGCATGTGGAATTGTACCGACTGTGTTTAATGCAATGGCAAAGTATTTTAACTATATAGATGGTTATCAACCGGCAAAAATAGGCAGCACTCAAAAATTCTTCGATAAAGTACCTGTGGACCTGATTCATGTTAATGGAAAGTTCAAAATTCCTTATGTTTATTTTGATGTCTGTCGTGTGCTACAACATGGTGGATATATACAGATGACATCAACATTCATTCAGAATCGTTATAAGCTATGGATAACGCCTGGAGAGCCATACACGATTTATGAGAAACTTGTTATGCCTTTTGATCTTACAACATGGATAAGCTTAATAATTACGTTTGGAGTTGCTTTTGTTGTTGTTTTCGTCATTAATACTTATTCTGTAAGGCTTCGTGAGCTGATTTACGGCAAAGGAATAAGTACCCCATTACTCAACATAATTAGCACATTCTTCGGAATCTCACAATACAAAATTCCTAAATTGGATTTTCCTAGAATCTTATTGATCATCTTCATCTGCTTCTGTCTGATTATTCGAACATGCTATCAAAGTAAGCTGTTTGAGTTTATGACAACCTTATTGAGGAAATCACCACCGAAAACAATTGATGACTTATTCTTGAGAAAATACACAATCTACTATATTGGTGATGGACAGCATTATGAAGAAATGGTCGATAAGGATAATTGGTATGATTGTTATGTTAAATCCACATGTGGACGTCGTTCACTTATTACTTAACGGTGTTAGAAGAGGTGGGGAGATCTAAGAGGGGTTGCCTGGTGGTCACTCATCCAGAATCTAGGGGGAGGTTGGAGGTTAGGATCATAGTCAGAAGCAGAGCCAGAAGAGGAGCGAGGAATGTTGCGTACACATCCATTGATTAAGGGAAATGGGGGTTAGGAGTAAGATCATAGACAGAAGAGGAAGGGGTTGTTTACGCAGCGAAAAAGCAGCAGTGGGTATGGATTAGAGTGTCGGTTACACTCCAACGACCCGGGTTCGATCCTAGGATAGTCTGGTCAGTCTCTTTTTCGCTGTTTCTAGTCACACCAACTTGATTTGTGTATTCGCGACACACAAATTGTGGCTAGATGCGTTGCATTGATATATTCTGGATCATGTAGCGTAGGTTTGGGAGTAGGATCAAAGCCAGAAGCAGAGCCAGTAGAGGCGGGAGAGGGGGCTGTTCACGCATCCAGAGATGTGGCAGGTGGGAGGGGTGATGGTTGGGAGTAGGATCATAGATATGAATCGGGAACTAAAGCTTTACGTAATAAGTGAACGATCCTCAGGGTATACCAGGGTATATTTCCCCAGGTATCACCACGATATTCCAATGAACAATTATCTAACTTTTCTGTTTCCAGGTCCTTCTTCAAAAAAGTCTCATATTCAGAATATGACCGTATTTATCTTCACGAATCTCAAAATGCATCAATGAGAGCATCCTTATTAGTAACTGATGTGTATCAACAGGTTGACAAATCATTATCGAAGAAAAGTCACAATTGGCTTGAATTGCATGATCAATACTTGCTTGTTCTTCAAGTAGGCTTTACATACTTTGGTAATACATTCTTTTCACATCCACTTGAAAAAGCTGTTGTAGCTTTTACGGATACTGGAATTATTCAATATTTATTTGATAATAATTATAACACGAAACGACCTAATCAGCCTTTAAAAGTCCATCCGAATGTCCTTACAATTCATGATCTTTTATTTGGATTCAATATTTGGTTTGGTGCTTGTTGTGTCTGTGTTTTGGTATTCTTCATTGAGCATCTGATATGTATGATTAGTAAACATAGACG
This sequence comes from Chironomus tepperi, assembly GCF_022539635.2. Taxonomy (NCBI): domain Eukaryota; kingdom Metazoa; phylum Arthropoda; class Insecta; order Diptera; family Chironomidae; genus Chironomus; species Chironomus tepperi. Next base: position 1,038,260 of record NW_027226583.1, read on the forward strand.
TTCGGATGTTTTTGGTACAAGCTTGATTTTTCCTAAAGTGCATCCATCTTCAAATGACTTGGTTGATGCAAGCAACAGACTTGTAAGAGCAGAAACATTGTTGAACTTTAGAGTTAATCAGGATAGCTGGGAGTCGAACCGGAGAGCACAATATGCTTGCTAGAGCATTCCAATGTCGTATTAATGCAAGACCCGTAGTTGCCCTGACTGTGGAATTTCGACAGTATTGTGCTGCTCGGGCAAGATCATCGGATGACTTCAAATCCATCACATCAGAGATTCGTCCAACGTCGTGACAAAACGCAAAGTTGCCCTTACGGAATTTCGACAGTATTGTATTAATGATGACACGAAGTTGCTCTGACTGCGGAATTTCGACAGTACTGTGCCGCTCGGGCATGACCATCGCTTAACTTCAAATCCATCACATCAGAGATTCCGTCCGTATATCTTCATCACTTTCACAACTTTGAGTGAGGAAAAATCAACAAGTCACTTGAGACCCCCAACAACCCTCTCATTTCCTCTCATCTTCTCGTCTGCGTATGCTCTCGACCAAAAAAAAAAGTGTTTTTTCAGCTGAGAAGCCAATAAAAATTATGGAAATCAAAACGTTCTCACACGAAAAAAAGAAAGAAAAGAAGTTGTTTTGATGAAAAAAAAAAAAATCAGTTGTGTATAAAAATAAATTTTAGAGTAAAGATGAGCTGGCATTCCTCAATTTTCAAAATTTTCTTCTGTGAATAATCCGTTGAAGATCTTCTCTCGCTCATAAGTTTTTTGATGTCTTTTTCTAAGGCATAGGTTGAAAATGGAGCGTTTTGTCTGTTTGATTGCTGAATGTTCTCGTTGTAGGAATATTATACCCGAACAGCACGTTGCGGTGAATTTAATTTTTTGAGTCCATAGAAATTGTGGCTAGGCACATTGCATTGATATACTTTCGAGGGGACAAGAATATGTTATAATTATTTGTTGGCAAGTTAATGTCCAGTTAATGACTAGTACTAACGAATTTTTGTCCACTTAGGAGTCGGATGTACTCTATCCTAGGTATAGCTCGTAGTCGACTAGAATTTTACATTGAGTCTAGTCGACTTGAATCGAAGAATGCTGTTAGATCATTTAGTTGGCTACTAACAATAGTGTCTATGTCAATAGCTTTTTTCCATTAGTTCTTTGGTCACCTATTCAATCTATTGTCATCTTTATTCAGCTATCACTGGTTTCCTGACAACGCTAATTCTGTTCTTTTTCTAATGGTCTGAAGCTGATAAAGATGACTTTTGAGAGTATTTGACATTTTTTGTTACACTGATTGAATTTGAACCTGTACTGAAATTCTTGTAAAATTTGTTGTTCACATATTACGTAATGCTTTTAAGTGTGGGAAGGACGGTAGATGAGATTTGTTCTGTCTGTTTGCATGGAGATTCTCAAAAAATTACAAAATATTCAAAGTGTTAAATTTTAACCATGCACGGTGAATTTACCAGCTCTATATTCTTGGTCCGTTCATTCTAGCCAACTCTTAGTAAAAACCTCCGGTTTTAACATCTCACATTGTCCAATTATTGGTTTATATCATTAAACTGCTACAATTAAGAAAGAAGTCGAAGTATCCAAACTTCCGAAAATAACTCAAGGGCTGATGGTGGGATTCGAACCCGGTAGTTCAAATTTTGACACCAACTTTCGTAATCCACACTAGCTATCTTGCTATCAAGCACTTTTGCTTTTTACATTTATACAGATTGCTCTATAAGAATCTGAGTATCTCTAGTAATGAGTTGTATGATCATACATAATCATAAAATGCGCCTCTGATCCACATCACCCACAAACGTCACTCCTTATTTAATATTCTCGCGGATTTTCTTCTTTGAAAAAAATTTGCTAGGCAATTTTTTCGATTTTATGCTCCTTATTTTCTTTCAGGTTTGAGGTTTGAGCCGGGACAGATCGAAGTACGCGAACTAGTTTGTATTTTTTTCCATCTTTTTTTTTATTTTATATTTTTTTTTTGTGCCACACGAAAAAGAAAGAAAAAAAAATGAAAATTTCTTCTTATTAATGTCGAAATATCAGAAAAAGTCAAATAAAAAGAAATTTTCAATTTTTCCATTCCTTCGTTTCAGATGTCCCGCAAGTGAAATTTCCTATTTTATCGTGAAAAAAAAAAATATTGTTAAAATTATAAAAATTTAGTGCGAAGGCGTGAAACTTATCATAGCTATAAAGTAAAAAAAAAAACTTATTTTTAGGGACGAAACATGGGACGAATTAGGAGTTTATGGCTCTTTCTCGGACTCGTGTTACTTGCCGTCTCATTTTATGGTAAGTAAGAATTGTCCCCAATTATTGAAGGTGGTTTGATCCAGAGTTGCAAAACAGGCACCTGTGACTGGTAAAAACCGTATAAATTCTTGATAATTTGTATGGTTTTTAAGAAAAACCGTACAAATTCCAAAACCATACAAATTATCAAGAATTTATACAGTTTTTGCCTGTCACAAGTGCCTATTTTGCAACTCTGGTTTGATCATGATGATCACATGACATTGAAATTTCTTCATTCGCCATAAAGGCACTCTTCGTGTGCTTTAGTGTCACCGTACTCGATAAATTAACATTCGAAATGTTAATCGTCGATGCGAATTAATTTTGAAATAATCAGACAATTAACAAGAGAGGAAGTTCTTTTTTTTTTCGTACAGAATGAAGGATTATGCAATGACTTTTTGGCTGAATTTTTTTTCTTTCTTTCTTTTCTTATTAAAAGAAGTAAAATATGAAAAGAAAATGAGCAGAATTTTCCCTCACGAAAATGTATTTTTATAAAGCCAAGAGGAGAAAATATTTGTTCATGTGACGTCATGTACGAGAAGTAGAGCAAGGGAAATTTCTATGTGGATGCTCTTGAAAAGTTTCGCTTTTTCAACTTTTTATCTCTGGATCTGGGAATGCAGTTTATACAGTTGCAAAACAGCATCTGAGATAGGCAAAAACCGTTCAAATTCTTATAAAAACCATACAAATTATCAAAAAACGGTTTTTGATAATTTGTATGGTTTTTTTAATATTTGAACGGTTTTTGCCTGTCACAGAAGACTGTTTTGCAACTCTTCAGCTTACTTGTTTCGCTGTCCGTACAGAACAAGTGTGATCCATGGCCTCCTACAGTTGGTGCCTGAAGCTGGCTCTATTGCTTCTTCTTACTTACTTCCTTGGCTAAGGGCGCCCGTGAACCCATTGCCGCGTTTAAAGAACGTATGTAGACAGCTCTATCTTTCGATAATTTCTGACATATTGGGATATTGAGACCTAGATTCCTTATCAACATATCCAATCCAGGACATTTTCGGACTTCCTCGATCTTTTGCCGTCTGCAAAACTACCATATATAGAGATGGTCGTCTGTTTATATGACCTGCCAAACTCAAGCGATTCACACGAACTATCGTTAGTTACCCCTGGCCAATTACCAATTCCAAGTGTGATACTGTCTCTATTGAAATCTTCTTTCTATGTGTTCTATGGCCTATCGTGGGATCTAAAAATTCGGATAGATATGCAGTTTGTCAGGTGCAAATGTCTTGCTCGATATTATCTAAATCTCGACATTCTCGCTGCTTGTGAGGTCGCCAATATTCTATTTTGTGACTTTTTAAGATAGATTCTATCATTAATTATTAGACTAGACTCAAATGAGTGATATTCAGCTGGTGACAATATATCAAAATTGAAGTGTTATGTTTATACTTGAATTTTAAAATTAATTGTACTGTCTATTATTATTTTAACTGATTCCCGTTCAAAATGAAAATGTTTTGGGATATCATGAAATAACTGAGGTAATTATTTAACTTAAAAGAAGAAGACATTCATTTAAAATTGTAAAGCATTCGCAAAAATGTCTTAAACAATGGTGATTGTAATGTATCAATTTGAGTTGGCAGGGGAATAGGGACATCGCTTACTTTGCTAGCCGTATGGATCAACTGTGGTGTATGGGTTCAATTTCGATAAATTTTCGAAACCGAGACTGGGACTGCAAAAGAATTTCCCAAAGTCTCATCTTCACAAATCTTGAAGTCGAGAATTTAGTGATAACGCGTCAAGCTTGCTCTATCGCTATCCCTTGCCAATTTTAATGAATCTAAAAACTGCACTGCAAGCATTAAAGTTCCGAATGAAACAGACTGCGATTACTCTATCGCTTAATTTTAAATTTGACAAATTTGTGAATCTTACCAAGTTTATAATCATATGTATGGTGAAATAATTGAAGCTTGTTTATTCGGAACTATGGTATATGTCAACAAGTTGTTAGACACGAGTTTGAATTATTTGAGCATTTGGTTTTTAAAAAAGTGACTCCTGAAGAAATCTTAATTTTGACAATTTTAACTTGAAAGACACCGAGACTACAATAGAAAGTTTTCAAGTTTCGATCTCGACAAATCCTATGATTGAAATTGGATCTTGATGTCGAATTAGAGAACCCTTAGTGAATCCCTCAATGTTGATAATATATCTAGAATGTTGATGATATAACCGGAATTCACACAATTTTCATTATGATACAACCAAAACTGTTCCAAAATTGTAATAAGCTTTGAAATAATTGAATAACTACCTCAGATTCATTAGTTTACATTGCTTAATAAGCAGTAGTAAGTATCAATAATTTCAAGAGTCGTTCAAATTATTATACACAATTGATATTTAATCTGAAGAATTTAGAGTAGAGATCTGGTAAAGTTTGATCTCATTTTCTTGTTATGAATTAGAAATGTAAAGGAAAAAGTCTGTTGTATACCTTAATATACATTATGACATACCTTGCATGCCATGATTGAGAAAGATCTAGAGATTGATAATTACTTTAAATTTGTACTTAGTAAAGATGCGTGCATTTAAGAGTAGAGTAAGGTGAGAGCAATCTAGTAGATTTATTGGAGGTGAGCAAGCTTTCAGAGCATGCTCTTTGCCAATTTGTGTGTAGAACTGATCTTTATTATTGTTAATTAGATATATCTGAGATTTTTCAATTTATTCTGATTTCTGACTCATTGCTACGGAAAAATCTCAAGATCCGAACTTATTGAATACTTTCCAAAGATGAGATATTAAGATTTCGTGTACTGTTTTGATTCTGGTTTCATTTCGAAAGTTTGTTATAGCTAAAATGTTTAAAATACGTGATTTCAAGTACTGAATGCAAAGATCATCAACATAAGGCATTCAACAAGCGTTTAAATTGACTAATTGTCCTTATAATTAAACGTAGGACTAACTAACCTTAGAAAAAGACATAAAGTTTGTCATACTTAGAGTTAAGACGCAAAGCTAGTTTTCCTTAGAACTGGACGTTAAGCTAGTCAAATGAAAAATCTGTCTGAATAGTCAGTCGTCCTTGTTACTTACTTACTTATTTCGCTGGTCGTACAGATCAAGTGTGATTCATGGCCCTAATTAAATACACAATTAATAATATCAAGAGCAGTGACATAATAAAGCTGATTTAAAGTAGGAATTGAACCGACATCTGAACAGGCCAAGCGCTACAAAAGCCTAACCTGCTGTTAAATCACGCAAAACTATTACTTCACAGTATATATCAGAAATGTCTACATATGTATGGCATGATGTCAAAATTCTACTTTGTGCTGGCATCACAATGGGTTATGAGTAATGTCTTAGTTCAATCTATATGTAGACCCAATAGAAATATATGTAGATCAATAGGAAAAAAAGCAAACAACCGCCAATATTATTCATCTCTTCCACAAATTTAAAAATACCAAAAAAATCATTCGTACGAGACTTTTGTCATGAACACAATTTGAATTCATATTTTAAATCCTTTTGTGAATCAGCACCTGAAAAAGTCAAACGCAACAGCCACATAAAGTACGATCAAAAGATTGCTTTACAGCCCTCAATTCTTGTTGTAGATTTATATTAAATTTAAATAAAATTTATTTAAATTGTCATCTTTACACTTTCTTGGCTTAAAACTTTGCAGCCGTACCAAAATATAAAAAAATGAAAAATTAATATTGTGGGAAAAAGTACGAAAAAAAATTTGTGCATGTCTAAACTAATAAATTAAATAGATTACTTTTTGCAACATTTCATTTCAACTTTTTCTTACTCTTATTTTATTCTCATTTCGCCTGATTGTTTAGATGTAACTGCTGATGTAATACCATCCGAAAACGAATGTAGGCCGTACATTGAGAAGGTGAGTGTAACTCATTAGTAAATTATTTATGTAATGTCGTCGTGAGCAGTAAGCATTGTGTGAATCCTTGTCATATCGACGCACCCACTCTATGTCAGTGATGGGCAACCTGTGCGCCGCGGGGGCACCTTCGTGGTGGATTCACGACTGGAACGACATGCATTTCTCAAACTGTGTCACAGCACATAGTTTGGTGAACACTGATCTATATCAGTGCTGTTTAAACTTGTTTTTGCTATGGGACACCTTTGGTGGTTAACCACGACATGACATGTAGTTCATGGTATTTCCCAAACTGCAATATTATGTCGCGACACACAGTTTGGACAACACTGCTCCATATTATGATTGAGAGATCGTCTTTCTGGTAGGAATCGAACACTTGAATTCACAATATAGTGATACATATATCCGGTTCGTTGCCTAACCACTCGGCCACAGAGGTATTGCGCTCGCACTGACAAATTCGCCTTTAAATGGCCCGGAAAACAGACCGTTAACAGACAAAGAGCATGCTTTGATGATATAGAAATACCACTACGGTACTACGGTATCTTGAGATTCAGCGGATCCAGCGTGACCCTGATCCCAAGTCAGACTCGATGAAATTTGAATCCAGGCTAGAGTCAAGTTAGGAACCGGATTCGGCCATTTTTACGCCATATGCTTTTCGAGTGCTCAATACCCCAGATTCCACTCTGCTAACACACCACAATTTACACAAAAAATACTTATATTTTCATGTCTCCATCTACAGGCAATTCATGAACTTAAAAATACTGAACCGACAGCGACTGATAATGATTCGATTGAAGATGAGGCGAGCATTGAAACTGTTACGACGTCAGAGGCAGCAGTAGAAACTAATGATGACGAGAAATCTGTAGAAGAAGGAGCTGCTGACGATCAAAAATCCACAGAAGAGGGTGCTGAAGATGACAACAAGTCATCAGAAGCAGGAGATGATGGAAAGGATTCAAAGGAAGAGGATGATCAAAAATCTGGCGAACAAGAATCAGAAACTGACCAAAAGTCAGCCGAAGAAGGTACAGAAGATGATGACAATAAATCTGGAGAGGAAAATGATGACTCAAAAGAGCAAGACGTAGATGGTGACAGCAAGGAAGAGAAATCAGATGATGATAATAACACTCAAGAGCAAGCTGAAGATGGCGACTCAAAGGAGGAAGCTGCTGATGATGACAAAGACTCAAAGGAAGCTGCTGATGATGGCAAAGACTCAAACGAAGAAGCTACAGCTGATGATAAGGACTCAAAGGAAGAAGCCACAACTGATGATGCCGATGATACAAAGGAAGACACAGTTGATGATGACAACGACACCAAGGAAGCTCAAGCTGATGACAATGAGGCTGATAACCAAACAGACGAACAAAAGGATGAAGAATCTGCAGAAGAAGCACAAAAGGCTGAATCAGTAGAAGAAACTGAAAATGTTGCAGCCGAAGAGGATGGTGACTCAAAGGAAGATGAGACTAAATCAGCAGAAGAAGCTACTCAAACTGAAGAGGATACAAAGGAGCAAGAAGTAACTGATGATAATGAAGGTATGTAAATATCCTTATGGTAATGAATAGTTCTTAGCAGAGCTAGATGTCGACTTCTTTATACAAAATCCCAGTCGACATCAAGCTCTGCTTCATACTCAAGAGAATCCATAACTTAATTAATGTAAATCTTTACAGATTCAGCAGAAGAAAAGGTTAGATCAAAGCGTAGCATTGGAGATGAAGCCACGCCAGAAACTGATGACAATGATACTAAGGAGGATGCAGCTGACGACAATGACACTAAGGAAGACACAGCTGAAGCTAATGACACTAAGGAAGACACAGCTGACGACAATGACACTAAGGAAGACACAGCTGAAGCTAATGACACTAAGGAAGATACAGAGGAAGCCAACGACACCAAGGAAGATACAGCAGACGCTAATGACACCAAGGAAGACACAGCTGATGATAATGTTACTAAGGAAGACACAGAGGAGGCTAATGACACAAAGGAAGAAGGATCACAAGAGGAAACAGGCGATGCTGTAGCTGACTCAACTGAGGAAGCTCCAGAACCTGAAAATTCAGAAAATGATGCTGCTGAAGAGGACTTGACATTGGTATGAAGCAATAAGCATGCTTAAGAACTAATAATTTAATTGATTCCTTTATTAGGGATATGAAATTCCAACAAATTTGCGTCCACGTAATCACATTACTGAGTTGTTGGGATTAGATGCCGTGTCATCAATCAAGGGTAAGAAGAATACTATTTTTAATGCATAAAGACTAACTACTTACGAATTAATTCACAGAAAATGCCCTCAAGCAAACTGGCGATGTAATCCTTAAGGAATTGAAGAAGATTTACGACAATGCCATTAAGCCACTTGAAACAATGTACAAATATCGTGAACTTAGCAACAGACATTATGGTGATCCAGAGATCTTCTCAAAACCATTGATTGTCTTCATGGGACCATACTCAGGTGGCAAGTCCACCATCTTGAACTACTTGACTGACAACGAATACAAAGATACCTCAATTAGATCAGGTGCTGAACCATCACCAGCATACTTCAATATTCTTATGCACGGAGATGAACCAGAAGTTCTTGATGGAACTCAATTGGCTGCTGACTGGACATTCTCAGGATTACAAAAGTTCGGACAAGGTCTTAATGATCGCTTGAGAGGTCAAAAGCTTCCCAGCAAGTTGTTAGAACGTGTAAGTATGACTCAGTAGCTGCAAATTTGTTTAAAAACAAATCGAATTATTAGTTTCCGCTATACTGCCTGTATAGCGTCTGTCTAATTACTAACAATTTAATTGTTTTGAAAAACATCAATTCATTAATTATAGTAAACTTTTCATCAACAACATCATCATTATATTCTCATTTTTATGTGGCTGTAATGGCTACTTGTGAGTGAATTTTCGCAAGTGAATATTGTGTGGATGTACATATGCTATTTCATTTATTTGCCGTCACTAAAAATAATCGCGGACTAAAAATAGCACATAAATGTTTTTAAAAGAAAAAATCACCACAAAGCCTGTGATGTAAAATAGTTATTTAATGTCTATTCTCTTTTTATGATCATCATTAGGTCAATATTGTTGAGATTCCCGGTATATTGGAAGTGCGTAAGCAAGTTTCACGTTATTTCCCATTCAATGATGCATGCCAATGGTTCATTGATCGTGCTGATATCATCTTTTTGGTCTATGATCCAGCAAAATTGGATGTTGGTCCAGAAACAGAAGCTATTTTGGATCAATTGAAGGGACGTGAATATCAAACAAGAATTTTATTGAACAAAGGTGATCAAGTTAAGCCTGAAGAACTTCTCCGCGTTCAAGGTGCTTTGATTTGGAACATTTCACCATTGATGTCATCAGCACAGCCACCAGTTATGTATACTGTCTCATTGTGGTCAAATCCCTTCGAGAATGGTGCTCCCGTCCGTTTATTGCAAGCACAAGAACGTGCTATGCTTGCTGATTTACGTGAAGCAATTGATAAGAGAATTGAGAATAAGATTGCTAGTGCTCGTCGCTTTGCTGTAAGTATTATTAAGGGACATGACTTTTTGGTACTTATGACTTTACTTTCTCAATCAGGTACGCATCCGTAATCACGCTAAGATGGTTGACTGCTATCTCACAACTTATTACAATCAGAAGTCACTGTTCAGCAACAAGAAACAAGTTTCCGATAAGATTATCGAACATCCTCAAAATTATAACATTTACGAAGGATTATCGACTCTCACAAATATCTCACGTTACGATCTACCAGATCCAGAAGTCTATTTGGATTTCTTCCGTTTGAATCCACTTTATGAATTCAAGAAATTATCTGAAACTTGCACATACTTTAAAGGCTGTCCAATTAATAAATTAGACATTGCAATTGCTTATGACCTACCAGAGCTTGTAGGAAAATATAAGAAATTACTCGATGAAAATTACGCTAAATTGCGTAAAGAATTCGACGAGAATTGTAATCAGACAACAACTGAGCCACCAGTTAAATTAAATTCTCGATAAAGAACCAAAAATAACTAAGTCATTCAGTAGATTAGCACATTCACTTTATCCACAAAAACAAATAAAATTGTCCATGAAAAATTTTTGAACAAAAAAAATGTGCGAAAAAAATAAAGAAAATTTTTACATTATGTTTTGTGAGAGAGAGAATAAAAGATATGACGATGAGTCATAAAGACACACACATACACACACACACACACACGAATATATAAAAATAACTCTTAAACAGCTGATGTTGATCATAAAATTTTTTTTTTTCTCATAACCACTTTTACCATAAAAATTATTTATAATGAAGATATTTTTTTAGCTAGTCATCATTGAAAAAAAATGTGTAAATTAGGTACTTGCTTCTATCGCCATTATAATTATTCAAGTAGGCGACTAAGACGGATTTTTCTTAATAACGGCTTTTAAGAATTCAAATTTTTTAACGGCTTTCAAAAATTCAAATGTTGTTGCGGTTTTCAGAAAATCAAAATTACTACGACTTTCAAAAATTCAAAATTTTTCAAAAGCTTTCTAAAAATTAAAATTTTTAACGACTTTTGAAAATTCAAATGTTTTAAAAGCTCTTAAAATTTTCAACGGCTTTCAAAAATTTAAATTTTTGAACAGCTTTTATGAATTCAAATTTCTTAACGGCATTCAAAAATTCAAATTTTTTAGAGAAATTTTGACAAAATTTGAATTCGAAAAAATCCGTTAAAATCCTCATCAATCTTTATTAATTTATTTTGTTATCTACTCATACGTATTTATCTCGTTATTTTAAATAAAAAAATCAAATCTATTAAAAATCATGGTGGGTGTTGGTGATTTTTCTAATTGCATCAAGATACTGAAAGAGAGAGAGACACACAAACAATCAAAAAATCATTACACACCGCAGACATAGACAACGATGAACAATAAATTAATTAAAATGTGTTATTAAAAATTTGAGATTGTAAAAAAAGTTAAAATTGAAATAAAAATGTTGATTTTTTTTTTCCAAAATTTTATTAATTGAGGATTTCTTTATGATGGGACATACTCGGTCTCATTGACAAGTGATTCCTTTTCTTTTCCAATGTTGGAGATTTTTGGCAAAACGACAGCAATATAGCCATGTCCTTCATGTTCCAACTTCTTCATGTCATCATGCAGACGTTCATTTACTTCCAACAATTTACCGCCAACACAGCTGAACACTTTATATTCAGTTCCATCGACAGTTTTGATGATTGCTATTGTTGTATTCTTTTGAAGATTCATGGCACCTTTCTTGTGCTTCCCTTTCACTTGATTTTGACTGCGATCGCAATTTCCAATGTCATAATTGATGCTTTCAATGCCTTTTTTAAATGCAATGTGACTTTTGGCGATTGACACTAGACATACTCCATTGGTATGGAATAATATCAAGTGATCTTCATTGTCACCGTTCTCTGATGTCCTTTTGCAATAGAATCGTGTGAAATAGCGATCGACAACCGATGGAAATGGCTTACTTTCATCAATATATGTTGTTATTGACGGAATATTCTCATCATATTCATCCTCATTAAGATAATATTTATCCATAACTTTATGTACTACTAATGCTTTATACTACTATTTACTGCTTGGCTTGCTCCTCCTGTCGCATACGCTCGTAAACTTTCTGTCTATTTATTTTTGATTGCTCAAAGTTTTTCTTTCTATTATCAGCTAATTCCTTCTTTAGACACCTTTGGACTAGTCTATCGATATCACTACAAGCACCGAGAAACTTTTGGAACTTTTTCTGTAATTAAATTAATGGAAATTGTGTTAGAAATTGCAAATTATTTATTGCACTGGATCTTGAAAGATCCAGAAATATTTTAAATTATTAAAACTCATTAATTATACTATTTTCTAATTAACAAGGAATCGTTCAATGCTTATCAATTAAATTCTACTCAAAATAAGCTTAATTAAACAAAATTTAGCCTAAAATTGTAAAACATTTAAAAAAAGTCAATAAACTTACAGTTTCGTGACATTCCTTCAACTGACTAATCAGTTCGTTACATTCAGGAGTATGTAAATGCGATGATAAATCAGGATGCATTTAAAATCACTTATTAATTTATTGAAATTTTAATGAATTTCAACTTTTTTCGTGAATATTACAAACGCGTTGATTGTTTGTAAACATTCAAGGGTTGGACACTTAACAGTTATTTTGAAGTTTTTAAATTATTGATGATTTTTATGGTTTTTAAGCTGTGCTGAATTCTATAATAGGACAACCATGAAAGGCTCGTGGTGTGTTATTAGAGGAACATACAAAACATGATATATTGTGGAATAAATTCAATAATTCACAGAGTGTCCAATCCTTGCACAAATCAGCTGTTAAAAAATGAACTGAAATGAAATGAACATTTTCAAATTATTTTTGACCGTTAAATATATTTCAATTCTTCCAGACTTATCGATTTATTTAATCTTTTTAAAATAATATATAGTAAGGCACAAGGATATAATAATGAAAATTGTATTCATAAGTTGCATACACAATTGTCAATTACTAATCATGTCAAATGATGTTTAATATTTTATGAATTACTCTTGGGGTAATGATAACAATAATGTCAAAAGTAATTTAACTTAACATGTAAATTGAATATAATGGAATTATGGTAACTAGATGAAGAATATTTTATATATTCTAAATTGCATTAGAAAACTTTTTGAATTATGTCTAATAATAATAATAATAATATGATTACATGTAATTTTCATGACATTAAATTATCATCAATCTGATTGTGATTGAAGGCTCGTAAGCTATCCCTTTTAAATATGTCATTAGTGTGCATAATGAAAATAAATTAATTGAGAATCTAATGAATAAATCATTTATAATATGACTATGTCATGTAAATTATCAGGAATTGCGTTGACAGAGTGATAATGTGTGTAGAACTTGATTGCTTCATGTTAGGAATCTAATCTTTAAGGTAAAATGTTGTGAATTGAAGTCAGAGGGTGGAAATTAGTAAAGGATATCCTCTAATTAAATAATTATTGCCTGGTTACATTATTGGATCTTATATTCTGTATCTTGAATTCACTTTGAAGAAGATTGTCCAAAAAAGCAGAGGAAGTAGGGAAGTTTAACCTCAAAAAAACACCTTTTCCTCCTGAATATGCTCTAATCGCTGATCCTACCACTCCACCCTGGATTCGCTCCTATTACTCAGCTTATCTCTTAACTCTGGATACGCTCCTATCGCTCGTCCCATCCCTCCACTCTGGATACGCTCCTATCGCTCGTCCCATCCCTTCACTCTGGATACACTCTATTGATCGTTCCATCCCTCCTCTCTGGATACGTCCCAATCGCTCGTCTCATTCCTCCACTCTGGATACGCTCCAATCGCTCGTCCCATCCATTTTCCTTGGATATGCTTCTATCGCTCATTCCACCCATCTACTTTGAATACGCTCCTATCCCTCGTCTCCCAGCTTCAACTTTCTCCAATAACATAACCTCAAAAAAATCCCACCCAAAACATCAACACTGGAGTTATCAGTCGCAAAATTCATATTAATATTAATTCTGTTATAGCTCAATAAATCCAAAAAGATGTTCGAGTCATTGAACCTACAGTGCGACAACTTGCAAACATGATTGTGAAACATCCAACAAATAATTTTGTTTTATCATATATGCACATTCTTTTGCAGCTGACAACATCATGTAATTAATTTTACATGCTGTTTTTTTAAAAAATATAAAAAAAATAAATATCGTACGAAAAAAAAAGAGTGTAGGGGCAATAACATTAAACTAACGCATGTGTAGCATATTATTTTTTTCACTTTCAGCATAAAAAAAAAGTTTCTGTGCTGCAATGTTTAAATGTTTACTAGAAACGTGAATTTATTATTCATATGTCAACATATAATCACGTCACAGGCATGATGATGATGATTACGTAGCGTAAGTATTTTCTGGCCTATTTCTATAGCTTTATGCACATGACACAATTAAAAGCTTTTAGGTATCTAATGAAATTTGCATAATTTTCTGCTGAAATCTTTCTTTTTTTAAGAGTTAAAATGCTTAAATTTGTGTCATGTTAAGAATATTTCAATGCTCACTTCAACACAAAGTGCTCTTGTCAAATAAACAACAAAGTTTTAGAAAGTAACAAGGCAGAATTTGAATATGAAAGCATGTTTTTGAGTGATTTTAGTCATTATTAAATTGGATTACATTTTAACGGTAATTTGTAATTTGAAATAAATTCTAAGGTGTGTAGTTTCACATCCCGATTACTTTGTTTTGGTTTTTCAGTCAATTTTCAAAATTTAAATATTTAATCCCAATTTATCTCAATTTTTATCAAATTAGACCAGAATCCAGCACATCTCAGCCACACAATCATCAACAACCAGACAAAGTTCTCACAAAAACTCAAATCCACAAATTAAAGCTCATTGAAACGTGAAACCTCGCAAGGATTTGAAATTTGATGCCTTAAAAGGCAAAGATAAACAGAGATAAAAAAGTACGTACGCAAAAAAGAGTGGTTGAAAGTAGAATAAAAACCACTTTTTCTGCCGCACTTCATCGCAACAAAATATTGACACATAAAATTCGATATTACCAGTGAATTCGCGCGCTTTACTAATATTTGCTCTCGTGAAACCACCGCTGTATTTGCATAATGAATGATTTTTATCCACAATTGTACACCAAATTCGTTACTCGTCACAATTCTACGGCATGACATAGATATATAAAAATATTGATTATTCCACAACATTTGACCAAATGTGATATTTACTACTGATTGAGTGAACGTAAAACCTGTAGTAATTAATTTTATATCAACAATATCCAATACCTGATAATCAATCAACAGATGGTGTTTGATAAATACTTTTAGACATTGATGAATGTCATTAGAATCTGCTGAAGTAGGATTAGTACGGCAATTGAATTAGTATGATGATCTTGATTCTAGTGGATCTAATGTTAAGGGCACTTAAGCTACATCATTGGATGAAAGAGTGTCAGATAAATGTGCGGACAGGCAATTTGTATAACAAAGGTGACAGAGCCAGCAACAGAGTCAGATGGAAAGGCTTTTGTTGTAATATACGCTCCACATTGGAACAGGGTTGCAGCAAGTATATAAGTAAGTAAGATTTATCCAGGCTATATCCAAGCATTATAATCTAGTTCCGTTGTGGGATCCTTTTCTACGCATGACACACCTCAGTTCCTGTAGAATCTCTTTTAAGAAAGGGATGACTTCCTGGATAGCAAAAGATCACGTGGATGTCCATCATCGTCTTCAGACATTCCCTAAGCGCGGCAATGGGCCCTCGTACGCCCCTGCCAAGGAGGTAAGTAAATAAGTAAGGATGTCCAAAGAACTCATGAAAGAAAGCTTTTGAGTGGCTGTAGAGACAGTATAGCACATGGAATCGGAAATTGGCAATCGGTAGTCAGCTATAGAGCTAGTTTAGGAGACCATGGATCTGTTCGGCCAGCGAAGCAAGTAAGTAACCGCCTCAGCTTCATGTGCCACGCCACACAGGTTGCCAACCACTGATTTATCTAAACTGAAGCTGTAAAAATTTGCAAACGACTGATTATCACCTTCTGGATCATTCTTAACAATCTTAATGAATGTGCGAAACTATAACAGTACGACATCGTTCATTGACATTACTAAGCCACTTAGCACATCCAAAATAAAATCTTTGACCGTGACAGAACAAGAGAAGAAGTAAAATTGTTCAGTTCAAAATGCAAAGTGATGTCTTTAAGAGAATTAAATTGAATAACCTATTTACAAAAGCCATCATCAGGTACCGCACAATAATAGAAAGTATATGCTGAACACTGAGAAAACACGAGTCATACATTCAGAAGCAGAACACAAAATTTAATAATATCTTTAAATATAAGAATTACATGGAGTGACACATATTTTTCTTAACACAATTTAAGCATGTAAATAATAAGCATGTTAAGTCTGAAATATCACAGAATAATATTTAAATACAGCTAATTTTAATGGATGACATAAACCACAAGAAGGAGGTAAAGAATAACGTAATGAAATGCCACAGAAGAGAAGAGAATTTCTTTTGTTCTTTTTTTGTTGCTCTTTCTCTTCCGCATGAAGAGATGAACGCTGCAAAAAAAAGTTTGAAGACATACTTAACAGTGTTGAGTATCAAGATTCTATAAATGGTATTTAAGATGTTATGTCGTGGGTATAATAGACTAATTTTTTTGTGTATAATAATGCTGACCTGAAGAAATGTTTGAAGATAACGGAAATGTTTTGCCGATTTTTGGGTATAAAGGCATTAAAAATGTGGGGACGTTTGTAAATGACGTCTTCTAATGCACAAATTTTACTTAACCTCAAAATTTATTTTTAGCAACCATTGAAATAATCGAAAAAAATCTAAAATTTTAGATTATTTTTAAACAGAAATCAAAGTCAACTGGATTTCTCTCCGGTTCATTTAAAACTGAATAAAATGAACGTGTAACGATTTCTGCTGGCACTTGTGAAGTATAACATTTCAAACAAATTTCAAATTACGAATTTTCCATTATTTTTAAACAGAGATCGAAGTCAACTTGATTTAGCTCAGATTCGCTCAAAACTGATTAAAACGAACGTGGAATTATTTCTGCTAGCACTTTTGAAGTATAAAATTTCAAACAAATTTCTAAAACTCAATTTTTCCACATAACCTAATAACTGAACTGCCCCAAAGTGAATCTTCAATACAAATTCCATCACCAACCCTGGTAAGTACACTCCAATAATGCATAGTAATGATAGTAATAATCATATCATATTACGTAAACAAGAAGAAGTTCAACAACCTCGTGTAAAAGTTTTACTTTATTAAAAATACATGAAAAAAATCTTGTATAAATAGGTCACCGCATGTCAATTTGTTGTTCTTTATGTATACAATCTGTATAAATGATATAAAAAATTGAATTAAATTACAGGTTTAAGGCTGAACATATAATAATGTTTATTATCTTGTTGTCATTACTTCAAACACCGGTCAGGTCACGAATATTTGAAGAGAACTGGAACTAATATTATGATATCAATTGGCTTATATCTCGTTACTAATTGTGCTGGTTTAGAAGAAATTAAGAAGAGTATTTTCAAGCAGGTTCCATTCAAAAAAATTTGTTGAAAATATTGTCATCATTACTGTCACGTCGCAATTGCTATTTCCATGATATTCTATGGCACACTGCTATAAATCTCCAGCATGCTGACCCAAAAAAAGAGGTGTTCAAGACAAAAGAGAACCTCAAGAGACTATTTTAAATATAGGTGAGTGCATAAGAAGTATATTTGAACAATGTAAAAACAAGTATAAATGTGGTCAGATGTGACCGACGGAAGCGCATTTCCCAAATTTAATTAACTTTCTGCTGCACCAACCAATTTGGTTTTTCGGCGGTCACTTATATAGACTATTACACACAATAAGACAGACTAGAATTACAGACGGACAAACTGACAAACAAACGGACGGACAAACAAAAGGACCAATGGACGAACAAACGGAAGGACAAACGAACGGACAAACGGACGGACAAACGGACAGACAAACGAACGGACAAACGGACGGACAAACGGACAGACAATCGGACGGATAAACGGGCGGATAAACGGACGGACAAACGAACAGACGGACAAAATGCGGACAATTGTATCTTTTCCTGTTACTAAAATGCACTAAAAAGTTACATATTTTGGGTACGCTAAGCAAAGGAAATAGCTTAAGATAACATTTTCATTTCTCTACACTTCCCATGCTGTTTCTAAGCATTTTCATTATTCTATTTCATTTATCTCTTTCTTTTCTTTCATTCTCACTACATCAACATTACATTACATTTTATTTTCACAAAAATTGACCATTCAGCGGTTCATTAGCCCAATTACCTCTTCTTTAATTCATATCTTGATTAAATCTCAGCTCGATTACGCGAAAATCTACAGCGATGATGATTTTTTATAAAATTAAATTTAATATAAGGTTTGAACTTCCACGTGGTGTTTTATTTGGGGGTATTCAGGTGTGGGATTTGAGGTGTCATTCTAAATTAAGTTGATTATGTCAATTAAATTAAACAATTGTCAATGTCAAGTCAATATCAATATGTAAATATGTATCTGTTTACATTTGTTTTGTTGGAGAAGGGGTTCGATTCCCATGACAGGCTTTAATTACTCAATAATTTTAATTAAACATAATTAGATTCTTATCTGTTCTTTAGTGACTTATAGTTAAAAGTAAGCAATTCTGGACAATTCTGAACAGGTTTCTTATTAGAAATACGAGTTCTCGAGACCGTGACCAAAATTTCATCAAACTGAGACTGAAACCCTACTTAGCACTAGACATATTACTGATCACATAAAAAGCAATCCATTTAGGAAGGTGTTTATAATCATGTTGATACCACGGCGGCGAGGTGGCAGTATAGTTAGAACAAAGTAGTAGCCACACTTAAGATTTGGTTGTTTTTGTCAAGTGACTGCCATTTAGTTCCAAATATGTATACTGCAAACCTCACCATTTATTATTAAAAGATTATCTATTATTGAAGGCATGTATAGAAGAGTTGAGTGAAAATATAGCATGCAAGTGAAGGAAGGGGGTAACAACCAATCTTTGCCATGATATCAAAAACTATTCTTTAAAAAAGCTAGACTTGATCTACACATCACATTCACTTCTCTTTATTAAATTCTTCCAAAAAACCTTAATCTTTCGCACGGAAGTGCCACAATTCAAAAGAAATACAGTAAGAGAAAGACCTCTTGCGGGAGATAATTGAGTAAGAGAGCTTAACTGCAATGAAGTGAGCCAACCATTAGTCTAAGTCGGTTTTTTCATCTATGAGTAAAAAGAAGTAAGAAAGAAAGAAAAAAAGAACTAAACAAAAACGCCAACACCGTGCTGAGATCTAAAAATCTGTTGCGAGCAAATGATAAGCAATAGGTAGGAACAGAAGAAAAAAAACGAAATAAAGTTAAGACATTTAAAGAGCGAAAGATTTGAAATGAAATTTGAAATAAGTAGAGAAAGAGAGAGAGAGAATTGTCGTAATAAACTTAAAGCAGCAGCAGCAGACACAAGAGCAACAACAACAAAAATGAGTAATAAGAAAACGTGAAAAATAGTAATATTATTTAAGCCGACAACAACAAAAATAAATATCGTCGAAAAAAAAAAGAAGGTAAAAAAAATTGTAATTGCAGACACAAGAGCTTTATTTCTTACTATAACTCAGTCACTTATACGCTTCAAAGTCGTTCGGTTCGCGCTCAACACAATCTTTTTTTTCTTTTCTATTCGCTACAAATCGTGTGGCTGAATTTTGTGTGTTCTTTTGTGCTGACCATAAATGAAATTTAATTGGACATAAAATAATATAAATTCTGGAAAATCTGCTGGCTGGATGGCAATGAATTAGACTCATCTAGAGATTTTTCTGTTCCTTTCCTGATAATTCGAATGAAAAAAAAAATTCAGCTTAATTGCTGCTGGTTCCAATAAAAAAAATCATAACATTCGGTCAATTTAATATCAAAGTGTAATTAATATAAAAGAAGTGAATTCGAAAGTACCGTAAGCAAAATTTTGTGCTGATCAATCGGAAGATATTTTCTATTTACATAAACAATCAAGGCACTGTTCACATGTGAAAACGAGGCATATCCAAAAAAATAAAGAGTTTTCGCAGAGTGTCAAAGAACAAAAGACTTTGTGTACATACTTAAGTGCTAAAAGTGCTATTAATCAAGACAAGAAAGTGTCCCACGGTGTGAAATTTTACCTCAATTTTATTTTTGGGAGTATATCCATCAACATATACATGCTTTAATCCACAATTCATTCAATTGCATTCTCAAAATATTATAAAGCATAAAAAACTTCTTGACGACATTCATTCTAAATGCAAATGGATTTATTTTTCAAATCAAGTCGGAGAATGATGCTGTTCCCGAAACGGTAAGTGACTGATAAAGAATAAAAAATTATTATTTTGCACACAAAAGAATCTCCTCAAAATGAGGTTCATTCAACTTTCGCACTTTTTTTTCTCGTCGTCGTCGACGTTTGTTGTTGCTGCTTAATGCTTAACAGATTCAATCACATTTTATGCACATTGGTTTAATTTCTGGAAAGCGTACCATTTTCAGATGTTTTGTGATAAAAATATATAGGAAGTTGAAATAGTTCTTGTGGGATTCGATTGGGGGATTAGAGCGCATTATTTTTATGTTTTAGACAGTTAGAATCAGATTTTTAGAAAATCGAAAGATTTTTCTATTTGAATAGTTTTTTAATTTTTTATATGAATTGAACTAAATTGAATATTTAACTTAAATTCAAATTTTATAAGTGAAAAGCAAAAGTCAGACTCTATCGCAAAAATCAAGATTTCTACGACTCTTACGATAGTGTCTGATCATTGGTTAAAAGTTTGGTAATGACCCAATTTTGATTCTGGAATCGATTTCTATGACGGAGGAACGACACAAAGCAATACGGCTGCATTATTGGCATGACATAAGGTTTACCATTTCACCAAACCAAGTGTGTCGTACCAGTAGTGCACCTTTCAAAAACCGTGTTGAACCTTGAGTTTCTCGAAGTTTCGGGTTTGACAAATTATTGAGACTGAGACTAGGAAGCTTTGGTTTCGGAAGGAGAGTATTGATTAGCAAAGGTTTGAGGGATAATTTGGTACGATATTTT
The DNA here is from genome assembly GCF_022539635.2 of Chironomus tepperi. Lineage (NCBI taxonomy): Eukaryota > Metazoa > Arthropoda > Insecta > Diptera > Chironomidae > Chironomus > Chironomus tepperi. The sequence continues at coordinate 1,059,378 of NW_027226583.1, forward strand.
GAGAGAAAAATTCAATCCTTCTTAATTTTTATGTTTAATTCGAATCACTAACCACCTCCCAAATTTCTGGGTATGCTCCTTAGTCTCGGTATCGAGAACTCTTAGTCGTAACGGACCACCACTCGAGAAATCAATCCCTATGGCTAAATGCTTCAGAATGCTCCAATATTAGATTATAAGTGTGTTACTTTATACTTGCTGTTACAAGAAGTTTTCAAAAGTAATGAAAGGTAGCTTTGTAAATTGAAAATAATATTGCAATTCCTCGACCAGACAAGGAACTTGTTCATAAGTATGCTTACAAAATTGCTCGATTATTCTGATTGAATATACTTATATTAACGCACATTTGATGTGAGTGTGCTCATTGTTTGTTAGGATTCCTAACTTAGGAATAATTAAGCAACTCTCCTAAAACCAAGCCCCTCACAATATTATCATTCCTCACCAATCTAGTCTGGCAAAATGAAGTCATCAACTACATCTATGTTCAAATCAGCACCATTCAAAAAATTCTTCTCTTGACTTTCAATTTTACCATTTTTGCATTCATTCATTCATTCACTTTCTTCCTTTACAATTTTTCAATCTATTGTTAAAGACTGTCATCATTTCTTACATTTTGCATAAATTCAATTGACAAATACATCGAAGCAACGAGCTGAATAACTTTTTATTGTTCGATAGAAATTTTTTCTATTTTTGATAGATTAGATATTGAGTGAGTAATTTTACACTTAATTGAATTCCATTAAATCATCACAAAAAAAAATGTAATTTCGTCTATAAAATTCTTTTATGCTATTGTGCATGCAGAAATCCCTTTAAATTTACATTCTTGCTGTAAAATATTTATCTATCTCTGACTGAATATGTATGCATGATATTTTTGTGAATTGCACAATGGAAATTGCTTGTGGGTTTGGAATATTTTTGGATTTTTGGATATGAGAAAGTAAAGGAATTGAGTTATTTTCAGCTTTTTATCTACATATTAAAATTTTGTGTCGGATAGTTTTGTAAAATTGAAAATGATTGAAATACTTTTTTTTTTTTGCCTTCAAAAACCTCAATTACTGAATTGGATGTATGGAGAGATTTCGATTGAATTTTAATCTATGCTTATTGAGGAAATTTAATTCATGTTTGAAATTTATTTTCGTATGATTTAATTGAAATTTAATTGACTAGGTGGTAAATAAGATGTGCGATTTGGATATAGCGTAATACTGGGTTATTTGGAGTTTAGTATGAATTTTGAGTTATTAGTTCTTAAATTATTTGTATGTCTTGGTTTCGATGAATTTTAAAGACTAAGAACCGGAACTTAATCCAAAACTGGGACTGAGGACAAAGCGACTGTCAATCTTGACAATTCTATAGACTGAGACCAGGTTCAAGACTTCTGAATTCGCTCTATTCCGCTAAAAACCGAGTGAAATTTGCATGTATTTTTTCTGCTTTTATTTGTGAAGTATAACATTTCATACACATTTCAATCGGTTCTTAACGAACTCAATGTTGTTTCGACATCTGGTCTTAGGCATGATTCTGAGTTAGAGCCGGATTCGGTTTAAATCGGTTCAGAATCATGCTGATCTAGTGTCGGATTTTGGACTGATTATGATTAACCGACTTGTTTGTTATTTGGTTCAACAAAAAGAATGCATAAATAACCTTAAAAAGCCATAAAATCTTGTCAAAATCCAACAAAGTCATCAAAATTTTCATTCCCAAAAAAAGCGCTTTCGCTTTTAAATCTCCAAAATGTTTTCATAATACCATGACTGATCTCGTTAGATGCAATCTAATGTAGATTGACTCCGTTAATGAAGTAAATTCCAATTATCGATCAAAATAGAGAGAATTTACCACAATTATTTTCTGCTAAACCTCTTTTCATCTACATTTAATTTCGAAGCAATGAAGAGGTTTTTGGAAGTAATTTTGTGTTGAAAGAATTTTTAAAGAATTTTCTTTCATATTGCGTCGTAAATTGAGATGTGATTTTTAGTTTTAGAGGGGAGGTAATGCATTGTGATAGTAAGAAGGATTGTTCGCTTATTAAGTTACAAAATTAGGAACGAAATTCTAGGAATTTCTATTGTTTAAATGTAATTTACCTTCATACCTCCTCCTAAAGGTGATCCTGGAAATAATAAGTGAATATTTCCCGTAAGAATCTAGATGATTTAACTCTTAAAATAGGTAGGAAGAAGATAAGCAGCATTAATCCCCGACAGCACACTGTGTTTGCTACAGAGCTCGTAGTCGACTCGGATTTTGTATTGAAAAATCGACTCAAATCAACTCGAATACATTTTAAATCCAGGTAAACTTTGAGTTCTGGTTTGACACAACACCGCTGCTTCGTCGTATTAACGATAACACTCAGAAGGCGAATTGGACTTGAATTTGCTCCAATTCGGTAAAAACCGATTAAAATTTGCACGGATTTAATTTCTGTTGACACTTGTGAAGTATAAAATTTTATACAAATTTCAATTGGTTGTTAGCGATCTGCGGCGAATTCAAGTCGAATTCGCTCTCTTTGAGTTGATTTGAGTCGAACATTGATGGCACCTTGCATCTCGGAAAAAATCTTAAAAAAGCAATACAACTCATGAATGTTAGAACTCCTTAAGGAACTTCCGACTCTTTTAATACTTCCAGAAAAAAATTAAATTCTCTCTATTATAATGCAGAGTATAAAAGAGAATTTCCTATTACACTAATGGCACACATTATGATTTCTATTCTGTCTTGAGACTTAACATCAAAAGACAATGATTTTTCTTTCTCTTTTCTTCATGAGCATATGCGTGCATTTTAGATTTATTTAACATTTTCTTTCATTTCTTTTCACATTTTATGTTGCGGAACCGTGCATTTTGTAAAAAAAAAATTAAAGTAAAATTTTTAAGAATTATTTTCATGTTGAACTGTGCGGAAAATTTAATGAGAAATAAAAGTTTTTACAACATTTATTTTACATTAGTCTTAATTGCGCTTTTTTTTTGTTACGATTAGATGATGATTAAATGTGTAAATATTGTAATTAAGGTTGATTGTTTGATACTTGATGGTAGTGACACTTGATGTCTGTTGAGAGCAATTGAGATGTTATCTATAAAGTTATCGATTACTTATTATCTTAAAGTTTTTAAGTTGTTTTTATGTGGATTAGCTTTTATGGATTATTGGAAAACTTGCTCTTGTTGGGGAATTGTGAAGTTGCATATTTGGGTGTGACTAACCCACTCCACCACCCCCATTCTTCTCTAACTCCCCTCAATCCCTACGATCCTCTTACTCCTCACTCCTCTCAATCGTCCCAGTCCTCTCAGACCTCTCAGTCCGCTCAGTCCTCTCAGTCCTCTCAGTCCTCTCAGTCCTCTCTGTCCTCTCAGTCCTCTCAGTCCTCTCTGTCCTCTCAGTCCTCTCAATCCTCTCACTCCTCTCACTTCTCTCAGTTTTTTCACTCCTCTCGTGAGAGGATCCTCTCTTTCAATTCGACTCAAGACTGACTTGACTAGACTTTTACGCAAATTTCATCGAATCTAGCTTGAAGCAATAGTCACGATGGTCTAGACCCGCATTTTCGGCTATTCCTACGTCATGAGCATTCTTGGTAAAAAAGTCTAACAATTCAATTCCACGTCATTTTCTGATGAACTCTAAATTTGTCCATAAAATTTAACAAGAAATTGAAGTGAATATGATTCGCAAAATTTAATTGAGCTTTTGGTATTGAAATTATGAACAGCTATTCCTAACAATTACCATGTCAATTTGCTACCCCAAAAATTTGATAGACATTCTAATTATAGACAATTTGTGATTGGATATTCTGTATATTTTATCGATCTCTTATGTTTATTACTTGCTTTTTACCCGAGTGACACAATGGAGTGAACCTCATTTGTTGCTGTTTGGGTTGAAATTAGCTGTCATGGTGCCGTCAGGGCAATTTCGCGTATTATCGTTAATATGGCGAGGTAGCTGTGTATCAAGAGAGCACATGTGGGCGCTTAAACAATTTATGGAGCGAAGCTTTCGCGAGCATCGCACTTTATATTGGAATTCGGCACACGGTAGGAAGTGATCGAGTTTGCTTTGGGTGACATCTTGGCGTGGACATGGATCACAGATGATCTGTTTGGCCAGCGAAGTAAGCAATCAGTTCCCTAGCAAATAAGCTGCATTTTTCGGGTTCAATTCTTCCACTAAAGATTACATTGTTATAACATTTACATCCTATCCAAAAAATAATATTTTTTCTTTTGACTGAGTCATTAGCCTATTCCGTGAACTTTCAAAAATTACATGTAATATGAATTCATCATTATGTAGCATCGTGTCCGTTCATTGTGATTGTAAAGTAGAAATTACTTTCGCCTTTTGTAGTAATTAATTTATTTCTCATAGACACATCCAAGGCACATCATAGACCATAAACTAAGGTCGATAATGAGGAAGTTTATGACTTTTTTTTTGAAAGGTATTAGTTTGTAGCGTATTGGAAGTGGTTATGCAAAATGAGATTCATAATTGTATCCTTTGGGGAATGTTCGGAAGTGACGTAACGCTTAAGGAGGCATGAGAGGGAGGGATGATTGGTGTTACCAAGCGGTCCGGTTAGAGGACGGGGTCTTAAAAGCTGTTTTTAGCATTCCGTACTTGTCGAATGATCTTGGTGACAAGCCTCGACCAAAACCACACACGGCATACAGTTCTTGGCATTTTCATGGTACCACGGCTCACAGGTTGCCCACCATTGCCTTAATTTGTTCACTTTTAAAAAATCGAAGATTAAATGAGCAAAAAACTCAAAACTTATTTCCTCGTCGCATCTTTTCACAATTATATCTATGAAAGTTAATCATCTCTTTTCTGACACACGCCCAATTTAATTTTATGGATTTTTACTCTCTTTTATGATATTTAAGACATGTCTAAATAGTTTGCAGGAAGTCTAAAATAGTTTTTTTTCATAATTCACATTTCATCTAGTTTTTTTTGATCATGTAAAGCAGCACTAATGGCAAATGTTTGCAGAGTTTAGCAACTTTTTCTGCATAGTCGAAGTTTACAATAGCATTGAATTTTAAGGGTGTTGTCCATATGATAACGAATGTTAAACGATTAAAATGCTCCAGCAATAATAGCTGTAAACATATTCTCGTGTGTATGTCAGATGCAGATAGCTATAAAACAGAACGGAAGGTTAACGAATTTAAATTGGAAAATTTTTTTTCGTTTATTTTACTTTTTTCTTTTTTGGTTACTTGCAGGGTTGGTTCTTATCTAAAGGAATTGTGGTGTGGGAGTCAGTTTTGAGTTTTCTGATTTCTATACGATGTTCTAGTTTGAAACCTGAACAGCACGATGCTCGAACATTGTGCCGCTCAGTCATTATGACGCTCGAATATTGTGTTGCTTGGACATTGTGTCGCTCCATCATTGAACCGCTCGATCATTGTACCACTCGAATATTGTGCCGCTCAAACATTGCGTCGCTCGGACATTGTGCCGCTCGAACATTGTGTCGCTCGAACATTGTGTCGCTCGGACATTGTGTCGCTCGGATATTGTGTCCCTCGAACATTTTGTCGCTCGAACATTGTGTCGCCCGATCGTTGTGGCGCTCGAAGTTATGTAGTTTTGCCCTAGTTACTTGATCATGCTCCTCGGAGCAGGCTAGAATTGACATTGTGAACAAAATATAGACGAAATAAGAATTACAAAAGAATCAACCCTGAGCGATTTCTAATCGCGAAAAATGGGTCACGATGTCCCAGTTCAGTAAAGTTGACAAATTTCCCATCGATTATTCCAACCCGTTCCTATCCATACATCCGTCCCCACTCATCCAATTCGTAAATTCGTAAAAATGCACTTGGTAGAAATTAAATTTAATCAGAAGTGATATTGAAATTTTTATATTCATGCTTTCCATGCAATTTTTTTTTTCTCGTCCAATTCCTCTCAATATTGAGCATATGAGTTTTGCTTGCCGTTCAATATTGTGTAATTGATTTTCGAGTTATTTTATCCACTCCTAAAATTTGTTTGCTATTGCTGCACTATATACCTCATAACAAGAATATATATACATATTTTTTTTCCGGCTCTTAATCGTATGTGGATAGTTTTCATAATGCTGCAGATAAATAGAAGCATAAGGAAAAGTTTGTGTCTGTCTGCTAGCATTGCAATAATTTTTATCATGTGAATAAAAATAGAATTTATTCATAAATAGACTAAAAATATTGCATAAAAAGTTTTATTTAAAAAAAAATATTTTTTAGTCTAATTAAAATTGGGAATTGGAAGCTTATGCAATAAAAGTAATGCTTGATAGTTTAATGCATTAAATATTTTTATATTTTCTGGGATGTGTGTAGGCAAAAATTAAGATTGAAATTGGATTTAAAAGTTAATTTAAGTTTGGAGAATCTAGGAGAAAGTCGAAATGGAGCAGTTTAAAGCTAACATAGCAATTTTGGGTTTGGGGCTTGATAAACAGGTCAACTTGTCAATTTTTGGAATTTATGTATAACCTAATAAACTAAAGAGAATGCCTTCTTTCTTCTTATTATATCATTAGAGATTGTATGTTATAGACAACATCGATTCTGGAGATGAAGGATGACTTAAGGTCAAACCTAATAACTTTGGGGGACATTAACTTATTAAGTAACGCTCTTAGAAGAAGACGTAATACTTTAAGAGGAGGAAGTACTCGCTCTTGGAAAGGGAATACATAATGCTCTATTGCTCTAAGTTGGGATTACGTAACCGCTCTTAGGAAAATTGCGTAAACCTCTAGGAGGGGGATTATGTACTGCTCTTGGGATGGTGGGGAGTCTAAATTACGATAATATATGAAGCAACAAAATGTATCATTAGCTCAAATCGCAATTGGGAAAGGGACCATTCACTTATTACGTTCGCTTTTTAAAGGGAAGGGCGAGCTAGGATTTTGTAACAGCCTAAACAAAAAAAAAAAAAAATTTTTGCATTGGCATTTTGTAACGAGGGTGGGAGGGGTTGGTCTAGAAATTGGTTTTTTTGCGTGACGTAATAAGTGAACGGCCCCAAACAGGTTTTTTTTGATACAGCTTGTGGTAAATAATACAGCAAATCAATCAATACATCATTGGTCCAAGTCATTGGTGGCACACAAGTTGTTCACCACTGTGCTAAATGGTAGAGCGTTGGTCTAACGTGTCGAAGGTCATGGGTTCAATCCCAGGTCATATTCAATTTTCGAAGCTCTTTTTCAATTTAACTGTTCTAGTTACGAATCTAGACTCTTGTGCTAGGTGCAGTTTTGGTGTCTTTGGGGTATGATGTGCTTCTTCAAGCCTAGCAGTACTAGGTATATCCATACACTATATCATCTGTAAAGCACAGTCACATTCAACAATTATTCAGCTGTTTTTTTATACACAGTTTTTCCATTTTAATTTAATTAATACTTAAAGTAGATCGTAATCATCCATTTAGTGGAATATCCACTTTCATTTTATGCAAATTTCGAGAGAAGTTTTTTAACAACTTCCTTTAAATTTCTCATATAAGTACCTTTCCATTAATGCTCTCAAAAAAACGAGAACAAGTTATTTAATGGTTCACTGAACGGTCATAAAGTTATGAATAAAGTCATCATGTATTAACAGGTTTCATGTAATATTCTTGGAAATTGGAATTATTCAATATATATATTCACAAATAATCTGTTTTTGTGTATTTCCAATGATTTCACGTTCACCTCAATTTATATCCTTCGTTAACTTTGCTAGTGCTAACGTAGCAACTGAGTGTGATAAGCATATTCACAAGAATTTAAGCTTTGGTAAATGGGGACATTTGCAGGGATGTAGGTAGAAGATTAAGGAGAGAGGAATAGTTACATTAAGTTGCTTTATTTGGACAAGTTGGTATCGGAAATGGTCGGTTGTAAGGCTTAGCATTCGTTGCCTGGTTGTGGGGGTATCAACTTCCAGACAAGGTGCTTTAGATAGGCTTTTACTCTATTATATGTATTTAGCGATATCAGGGAACACCATGAGCAGTTATACAGTCAACACAAACTTGACATTTGTTTAACATGTGAGTTAGACTTTGGCTTTCCGGGGAATGGGGAAATCCTAGAAGTGTCCCGGAGAAAGGAAGCGGGTTTGCAAAAAGAGCCCCGGGGAAAGGCAGGGAGTTTGCGAAAAGAGCCTCGGGGAAAAGTAGGAGGTTTGCAAATAGAGCCCCGGGAAAAGGGAGCGAGTTAGCAAAAAGAGCTCCGGGAAAAGGCAGAGTATTTGAAACAAAGAGCCCCAGAGAAAAGGAGGAGGTTTGCAAAAAGAGCCCCGGGGAAAAGGGAGGGGTTTTGCAAAAAGAGCCCCGGGGAAAAATAAGGGGTTAGCAAAAATGAGCCCCGGGGTAAAGGGAGTGGGTTTGCATATAGAGCCCCGGGGAAAAAGAGGCGATTTGCAAAAACAGCCCCGGGGCAAAGGTAGTGGGTTTGCAGGAGGGTCAATCTCAACCACTCTACCTCCCTTAATGCACTCCTGCATAATCGTATGTAGACGATGAATAGAAAAAACTTTTTCTGCAATGATACACACAATTATATTGTGTTGTGTTTCAACGAATGTAGGATATATGCTCCCCAGACAATGTACTCTTTATCAGTAGCGCAAAGATTCGCAAAAAAACATTCACAATTGGATTATACTATGAAATGGATTTAAACGAACCGACTATATTCATTTAATTCGTTGTTGTCAATCTTTCTTCCTTTTCATCGCATTTTCTATTTTTTTTTTTTTTTAACTATTTCTACTTCTTTCAATTCAGCAAATTCTCATCTCTCTTTTATCACGAAAACGAGCTTCACAACTGAACGATTTGTTGTTTAACTTTTCTTTTTTTCTATTCTTGTGAATGTCTTTTTCAGTATTTTTTCATTGCCATTAGCAAATCAATTTAATTTGTCACACAATTATGTTGCATTTTCTGTGATTTTCTAGCTCTAGATACTTTTCCACTTCGTTTCACATTTGTGAATTTGTTAGACTATAAAATTTTTGTATGATTATGTCCCGAGTAGTAATGTGTGGAGCTGGATTGTATGGTTGGGATTATCCATTTTTTAAAGCTTTTTTGGGAGGTTTACTGGATGTTGTTGTGGTTTTTGATTGGATAGCTGAAGTCATGGTCAACCTTTTATTTCTGGTGGCACACCTTGGTGGCATGGCTTGACCAAAACCTCACACGACATACGGTTCATGGCATTTTCGAAAATTTGTGACGTTACTCTTGTGTGCCGTAATCTTGATCCTGAATCTTAATAATTTCGATTAACGAATCCTGAGTGGGAATCGAACCCACATCCACGGTTCTATGATTTCCAGTCGCATGCTCCTACCACTGAGCTATCGAGGGTTACTCGACTATATGACAAACTGACTTATTAATCCTTAATAACTTATCCTGAGTGGGAATCGAACCCACATCCACGGTTCTATGATTTCCAGTCGCATCCTCCTACAACTGAGCTATCGAGGGTTAATCGACTATATGGCAAACTGGTTTATTAATTCCAAAAGTCCAGAAGCTCATTCCATCATGCCATGTACTCCTCGGTTCCTTAAAAGCAAGATGAATAGTGAGATATAAACATTTTCCTATTTTTTTCCCATTACTTCTGCAATTTTCCAATTTTTTTTTTGAAGAATCGGAAATTGAATATAGAAAGAAGAAAGAAGGAAGAAATAGAAGGAAGAAAAGTTTGAAGCAGAAAAGTGCTTTAAATTTTTTATGTGGAACTGATTCTCATTTTTTTTCTTTCTAATCTATATGTAGCATCAATCTGAAAGAGTTTCAGATGAGAATCAGATGAATGGAAAAATATTGTTGCAACTAGTTGGAACTTTAAGGAAATTATGAAGAATTATTGGGATTTGGTATGGAATTGGATAAGAGTTTTAGAATGAATAATACGATAGGAAAGATGCAATGTTGTAAAACAGGAACCTGTGACAGGCAAAAACCGTTCAAACTCTTAAGATTGTCAAGAATTTGAACGGTTTTTTTCTCTCACAGGTGCCTTTTTGCAACTCTGGGCTGAAGTCGACTTGAGTTCATTCCGATTCGCTAAAAATGTATTAAAATTTGCATGGAATTTTTTCTGCTAACTCTTGTGAAGTATAAGATTTCATATCAATTTCAATCTGTTATTTTCGAATTTTAGTGAATTTGACTGTAACTTCTGGATAAAGCTAACAACTCTGAATAGCCATTATGTCCGTTAAATCCGTGAAACGTTCAAAAAGGAATTAAATTCAAAATTTCAAATCTTTGTTTACATTAGATTTTTTTTTCAAAGTTTAGCTTTTCTGTGTATAGTTTCTTGTCATATTATCAATCTTTTGGTAGTTCATAGCTCAGGATGACATATCCAACACGTTTTCAGCTCGTAAAAGGCTCAGAAAATACTTAAATTTCCAACAAACTTCAAAGTTGCTCCAAAGCTTTAGAAGCAAGTTAATAAGAACGCGAACAAGAAGATAACATCAAGAATTTCTTTGAAAATTTCATCATACATACCTTTGCCAGCTAATCCCTTTTTCCAAAATGTTAAGAAGACATAAAACTTTTTCGATGTAATGAAGGCAAACATTTTTATAACACGAGCGAAAATGCCAATTATTTATGAATGAATTTCGGTACTCAAATTTCTCCGAGGAGTTCTCAGAGATTCAAAGGCATCTCTTCTTACAGCTGAGGGCTTTCTCGAGTACAGGAGTCTCGAGACTCAAGACCAAGAATTCTCAATCTTGGTCTCCAGACTTTTCGAGATCGAGACCATGAGGAATTCCTCTGGAGCCTTGTTCTTGATTTCAAAAATTCGTCGGAACCGAGACGGAACCGAGATGGAATCGAGTCGGAACCGAGTCGGAACCGAGTCGGAACCGAGTCGGAACCGAGTCGGAACCGAGACGGAACCGAAATTTCAGGAATCCCAATTCAAATCGACCGTTTAAATGGAAATTTCCTCTTTCCACAAACAATCTCATTTTATTACCAAAAAATCAGCTAAATTCTTACAATTTTATGTACCTATGTGGATGATATGTTGTCATATAAATCACGACAAAAACTTCTCATTCAAATCCATAAAAAGTTTTCAAGCATATCTGCACGACATATCAGCTTGAACACATCTTAAAAAATATTTTCTTCTTCATCCATAGCATATAGCTCGCATCACTTTATCTTCATATCTTCAAAACTTGAAAAACGCTCATTTTGTTCCAAGTACACGTCGAGCGTGAATGCATAATAAAAAATAATAACCGTATGAAATAGAGAATGACAAATGAAGGAAGAAGTGAAATAACTTTATATTTATGTCTTTAGCATGATACACTTAACAGTTGAAACATGAGACTATGATGTGTTTAGACTAAATGAAGATACAGCAAGCATTATCACCTTAGATATGAATTTTAAAGAGGTAGTGTACTTAGGGGAGTGAGAGGGGGCAGAGATTAATTAATTAGAAATTGTAATGCAGTGAGTAATTGCTTAGAAATGGGTATTTGTTGGAATATAGAATGAGTTAAGAGTACATTGATAGCTCACTACGCAAGGTGTCAGTCACAAAAGTTTGGAATTCAACCTGAATTCCTGAGTTCGAATCTCATTATGCACAAGCTCAAATCTCAACATCAATACTGATGTATACAGAATCAAAAGTGCCTCAATAGCTTACTAGGCAGGGTCTGAGTCCCAAAAATTGGGATTTAACCTGAATTGCAGGGTTCGAATCCCATCATCAGCAGGTTGAATCTCAACATCAACAAATACAGAATCAAAAGTGCCATTGATAGTTCAATGGGCAGAGTATGAGCCACGAAACTTTAGTTGAACTTTGAATCTCATCTATCAATAGTGATTTTTCGGAATTTAAGAATGCAGACACAGTTTTAATGACACGAACTTAAGAATTGAGATGTTTCAGGGTTCGAACCCCATCAATCAATTTTCGGAAGCTAAGATGGGAATTCCGGTTTCTTATGTCAAGCATAAGAATGCATAAGCATGAATTAAGAATCATAAGATGTTCTAGGGTTCGAATCTCACTATTTTCTTAGTGACTTTCTCGGAAGTTGAGATACTTCAGCTTCTTAAGTGAAGCAGTTTAATGACGGGCACTAAGAATTAAGCTTCATAAAAGCATTAAGCCTTCAGAGATGCTTCATGAAGCTAGAATGAGTCATGAGTCGTGCATTTACATTGAGAATAGCCACAACATCCATAAATTACACTTTCAAGGGCTCCAATCCACCCCTGCCTCAAGTCACTATACCTCTTTAGTCTAAGTTCACATCAAGTGTCAAAAGCTTTAATGTGTGACTGTTAAAAAATGAATAATAAAGAGTAAAGTTATGCGGAGGTTAAAAAGCAAATATATGCAAATGACATATATTAAAGTACCAAGAAAACTCTCTTTACAGTGACTAGTTGAGATACAAGATGTCTGTTGCCCATGACAATTGTAAGCAAAAGTCGTAATTAGAGTATGAAAAAAAAAACTGTTCACACACTTTATTAATGTCAGAGATTCATACAATTTGATAGTACTTCTTTTATTATATCACGGATGGAGATGAGATGTGAAATTGAGAAGGAAAGGAGACAAGCAGCAATGCTTTAGTGCAGTGAAAAATGCCTATTTAAGCATTTTTTTTGTCTTGTGAATATCAGTTCTTTTTTTATGAATTGAGAGATGATATCAAGGGTATAATATTTTATGTCGCGACAGTTAAATCCTCTAACTTTTATATCTGTGGCATTTAGAACATAAAATAAAAGTATTTTGCTTTTTTTGTGAAACAACAGACAATAGAAAGCTATGGAGCAGCGGTGGACAACCTTTCATTTTTCGCTGCACATCTTGGTGGTAGCCTCCGTACGCGACACACGATTTATGGCATTTTCAAGCATTTTTGGCGGCACACAGGTTGACCAACACTGCTATAGAGTAAAATACCGTAGTATAGTTGTGTTTTGGATAAAACAAATGTTGCGGAAGTTTCGGCAATAAAATATCTTTTGGCTCTATCTATATCGAGCATAAAAGTTCCTTGACAAACTGACGAAGATTGCTGTGCCATTGGATAATGGTTGCTGCTCAATTAAATGCTTGTTGCTGCTCGATTGGAAGCTTACCGTTGTTAATAAATGGCTATGTGATGAATCTTTAAATGAGTTTTGTCTTGAACCTTATCTATTTGTGTTGCTTGGAGCCTAGTCCAAAGAAGCTGTTCGTTGATTATTTAACGATGTTAAGATTCCCTTCCTACCTCTCCTGGGGATGGTCTACTAGAGAAGGTCTTCAAGAGAAGGTCCTCTCCAGGGTGAAAATGGTTTTATAACGAGACCTCTAGGGAAGCCAAAGGGTTGGAATGATCGTCTAGGTAAGGCCTTCTCCAAGGTAGAAATGGCCCTCTAGGAAAGGCCATCCCAGAGTTGAAATGTTCTAATAGGCGAGCCTCTCCCAAAGGTATGAATGGTCCTTTAAGTAAGTCCCTCTCTCGCGTGGAGATGGTCTTCTAGGGAAGGTTCTCCCCAGGGGGGAAATGGTACTCTAGGGAAGAGTCTTGCCAATGTGGAAATGGTCCTTCCTCTAAGGAAACCTTTCCCCAGGATAGGGATGGTCCTCTAGGGGAGGTCAATTCCAGGGTGTTGAGATTTTGTCACGATTTTGTAGCGATTCTGTTGCAGTATGATAGAGAAGGTCCCACCCCCTAAAGAGAAGAGGCTCAAAAAGTCAATTTTTCACGTTACGTGATAAGTGACCCCTTTATACCCTTACTATACTGGTCTTCTTGAACATTAATTTTTATTTCTTTACATACCTAATTTAATTTACTTTTAATTTTTGCTCATAAAAAAAAGCCTTAAAATCTCACAGCTTTACACCTTTTAATTGTTTTCCATTTCAAATATTTTAAATAAATATTTTTTTTTCGTGCAAAATAATTAAATTTAAGACATGAGCTAGCAAAAAAAAGCTAATCGCATTACGGCTGATGAATCAGCTTTATGAAAAATTGTAAAACAAGCAAGCAACAAAAGTAATTTATGAGATTTTAAGCTAAGCACTTTCAAAAAATAAAATTAATTTATGATATCTTGATGAGGTACAAAGCTTGCAGTTTATGACCTATTCATGATATCAAGCATGTATATAAAAATTATTTCAATCAACAAAACTTCGTCCAAGATTGAATTTCATTGAACTTGACTAAGAATAATGGACTTTCACCTCTCTATTTTTTTTTTGTTGCACACTCATTACAAATTTAAAGTTGAGCAAACGAGAAGAAAATGATTAAAAATTAGATGCGGTCAGCAGCATCATATAATCTGATTATATATAAATTTTGCATCACCATGCAGATATATTCAGTGTGAATGAAATTACAATAATACAAGTTTTTTGAGCAACAAAAATCTTAATGCGTTCACTTTTACTTTCATTTTGTGCACATTCCGGTGAATCTGTGTAGCCGGATGGGATGTTGTTCATGATTTTTTTTTTCGGGTCATTTGCTGATGATGTGGAAGATATTTAAGAGTAGAGGAGATGAGGTGATGAAGATGGGGGGATTTGGAAAGGGGAGAGAGTTTGGATGAGGAGATTGTATGAAGCTTTAAGGCATTTTTTTTTAAAATAGGGAAATTGTTCAAACACCAATGAGGTTTGAATTTATATTGGATGTTTGCAACTCAGGAACGTAGGTTGGGTATGGACAGATTAGTGTGGCACGTAAATTACACTTTAATTGCTGTTTGGAACTATTTTTTGTCTCTTTTTTCAAGTATCTAGAGAAAAATGCCATTTTTTAAGTCAAATCTCAACCGGGATTCGAACCCAGGCCTTCTCGATTACATGTCAAGTGCTTTTACCAAGTAAGCTAACAGGCACTGTTAAGAAACGTGACAAAAGACACACTTAAACCTTTTCTCTTATATTCATTACTCATTGCACTGCTTTTATCATTGTATTAGGACTATATGCTTAATGTCCCACAGTTACGGACATTGTAAGTCTGAACTAAATGCCGTAATTCTTAATTTAATTTCAAATGACTAAAACAGACCAAAAACGTATTTTGTGGAGTAGTAATTGGGTGTTTTGTGACTGACAATAGTTTTAACACCTGAGGGAATTGGCCTAACCACTCCTGTGTTTATGCATAAGATCGTCTAGTCTATATACTTATAAACGAAAGCTGAAAGCTGCATTTGTAGTCTTTATGGTTTGAAAAAGATCAAATGAAAATTTTTCCATGTTGAGTCTCGAACCCATGATCGCCAAGTCGCTGTGGTAATGAGATTCCGCAGAAGGATACAGTCCGCCAACGAGCCACTAAAACTAACATTAAATCAATGACAAAGGAAGCATAATTTCAAAATTGATCCCAATTCGGGCCATTTAAGACGTTTCCCAAATAGCATAGATCAAGTTTAATCCGTATCCGGTACCTAGGCCTAGATGTTTGATTGATTAGTCGACGTTTCGCATTCAGATCTAGTATGTCGAGGATATTGATGGCTTGTTAATAGAGACACTATTGTAATTGTCATTCGAAATTAGCAGATGGAAGGCAGTAATTGAGCTTGCTTTAAGCGTCATCTGCTGGACACAGATCACAATTGATCATTACTGCCAGCAAAATATGTAAATAACTAAGCATGTCATTGCAAACATCACCTTTCACAGACCCATCAAGCATTGATTTTTGTGAATATTAACATTAATGATTGTGGTAAAAAAAAGACTTCTTTTTTTGTTTATAGCAGATGGTGGCAAGGTGCGACTGCTAATTAATTTTTATGAAGATTTCAACATATAATTTATTATGTTAGTTAGTCTTACAAATTAGTATAATAATTTAATTTTAATTTGTATTCACATTAAACTTAATGGGACATTTGAATTGTTAACTTTCATTCACATCCACTGTCTGTTATGCCTTTAAGTATTAGTTCACATACTTTTTATTTTTCGATTTCATAATAATTCATTCTTTTAATTAAATTAATGATAAATATTTATTTACTAATGGATTTCCTTTTGTTGGATATACTTTTTTTTTGAAAGGGCACGTTAAGCCATAAGAGAATGTCGACAAAAAAAAAATCAATTTTGTAGACGCGGAAATGGAAAGTTGACTTGAATTTAATATTCTTTATAATTTATCAATTGTTGCTGTTTAATATGATTTATGCAACACAACCTGCATCTGGACTTTAGTTACAGAGTGAAACTTACTGTCGGGCATCGAATTTCTCATTTTATTACGCCCGTATAAGTTATATCCAATATCAGTAAAACGTGATATCGATTTTCAACTCAATTACTTACTTATGCATGTATATTAATAGAGTAGCTGCTTTGATGTTGAAGGCTTTTGATAGACAATTTGATATCTTTCTTGGCTGCATGAAATCATGTTGATGTGACGTCATGCATGGACGGTCAGCAATGCAGCAGTTATTTGAGACGTTTTAAGTTGCTACTTAATGATGCTGTGATACAACATAAATTACATTTAATGGAATGCTGTATTAATGGATCGTTTGAGTTAAGGAATTTTTAAGCTATATGATGATTTCATGAGTTGATATGGTGCGGTGGTGCTGTTGTTTAGGATGTTGGAACTTGAATTCTTTTAAATTAGTTTATCGATCATAAGTTCGAGACTCCACAGGACATATAGCACATTTTTGAGTCATTCCTAAATAGTGGATGCTTGAAATGAAACTTTTTGTAGATTACATAGAATAAGCAGCACAATGTAAGACATACGGTGAAGTAAAGGCTGATAATCTGAACCTAGGTCGACTTAACTCTAGAGCAGAGCTCAAATCTGAATTGAATTTTGGATGAAAAAGTGGACATGATTCGACTATACTGAATACAAAATTCGAATCGACATCGAACTCAGCATTGGATTGATGTGTGGTTTTTGATCGAATCTAGTCTGGAGCCAAAGTTACGTAATGTTGGGGTTCTACTTTCAGCTATTTCTACATTGTGTGTTTTTCGGGAAGAACTTAAAGTTGACTCGAATTTTATATGGAATTGAGTCGACTTGAGTCAAGTTTTCTTTTCGAAAAGTTGAAAATGGTTATACTTATATAGCACCAGAGAAATGCTCACTATGCAGTTTCTGTTTGTGCTAAGTCATGGAGTCACCTATTTCTTAGGGAACGTTCTGCCTATGTCTACTACACACCGCTATGTTGCCGTATTGATGGCAAGACGTCGAAATTCTTTAAACGCACCTTGACATTCGTTTTTGACCCATTTCTACCACGAAAAATGAAATTTGGCACAATATGCCTTTCAGGAAGAGCATTGCATTATTTGATCATATTCGAATCTTGATGTTTTGACGAATATATCATTATATTGGGAACTCGGTCATAATGATGCCTTACAATTGAAATTCGCTCATAAGACCTAAGAATTGAATATCTACTTCCATATACGCCCAGGTGTCAAATTTGCTTAGCTGCTATATTCAGATGACTCAGAGACTTTATGCTGATTCAGTCTTATGAACTTAAAAATTGAGTTTGAAGTCTATCCATTGTTATATGGAAATATTGACTCTAGTCAACTCAATTCCATATGAAATTTGAGTCTAATTCAAGCTTGGCATTAAGACATGTCTCAAAACTTTCAATTTTTACTCCATAATTTACAAAATTGGACATAATTTCTCCAAAAAAAATTTCTCTCAAAAAATCAACATGAATGATTTTGACATCTACAATCTCTTCACATTCAGTTCCTTGAATTCGAACCATACTGTCTAAATTACTATCTAATCCACACAAAAAATAAATTGCATTGTATATTGTTAAATAACTATTGCAAAAAAATCACTTCATATTGCCATGTCCTACCGCAAATAAATCATACCCTACCACAACTACTGAGTCATTTGTTAAGTCTGTTCAATTTTTTGCAATATTATTCCCTTTCAAACTGTACAATTTGTGCCAATGATAAAAAAAGCCATGATTTATATCGTTTTGTGCTAATTTCATGAACATGCTGAGTCATTCTCCATTGTTTTCAAAAAAAAGCGTTCTGGCGCTCACAGAAGGCTTTTCATACTTTGGTGTCAAAGAACAAAAGTTGCTTCTCGCTGAGACCTATCCAACAATGTATCATATGTCTCTTAACTCGTTGCCGTTCTCGAGATACACGTGTTTTTGTTTGAAAATTGAAAAAAACCACGTGTTTTTTGTTTTTTTAACTAAAACTTGCGTTGGTGCCTCACAGAAGGACTTTCACGTTTTGGTGTCTTCAAACGAAATGTGGCCCAATCTGACCGCTATCCAACCCTGCAACAACCGTCACTAATATTCCCTTTCAAACTGTACAATTTGTGCCAATGATAAAAATAACACAAAAAAATCCATGATTTATATCGTTTTGTACTAATTAAATAGCAATTACTGTAATTCCATCAGTTCTGTTTTTTTGCATTATGATGTTTCCATTTCTAAAATATAAATGTCCGTCCTTGTCGTCTTAATGTTGTAGCCAGAGGAATAAAAAGCTCTCTTTCTCTCTATTTATTCTGTAAATATTGACTTTGAATTTTAGTTTTTTCAAAGTTAAATTTTGAAATTGTTACAGGCATGCTCTTTACAATGAATTGCTGTAATTGACCGAAATTGGATTTCAATTGAAATTTTAGAAAGGCATTTGATGAATTTGTCGTTTAAATTGAAGATGATTTGCAATGATTTATTTAGAGCTAATGGATATGGCCGTGATTATTGAAACATTTTGAGTTTCAGAGGTGTTTAAGGATGGACGTCTCAAAACAAGACACCTGAAAAGGGAAGTAGGATGACGGGGGGACTCTAACCATATCTATACTTCACCCGAAGTAGCACAATATGGTTAGAAGGGTGCGTTGGCTGGAAGACATGAGAGTTCATGGAATATAGTTACACAATACAATTGCTAGAGTGAGTTGATGACAAGATTTGAGGGTACTATGATGGCAACTTGATGGCTGAATTCAGTCCATTTTTAGGGCGAATAATAAAGTGTGTCGCTTTGAACAGTTCTGGTACTAGATCTAAAAAGCATTGTCTTATTGTACAGACATACATCATATTTGAATGGGATTTCTAAAATGTCCATTTACGGTGTATTATCAGGTTGTGTAGGAGTTAGAGGGATACAGAAAATGATTTATTTACCACTTTATGCCACTTTTCCATAAATTCAATAAATCACTCGATTGCTCAGTGGCAAGAGCATGTGACTAGAAATCTTAGGACGTGGGCTCGAGTCCCATTCGAAATTAAAAATTTTCTCTTAAATCATTTAGGTCAATTTTTTTTTGAGCCACGGCACATCTTGAGGATAAATCTAGACCAAAAGAGTACCACGAATAGGGTTCTTGGTATTTCGAAGAAATTTGGAAAATGACAACGTACAGTTTGGTGGATCAGAGTTGCAAAACAGGTGACAGGCAAAACCATTCAATTTCTTGATAATTTATATGGTTTTTCTTACAAACCATACGGTTTTTGTCTGTCACAGAAACCTGTTTTGCAACACTGAATGGGAGCATGCAGTTTGGATTGTAAGATCAACATTACATCTGCAATGCTGTTTGCCCTTGTTTGACCCCTTCAGAATTCCCTTACTATACCTCTTCTTAACCTTATTGATACTTAATCCATAAAACTTCAAATAAATTCCAAATAAAAATCATCAAACCAAATTTAGTTTCCCCCTTGATTACACAAAAGATGCTCATAAATTACACAATTCAACATCAAAATCATGTTAAATGAGACCACAAATACGGAAATTTATTTCAGTCATAAGTGATTAATTTACGATCATTAAGTTATTGTAATGAGAAATGATCACAATAAAAATAAAATTTCAAATAATCTTTAAATCTCAAGATTCAAATTGTGTGAAAATTGTACATTAATGCTTGTTTTCATTTTAACCAGAGTGTGGTCGTTTCGACATTAGATTGTCGAAAAATTCGAACATTTCGAACTCAACTTATTTTAAAATACAAATTTCCGTTACAAAGACATTGTCGAAAAATTCGAACATTTCGAACTCAACTTATTTTAAAATACAAATTTCCGTTACGAAGAAAAATAAAAGTAACGGTCAAAAAAAATTTGAAAAATTTTTGAAAAAAATTAACGGTCGTTTTTGAGAAAGCCACAGTCTGATTTTAACTTGTTACTTCATCTCGGATCTTCTTTTATAGACTCTAATTTTATGCACTTTTTCCTCCATCAAAAAAAATTAATTTCATTTCAATTAGACAAGGTATTTAATTTAGATTTGCAGCACATAAACTATAAACGTGATCGTAACCTGTTGTCTCATCCAACTCTTTTTTTTATTACCACAGCTTTTAATTGAGTGTCATGTCTCTTCCCTCACAATAAATCCAATTGATCCACATTTATTATGCCAACTAATATTTTGCTTCTCATGCATACGGATCCGAATGAAATTTCAATCATCTTCTAATGACTCTGACATGACACCCATCTGTGAGTTAAATCCATTCATCTTCTCTCCACTATGTTTTGTTACCTAACATGTCATCTCGTTAGTGTTGGCAAATTTAGAGTTAAGAGTGAAATAATAAAAAAGTGAAAAATTAGTACAAAGTGAGTGGATGTGGATTATGGAAGCGCATTCTGTTCTGTTGACTTATGTTTAGTGTGATGTAATCTGGGTCAGACCGCATGCTGATGAGATGAATTGATATTTGGATGTGATAAATGTTGATTAACAGATTTGATGAAATTCAACCTCAAGTGTTGATTCTCGTTGATATTGGATCTGATTTTTTGATTTTCCTACCTTGGCACTTAAAGGAATTAGTCCTTAATTTAGTTATATTAGAGGTCTACCTGTTTTGATTCATTGAAATACAATATTTTATCGGCTACATAAAGTACTCAAAAGTGAAAAGTACAGCAACTTCCATCACTTAAACTACAAATTATGTCAAAACACAACTCACTATTTATTCATTAAAGTAACATTAATTCACTTCCAACCTAACAAATTTCAATAATGTTCATTACAATCTCCATATCATTTTCTAATCAATCAGTCAAAATCGTACAGTAACCTACTTAATTCCAACAATAAGAAGCATTAAATGTTTTATATCTTATACATAAAATGAAATGAAAAGTGAGTGAGATGTTTAATACCAAAAAGGCACAAATCAGTAAGAAGTCAAAAGAGTAAAATAATAAAAAAAAGTGAATGGCTTTTGATGCTGCTTACTACCTACAATAGACTAATTTTTTTGGATTAAAATAAATAAGTGATCGTGCGATCTTCTTTTTGCACGCCCAGCTATCATGTAGATGTATCAAAAAAATGGAAAATTTATGTATCTTTTGCAGTTTAAGACATGCCACTAATTTTTTTTAAATTCACTTTACTTTTCATCATCGCCATCACGAATTTTTCAGTTACAATGAAGGCACTAACTTCTTTTATTTTGTTTATTTTAATTTCGTGTATCATTATCATGTAATTTTATAAGCACATTCAACGTAATAATAACAATAAAAAGCTGATGATATAAAGCGATAAAACAGTGGATAAGGTAATAATTTGCGAAAGTCTACTACATTTAATGAAGTAAAAAGTAATGCGATGCGATTTATTAAATGAAAAAAATAGAAGAATTTGAGCTCGTGTCTTGATATAAAAAAAATCCCTTTCAAATGTCTTTGAGGCAGTGTTGGTCAAACTTTATTGTGGCATGATACGCATTGGTGGTCCAAAATCGCATGCAACATATGGCTCATCTCAGCAATACACTAATGCAACACTATTGCAACATCTCAGCAACAAACTTGCGCAACACTATCGCAACATCTCAGCAACATATTAGCGCAACACTACCACAACATCTCAGCGACATATTAGAGCAACACTATCACAACATCTCAGCAACTAACTAGCGCAACATCTAAGCAACATACTAGCGCAACACTATCGCAACATCTCAGCAACATACTAGCGCAACACTATCGCTACATCTCAGCAACATACTAGCGCAACACTACCACAACATCTCAGCAACACACTAGCACAACACTATCGCAACATTTTAGCAAAACATCGACAAATCACGTCACACATTTTGACCAAAACTGCATTAAGGCAACGACAGCATGACAACACCCACATGACATCTCAGCAACATACTTGCATACACCGACCAACAGTTTGACCAACACTGTATTAGACAACAACAGCAGCAACCATATGACATTACAACAACACACTAGTGTGTCCTGCCACACATTTCAACCAACATCACATTAAGACAACAACAGCAGGGCCTAAATGTCACTTCAACAACACACTTGTACACCCCGACTCACAGTCATAGCAACCCTGTATTAAAGCAACAACATCAGCACCCGTCGACTACAGATTAGCCGAAAATTATATTTTTTGCTTCTTCTCTTCGTTTTTTATTTTCGAATGTCTTAATTGAAATAGTGCTTAAGCCAGCACATTATCATTGCACGCGACTTTCTACAATATAGTTTTGCTTTTCTTTTTTTCGTTTGGGGATTGCTATTAATCTAATAAAGCTTTTGTTAGAGATTTAATGTTTTTTGATGAAATTAATTTGATGGAAAATTTTCAAAACATTCTAATTTCTGAGATTGGTTTTTATGTCTGGGTCGATGGAAGTATTATTATCATTTGGAGGGTTTTTTGGATTTGTTTTGAATCAGAGTTGTTAAAGAGGTCCAATTTTAGGGGATATTAAGGCATATAGTGCTTGTTTTAACTGTGATTAATTTAATTAATTAATTTCTAAATGTACCCAAGAGGTACAGGTTGTGATAAGTCGACCGTTCGTCGACAAGTAGTTACAAACTTGACATTCAATCGCTGTAAATTCCATGTTGATTACTGGATATATGACCGACTAATCGCATCCTGTTCTACTTAGTCCAGAAATATCTCCCGGAAAATCATGCAGTTTAGTAATAGCCAAAAATTCAACTTCTGGTCATCATGACTATAGCCTTCAGGTTAGGTTAGAAGGTAGATTAGGTCTCATGTCAAAGTTTATGCTGGAAATGGAGCTAGATTTTCGGACATCTTTAAAACGTGAGCTTTCCTGGCTGTACACTGTGAACTCATAATTTGATACTTTAATTTGTTTGGGATAGTTACAATATCGCCATATTTTAAAGTTAAATATGGATCAGAACCACTTCTTTGATGTCATTACTGCCTGTAGGCAATAAAGGAAGACTTTGAGTCACATTTCCAATTCATGTCATTCGAAAAAGGACAAATCAAAATTGTCTCCTACCGAGTCTCGAACCCATGACCGCTTGGTCGGTATTACAACAATTAGATACCAAAGGACTAAACCATTCGGCCACCGAGCCACTTCTACTCTCTAATAACTGATTACTAATTCTTACTATATTCTACTCTGAAAAACCATATGCAATCACTTCCAAGACATTAATACTTTACTTATCTCAACAATCTGTGAGTAATCTAAAAATATCCCAACACAAGCTATAAAGCACCAAATTTATCATCAACCCACTCTTAAATCACAACAATTTCTCCAAACTTGTAATTCATTTTCTTCCCTTCTTCGCTCCACGATGTATGTTAAGCTGAACATAAATCCTCTTGACTTATCAAAATGAGTCGTTATAACTCCTACAGTAATAAATATTTTCCCACTGTTTCATACAGACTTTATTTGATTTTAACAAAGGAATAAAAGCAAATGGTCATGACAAGTGGAATACAATACTGTCAAGAATACTTTTTCCTTGCTTGCTGTTCTTTGTAAAGTCTAACAGACAACTTTGTATAGAAAAAAAGTTAAATAACTATACAAAAGAGCTATAAGCACACGTGATAGTAATTTTCATGATGTTATTAGGGTTGTTTGCAACAGTTTTTATACCTAAAGTTAGTGTATAGACTTTTTGAGAGCTTTTTTTTGTGATGATAAATGTTGGATAAGAGATGTTTATAGTTGGCTATATAGGACTAAGTTTCTGGTAGATTTAGCAATAAATTGATTAGTTTAGAGTTCTTTTGCTGAGCACAATGTGCTATTGATTTCTTGAAATTCAATGGGTGCTTTTGTTATGATAATTGGAAAATTTCACTTTTGTAAGGAACTCGACATGATGCTGACGGAGTATTTGATGATGGGCAGGATTTGGCATTTTATTGAGCAGATTTGATCAGATGAAATTATGCAAGTCCTTAACAGAGTTGCAAAACAGACATTTGTGACATGCACAAACAGTACAATTCCTTGATGATTTGTATGATCCTGTAAAAAACCATATATATTATCAAGAATTTGTACGGTTTTTGTCTGTCATAGGTGCCTTTATCATTTTTCAAAGATTGACTTCTGATGGGAATTGAACCTAAGTGCCTACAAAAGCTCAGTGTTACAAATGTCCGGTCTGTTGCTTTACCATTCGACAAATGAGGCTCTTCTTTCGTATTTGCAGATTTGCTTAAATAAGTCGATAACCAAGATTCTTCTGCTGCTCAGACACCACATCTTCAACAGATTGCAACTTAATCGAGAGTCCCGGAACGCGACAAAAATCCAAAAATCCGAATTAGTTCAATTTGACTCTGGCCTCAGGCAGGATTTAATCGAATCTTGCCTAGAATCAGAGTCACGTAAGACAGCGATAGATTTCAGCCTCTCCTGCGCCGTGTGCCTTTTGAGACACTTGCTTTTACTGAATACCAAGTATTAAAGAGAGTTTAAACCCATATTCAACGATTTCTAGCCTAATTGTTCTACACTGTGCTATCAGGGGTTACTCGACTATATTCCTAAATGCCATACACAATCGACACACTTTAATGCTTCCTTTGAACTACTATCCTGAATAGTAAAAGTCGGCCAATCGATCCAAATTTCGCCTCCAGTTCAACGTGACTCATGCCATCATATGCCATCATAGTGCCATATCTATGCCGAATCTGGCATCAAGTCAGAGTCACGCCGAATTGAGAGGTCAGATTTTTGATCAATAGACTGTTTTGAGCTATTCGGACTATGATTTATTACTCCACAGGTCATTCAAATAAAAATCCTATATCCAACAAACTTTCAATTGTTTCTCATCTCCATATATCAGCACCGCAGTCGCAATCTGGGTGGTTATATGATTGGCTATTCTATAAACTGCTTATTTTGTAAATTACTATTTACATAAAACAATCCACAACAAGCAAGTCATAAAACAAAATTGCACTCAAGTCATTAACCTTTGATGACTTTTGGTTGATAATAATGCACAATAAATGAACGAGCAATAAGCAAACACTTAAATTGAATCATCACGTTGCTAAAATTAGAATTTCTCGTCAGACTCACTTCCAAAATGCAATCATCGTGTACAGTCGACAATGGTCTTGAAAACTGCAGCTTTATGCTTTTCATTGGATCATAAAAATGTAAAAAAAAATTTCTCTTAAAAGTAAAAAAACTGTAAAGTTTATTTTTTTTTTCGTTGAGATAACAAGCACAAGCACATGAAAGTAAATAAAAATGAGAAATGTAACAAACGTTTTGTAAAAAAAGAAAATGTAAAGCAATTAAATTTTATGTTTAGAGAAAATTTTCACTCAATTTAAGATTGCATTTTATTGCAGAGTTGTGAAATGGTGGATTTGGTTGTCTCTAACAGTCCCCTTTCCACAGGATGACCTCTTCTTTAGGTTGCAATCTTCCATCGGTTGTTCCTTCTGCAGGTTGTCTCCTTCTGCAGATTGTACTCTTTTGCAGATTTTCCCCTTTTGCAGGTTGTTCCCTTCTGTATGTTGTCCCTTTCTTTAGTCTGTCTCCTATCGACGATGACCCCCTTCTTTAGGTTGTCCTCTTCTGCCGATGGGGTCTTCTGTAAGTTGTCTCTTCTGAAGGTTATCCCCTTCTGCAGATTGTTCTCTATTGTAGATTGTTCCCTTTCTGCAGATTGTCCCCTTCCGCCGATGACCCTTTCGAACGGTTATCCCCTTCTGATTTTTGTCACCTACTGTAGATAATCCCTTCTGCAGATTGCCACCTTTCTGTAGATGACCCCTTCCATAGGTTGCCATCTTCTGAAGATGACCTCTTGAGCTGGTTGTTAACTTCTGCAGATGACCCTTTTCCCAGATTGCCAACTTCTGCAGATGGACTCTTTTACTGACAGCCAGCTTTCCGCCGATTTGCTCTTATGCAGGTTGCCACCTTCCGTTGATTGTCTCTTCTTTAGGTTGTCCTCTTTAGTAAATTGTCCCCTTTCTGCAGGTTGTCACCTTCCGCCGATGATTCCTTTCTTTAGGTGGTCCCCTTTCTGCAGATTATCACCTTCTGCAGGTTGTCTCCTGTCGCCAATATTCCCTTCAAGAAATGCAATCATTTCAATCTCACCTGCATCCCAGCTCTGATTTTACAACGCAACAAACTTAATATAATCATGAAACTAACTAAAATATCCAGCAAAAAAAAAGAAGTGTATATAATCAGCCAATTATGGTCACAATGTTATCGTTCAAAAGCATTTATTTTGGGAAATGGTTTTCCATTCAATATTTCTATACGATGATGTGAGACGTGGGCTAGAAAAGAGCTAGTCATCGAGAATATTTCGTAAAAGCACATAAAGATCAATTTAATGTAATCTCATCATTTAGATGTCAAATACATTTCATGGCAGAGCGATAATAAACAACAACAACAACAGCACAAACTTTTTTTTTGGCCATAATTCACAACTGTTGTGTGAGGTTGTTGCCTAAAAAATTTCTGGTCTATAAAAGTGTATGTATGAATGAATGGTTCATTTGATGACGGAAAGGCCACGTTTTCTCAATCTAATACACTCTCTTCTTCATCTAACGAGAAGTGAATGAAAAGTGACTTGAATCATTATTAAAGTCGTAACAAAAAAAGGCCAAACATATAATTTTTATGAACATTACTTACTTTTGGCTATATACTTACTTTTGCGAATAGATAGGAATAATGAGCGATATTTTATTTTTGGAACTATATCGATTGGAGTGGTTTTGACGCATTTGCAGACTTATTACGTGTTGGAATAAAGAAATCACGAGTTTTTGAGTGCTGTTATGTCGAGAGCATGGGTGAGCATCAGAGCCAGCATGAAAACCAGCATCAGAGTCAGATGGAAAGCCTTCTGTTGTAACCTGAGCTCCTTATAGGAACATACTTGCAGTAAGTAATGTCGTGAGCATTTTTCAAATCCTTTTTATATTGACAAACTCTTTCTCGAACTGTGGGCCGACAGGGGCACCACAGTGGCTGATTTTGACTCAGTTTTACTGCTACCGGGTTTTTGTAATAAATAGCAAAATCGGTCTCTGATGGGAATTGAACCCATGTCCTTGTGACAACTTTGAGATGATATATGCTCGGACTGATGCTTACCCACTCGGCCATAGAAGTTTTATTCTCGCACTGACAGATTCGCCTATATATGGCTTGATAACATTGACTTCTAAATCATATTCATGAAAATTTCTTAGTTACTTCGCTAGACAGTTCATTTATCAATTCTGATCCAATCTATAATCTAAGTGCTAAATCAAGTACAATACCCAATGCCAAAGGTCAGTTAATCGATCCAAAATCTGAAATCATGGCAGAGTCACATCGGTTTGACTTCCCGGTGTGACTTTCCGGTGTGGCTTCCCGATGTGACTCCTTTGTTTGACTCCCCTGTGTGAATCCCCGATGTGACTCCCCGTTGTGACTTCCCCGTGAGACTCCCCGATGTGTCTCTGGCCAGTGAGGTCGGTATCATTCAAAGATGGTGTCAGATTCAAACCATAAACGACCAAAAGTCAAAGTCACGTCAAAGCCACGTCAAAGTCAATTTAGCCATTCGGGATTCCTATCTCATTCTACTGTTTCCTTCTAAAAGGCCGTCTACGTAATCTTTGGTCATCCAGAGTCAAATGCATGTTGCTAACTTAACCATCAAAGCTTTTTAACTCTAGAAATTCTCAGATTCATAATGATACTCACCTGAGAAGCACAACTCGGATTCAAAATTTTGCACAAGGCGTGACTTGGGCATGGTACTGGATTCAATCCAAATTTGCCACCAAATCAAAGTTACGTCTACATTTGGATTTGCCATCGATTAACCGAAATGTGCTAATTGGGTCAATGTTAAGGCTGAATTCAACAATATTCACTTAATAAAAAAGTTGATTTGACATTCATCAGGTGTCCTTTAAACCTTGAAAAGAAGCATATTCATTCTTACAAAAAAAAAAATAAACAATAATAGCAGACAAAGAGCTAACAATACTTTATTATATCCTTGGAAAAAGGTGTCGAAAACAAATAAATTGTTATACTGTATACAATGCAGGCTAAAACCTAGATGAGTATGAGGAGAACTTTTATTCTCCATTTAGACTCAACTTTGTATCTGCCGGTTTTTTTGTGGACATTCAAGATGAATATAAGTGAGGAAGATACAAAAGTTTTGCAGCACCACTATTAATGATGAAATATTTTTCACTTTATTTTGTTTTTCCTTGTTATGGTCTCTGAAAGCTTTATAAATCCACAACTATAGAGTAAGTAAATGTGGTCAGTTCCCACAGAAAAATATTGAGTGTACACATAAACAAAATTCAGATAAATAGCAAGAGATAGATCAATTTAGAGGATATATATATTGAAAAGGCTCTGGATATAAAACAGTAATAAATCGATAGGCAGCGCTTGGGTAGGGTGGCTAGAGGATTTTCGCAAAATATTGGAACATTTCTGAGTCTGGCACTATTGGGGTTCTTTTGAACTATTTTGAGTCTTAATATTCACGGAACTAATTAAATTACGCTAGAAACTTGCAAAAGAGGAGGCAGGAACTTGCAGAAAATAATTGAAATTCTGAAAAAAATATTTTCAGTCCTGGGCTTGAACCCGGACCTTCAAAACGAAAATGTTCAAAATTTGTCAAAAATTCCAAAATTTGTCAAAAATTTCAAAATTTGTCAAAAATTCCAAAATTTGTCAAAAATTTCAAAATTTGTCAAAAATTCCAAAATTTGTCAAAAATTCCAAAATTTGTCAAAAATTCCAAAATTTGTCAAAAATTCCAAAATTTGTCAAAAATTCCAAAATTTGTCAAAAATTACTAAATTTGTCAAAAATTTGTATGGAATTTTTGATTTTTTGAAAAATCGGGACATTTTGACGCTTTGTCGGGACACAGCAGCAAAGGAAAAAAGTCCCGGCATATATACAGCAGATGGCCATCCTACCCTTGCCCCATGCCCCAAAAACTTCCTTTATTTCTCACATAAATTCCTTTTTTTCTTTTTGGGAGGTGGAAAAGAATGAAAATCAATTTTTATTATGAATCTTGCGTATATCCAACAACAACAACAACAAGGGAAGGAGAAAAGAAAAATTCATTTTTGTGAATGCTTTGGCAATGAACTTCAGACCTTAAACATTACGCAATAGTTTGGTTTCTGTGAAAAATTGAATTTTATTTGAAAGGCACTCGCTGCACGTGGTAATTTTGTAAAGAAATAGAAGATGGAGATAATCTTGAATATGTATTCAATTTTGACTTTGAATGGAGAATATGCAGACTCAAATTTATGTTGCCTGTTTAGTTTTTATGATGATGATTTATTCATCTTTTGCATAGCATGCGGATGCTTCAAAAAGAATCAAGAAAGAGCTTCAAGTTTTGTAAGAGTTTTGAGTGCTGTAATGTCGTGCATATTGTTCGAATCCTTGAAATATCAACCATACTTTCCCAAACAGCTTAACGTGTTCGCTGAGATATCGTTGCATTGCTGTATTGATGATGAGTGGCTCTGTAAATTTGCATCATTATTGCTGCAAAATATGTCCCACTGAAATGTATGTAATGAATAAAATACCGACATTTTATTCAAAATCGAACCCATTTCCTGACAAAACAGCATTACAGATGCCCGTCTAGCTTGTTGCCTAACCATTCGACCATAGATGCTTTTCTCTCGCTTTGATAGAATATCAGCAATCTTGTAGGATTCGAACTCATCTCCTCCACAAATACAGTGTGTTTCAGATATCGGACTTCATAAATCTAGCACTGGCAGATTCGCCTAATTATGGCATAATCCCAAACAGCACCTTTTGTTCACTTGAGTACCGCTGAGTCACCTTATTTTCGGGAGGACGTGAAGTCTAATGGCTGATTTCGACCCATTTTTATGGCTACAAATGCGTTTCGCCTTATTTGTGCTGCTCGGGATCATGCAATGATAAAGAGATCGACCTCTGATGAGAATTGAACCCATGTTCTTGTTAAACAGTGGCACAGATACCTTGACTGTCGACTAACCATTCGGAAACTTCATCCGTACTCTCTCACTGGCAGATTCGCCTTAATATGTACCCTGACACAATAGATTTCCTGAACATATAAACAAAATAGCTCAATTCTTCCTGATTATGTCTTATTTTCCACCAATCACTTTCTCAATACATTCAATTATCAATCCTCCCAAGTCGCATCAAATTAAATAAAATTCACTGAATGTTGCATATAAATTGCAAATCTCAGCAGATTCCTTTCATTGACCGCAACCAATTTGTGTATATATGTGGAAAATTGATGCTTCTCATGAATGTAAATTGAAATCTTATTGTGTATGTGTGGCATTGCTTGAAATGATCTAGGGGATGAATGCTTATTGAATGAGCGTCATTTCAACTCAATTATTGTGTCCGTCTGCAAAGTTTATTCCTCGATATTATTAAGTTTCTCTTTATGAATGAATTGTTGCTGATTTTGATTCACACCTTCTGTCATGTGTGATTTGTGAAAGTTGGATGTCTGTTGCAGCTTTAAAGTTTGAACATCTGAGCAACTGTCTGTTCTTACTTTTATTTTGGCTAGAATTTCGTCGTTAAATTTTGACTTTTTGGGGTGAAAATACTCATAAAGATTCCAATCTTTCCACTAGATTACTGTGACACATTTGACAATAAAATTGAAGCCATACACAAATTTTTATGGAACGTAAATTTTTTGAATAATTTTAAACGCAATATATCTCTCACTTTCTACTGAGAATGAGTGATGACAGGGCTGGAAGTTAGAGGAATAGATTGACTTCATTCTAGACATTTGCAGTCGAATGTAGTTGAATAGCTTAAAATCGGGTAATAGACCACATTTCTGACCTAGGTTCGGTCTAATTTTGATCGATACCAGGACCCAGTCCGACAAGAATGACTCGATGTCGGATTCTATTTGAATCGGGCACCATGTGAGAGTCACGCTTATCTGTTGCCGGATTTTGGATTGATTAATCGACTTTTGCTTTTTGAGTCCATGTCTCCACCTATATTGTGTTAATGGCAAGGCATAAAGTTGACTTTGAGGCTGATATCGGTGTTTGAAACCATACCACTTCTAATATTCTGGAAGAAAAAGTAAGTACTTCCTTGCCATATTGTCAGAGTGGGACTCGAACCAACGGTCTTATGAATTCCAGTCGCATGCTGTTACCACTGAGCTACCTGGAGTTGCTTAGAGAGTAACACAAATTACACTTAGCCTTCTTTCTCTATCCAGTGCACATTACTTTTATTGTTTTATTCAACTTCATCATAAATTCAGCATTCGGCTCATTTTAAGAGTAAGACTTGTACCCACGTCCCGTTCTATTGTTCTTAGTCGCATGCCCTTACCTCTGAGCTACCGGGGGTTATTAAGAAGTTTGGCAAAAAGCACATTTAAAACCCCTTCCTCTATCAATTTCTCATTACACAGCTCTTATCATTGTAGTAGACCAAAGCACAATTCCAACATTCTCCACATCGTGCTGTTCGGGAATTGGAATCTTGACCAAATATCACAATACACGCCATGCTGCTGGGATCTACAATAATGTATTCAACATACAATAGTTGTCTTTCGTGAACCAATCCTTCGAAATTCTAGAATCTAACAAAATCACCCAACCCTGATCACTTTCACAATTGTACAATTTTTTTTATATGCATTGTAATAAAAAATGGAATTCAATCATGATAAACAATGCAGAATCAATAGCCAATTTGAAGTTTTATAGATATAGAAAAAGAAATCTATCGACTGAATAGAATATGTGCATTTTTTATGCTATTGCTGTATGCTTCGAGTCATAAATTTAATGGACATGGATTGAGACAATGGTGCTTGATATAACGGCATTAAGTCAATCACGACTCAATTGGTTGGGATTTTTACTCCGTTTGAATTTTAATAGATGAATAATAAAATGTGTTTTGAATTTGTTAGATTTATGGTTTGGAATTCAATTTAAAAGGCTAATCTGGACTGAACTTACTGTTATGGAGTTGATGTGTCAAAGGTTGAAGGCTACTGTTTGATATGGTGTGCTGATGGGGGGTGATGAATTCAGTTAAAATACTCAAAATTTGTATACAAAATTCTTAAATCACTGAATTTAAGAAAAATCACAAAAAAATCAATAAAATCTCATTACTTCCCTAATTCCAGTATTTCTTGCATCACAAAGTTCTTTCAAGTTTTCAAGGGCCGTTCGTTAATTACGTAACGCAAAAAATTGATCTGAAATTGACCCAACCCATTTTTATATCCTAATATCGCCTTTAGAGCGTTATGTAGGTTCTTCTAAGAGCATTACGTTGGCTCTCTTTTGAGCGTTACGTAGGCTTTCCCAAGAGCGTTACGTAGGCTCTCCTAAGAGCGTTACGTAGGCTTTCCTAAGAGCATTACGTTGTCTCACCTAAGAGCGTTACGTAGGCTCTCCTAAGAGCGTTACGTAGAATCTCCTAAGAGCGTTTCGTAGGCTCTCCTAGGAGCGTTACGTAGGCTCTCCTAAGAGCGTTACGTAGGCTCTCCTATGAGCGTTACGTAGACTATTCTAAGAGCGTAACCCTCCTTAAGAGCGTCACGAAGCCCTCTATTCTCTTAAGAGTGTTACGTTTAATCCCTCCCACCTCCTAAGAGCGTTAAGTAATAAATGAACAACCCCCAAAAGTTATTTCATCAAAAACAACATCTTAGGGGTGAAAATCCGCACTCGTACACATTTTTTTGATGAATGATGTTTCCAAAACTGTGTTACTTAAAGACAACAAAACATCTCCAAGCAGATGTTAATAAATCACAAAGATGTACGCCAAAGAAAAAAAAAAAGGATAAAAAATATGTAAATTATGTTAAGACAATCCTTTGGAGACAATTTGTGATGCAAATAGCATGGTATGTATTTTTGGAAAATGTAGAACAAAGAGCATCATTACCTCAAAATTAATTAGGCACAAAAGGCACATTAAGAGATTGAGTGAACTTTATTTTTTTTTTTTTAAAAAGTGACAGAAAAAGAGTGTGAGACAACCACAACAAGATTACCACAAAAAAGGGGGAGTGAAAATGATAATTTGAGAATTTATTTAGCAAAAATATCATTTAATGACTAAGTTAGTGAGTGATGAAGAAGAATTAGAGACATTTACATTTATGAATAATTCATTAAATACGAAAAATAACATTTTTCTATATGTCGGAGGCTTAAAATGGTTTTTAACGTCTATATACTCTAACACGCTTGTTTTAATAATATCAGGGGTGGAACTAATTAATTTTTTGATAAAGTTTTTTTATTGGATTTTGGGATTTTTTTGTTAATTTCACTTTTAGTTAAACAGATTGCTTGGGTTGAATTCTTCGGTGGTGGTACCCCGAGTGTACATCAACTGGACATCAACTTACCATTGTCTAGTTCTAACGTATTTTTGTTTTCTAGAGGATGCTATCATCCGGCATAGTACGGTACGGTATAGGTACAACCACTGGTCTAGTACAGTGATGGAGTGGTATATTGTGACGATAGACAACCTTTTTGAGTCATGGGACATCTTGGTGGTAACTTACTTACTTCCTTGACTGGGGCGCACGGGGGCCCATTGCCGCGTTTCAAGAACGTCTGTATCTTTCGACAGCTCTATCTTTCGATAACTTCTACTAATTTGGGATATTGAGAATTCTAACGTCCTTATCTTGGTGGTAAGTTAGGACCCAATCCGCAGAAGATAACACTGGTATAGTGGTTAAGGTGAATCGGTAATGGTGTATCAATTGTAAGATACTGTACGATTGACTCTGTACAGTTGTACCATTGTTCCATACGATGTATACCACTGTTTAGTACCTGTGGTGTACATATATAGTACCATATGTAGCCATATCCTATCATGCTATCACCAGATATGGTCGACTGATTTTTTCATGGGATTCGAACCCATTTCTTTAATTATTTTCGCTACAAATCTCGAATTTGACTAAAATTTCTTATAGAACAGTTGGCTAAAGTCGAATGAACTTCATATGTTGATACTACCAAGTCTGATACATAGTCGAAAATCTGCCTATCATCTCCCTAACAACAGCATACACCCCTCTTATTCGGGATTATGTCGATTGCCCATTTTCACTTGCCCACTGATTGTTTGCCCACTGACATTTTCCCACTAGTCTTTTTCCCACTGGTACGTTTGCCCACTGGTACTTTTGCCCATTGATTTTTTCCCCATTGATTTTTTGCCCACTGGTACGTTTGACCACTGGAAGTTTTGCCCACTGCTTCTTTGCCCACTGGTACTTTTCCCCACTGATTATTTTCCCACTAGCTTTTTGCCCACTCGTATGTTTGCCCACTCGTATTTTTCCCCACTGGTACGTTTGCCCACTGATTATATTCCTTCAAAAGCAATGCGTTTGAAGCCCTGCTATGACTGGCTTCCTGGATAGACAAAAATATTACGCAGGAAGCACTTAGAGACTTCGGGGTTTCTGCATTCAATAGCTCAAAATTCGTAGAGGTGGTTAATACTTTTGGTTTTTTGTACTTGATTACTTTATTGTTTTTAGTGGTAACATCATTGATAAGTAAGTAAGTAAGTATGAGATACTGGATGTAATTATTATCAGTATAATGATAATCTGGAAGTTAACTAGATCTTATTATGTTGCACATAATGTGACTGGTTATTCTCTAGATCTTATTTTATGATCATGTTGTTGAATTAGTATTTTCAATCGAATAAGATCCAGTGAACATCCAGAATCATTATACTTATTTACTTACTTCCTTGGCGAAGGCGCACGAGGGCCCATTGCCGCATTTAGAGTTCGTCGGAAGCTGTATTCTGTCTTTAGATAATTTCTGCCCGCTTCTGATTCCCAGCACTTTTGCATCGTTGCTCACACAGTAATCTCATGAGCTTATTAGTCTACCTCGAGAATCAATATACTCATAATAATTACATCCAGATGAGATACTTACTTACTTACTTACTTACTTACTTACTTATCAATGATGTTACCACTAAAAACAATAAAGTTAAGGGTAATCAAGTACAAAAAACCAAAAGTGTTTACCACCTCTACGAATTTTGAGCTATTGAATGCAAAAACCCCGAAGTCTCTAAGTGCTTCCTGCGTAGGATTTTTGTCTAGCCAGGAAGCCAGTCATAGCAGGGCTTCAAACGCATTGCTTTTGAAGGAATATAATCAGTGGGCAAACGTACCAGTGGGGAAAAATACGAGTGGGCAAACATACGAGTGGGCAAAAAGCTAGTGGGAAAATAATCAGTGGGGAAAAGTACCAGTGGGCAAAGAAGCAGTGGGCAAAACTTCCAGTGGTCAAACGTACCAGTGGGCAAAAAATCAATGGGGAAAAAATCAATGGGCAAAAGTACCAGTGGGAAAAAGACTAGTGGGAAAATGTCAGTGGGCAAACAATCAGTGGGCAAGTGATCAGCGGGCAACCGAACCAAACCCCTCTTATTCAACTTCCCATCAGAAAACCCTCCCTTTCTCCCATAATTCCAACCCTCCATCAACATTATTTATAGTATTAAATAATATATAATTTAGAATGTTTTTTTGCGTGTGTGTTCATATCATCGCATCATAATCAAACAAATTTTTTTGGAGGTGTATCATACAGGTGTATATATTCACATGTACATATATGTGTTTTGATAGTTGTTGTAAGAAAATTCTCAACGAATTTACCAAAAATATAGAATGAGGGAGTTTTGTTAGAGTTGAAGGCATGTAATTAATTTTCATTAAAATAAATTTATTAAACCTTCGCATAACATCATTCGTCTTCCCGGTTCTTTTTTTGGTTATGGAGTTCTTATTCTTCATTCCTTAATTTTGTTTCGCGTGGTGTAAAAGTTGTAATTTTGATGGGTGTTGAAGTGCTTTGGCTAAAAATTGAAGGCGCATTGTCTTTGATCTGGGAAGGTTGGATGTCCCTAAAAAATTAGGAGCATGCTAGTCATGGTACTGTAATACCACTAGGGTAGCTAAAAGTGTTCTGTTAGAATATTTATTTTGGACCTTCTTGAATTCTGTTCCTTCTTTACTGACAATACAGATCAATTGTTATCCAAGATCTCTCATACACTTTAAGCCAGCTCTAACACTGTCTTTCGTTAGCTACTCCCAAGTGCGAAACTATCAACAGCTTCTTTCCATGAGTTCTTTAGTGTATTTTAGGGTCAAGCAACATAGATGAATATTGGATCGCCACAAAGCTTTCCATGCTCCGCTAAACCTCATTTTCTAACAACAAACAGAAGCCCCATCCATGTGGATACCATATCGTAGCCATTTGGATCTGTTTGGCTTGGCTTAACTGTTCTGTCCTCAGAAGTAGCTTTTCTCGTAGTAAACTTAGATTTTAATGATAGTTTGTTGTTTTTGATGCGATGACCATCCAGAAGAACGGCCTTATTGATTGTTTACCATTAATGACGTTGCTTTTTTAACTCTACACAGTTGCATGGCCCAGGGTATACCAATGCAATGTACTTAACCACAATTTGTATGTCACGATTCACACTAGACTTTCCCTGGGATCGAACTCGGATCGATAGGGTCGGTAGGTCTGTGTAGGCCGACACTCTATTCACTACGCCATTTCGGCGTTTCTGCTGCCTTTACCGGCCTACCCAAAATGACTAATAATAAATACTTTAAATAAATATAAAGCTATAAATTGCTTAAAATGATGAAAAATATCAACATCAGATATCAGATGTTGAGATAATATTTTAAAATAGGAATCACGTCTTCATTTTTCGCTAGAATTGATTCTTTGAAGGATTTTATGTTGAATTTTCTAAAAACATAATAAATGCGACACTAGTATGATTAATTCACAAAGGATAAATATGATAATTATGAGATATTTTTAATACCCGTAATATGAGACTGATGTGTAGGCGTTAATAAAACGGAATTTTATGATCATAAAATATTAAAAGCATATACACGAGAAATTTATTAATTTATAAATGATGTTATCTTACGTAATAAAAAAAAAATATAAATTTAGTTGTTGTTTTTCGGTATTTTCAGTTCTTCTTTAGGGAAAAAGTTTCATATTTCTTCTTATTTTCATCAGCACAACAATTTTCTCAATTAAAATTTATGAAAACTTTTTCGTATGGAGCTCAAAAAAGAAATTTTGTTCTTAATCAGTGGTGGGCAACCACTGATTCGCGGTACACACATTTGAGAGGGGTCATTTACTCATTCCTTAACCCCTTTAGAAAGGGAATAGTCCATTTTTCGTTGTTATCACGTTGCTTTTACGTCGCTGCCATGTCGCCGTTATGTCACAGCCATGTCTCCGTTACGTCACAGCCATGTCTCCGTTTCGTCACTGACATGCTGTTGTTACGTCGCTGCTATGTTGCCCTTGCGTCATTGACATGTAGCTGTCATGCTGCCATTACCTGGCTGCCATGTTGCCGTTATGTCGCTGCCATGTTGCCATTATGTCGCTGACATGTCACCGTTACGTCGTTGACATATCATCGTTACGTCGTTGATATGTCATCGCTACGAAGCACACATTTCACTGTTACGTAGGTAATATGTCACAGATACGTAGCTGACATGCTACCATTACGTTACTGATACGTCGCTGTCATTCTGTCATTATGTCGCTGCTATATTGCTGTTGTGTCGCTGCCATGTCACCGATTCATCACAACCACGTTGTTGTTACTTTACTGATTCGTTATAAGTCCCTTGGTTGTTAGCCTCGACTGGTACGGCATACGGTTCATGGCATTTAAAAAAAAACGTACCACGACACAAAGGTTGCCCACCCCTATTCTAGATATTAGAATCGTTTATAAATATTATAAAATATTTTACGCGAATCCATTTCATGAGAGAATGAGAAACTTTTTTTTTCTATTTATTTCGTACTCGTACTCGGTCTTTTTGAAGATAAACTCTTTCAGCACAAAATATTTTTCATGTTAAAAATGGGATTTATGAGAGAATACAAAAAAAAAAAAAAACTTTTCATTCAGTTACCTTAAGGCTAAAGGAAATTAATTTCTTAAGTGGCAATAATTTTTTTTAAAAACTGTTTCAAGGCAAAATTAAAAGCTTAGAATGAATTTTCGATTACGTTAAGTGCTAGATTATGTTTAATACTTTCATTTAAACCCTTAGGGTGGACATAAAAAACAAAAAAACATTCAATATTTAATTGTGGTAAATAAATCTTTTATTTGTTGGGGATGATGCAGACTCTGGATCAGTAATTGTTGAGTTTTTGGAAGGCTGCATGTAATTGCAGGATCACGTTTATGTAGAATCAGGAATTATTTATGTTTATGTAGCATCTAGAGCTTTATAATATGTACAATTTTCTTTAAATGCTACATCCCCGACTAGAGTACAAGCTACAGCTTCTTATATGCACCAAAAGTTCACTAAATTTAATAATTTTAAATTAAAATCCTAATCTGATTTTGCCAAAAAATATTCTTCTACTTCCAATACATCCCAAACTCAATTTTGTGTCTCTCAAAAAAAAGTTTCTATCTGATGCTGACAATAGAGACATGCTCTCAAAGATTTTTTTTATAGTTGACATTTCCTCCTACAATGTGTGAATAAAAGGAAGCAAAATGTATTCCTCAATAGAAAACTTTGAGCATCACAATATGATGCTGATTAAATTTTTTTTTTCTTGTGCAAAATTGTTCAGCTTAACAACAAATTTGAGTGGGTTGACAAAAAAAAAAATAAACTTATGGATGGATTGTCATACATTCTTATTTTTAGATGAAAATAAAAAATTCACAAACACTCTTTATGAAATTGGAGATGTTTATTTTTATTTCAAATTTAATATAATGAATTTCATGTGTGTCATCCGAGCAGCACAGTGTGGTCGATTGGACACAACTACGTCACCATATCCAATCTTAGACAAAGAGCATGCTTTTGAGAGCAGAGTACGTTGAGATCGTGTTCGAAAGCATGATCAATTAGTATATTAAAGTCCAGCATGCTCTTGGAAAGCAAACTTGACAGGACTTTAGGAGTGGGGACTCCAAAAGAGGAAGCGCTTCCACAGTGGAGTCCTTCCAACTCTGTTTGAAAGAATGCTCATTGCCTGTTAAGGGTGCTTACTTATTTACTTACTTCGATGGCCGTAAAGATCAATTGTGATTCATGGTCTCATTCAGATGTCACCTGAAACTGATCCAATAGATAGCTTACGTTTGGTAAATTCCTGAACCAAATGCCATGCTGCCTCTGTCAACCGCTTCCTTCCATGAATTTTTCGGACTAACTCTTGAACTACAAAGTCAACGGTGTTGTAAACTCGCAATATATTTGATCAAAGACCATCAAACTAAGCCAGTGGAGGATAACCTTTTATTTTTTGCGGCACATCTTGATGATATGCCTCAATCGAAACCGCATAAGACATATGATTCGTGACATTACCAAATATTATTAGCGCCTCACTAATGTGTCGAATCACACAGGTTATCCACCACTAATCTAAACCGTATAGTGAGGTGGAGTAAACGAGGCTCTGGTTAATACATGCTTTTTTAGCCTAGCAAGCCGCCATCCTCAAATAAAAGCTAAGAGTATCAGTTAGAAAAGACACTGCTAAGTTGCCATGTAAACGTCAAGACACAAAGTTGCCCTGACTGCACTATGAATCCTGACTATTTCTACGGCAAATAGCCAATTTGTACTCCTCGGTTCAGTTGACTAGCGCCAATATTATTTACTGTAAACAAATCATTTGTTATTGTAATAAATTTTGAGGATAAATATAGATGTGAGTCATTCTTGATACTTTCTCTTTGGTATAAAAAAAACAAGCATGAAATTTGTTTATATACTAAGAAATTTATTAAGTAAATGGAATTTTTGTGAATAGAGAAGACACTAATGTGCTTGTTTATTTGGTACTTTGTTAGATACTGAATGATGTTTTCGTAGAATTAACATAAGAATAGATTTTAACAAAACACATTTACGGTAATTTTTTGCAAAAAGGAATATATCTTTTAGATCTATGATTCATGTTGAGACTTCTAAATTGTGGGTATTCTTGAATAGTTCGGAATCTGCTGTGGGAATATACGGAAATTGATGCTTTTTAACAAATCATGGTCCAAAATTATCTCATCCTTTTCCTTAGGGCTAACGTAATTTCCGAATGTTTCCTATATCAAGTCATATAAAGTTTAATTTGTCAGCAAAAGATTTCCAGAAATTTGAAATTTGAAACGTTTTGATTAAATTTCGATATCGATCTTCATTATTAACCCGGAAGGCACACGGTGTAGACGATAACTACGACTTGCATTAAGGTTCATCGAATTTCGGCCTCAGGTTAGTCTCATGACAGTCAGGTGCTTGTTTTATTCACTTCTCTAAGTCACGTATTTCCTGGAAAATTTGTAGTGTTGTTCATTTATCAAGGATGCATAGTTCATAGTTCATGAATAGGGAGTCTTCCTCTTTAACCTCTGAATACTTCATTGATGCTCCGACTTGGAGCCTAGGTTGCTACAAAAGGCCTTCCATCTGACTCTGTTGCTGGCTGTATCACATGGCATTATTAACCTGTAGCATTGGACGAACTGTCCCAAAAATACAAGGAGCATGATCATGAGAATAGTCACAAAATTGAGCATGATCAATTAAATTGATTGAGTGTACTCATGAGCACAATAATTTAAGTGAGTATGCTTATTGTCTGTTAGGGTATAAGATACAGGTGCAAATGGTCGGCATGCGAATCTAAATTGCAAGTTCTAAATTGCAAGCTCTTTGTCAAAATCTAGAAAATAATGTCCCGGGGTGGTCCAACATCAAAATAATTCAAATAGATGAAAAGTGTATTTCCTGACATTCCCTTGTGATGCATCTGCACTACACTGCAAATGTAAACATGTGGATAGATAAAAGTCAAATTACATTCAATAAACTAATTAATTGGAAAATTCGATCCACATTACCGATGAAATTTTCATTACCTTTCCTGATTACCTCTCAAAATATTCTCAAATATTGTGTACGCTAATTAGTCAAATGCAGACAAAATGTTGATTAATTAATGAAATCAGTTTTGAAATGCGACAACAATTTTCCATTCCAAATCATCTGCTTAAGTTAGTTGTGTCAATGTGCCTTAATTACTTAATAAAAAAAAGGCATCAATTTTGTAACAAAAATTTTCATCATCTAATTGTATTCATCTCTATCATTGTTGTTTACCTGACTCTAGTTATTAATGATTATAAAGAGACACACAAAAAAGGGGCAAATCAGAGTGTGGCTTTCTCAAAAATGACCGTTAATTTTTTTCAAATTTTTTTGACCGTTACTTTTATTTTTCTTCGTAACGGAAATTTGTATTTTAAAATAAGTTGAGTTCGAAATGTTCGAATTTTTCGACAATCTAATGTCTTTGTAATGGAAATTTGTAATTTAAATTACGTTGAGTTCGAAATGTTCGAATTTTTCGACAATCTAATGTCTTTGTAACGGAAATTTGTATTTTAAAATAAGTTGAGTTCGAAATGTTCGAATTTTTCGACAATCTAATGTCTTTGTAACGGAAATTTGTATTTTAAAATAAGTTGAGTTCGAAATCATTTTGAATTTTTTGACAATCTAAGTTGCTTTGTAACGGAAATTTGTATTTTAAAATAAGTTGAGTTCGAAATGTTTGAATTTTTCGACAATCTAATGTCTTTGTAACGGAAATTTGTATTTTAAAATAAGTTGAGTTCGAAATGTTCGAATTTTTCGACAATCTAATGTTTTTGTAACGGAAATTTGCATTTTAAAATAATTTGAGTTAGAAATGTTCGAATTTTTCGACAATTCAATGTCGAACGGCCACACTCTGGGGTAAATAATGACAATAACGGTAAACATGCAAGAAGCAACAGTAACATTATAATGGACAGTCATGCTTTTTTCCCAACATAGATTGATGACTTTTTAAAGTAAATAGAATTGAGTTTAATGGGCTTTAAGTTATAAAAAGGAATTAATTACAACATTAATTATACTTTTTCTACGTCTATGCTTCATTCTGAGGTAAACACTGAATGCCTTCGTGTAATTCAGTAAATCTCATTAAATAATAATTTTCTTTTATGCTGAATATCTCACTGAATAAAAAGCTACAACTTGCTTTATTGTAGCATCGTGTTGCATTTAAATTTTCATTCATTTATGCTGCTCTCCAGCATTAATGTGAATTATGGCTATTGCTATGGCTTTTTTTTTTAACTTCATCCTTAAGGGATACAAGCCTTTTGATACTGGATATAATTTACAAAACGCTTTCATAATTAGAGAATGGAATGGAGAATATCTTGTTAATTAGCTTGTTGGAATTTATGAATAATTCCTGTATTTTATAGT
This sequence comes from Chironomus tepperi, assembly GCF_022539635.2. Taxonomy (NCBI): domain Eukaryota; kingdom Metazoa; phylum Arthropoda; class Insecta; order Diptera; family Chironomidae; genus Chironomus; species Chironomus tepperi. Next base: position 1,102,326 of record NW_027226583.1, read on the forward strand.
TTTGTAAGAGCCAAAGGTACCATTTAACAACTCAATAGGAATGGCTGAAGGGATTTCAAGTGTTTAGTTGAGTAGATGAGTTATCAGCTACACCTTAACTTGAACATTTATTTGAATCAATCTACATACTAGGTTGTAAGTTATATTTAGTGTTTGCAAAATCAAAGTAGAAAAGTCGACGTAGCTCGGTGGCGTAGTGGTTTCGTTCTTAGACCCTTAATTATTGTACACAGACCAAGCGACCGTGGGTTCAAGACTCAGTATGTGAAACATATTTTTGTGTATATGCTCTAAAAATGCAGCTTATAGGCTTCAATTATGGGCTACAGGAAGTAATTAGTTCTTAAAAATATGATTAGTCTTGACAAATCAGTAATGAATTTTATGACTCATATAATGAGCAGCTATAGATCTTAAGGCCAAAACTAGAGTTGGCAGGACTCAAATGTGAAAGGTGCTTTTACTGGTGTCCTGACTCCATTGAAGACGACTCCACGTTTTATTTGGGAAGCGACTCCATTGTGGAGGCGTCTTTTTGCAAACTTTTTTTAGCATGGATTCCCAAAGTCTAACCAACTCTTTTCTAAACAGCAACCCTTAACAGACAGTTGAGCATATTCAAGCTTTTGAGAACATGGTCTTTGCCTACTTAGGAATATAACCTTTAATTTACTTGTAAGGACTGTATACTGAATCTTTGATTTACATAGCTGCAACACTCTATAGAATGATAGTGTCTAATTACTTTAATTCCCTAATTAAACAGATATTTTAGATTTCTGACCAATTGCTCATATTATCTTTACTCTAGATATTATCAGATTCATCTACATATGGCTCGATACCCCAGATTCTTCTATCTCACATCTAATAAACCTAAAGCTTCCATTTTTAAGCATAAAATTTAAAGAAATTTAATACAAAATTAAAGAACATTACACAATCTAAAATACTGTATTCATTGAAATTCTCACTCTTCCGTAAATTTTTCAAGTTCAACTATCATTTGCTATGAAAAGATCTCTCTCAATTGCTTAGACACAAATTGCTTTCATAATGTTCTTTAATCTCTCTGCAACATAATTTTCATTTCCTACAACACGTCTTAAATACCATGAGTTAGATTATCCATTGTAAAGCAAGGGATGGTGAACTTAAGGATGGTATGTGGAAATGGTGGTTGGTTGTTTTTTTTGGGAGGGGATTGTTCGAATGTGATGTTTAGGAAAGGAAGTGGGAAAGTTGAAGGTGGACAATGCATGATGGGATGCGAACTCGATTAAGATGTGGTTTTGGTCGTTAATATGGGCGGAAATCAACTATCAGAGCAATTTAGTGTCTTACTGTCAACTTGGCACTAATGGAAGTAGTAAGGAAGGAGTTGGACAGTTGATGATGTGATTCGAACTCGATCATGGATGTGGAAAATTTGGTTTTTAATGGTATAAATGGGCCGTTTTGTAGCATCAGACCAACCTTCATGGCTTGCTGTCAACAAGGACTAAAGGAAGTGGCAATAGTAGATGGACAGTGGACTGTGATTCAAACCCTGATTCGAACTTGATCACAATGTGGTTAATGTTGGCTTTTAGTACTACTAAAATTGGGTCGAAATCAGCCATCATGGCACCTTCATGTCTTCCTGTCAACGTGGCACAAAGGAAGAAAGAAGTAAGAAAGTGGACAGTTGCTGATGGGATTCGAACCCGATCAGATCGGAAAAGGTTGCTTTTAACTGGTAAAAATGGGTCGAAATCAGGAATTAAGCCGCTAACAGATCAACCTCATGCTTACTGTCAATATGGCAAGCTGGTGACTACATCATGTTACTCAAGGAAGGGGAGTCGACTGTACATTTGAGTCACATATATTATTCATACTCTAAGAGTCTAAACCATGCCTCCTTCGGACGTCAATTCTAAACTAACCCCCACTACCGATTAAATAATAATATTCAAATTAATTCAGCCTTTAAAACCAAACTTAATACCTCTTATTTACATCTGGTAAACACAAAAAAAAGTGGTTGTAAATGAGACATTTAAAATTGGAATAAATGTAAATTTTGGATGAAAAAATTGTAAACATTTAATTAAAAAACTTTTTTAATAAAAGTCAAAACATATGAAAAAAAATTGAGGAAAAGCTTTCCTTGCCATTGTCGCAGGAGAAGGAAGGAAAGAATGTTAGAATAGAAAAAAAAAATTATCACACATCAGAGAGCATCCGAAAGTGTTGAAAAATTAATTAAAAGTCATTAAAAAGTTATTTCATTTATGCATTGTGTAGAAGATGGAGAAAATTGTCGACAATCATCATATCTTGTCATTATTACAGTCAGTTGGAAATGGAAGTGAGAAGAGACAGAGACGAATTAAAAATTGGAATTCTTTTTTTTTTTTTGTTCATCTCTTTTATCTCTTCATTGCAGTAAGAAGACATGAAAGGGAATTTTAGCTGTGTATTGAGATTATTGTTGGGATATTCTATGGATGCTGGAGTGGTTAGAGACGCTGTTCTGTTTGAAAATTGTCGGGATAGTCTACGTATGTGTTGTTGCTGATGTTGGAACAGCTAGATTGACAATTTTCATTCTGGATTATTGTATGAAGATGTTAACTTTAGTAGATGAAGGAGTAGCCACCTTCCAAGTTGAATGTCTAAATCCAAATCCTGGATTAATGCGTCCTTAAAATTTATCCTTGGGCACATCCAGAGCCTGGTGGTCCCTCGAACCCATTCATTCTTAGGCCAGGGTTGTCACCTTAGTTGCAAAACCCCTGTATCCATCCAAAGGATTAGCTTTTGAAATTTGGGTTATACGTGCTTGAGTCTGGTTGTCCACTGTGTCCATCCATCCCTGACTCCATGCCTGGAGCAACCTTGAAACCAGATTTTTCGGAAATTTGTGTTTGAGCCAGGTTTTGCTGTCATTTGTGCCGACTTGACAATTCCATTGTAAAATGTGCCTGAATTACTTTGAAGAAAACTCGTATGATCAATTCAAATCGATTAGTTATACTTGTTTATTAAACGATTAAAAGTTACAAATCAATATTAGGTCGAACTCAATCGTCGTAGAAAAATAAGTGAGTATTGACCAATGTATGGTCACAGCAAAAAGGTCATGGAAAATATATCCGGTAAAGTTAAATTCAAAAGGGATAAATCGAACCATTTGAATTTCAATCGTCACCATGCCATAAAATATAATGAAAAATAAAATGAATTCATTTAATTCATTTATCGCAAATTGTCACACTCTCTCGATCATGACCTCATTTAAAGCATATGGAATCAAGTCAGAGTCTCTAATCTCTAACCGCTAATCAGATTCTCTAGAATTGACAGTTCCACCTAAATATATCTGGAGATCCCATATTAAATTAGACTAAAATACCAAACCGCAAATTTCACACCACATTAAATCATCAAACTTCCAATGTAAATCACCTTCTTCTATTAACCAAAATTGTATATCACTTCTGATTTTTCTTCTACATCTGTCAGTTGATTCCTCATCCATCAGACATAATCTTGTTCAGCTAAAATGACACTTCTGTTCCATTTAATTCATCAAGAAAATTGTGTGCTAAAATGAAACCATTTCATTCACTCAGTCATGCATTTGAGGAACTTGAAAAGGAGATGAGAACAAAAAAAAATTTAATTTTTCATTTCGACAGCTTTGAAGATTGTGTTAAGCTGCTCATTGCTACAATGCAAGCATCTTTTTTTTGTGTGTGTAAAAGTTGAAGAATTGATTTTTATTTGAATTCCCATGTTTCTTTTACCCTTCATGTTTCATTTTCTTCTCCTTTTTGATGCCTTTTGGGATGGAATTAGTTGAAATGAATGAAAGCATTTAGGCAGGGGTGGAATGATGGTGGGGGTATGGGGTCATATGCGTCATGAGATTCTTATAGAGTCCAATATTGTTCAAAGCTGCAATATTGTTGTCTTAATCGAGCGCATTAAGCATGCTGGGGATTGAAAGCTTTGATAAATCATGAAATTGAAGATTTTAGGATTCGAACCCATGAATTATTAATAAATGCATCAAATTTGAGTTAAGGCAGGATACGGCATGACTTGTGGAGTCCAACCGATGGCTTTGGAGTCAAACTTATGGCTTAACGCATGGCTTGAGGATCCAACTCATGGTTTTGAGGTTCAATCTATATCTTAAGGGTCCAATCCATGGCTTTGGGATAACAATTTATAGGTTAAAGGTCCAATCCATAGCTTCGGATTCTAATCTGTAGTTTAGGGGTCCAATTCATAGCTTAGAGGTTCAATTCATCTTGGGGGTCCCAATTGCATAGTTTTCCTGTCCAATCCATAGCTTGAGGGTCCAATTCATAGCTTGAGGGTCCAATTCATAGCTTGAAGGTCCAATTCATAGCTTGAGAGTCACGAATTCATGAGATAAGGTTCCAATTTATAGTTTGAGGGTCCAATTCATTGCTTGAGGTCCCAATTCATAGCTTGAGGTTCCAATTCATAGCTTGAGGTTCCAATTCATAGCTTGGGGTTCCAATTCATAGCTTGAGATTCCAATTTATAGTTTGAGGTTCCAATTCATTGCTTGAGGTCCCAATTCATAGCTTGAGGTTCCAATTCATAGCTTGAGGGTCCAATTCATAGCTTAAGAGTCCAATTCATAGCTTGAGGGTCTAATTCATAGCTTAAGGGTCCAATTCTTAGATTAGAGGTCCAATCCATAGCTTGAGGTTCCAATTCATTTTTGGAGAGTCCAATCTATGTTTAGGGCTGAACATATCCATAGCTTGTGGGCCCATTTAAAAGTTTGAGAATCCATCCCATAGCTTGAGAGTCTATTTATGGCATTTTCAAAAGTTCAATCCATGGCTTCCAAATTGTTAAGCCTTCCTTCCCTAAAGTGTCCTGCTTCTTGACTATCCTGACCACTCCAAAAACCATTCAATAGCTTCCTTCATTCACCCCTGCATTCCAAACATTAATGGATGACACGAAGAAATGAGAATATTATCCTTATAAAAGATGCTATAACGCCCTAAAGCTCTTTTAATAACGCAGCAATTTCTGTTCACCCCTAAAAGCTTTTAATTCCCATGGATAAAAATTTATCTGCAATAGCTTTTTTTTACACTCTTTGGAAATAAAATAAAAGGGAGAAGTTTTGAGGACAACTTAAAAATTGGAAGAAAAGCTTCTTGTTTAGCTGAACATGTCAAGCTAAGTAAATTAAAAAAATTTTTTTCTTCTTGTTTAAATTATGATTTATGAACATTTTCAATTAAATTACTATGAAAATGGTTGCAGATGCAGTTCCTATGTTGGCAATGTTGACAAATTTCTTTGGCAACAGTTGCTTTTGAGGATGATACTTGGATGTAAGATGGAAGTTTTCCTTTTTTTTTTTTTTGGATAGATAAATTTACTGTTGGACTTGAATGTATTCAAAAGATTTTTATTTCAATTTTATTCAAGAGGAATTTAATAATTTTATGAAGGAATGAATTCATAAGAGACAGATGAGAGTTCTATGGACATTAATATTAATAAAAACTTTTTTTTTTTAAATTGAATGGATAAAACATTTTTGTCTCGTGAAAATTGCAGAAAGTGCAGTTTTTAAGATTTACGCAGATATAATGAATTTTATATCTTGCCTTTTTTTTGGGGTTTGAGTAAATTCTGATATAATCAGTATGAATGTTCGTTAGATTTAAAATATTGCTGAATTTTGCAAATTTAAATTTTAACGGATTTTTAAGATTCAAATTTTCACGAAATATTGAGATTTAAATATTAACGACTCTTCAAAATTTATGAAAATTCTAATTTTAATGGTTTTTGAATTATCAAATTCGTGACAATTTTTAAAAATTTTGAAATTTTAAATAAAACCATTTTTAAAAATTCAGATTAAAATTTCAACAAAATTTGAAAATTTAAAATTAAATTATTTTTTTAGTTTTTTAGTTTTTAAATTTGTAAACAAATTTTCAACAAATTTTGAAATTTTATATTCGAAGAATCTTTAAAAATGCGAATTGAAATTTTATGTTGACGATTTCTTTTAAAAATTTGAACTAAAATTTTACGTGATATTGAACATTCAAAATTGGAACGTTTTTTTTGAAATAGATTAAATTTTTAACAAATTCAAAATTTTAAATTCAAAGATTTTTTTTCAATTTTATTCAACTTTAAATTTAATAATTTTAAATTTCAAATCTCAGCAATGAAATCTAGCACAAAATTAATAAAAATTCCTTTAAAATTTACAACTTTAATTTGTCAATAAAACTCATAAGTATTTTCAACTCTATTGCCAAAAGCTATCTATGCTTTCAAAACGAGACTAAATTAATATCAAATTCCATAACATTTCACATGTAATGTTCATGAATAACATCCATAAATGAATGAATTCGATCCATAACAGATGAAAATTTTTGTTAACTTTATTGATGATATAAGATCATTAAACTTTACGCTTTTGGATCTCACATAGTGTTTTAATATTATTGCAATTTTTTTCGTGCATGTTAGATTAAATAACATTTCAAATAGCACATACTTATGGCCATAATGATGATGATGTTGATGCTTTTTGAAAGATATATTTGATTGATTGAAATGATGTGATTATTACTGAATGGATTGAGATGAATTACACATTAATGTTTTTTTTTTGCAATGGAATGGCGTTTAGTCATGGATTGGGAGATATGATGCGAATTATCTGTGTTTTATGTGCAGATAGGAATGCTGTGTAGCGATGAATACTTCGTAACAAAAGATAATGAATTTTTTGGTAAATTCTAATTTGCAAATTGATTTGGAATCGTGGATTGAATAAGATTTAATTTTTTTATAAATGTTGAATATTTTGAAATTGAATTTTATACTATTTTACAAATTTTTGTTAAATAAATTTCAATTTTTCAAAGAAATTTTACGGTTTTATTGGCATTTTGAAAATTTTTACAAATTTAACCACAAATGAATTCATTGTTAAATTTTAAATTTTCCACTGAAATTTCAAATAATTAGTTTTAAAATTTTGAATTTTTTTATGAAGTTTTTGTTATTTAATGTTCTTAACTTTTTTAAAATTTTTAAATTTTATAAAATTTTTAAATTTTTTTAAATTTTGAATTTTGAGTTTTTTTAATTTTAATTTTTTTTTACAAATTTTATTTAATTTGGAATTTTGTAATTTTTTGAAATTTTGATTTTTTTTGGAATTTTAAAATTTTTAAATTTGAAATTTTGAACTTTTAAAATTTTAAACTTTTAGATTTTTTTGAATTTTAAAATTTTGATTTTTTTTTTAAAAATTTGAACCTTTTGAAAGTTTTTTTTTGAAATATTTGAAAGTTTTTTTTAAATTTGTTTTCTCATTTAAAAATTAAAAAACTTTTTAATAATATTTTAAACTGATTTTCTGAATTTTCAAAATTTTAAAGTTTTTCAAAATATTAAATTTTAAATTTTTCAAAAACTTTTAAATTTAATTGAAAAAAAAATTCAAATTTTTTAAAAGCTTTAAATTTATTTCAAAAATTTAAAAAATTTTTAAAAGTTTTTAAATTCTTTATTGTTCATGAGAATAACAAATTTAAAATCCCACTGCAAATATTTAAAAAACTTTCGATAGCTTCAAGCATTTTCAAAAAAATAAATTTTTCCTGCCAACAACAGTTATCATGGTTTGAAAAGTTCATTGAATGTTCAATAATACTTTTAATCATTCCACCAAAACAAATCAATTATAACCTTTCAATTTACATTGAAAAGCAATTTCCACAATTAATTCTTCGGAAATTAAAAACTTTCACAAATAAACAAACTCAAAATTCAAATTGAGAATTTAAATGGCTGTGAAAAATTGCTTGTCCAATTTCAAGTTCTGTTTGCTTTTATTAATCTTCGATTAAATATACACAAAATTTATAGTCATTGGATAGATTGATTGATATTTTAACCACACTAATTATTTGTGAATTTTGTGGAAGAAACAAAATTTAGACAATAATGATATGTGGTTAAATGATCTGTTGAGAATCATGGCTAATGCCAATCGATAAATGGGTAAATTTCTTTTGATGAGTTTATTTTGAAAATTGAGAATTTATTTAACAGTTTGAAAATTTGTATTTAAATGTTAATTAATTCAAATTGTTTCAATTTTGAAAGTTGAATCTTAAATTTATTCAATTTTAAAAGTTAAAATCTTCAAAATTAATTATAATTGAAAATTAGAAATTTTCTTAATTTTCAAATTTGAAAAAGTCGTTGAATTTTTAATTTGAATTTTCAAAAGTAATTGAATTTTAAATTTCAAACTTCATGAAAATCATCGCTTAAACTTAAAAGTTTGAATTTGAAATTACAAAAACTTTAAAATTTTTAATTTTCAAAAGTTGAATTTAAAATCTCAAAATTTGTTTAAAATTGTCGAAAACTTGAATTTTCAAAATCGGCTAAATTTTTGAATTTACAAATGACGTTTAAATTTCAATTTGAATTTTTGAAAATCGTTGAAATTAAAATTTTGAATTTTTTGAAAATTGTCTCCAATTTAAAATTTCAAAAATCGTTAAAATTTGAATTTTCGAAATTTGTAAGAATTTCAAATTTGAATTTTTAAAAGTCATTGAATTTAAATTCCCAAATTTGAATGAATTTTAAACTTCTGAAATAGAAAATTTAAATCATATGTCCGCAAAACTGAATTCAAACCTTCATGACATCCAAGATACAATCTTCATTCCATCACATTTCATCAGTAACCAAATCGAATCACTAACAGCAGCTTTTAAAAGATTCCAATAATTTCAAAAAGCCACTTAAAATTTTGATACACCTGTTTAACATTACCAATCATAACAAGCAGCTATTATTTGACTAATGGCGATTTATTGTGCGATTCTTCTTGTTAATCAATGACATAAAAGAAAGGCATTAACAATAATATAATCATTGCAAAATCAGATTTAACCATGAAATGAATTTTCATAGATATTATTTATGCTCAATTGATTCCATTAAAAAAAGAGAACCATTTGATTTGAATAGGTATGTAAATTGGAGATGATTATTGTGAACGTGATTCTGATGTTTATCTGTTTTTTAATTAAATTTGTATTGCATGAAATTCAATTCGATTTTATTATTGATTTATTTTGCAAAAAACTTTTATTTGATGGAATTTTGATTTGTGATAGTTTGTAACAATTGATATGTTGATGATCTGGTCATGCATTAGGTTAGGATTTAAATAGTGAATTTACTCAAAAATTTGATTTACTCATAATTTTTAAATTGGAATGGTTACTTACTTACTGTAAACATACTCTTATGTGGAACTAAAGTTTGCAATATAATGCTTTCCAACTGATTCTTTTGCTGACTTTACCACCTAGTTTCTACAAATTCTCTGTCTGTGGGTTTAGGCGGCATTCTTTTACCACTGTAACGAGTCATTTAGCTTTTAGAGCTACAAGAAATCTTTTCTAGTACAGATTCCAAGCAAGGGTTGTCTAACAAACTTGTGTTTTTGATCCAACATTGGTAGTTTCTCTGACATTCTTCTTACATTCTATGTCTAGGCCCAATCTAACCATACTACCTCATTTTGATCTCATTGATGTCTTGTTATACTGCTAATTAAAGAAACCTTATTTTTAAAGACTAACATTCTGAGAATCTGTCGTCTACAGCAGCTATTGAAATCCTGTAATTTACGTCCGATCTCAGTGATCTCACAAACTATGCCTCACAGCCATACAGTAGTGCTAAGATTAAATTTATTTAGTTGTTAATTTGTCTAGTATAAAGGGTGTCTAATTTGGTCTTGATGTAATCTACTGCGATCTAGATACGACTGGTTGCATACAAAGCTTCTAGTGCACTTTTCCACACAAAATTCGAGTCGACTTCGAGCTCTGGTTCAAAAGTCTCCTGAATAAGGTCTTTGACGGTCCAATGTCGTCTGGATGCAACTAATCTTGTCAAAAATATGAAGCGTTAAAGATCAAACTAGATAAATTATAGGATTCAAACCAACGATTTTCGAATTATTACTCCAAATTTGAGCAGTTCATTCTTTTTTAAATATAATTTGTCACAAATCGGCCATCAAGCTAGTCTGCTATTAATACAAATTTAACCAGCTCTTCATAAGATCATTATTTAAAATTTTACTTTTCTAGTCATGTCTGTATAAGAGAAGATTGACTCTTTATGTCTCAATAATTAGTTCCGTTTATCGCAAAATAAAGCATAAAATCCTTTAATAATTTAATTAATGAACACTTTGAACTTCAACTTATACAATTTAATAAACTATTTTTCAAAGCTTTCTCAGATTACAGCATAAAAACACTTAACATATTAATATCTATCAACATCTCATGCACGAAAAAAATATTTTCAACATCTTCTTTTAAATAAAAATTTCATCAACTTATCTCAAGGAACAATCCACTGCTATTTATGAAATTTAATCTTTCTTCATTTATCTATCAGCAATATTTTTTATTTCTCGGTTCCTTTTCTTACATTCTCATGAATGCGTGTATCTGTAGCAGGAAATCTTGATGATAAATAATGCTTTACTAAATTTGTACGAAAATATTCATCTATTATTTTTTCATCATTGCTCGGTACTGTTGAAGTTTATGATGAAAAATCTACCTTACATACAGCCAGTGCTGGACAACCTTTAAATTTCCCCGGCCCAAACAATTACTGAGCTTGGACCGAAACCTCACATTTCATACAATTCATGGCATTTTTATGCTACGCGGCACACAGGTTGTCCATCCCTGCATACATACAGCTTCAATGTTCCAAATCCAATCTGCTATTTCTGTTGCTTTTTATTTTGATGATTGAGTAAACATTTAAAAGCCCTGAAGAACGTGATTAATTAACAAAATTTTCAAAATTGACTAGAATGAAAACAAGAAAAAAAATTATGAAAAATGAATAAAGCACAGTATCGAGAGGATGGAAGACGAAGATGTGAAGTATGAAGTATGACTCATTGTTCAATAGAAACGAGGAAAAATGTTGATTTCTCAAATCTCATAGGTTGAACATCTGATACTGATCTCAATCTTTGTTTGATTTTATGACCCGAGTGACATAGATAAGGAAGGCTGGAAGGGTCGGACAATCCAATAGGCAGTACAGAGCAACTGTACTTAAAGGCTCACTGTACCTGTATGAAATACAGGACTTACCTGTACTTAGGTACTTACTGTACTTACTGTACTTTACTGTACTTATTGACCTTACTGTACAAACTGTACTTACTGTGCTGTACTTACTGTACTTACTGTACTTACTGTACTTACTGTACTTACTGTACTTACTGTACTTACTGTACTTACTGTACTTACTGTACTTACTGTACTTACTGTACTTACTGTACTTACTGTACTTACTGTACTTACTGTACTTACTGTTAAGAAGGTATGAAAAGGATATAAGTACAGTACAGTACATTGGAGTGCCTGACTGAGAGACTGTGTCAAGCAGCTTTTAAGGTTCCGTTAAACCTCTTTTATTAATACAAAATGGAAGCTGGAAGCTGGAAGGAAGCTGCCGATAGAGACAGTATTGCATTTGGCATTGATAATTGTCAGGCAGAAGCCTTCAATAGAGCCAGCTTTAGGCGTCACCTGAGGGAGGCAATGGATCACTGTTGATCTGTATGACCAGCGAAGTAAGAAAGGAAGTAAATGGAAGCCACTTCTGTTTGACGTTCATATAGCTGCCAAATTAGGTAACTTTCATTTGTCATTAATAGAAGCTTAGCCGAGCCTTAAAAGTTCCGTTTCACAGTCTTCTTCATTTAGTGCCACTCGGTACACATAAGACTGACACTAAATAATATTTTTCGAATCCAATACCGACTAAACTCTTGATATATCTGTACATATTGCAGATTATTTGCTCTATATTCTTCATGAAATTAAGAAGAAATAAATTCTGACATCGTATTTAGGCTGCTGTGTGTATGATTGCTATAGTTTAGCATTATTTGTATTTGTAGAGAATTGAGTATAATTTTGGATGGGCAGGTATCAAACTGTTATTTTGAGTTGAATTACAACGGGTAATACGAAGAATTCTATTTATGGATATCTATTGTAATTCTGATGAGAAGGTTTAACTGATTAGACGAGATGAGTTTGTGTCCGCAAGGCTGCAGTTTTGGACGAACTATAAGAGAATAGCTGAAAACTGCCGACCTGAGCATTTGAATGGTGGAATCGTAAATAGATCCTACAGTTTTTTATCGAACAATTATTCAGACCTCAAGATTCATTGCACGTCATATGCAGCCCTTATGTATTACAAAATTAATGACAGTTTAACGAGTTGTAGACTTAACTGCAACTTTTGCTCGGGAACTTACTAAAGTTCTAGAGAAAAAAGTACACTTTTCCAAATCATAGCTCCCGAACGAGACTCGAACTCACGTCCACTCACGTCCACTCAATTACAAGTTAAGTGCTCTTACCTACTGAGCTACTGAGCTACTGAGCTACCGAGGGCTACTAGAGAATGTGGCAAAATGCAGACTTAAACCTTCGTTACTAAACAGTGCTCAGTTGCAGCTATTATCGTTGTATTAGGCTAGCTGTGAGCAACCTTTGTTCTTCGCGGCACATCTTGGTCGTGAGCCTCGACCGAAAATATACGGCGTACGGTTCATTGCATTATACACAATCTTTTGGCAGATACGATTTTGAGTCCGGACTTCACAGGTCGAAAAAGGTCTTTCCATTAAAGTTCAGACGCTAGAAAAGTAGAATCTGAAACCCAGTGAATGAGCTTTCCACAATAGTGCCTACCAACTCTGCTCTCATCAACATCACCATCCAATTTATCCTCCACAAGCAGGCCAGTTCAATGAATCAATATTAATTGCACTTGCGTAAACCTTCAATGTACTTTAAATCTTATAAATAATTTTTCAATGCTACTCAACTTTCAATCTTTAAGCCTTACAATAACCCTTTTTGCATACATTAATCTCTTTAAAAATTGCTACATCAACTGAAGTGTTTTGGTAATTCTGCATCAAGCTGTTCATCACGAGCTTCAAGATGATGAAGAAGTAAAAGGGCAATTGATTTCAAGTCTATTAATGCTCAGCATTGTTTACGTCAATTCTTGATCTCATTTTGTTTCAAGGCCTGCTTATTCTTTTGTTGGACACTTAAAAATAAACATATTCAGCATAAAAATTTATTGTGAATGACATTGTGTCGAAAGTGAGAGGGGCTGTAAAAAAAAGCATGTTTTAACATAACACAGCATGCTGTGCTGTTAATACGATAATTTTGGATGTGACAGTTTACAATGTTTTTTGTCATTTTTTTTCCTATGGCGAGGAATTAATTGGAATTGATGTTGACGTTGTGCATGGCTATTTTTAAATGCTAAAGCTTACTTCCTTTATATGCTTGCAAACCTAATATTCATCTACACTTTATTAACTAAATTTCATGTCCAACAATGTCCAAAAGTACAATCATAACCTCAAAATCAATGTTCATCACACTTAAGTCCAGCCTTCTCAGCAGCTGACTTCAAACAATGAAAAATGTCACTGCCGCGTGTACATCTATCTGGATCAGCAATTGCTGCACATTCCTTAAGCATATCCTTCAATTTATCCATCATATCTGCATCTGCATCCATTTTACCGGCTGTCATTTCAAAAAATTTATCGACATCAACTGTATCCTTCTTTATAAATCCCATCTCTTCCATAACACAATTCAACATGCATTTTACATCTTGAGGAATAGATCCAAGCTTGCTCGGCTTAAACATACTCAAATCCGGAAGATTTGGCATTTCCGATTTGCATTTTTCAAAGCTTGCCTAAATTGAAAAAAAAGATTTTTTTTGTACATTTAGGTATTATCGTTTATTTATGAAATTCAATTTAGGATTACCTTCATGTGCTTCATGTACTCATCAGGAGATTTGCAAGATGCAATCGCAACAAATGCCATAAGAACAATCAATATGAATTTCATTTCTACCTTTTTTTTTATATCTCTTTGTATTACAAATTTACTTTGAATAATGATCGATATTGAGGTTGGATTTGCTTTTATATTAATATTTTTGGGGATTATTTTGTCATGTCATTCAGTTGACATAATTATATGGGGTTGTATGTGGATTGTCGTTCTTGTCAGTTTTGGATTTAAACCGAGGTCCTCGTTACTCACTTCTATGGCCGTACAGATGGGTGTTTTGGCCATAGTGGGCATATGTACCAGTGGGCTTATGTACCAGTAGGCTGATCTACCAGTGGGCTTATGTACCAGTTGGCTTATGTACGAGAAGGATTTTGTCGGTAACCCGTACAGATTATCTGTGATCCACGCCTTGAGCCTGAGGTACGAATCTTATCATTTTGGCAGTTAGATCCCAATTAAAGCAAGTTAAAAAAAATGAAGAAGGCTCCGTAGAGCTACATTGAGCATTTAAGGCTCCTAAGCTGTATGGCAGCCATTTGGAGGCTTCATGGAAGCGTCAACCATTTGGTGTTGACAAAAGAGCTTTGGCAGAGACTTAAAAGCTTCATGGCGGAGTCTTCTTCATTTGGGTTGTTCGGAATTGTTTGCATGTCCATATCTCATTGATATATTGGCTCTAACACTTGGAGCTACGGTTTTCAACTCTGGAATTGAATTGTACGTCATCTGGGGATTTAAGAGTATTGCCTGAAAGTTGAAGGGGGGGGGGGGGAGGATGGGTTAGGAGGTAGGATGACGTCTATATTCCATCCCAGAACAAAGACCACAACCCCGAATTCTAGTTGAATATACGCCGTACTGGTTCTGAGCAAAGCTACTTACCCTACCTATGTTTAGCCTTTCCCCCTCCTTACCCCACCTAGCTTCACCTCTGCAATACCAAAAACCTCATTTGAATCAACCGGCAAAAATTAATTCACAAAATCCGTTAAAGACTTTAATCCAAAACATTCATTACTATCAATTAATATTTCATCGTTTATTAACTTTTTTATAGTAACATCAAATTAGAATGGTAATGAGCCATGAAAATGATGATGATGGAGATTTTTCTTCTTTAGTGATTAAGGTTTATTAGCGAATATAAGTAGCGCTATAAGAGTTTTTCTAAACAGTTTTTTGTAATTATGATTTTGGAGACCGTCTATATGATTATGTGGGTGGAGTGTGGCTTGATACTTGGATGACATTGGCTTGTCTAGAACAGTGGTGGGCAACATTCTACGCAGGTTGGCTTACACTGGTCTAGAATTACCGAATCTTATGAACTGGCAGACGACTGAGTAATTCTAGATTTTAGAAGACTTTAGTGAGGATTCGCCAGATCTTCCGCTCAGACCTAGACCCACAGTTTATTGTGGGATCAGAACCTCAACAATTTTAGACTCTAATCTAGTCTTATAACTCATGATATTCGAGTCTACCCTAAGGAGTTTCTGGATTATTTCTCTAACGCTGCATTCGTCCAAAAACTGGAGGTTTACATTTCTTGCGTTTAAGATGCGCAGACCAACAGTGTTTTAAGGAAACCATAATAATCTTGTCTATTTTTCTAAGTAAAGAGTTCTGGCAAATTTTATCCATACAAGAAGCACTAGCTCCATCTAGCCTAGAAAGCTCTGGTAGTGAAACACCACACAATGGCCCTTCTACTATGGCGTTGCATTAACTGTAAAATGCGATGTTGCTTTGTTGTCATCATGAGACATGCTTTCGATCCATTTTAAAGGAGTTAATTCGCCTGGCTGGTGACAAAATAACGGGTTTACGTACCTGGAATCGATAAAATTTAGGGCTACCAATAATATGAATGCTACTGAAACTTGAAACCCTGACTAAGGTTTCCCAAAGTCTAGGTCTCGACAAATTCTCTAGACCGTAACCGATACCCAGACCGAGTTTCGGCATCGGGAACACTTACCCCTGACTCCTTCTCTGGCATATCCAGATATTACACAACACTCAGCACAAACGAAGAGATTTAAACCAGACAATTTTTTTGTTAATTCTCATTCTCATCAGTTGTTTGTTAATCCTCAACAAATGAAAATCATCCAAATTGTAGTCGCGTTGTTTGTCGTTCATAGCAATGGCAAAAGTTTGCAGGAACGTACGGATTTGTTTATGGTATGACTCAAATTATTATGCAAAAAAAATTCCAATTTCAAGCTGAAATTCTATTTAGGATGCAGCAAAAAAATGTCAACTAATGGAAGGATTTCCGGTGCTGGATATTCGATCAATATTTTTAGACAATCCAATTATTTACAAAGAGCCACGATGCGTATTGACTTGCATATTGGAAGAGCTGGAAATTATTAAAAATGGAAATGTAAATTTCATCAATTTAGTTGACTTGCTGCCGATTCCATTGTCGACCAATGATTTGATGAATCCGAGATTATTGGCAATTGCCAGCAAATGCAAGCCAAATGTCGATCCAGAAAAGTGTGAATTTTCATACAAATTGGTGACGTGCTTTACATCCGTTGTGTCCAATTTGCAGAGTTTAATGAGCTTTTGAGGCAGCACGTGACATCCACAAAGATCAAATTAGTTCCAAACGTTATTTATCAGCTTTAAATTATCTAACATTAAGGCTGAATTATTTGTACAAATTTGTAATAAAAATGGACACGCATTGTGTGTGTTTGATGCATGACAGTCATTAAACTGATGATCAACAGATATATTAAGTGAAACTGATTAACGAAAGTTGTTTTGATTGCAGTTTTGGATTTGGGGGGTTATTTGACAATGACGGTTGATGTCTATGAGTGGGGGAAGAGGGGTTCCAATGATCTTGGAGTTTATGAGATGCAGATGTTGCTGTTCCTTGTGCCGTCCATTAAAGGTACCATGGTGGTTTTTCTGTGCGTACTCTATGAACGTCTATGAATGCGTACTCTTTGCCTGTTAGGATTTGTTATGAGTGTCACATGACAAAGGTACTAGAGACCGAGATCAAGACTTCCCGATCTAAGTCTCGAAAGTTGTCAAGACTTTTTGGTCTCGATACTTGTCAAAATTCTAAAGAAATCTCTTGTAGTCTCAATCTAGGTCTAGGTTTTGGTCTCGGCCTAACTCGGTCTCAGTTTCGACAGTTCCTCGAAACTTCTTGGTCTTGGTCTCAAGATTCGTTGAGATCAAAGTCTCTGTCTCGGTCTTAGTCGAGCTCGGTCTCCGTTTGGAATTTTCCTTAAAACTTTGACTTCAGGAAACCCAATCAGCTTCAAGCCAACCGTATGTAAAATTGGTCTGCTTCTCGCAAGCTTCTCGGGTATAATGTTACCTCGCGGATATTAGATGATGTATACGGAATTACTTTGAACATATTGAGATATTATTTATAGCAGCTATAATCTTTTGTTCAACTTTCGTTCAACATCTGCGCACCCTACACTCTAAACCAATCTTTTAAGCTCACAATTAAAGTTTGTAAAGCTTGATTTGTTACTCCAGCACAATCAGTATTATCTAATATTGCTGTTGATCTGACAGAAAAAGTATAATTCGGTAAAACGGATCCCGAGTGGGACTCGAACAGACGTCTTATGGTTTTTGGTCGGGTGGGCCTAACACTGAGCTATGAGAGGGTTATTTGAGGTTATGGCAAAATGCCATATATTTTGTGTATAAACGTGAGCATGCTCATTGAGGAGTACTTGCTCATTGTCTCTTTGGGACCACTTCAGATCAAAGAAGTAATATGAAGTTTGCAAACCAAATTACTGATGGACGTAATTTATGAATTATCCCCTGCCAAAAAAGCAAATCAATTTCCTCATTCCATAACAATCATTGATAATAATGATTGCAATAATTATAATTATACATTTTTTGGAAAGAAGTGAGAGAGAAAGGCACAGAAATTATCAGTCAAATCCACACCATGTCCAAAAAATTTCTTCTTCGAGATTAAATGACACGCCTTATGCTTCACTGAGGATTTAATTTCAATTGTATGAAATTCCGTATTTTATATCCATACAAAAAAAGTTCTTCTTTTCTTTCCAATCGAGCGAATGTATTCATAGATTATAAACGAAATTAACTTTGCTATCTATCACTCGACCATTCATTTTCCTATTGTCCATTTGATTTAACTTTCAACGATTTACAGCTCATTCACAGTCAGTCATTCATTCAATCAAGAAATAAAGCATTTCTTTCCTCTTTTGCTCGTTTTTAGTGCATTTTTCTGAGAGGACAAGACACTTTTGTCCGCATCCGTCTGTCTGACTGTCTGTTTGAGTGTCCATCTGTCTGTTCGTCTGTCTGTTCGTCTGTCTGTTCATCAGTCTGTTCGTCTGTCTGTTCGTCTGTCTGTTCGTCTGTCTGTTCGTCTGTCTGTCTATCTGTCTGTCCTTCTGTATGGCTGTTCGTCCGTCTGTCAGTCTGTCCGTTGGTCCGTCTGTCTGTTGCTCAACTACTCTCTCATAAAATATGATGTTTTATGACAGAATTGTGTTCTATAATCATGGCATTTAATGTGCATTATGTGTGGGTAAATACGCATTATGAACGGGAAAAGTGCGCATTATGTCCGGGGAAAATGCACTTCCGTCGGTCACGAGTGTCCACGTCTATGCTAGTTTTATTTTTATTTTGTGTTGATATAAAATTAAATTAATTGAATTGGTCGTCAAGTTGACTATCGATGTCTCCCTGTGGAGAAATAAAGCCAGAGATGAAGTACTTCAGCTATTGTTCTTATAATCCAACTATTGTTACATTTCTTTTCATTTTATACTTTATTATATATATATTTTTATTGTTCGTGTCTTATGAAAAATGGTACAGCAGATTAAGAGATAAATGAAATTGCAATTGGAACTGAGAAATAAAATAAATAAAAAATAAAAGTTGTAGCAAAAGTCGTGCACATGGGAGGACAAAAAAGCAGTGTCTAAAGATAATTTTGTAATTAATTGTTGTGTTCATGAAAAATTGAATGAGATGAAAGAGTTTTATTGCTCTTTTTTTACATTGACTTATATTGGACAGCTAGTAAGAACAATAAAGTTATATTGAAAAGATTTTAAATGAAATGAGAAATATTGAAATGGTGACGATTTGCTGAAATTTTAAAAAAAATTTAAAACTTAAAAATTTGAAAAATAGAAAATTTTAATTTTATTTTTCAATTTTTCAAATTTTAGAATTTTGAAATTTTAGAATAATTTAAATTAATAATAAAAAATTTTTAAATACTTTTTTATTAAAGTTTTAAATTTTTCTAAATTATTAATTTGTCTGTAGATTTTCAAACCTTAACCTTCAAATAATAGACGTCATGGTTAAAATAAACTTTTTTAATTATGTCGAATTACTAGCCTGAAGTCTAATTTTTGCTACATTTTAATAATACAAATCAAATATTTTTACTTAAATATTTCATTCGAACAAATTTTAGAAAACTTTTGATTGAAAAGAAATAACTAAAAATGAATGGAACGCTAGGGGCTATTTACTTATTATGTAACAATTTGAGTGAAGATGAGATGGTTGAAATTTGCTGACAATTCAGAACTTTTTGATTTTTTTTTTAAATTTTCAATAATTATTAGCAGATTTTTAATGAATTTGAAATTTAAGTTTTTGATACAAATTTGTTAAATAATCGTTTAAAATTAAAACAATTGAAAGCTATTTTTTTAAATTTAAAAAATTTGATTTTTTTTTAAACATTGAATTTTAAACTAAACTTTCGAATATTCATAAAACTTTAGATTTTCAAAAACATTGACTTTTGGGAATTTAGAAGTTAACTACTTTAAAATTTTTAAATTTTGCTTTCTCAATCACTAAATTTTGTTAATTTCGTACATAATCCATTACCATATCGTCAATTCGTGATAATTGTGATTTTTTAAAGACCTTTACATTTTTTTTAAATTAAAAATTTTAAAATTTTAGATTTTAAAAAAAATCCAACAAACAATTAAAAAATTTCAATTTTTGAAAGAAAATACCATACAAATTACCAAGATTTTGTACGGTTTTAAACTGTCATATTTGCCTGTTTTGCAACTCTGATTCAAATCTTAATAACGACTTCATTCATAAATGTCCATCAACATTCTCATTGTTCTTAAATCACGACAGAAATCACACAAAAAAAGTGAACAATTTAAATAATTTTCACAAAACACAAAACAACAGAAAAGAAAAATTCAAAACATAAATCAACTAGTGTATCGGGTAGAAACCCAATGCGGATATATTCACACCGTCCATAAAAAGTCTCGCGGGTAGGCCAAGCTTCGCTTGGCAAATATTTGAGGAATCAGGCTCCAGCGCGTAGGCCAAGCTTCGCTTGGCAAATGTTTGAGGGATCAAGCTCCAGCGGGTAGGCCAAGCTTCGCTTGGCAAATATTTGAGGAATCAGGTTCCAGCGGGTAGGCCAAGCTTCGCTTGGCAAATATTTGAGGAATCAGGCTCCAGCGCGTAGGCCAAGCTTCGCTTGGCAAATGTTTGAGGGATCAAGCTCCAGCGGGCAAGCCAAGCTTCGCTTGGCAAATATTTGAGGAATCAGGCTCCAGCGCGTAAAGCTTCGCTTGGCAAATGTTTGAGGGATCAAGCTCCAGCGGGTAGGCCAAGCTTCGCTTGGCAAATGTTTGAGGAATCAGGTTCCAGCGGGTAGGCCAAGCTTCGCTTGGCAAATATTTGAGGAATCAGGCTCCAGCGCGTAGGCCAAGCTTCGCTTGGCAAATGTTTGAGGGATCAAGCTCCAGCGGGCAGGCCAAGCTTCGCTTGGCAAATATTTGAGGAATCAGGCTCCAGCGCGTAGGCAAGCTTCGCTTGGCAAATGTTTGAGGGATCAAGCTCCAGCGGGTAGGCCAAGCTTCGCTTGGCAAATGTTTGAGGAGTCAGGCTCCAGCGGGTAGGCCAAGCTTCGCTTGGCAAATATTTGAGGAATCAGGCTCCAGCGCGTAGGCCAAGCTTCGCTTGGCAAATGTTTGAGGGATCAAGCTCCAGCGGGTAGGCCAAGCTTCGCTTGGCAAATGTTTGAGGAGTCAGGCTCCAGCGGGTAGGCCAAGCTTCGCTTGGCAAATATTTGAGGAATCAGGCTCCAGCGCGTAGGCCAAGCTTCGCTTGGCAAATGTTTGAGGGATCAAGCTCCAGCGGGCAGGCCAAGCTTCGCTTGGCAAATATTTGAGGAATCAGGCTCCAGCGCGTAGGCCAAGCTTCGCTTGGCAAATGTTTGAGGGATCAAGCTCCAGCGGGCAGGCCAAGCTTCGCTTGGCAAATATTTGAGGAATCAGGCTCCAGCGCGTAGGCCAAGCTTCGCTTGGCAAATATTTGAGGAATCAGGCTCCAGGGCGTAGGCCAAGCTTCGCTTGGCAAATGTTTGAGGGATCAAGCTCCAGCGGGCAGGCCAAGCTTCGCTTGGCAAATATTTGAGGAATCAGGCTCCAGCGCGTAGGCCAAGCTTCGCTTGGCAAATGTTTGAGGGATCAAGCTCCAGCGGGTAGGCCAAGCTTCGCTTAGCACATGTTTGATGATTTTCATTCAATGTTAAATGTTTCAAAAATCATAATAATCATTGAAATTGTTTTTGAAATTTTGTATGAAAACGAAGGTTTTTTGCTTTTTTAGAAACAACGGCTGTTCCTGCCATCACCAAAAACTAATCAGCTCTTCTATAGAGCAACACGGATCGTTTGTAAAAAACTAGAAGTCTCTACGATGTCTCGTTATTGAGATTTCTTGCTGATTAACTTGTTTGTTTGCTTGCTTACAGAAAGCGAATTTTTCGATTTTCTCAGCAATGCCTCCACCAAAGCCAAATCTGTTTTTTGATTATGATGTAAAATTCCAGGCACAAACTTTTTGCGATAGGACATAACTTGCAATTATGCTTAGTTTGGCTGAAAAATCCAAAAAACTGGTTTTTCAATCTGAACAAATTCAATACATTCACACGTGAAAACGGTGTGAATATAAAAAATGAAGAGTCCTCACAGGATTTATTTATGCTTTTAAGTCATCACAAGAGTTTTCTTTGTTTTCATATCAGAAATGCATCTCGTCTCCCAACTAGCTGAGTTATTTCAAAGCACGAAGACAAAAAATGAAAAATAACAGCAGAAATGAAAAGTAAATTTGCTGGTAAATACAAAAACTTTCAATCTCAATTGAAAAGAAAACAGCACAAAAAAACAGTGAAGAGGAGACAAAGCATGAAAGAATGAGGAGAAACAGAATGAAAATGTTTGCATTGTCAACTGATAAGAGTTCTAAACAGAACTGGAAGAATGAAATAAAGAGAATAAATTTTGTGAGTGGAATGAGAAATGGAATGAAGTTGTTTGAAGTTGAAGGCATTGCTGATGGGATGGATAAAGTGCATTTTGGAATGGCTAATGAATGGGTTTTTAAAGGCTTTGCTGACAATTTAAATTTAAAAGATTTTTGAAATTTAAAAAAAAAAAAAAGATTTAAAATTCAAAATTTAAACGATTTTTCAAAATTTTAACTCAAATTGATTTCAATTCCTATAATTTGAATTTTAATTTGAATTTAAATTAGACAAATTTAAACTATTTAATGGCTGTCTAAAATTCAAAACTTTAGTTCACTGTTTGACAATTTGAAATATCACAGTTTTGTTGAAATTGAAGTTATATCAAGGATTCTTCCAGGTTTTAAAGTTCGAAATTTAAACAGCATTTTGAAATTTTAATGGTTTTTCGAAATTCAAAATGTAACGATTTGCTTTAAAATAGAAAAAATTTTCAAACTGTTTTTTGAAGATAATTAAATAATTTTAAATGTTTGTTTTGATTTCTTTCAAAAAATCCAAAATAACAGAATTCTGAAATTTAAATTTTATCAAATTAATTAAATTTAAATTAAATTTTAGCATTTAATGACTTTAAATTTTTTTACATTCAGCATTATTTTTCATGAATTTTGAATTTCTTTGAATTTTCTAAATTCAAATTTTACCGAATTTTATAATTTCAAACGTTTAACTTTTTTCAAAATAATTTTCATTTTAGAAAACTTTTCATATTTTAAAAAAATTCAATAGATTTTTTAAATAATTAAATTTTGATAAATTTTAAAAAATTTTAACTTTTAACAAAACTTTTTACGAGTTTTAAACTTTTTTATTCGATTTGAAAATTCTTAAAAAAGTGTCTCAAAAATTATAAATTTTAAAATTTTTAACTTTTAACAAAACTTTTTAAGAAATTTGAAACTTTTTTATTCCATTCTTAAAAATTTGAAAATTCTTTAAATCATCTCAAAATTCTTTCACTTGAAAATTTGAAAAAATTATTTAAATTTTAATTATTTCAATTATTATGTAAATTAAAATTTAAACATATTTTCAAATTTCAAAAATTTATGAAGTCTTTGAAAATGAAACAATTTTAAAAAGAATTTAAAATTTTTTGAATTTAACAATTTTTTTAAAGTAAAATTCTTTTCTTTTACTTAAATATGACAAAACTAGAACTTTTTATTCCAGAATTGAATTGTAAATAATACTGAGTACAATCCTAAGAATTGAAATTGAAAACTCTAGACAAAACAACAATAAGTCTTTTTCTGAACCATCGTCTTTCCATATTCTGCAGAAGTTCTGCACATTAAAAATAATTTTATGAACTCGAATGTGAAATAAAAAAAACAATGTTTATTTAATGTTTTTGTTTTCTGCTGTTATTCGGAATTGAGTTGTCTTTGTTTTGTCGTATCAACACAGAATGGAACTGAAAAAAATCTAAGGAAGAGACAGAAAATTAAATAAAAATTAAGTTTTCTTCGGCATTGAAATGCAGCAGAGCAAATTTTTTTTTATTTCTGAGAGATTTTACAGCATCAGTGAACAGCATGAAGTTACAGTACACGAGCAAAAAAAAAAAAAGACACACCACAATCCATTACGAAATCAAGACACAAGACGGCAGTGACATTCATTTCTGTAATTTATTTCACATTTTCTTTGCTGGGAATCATCAACATTTTTTATTGTCATGCCATGCTTGAAAATTATGTCGCTAAATGCACGATTTCATTAAAATCATTTTAAAAATTTTTTTTATCTTTTTTTAAATATTTTTTTTCTTCATCTTGTCATGACAGTTTGTTTACACAATTTTCAGTGTCAAATACGTAATATGCTCTAAATACATTAAATTACTTTTTTTTTTGGCAAATAAGAGGAAAAATGTTATTATTGCTCACTTTAACGCTTCTTGGCTTCTTTTAAATTCATATTTCAAAAATAATATAAATATTCATTAATATTTATTGTGTGATGAGTTTATGTTACCTACTTGTGAGTAGGCTAACGAATTGCTAATTTTCGTTATTTTTGTAAATATAAATTTTGATGAATTTCAAAATATTTATATTTTCAAAATGTTGAGATGTTAAAATTCAAATGTTAATTTTTAAAAAAATTTAAATTTTGAGAATTTTTAAAATTCAAACTTTGAAATTTTTTGAAAATTACTTGTTGGCTATTTTCATGAAAACCAATTTTAACAAATTTTAAAGATTCAATCTTTGACCATTTTAAAAATTTGTAATTAAATTTTATAATTATAATTCACATTTTGAAAATTTTCATAAATTCAAATTTCGACAATTTTCTTGAATTCAAATTTTAAAAATTTTTGAAATTCAAATTTTGACAACTTTCATTAATTCAAATATTAACAATTTTTAAAAGTCAAATTTAGACAATTTTCATGAATTCAAATTTAAAAAAACTTTGAAATTCAAATCTTTAAAATTCAAATTTCGACAAATTTCAAAAATTCAAATTTTAACAATTTTAAAATATCTAATTTTGACAATTTCATGAATTCAAATTTTAACAATTTTAAAATATCTAATTTTGACAATTTTCATGAATTAAAGAGTTTAAACGAATTCTTAAAATTCAAATTTCGAAAATTTTCATGAATTCAAATTTTAATAATTTTTGAAATTCAAATTTTGACAATTTTCATGAATTCAAATTTTGACAGTTTTCATGAATTCAATTTTTAACAATTTTTGAAATTCAAATTTTGACAATTTTCATGAATTCAAATTTTTGACCATTTCCAAAAATTCAAATTTTGACGATTTTCATGAATTAAAATTTTAACAATTTTGAAAATTCTAAATTTGACAATTTTCATGAATTCAAATTTTGACAAATTTTTAAAAATCATGTTTTAACAATTTTCAAGAATTCAAAAATTTACAAAATTTCAAAAAACTTGATTTAAAATATTTACTTTTAAAGTTCCAAATATTAAAACTTGAGCAATAACTTTCGACATTGAAAACTAGAAAACTGACTCCAAAAGTCCTTGTCTGTCAAATCCATCCAATTTCATAAGAGCTCCATTTGTTGATTAAATTTCAATATTAAATTTATCCATCAACATCAACATATTCCACATGTGATGAGATAATCGCTACAAAAACACATCAAACAATATCATGATTACGAGAAGAAAAAAATAACAAAAAATAAAGCAGTCAGCTAAAACGAAAGCACAAGCAGTATTTTTTATTATGCAAATAAATAAATTCAAAATAGAGAATTCTTTAGTTCGAAAATCCAATCTGTTTACTGTTGTGTGGCCAAGCGTGATTAAGCCAGCTGACATGCGATGAGACGAATTATTTTTTATGTATATATATTGATATTTATTAAATCGTTGCTTTAGTTTTATTTGCAATATCAATTTCAATAAAACTTCATCTAGCGTGCATGAAAATAAACTGCTCATATTAATATCCAGTAGTGAACAATGTCGTCAGAAAAGATTATAAAAAGAGCTGCTTTTGACTTATTCATATGTATCCATAGCTGATATTTTGGGAAATGATGTTGAATTGTTTATAATTTTGAGTGAATTGACTGTTTTTAGAACTCAGAAAATTTAAATTTTTAAGATTACATTAAAATTCAAATTTGAATTCAAATTTCAAAATTCAAAATTCAAAATTCAAATTATGATTAAAATTCGAAAAGTTAAAATTCAAATTTGAGTGCAAATTTAGGTATTTAAAAATTCAAAATTGAATTAAAATTAAAAATGTCAAAAATTAAATTTTTTAACTCAAAATTCAAATTTTAATTTTAAATCTTTTCAACTGATTTTAAGATTTAAAGTTTTGAAATATTATTTTTATTCAAATTTCAAATGATATTTTATTTGAATTTTCCACGATTTTAGAAATTCGATTTTGAAAAACTATTTCTTAAATCAAATTTTAAAAGTTTTCAAAAAAAATTCTGATTCGTTTTTCAAAAATTTTCAATTTCCAAATTTTAATTTCTAAGTTTTTCAAAATCTATTAAAATTTGAAAATGGTTAAAATTTTTAAAATCTTTAATTTTTTTTTACATTTTTAATGTTTTTTGATTTTCAATTTTTTCTAATTTGAATTCGTTTTAAATTCTTTAAATTTTCTTCTAAATTTTTTAAATTTTGACGAATTTTTAATTTTTAAATTTTTCTATTAATTTTTAATTTTTTTCAACATTTTATTAAATGCGCTAAAGTCATCTCCAACATTTCAGTTGCTATCTTCATAAAAAGTACAAATGCATAAAACATAAATTTTTTAAAATTTTGTATACAATACATGAGTTCGCTTAGCGAAGCTCTTCCATTTTAACAAAAACTTTGAACATGCAATATCGCAAAAGAATATGGCAATTGCGGATTCATGTTGAACGATTTTAATTTTCTGTGAATATTTGGGATTTACAAATTTATAAGTGCTTCATAATATCAATTGTTATGTAAATTGGATGCTTAGCTTTAAATTTTTTATTACTTTTTCAAATTTCCAAAAGATCCTTTTCATGTCTAAAATTTTAAAGATTTTTGTAAAGTTCGACTGGAAACAAAATTAAAATGTTTTTTAGAAATTTAATTTTGCGACAAATCCATGAAAATTTCTTGTAAAAAATGCAGATTTTTTTTAAATCAATTTGATATAAAAGAAGGATTAGACATATAATTTTCAACAATAAATTTCAGGCTATGAAATTGACAAAGAGGAAAAATTTCTTTGTTTTGTTTTTTAAGGCATTTCAAATTGGATGATTTTTAAACATTAAGAGTATTTTCAAAATATTGGAATTTTTCTTTTATATTTTTGAGTTTCTACTGTGACATTTTAAAGGCATTGTGCGCCATAGTCATCTCCAACAATGTTCAGTTCTTATCTCTATAAAAAGTACAAATGCATAAAACATAAATTTCCTGTACCGTAAAAGTGCATTTTGTATACAATACGCGAGTTCGCTTAGCGAAGCTCTTCCATTTTAACGGGAAACTATGAACATGCAATATCGCAAAAGATTATATGGCAATTGCGGATTACATGTTGACGATTTTAATTTTCTGTGAATATTTGGGATTTACAATGAGGATTATAAGTGCTTCATAGATATGATTGTTATGTAAATTGGATGCAGCAGCAAACATTATTGTTATTACTTTTATGCGATATATCATTCCAAAAGATCCTTTTCATGTCTGCACTCCTTCATGAGGCAAGATTTGTTGACGTCGACTGGAAACAAAAAAAAAAATGTCATATCGTCAATTAGACAGCACAAAATGCGACAAATCCATGAAAATCCTCCCGTCTTGTAAAAAATGCAGACACAAAAAAAAAGATGATATAAAAGAAGGATAATAGACATATAATGTTTCAACAATAAATCCACAGGCTATGAAATTGACAAAGAGGAAAAATCTCTTTGTTTTGTTCGTCTTTAAGGCATTTCCATTGGATGATTTTTGGACATTACAAAAGTATAGCTAAAATAATATTGGAATTGAATTTCTTAATTTTAGCATTAAAGTCAATTATTAAAGACATTGTCGACTGTATGAATGGAAATAATGTTTTCTTTAATGGATTATTTATGGAATTAAGTTTACTTTGATTTGTCATTTTCGAGTTGGTTAGTCAAAGTGATTTGGGAATGATCAATGTAATGATTGAGAAGTTGATTAGGGAGAATTATGCTTTCTCGATATCGGGACCCTAACCCTAGTTCTGGCCTTCCTCCGATGCCTCGTTTGCCCATGCTAGTTCCGACCCACCTTCCTTGGATCAACTTCCGTCCGGTTAAGCGACGTTACATAACGTGAACGACCCCCAAAAACATCCTCAATATTTGATTCTAGAGATGGTTAATGAATAATGCCATCAAAATGGAAATGCTGATGACAAAGCATCGTATCGATTTTCTTATTATTTGTTGCTCAAACAATAAATGTCTTTCTATCCTATATCTTAACAGATTAGATTTCTCTGTCTGTATAATAAATATGTGCACAAAAAAAAAACGAGAAGGAATACAAATAAATACATAAATAAATGAATGTGCCGCATTTATTTGGTTTCTTAAAAAGCTGAAATGCCTCAAGGCACTTTTGCTTTCATTTCTTTCAATTTTTGCAAACAATGGATTAAAAGAAGATGTCAAAAATTTGAATTCTAACAAATTTCAAAAAGAATTAACAAAATCAATAATGAGCGGATTTTGAAAGAACAACCGAACATTTAATCAAATATTTAATGACATCCTTAACAACTCACATATTTGCAAAAATTAAAAGAAATGAAACCTAAAAGTGCCTCTGAGGCATTTCAGCTTTTATAAGCGCAAACCAAATAAATGCGGCACATTCATTTATTTATGTATTTATTTGTATTCCTTCTCGTTTTTTTTTTGTGCACATATTTATTATACAGACAGAGAAATCTAATCAAGTTAAGATATAGGATAGAAAGACATTTATTGTTTGAGCAACAAATAATAAGAAAATCGATACGATGCTTTGTCATCAGCATTTCCATTTTGATGGCATTATTCATTAACCATCTCTATTACTACAAATATTAAGGATGTTTTTGGGGGGTCGTTCACTTGTTATGTAACGTAGCTTGAGATGAAGGGGTAGTTGTTCCGAACCCATGGGGGTTTGATGGCTAGCAAGAGGAAGACAAAAGGACAATAATGATGCATGGTCAAAATCTCAATTCTTTACGTTACCTAACAAGCGCACGTCCCAACATTCTTTTTGCCATTTTCCTCAATGATCTGTCAATAACAGTCATGTTAAAATTATTCCATATTAATTCATAAATATCTTTATTTCACTTTCATACAGTCGACTATATTATTTGTCTTATTTTATTGACTTTAATGCTAAAATTAAGAGACTGACGTAAATATTGTGTGATGAATATTCAATTATAGTATGAAATAGAATAATTCATTCATTTGGAAGTAGAAGTTGATGTTAGAACAAAGAAGCATTCAAGGAGTATTGAGCCATATATAGTACAATTTGTGGATGAGAATGTAAAGCTTGTAGTTGATTTGTTTGGCATCAAAATTGTGATTTGTAATTTTCTGTGAGGATGTGGGTTCGATTCCCACAGAATCAAAATGAACTGGGTATACTTCAGGCAAAATAATGCAGAACTTAAGCTTCAGTCGGGGCAATTCGACGGTATCTGGCATATGCGTTGATAATCTGTTTGGCCACTGCACTCAAACATAGACTTCCTGGATTATGGTCCGATCGGAATCATTCCTGTGATTACATTACTTTCTGTAACCTTCAAAATAAGGCTGTGGATCTGCATTTTCAGTACATTTGATTTGAAAAAGTAGCATGAGATGAATTTGAGATTCGAACCCATTTGTCGATGTTGATAATTAAGACCTGAAGAACGAAATTGCTGCACCACCGAGTTTAATTCTTTATCAACTCAAAATTAAACTCAGCTTAATTCTATACACAATTAACAGCATTTAAAGTACAATTAATAATAGAATTAACTTTTGAATTTTTATGCTCTAAAAAATTCATTTCCTCGACGTGATTTTACAGTATGTCACGCCTCATCTCCTCTAGAAAGATGAAAATTCATCAAAAAATCCAATTGAAATTTATTTAGTTTTAATTGATAATTTAATTATTCATGTGTATTGAAATCTGAAAGCGCAGCTAACAGACACACAAAAATAAAGAAACATAAATTCAGTCTATTCAGCATAAAAAAAAATACATAATTTTTTATCTCTTTTTCAATTTCAGATCTACAGAATTTGTTGCTGTCATTGCAATAGTTTGCACACTTTTCTTATTTCTTCATACACAAAGCCTCACGACAAGACTTCGTGAAATGGAAAATCGATTGCAGCCATCTGCTCTTAATTCTGGCAATGAATATTCAGGTGAGATGAAATATTTGCATAGTGATATTAATGAGTAGTTTTGATAAGTTTGATCAAAAATGGGGATTATGGCGCATTTGACCAAATTCAAAATTTAACGATTTTTGAAAATTCAAAACTTAACGGTTTTCAAATATTCAAAATTTAACGGGTTTCAAAAATTCGACATTTAACGGCTTTTAAAAATTCAAAATTCAACGACATTTAGAAATTCAAAATTTAACGATTTTCAAAAATACAAATTTACCGGTTTTCAAAAATTCAAAATTCAACGATTTTCAAAAATTCAAATTTAATCTCTTCTAAAAATTCAAAATTCAACGATTTTCAAAAATTCAAAATTTAACGATTTTCAAAAATAAATTTAATGGTTTTCTAAAAATTCAAAATTCAACAATTTTTAAAAATTTTAAAATTCAACGGTTTTCAAAAATTTAAAATTTTAATGGTTTTCAAAATTCAAAATTTTAACGATTTTTAAAAATTCAAAATTTAACGATTTTCAAAAATTCAAAATTTAACGGTTTTCAAAAATTCAAAATTTAACGGTTTTCAAAAATTCAAAATTTAACGATTTTCAGAAATTCAAAATTTAACGGTTTTCAAAATTTTAAAATTTAACGGTTTTCAAAAATTCAAAATTCACAATCTCCCAAAAAGCCCAAATTGCACAATTTTCCTCAAAATTCCCGCTAATTAAAAGCACAAGAAGATGAATATCGATTGGAGATGACTAACGTAGATAATTGAGCGCTAAATCATTTGTTATTAATGTTTCAATATTTAATGACGATGTTGAAGAGTAAAATAAATTGCAAATTGATTGAGGTGTATATGGTGATGTTCCAAAAAAGAGAGCTTATAAATTATATCTTTCACAATCATTCATTTCCTCTTCAATCTTAATGATTCTATCCCGGAAAGAAAAAAAATAATTCAAAAAGTGCTTTGGTGATGCTGTGTATTATGTCAATTCATATGGTGCGACATGAGAGAGATGATGATGAATTTGATTGATTTTTGTGAATTATTGGGAGAATGTGGCAAGTAAGTCTCTAAGAGGGGAGGTTCGGAAATTACGTGGGGACCCTTCACTTACTACGAAACGTTTATACAGCGCTGGGGGAAGAGGAAGTGGGGCTGATTTTGTTAAGTGTCAAAGAATGAACCATCACGATTTAGTTGCAGGGGGTACAGGGGTCGGGTTCAAAAAGTCGAGTTTCTGCATTACGTAATAAGTGAATTGGCCTAGGGAAGAGTCGGGAGGATGGATGGATGGAGGATTGAGGGACGGTTTGAAGGACGGATAGAGAGACTGATGGATGAACGGATGGAGAAAAGGATGGAGGAACAAATGGAGGGACGGATGGATAGACAGATGAAGGGACGGATGGAGGGAAGGATGAAGGGACGGATGGAAAGACGGATGAAGGGACGGATGGAAGGACGGATGGAGGGAAGGATGAAGGGACGGATGGAAGGACGGATGAAGGGATGGATGGAAAGACGGATGAAGGGACGGATGGAAAGACGGATGAAGGGACGGATGGAAGGACGGATGGAGGGAAGGATGAAGGGACGGATGGAAGGACGGATGAAGGGATGGATGGAAAGACGGATGAAGGGATGGATGGAAAGACGGATGAAGGGACGGATGGAAGGACGGATGGAGGGATGGATGGAGGAATGGAGGGACGAATGGATAGATGGATGGAGGGAGACGTCTAAATATACCCGAGCGACACAAATAAATTAGTTCTCTTAGTGGAGTTCGTGTTGCAACCTTAAAAGCTCAGTTTGTATCACTCGTTGTAGCATCGACAGAAGCTAGAAATCCGACACCAAACTGCATCACTTCTCCCCAAAAAAACTGCACTTAATGCCAATAAAATAGTAAAAATCTCCAGCATAAACAACAGAAAAACTGCAATAAATTTTCCAATCTTCCTTTTGTGCTGTAAGCATTTTCAGACAATAGATTACTCTTTTTTTTTATTTCTTGGCAATTCCAAATCGTACCTAGAGAATATCACTTAAAGACTTTCACTCTATATCCACAATTTAGGAACAGTTAAGAAACAAAAACAGATCCAGAAGCTGATAAAGAAGTGAATGACATAAAAAGTCATTTAAAGACTTCCCATAAAGCGATTTAAAAAGCCAACAGTCAGGTTAAATGTTGTAGAAGCTTTTGTTAAATGCCAGTGCGACACACTGTCTCCTGCTTTTATTACCCACTCGTAATTACATTTATTTCTGCTTCCATTTTTACTTCTCTTGGCTGTTGCTGTGAAGTGATAGACAAATATTCTTATCAAATACACATTCATACAAATCAAGCAAAATGTTAAGTATGGAATTGACACATCAAATGTGCTGATTGCAATAAAAAAAGAAGAGGGCGAGAAAGGAAGCGAACATTACCCTACGTGTAGATTTGAAAGGAAATTTTATGGGAATTGATGGAAATTGTGATAAGATGTAATTTTATCAGGCAAGATTCTTAAGTGATTCTTGGTGAAAATGGAATTGTTCCTTTTACTGAGAACATTTTTGTGATTTGCTGATGAGAGTTTTAGTTAGGGTTGGAACTGTCTTGGTAGTCGTCAAGAAACATGTTGAACAAAGGGAATCATAGTATCTGTTACTTTGGGGTTATACAAAGAATTGCAAGCTTGCATTTCGTACGTATTATGGTCCTGATGTGCTTTTTTGTTCTGTATACTCTGCAGCGACCGGCTGACGTGACTTTGACTTCAATCAGATTCGATAAATATGGATAAAGATCCAGCCTTAGGCTATATTCTCGCAAGCATGGCGTCAGATTTCACACCATGTCTAAACCTTATGCCTTGAGGGTGAATTTCAAAATTTAGAATGATACTGAAGTGACAAAAAGTCACTTTCATCAATTGTCCACTCTCCAGAATGACATGATTTGACCTGACGACCTTTGATTTGCCACACTGAATCCAAATCTTTAAAAGTTCTAATTTCCTTTAACATTTCAAAACGCCATACCAATTAAAACAATCCATTAAGATGTCAATACTTATTTAATCCTTAATTGAACAACCATACAGCAAGCAATGTAAGAGTTAATCCTTCTATTGAGATCTTTTAGTCTTGA
This sequence comes from Chironomus tepperi, assembly GCF_022539635.2. Taxonomy (NCBI): domain Eukaryota; kingdom Metazoa; phylum Arthropoda; class Insecta; order Diptera; family Chironomidae; genus Chironomus; species Chironomus tepperi. Next base: position 1,135,768 of record NW_027226583.1, read on the forward strand.
ATCTTTTCTTAAGTTAGAAAGTAAATCAACTAAGAGGATTTATACTGTTTTAAAAAACTCGATTTGGGACACATTCTTATGGAATGACCTACTCAACCTTCTCAGGACAATTTTTAGATAGTATCTCAAAAATTGACAAACTGTAAGGTTTTCTGAAGTCTGGGTTTCCTGAAGTCTGGATTTCGACCATTTCTCGAGATCAAGACCGAATTCGGTACCGATACTGAGATTATAGGAGAGTTTCCTGAATCATGGAATCATCCGTCTTGGTCTCGGCATCGTAGAACATTAGGACTTTAGCTTTTGAGCCGACATGGTGAAATAAAATAGCAAATACAGTGACATAGCAATGTTAAAGCCCTAAAAGCCTAAAGGCATCCTAACATAAAACAAGCAACATAATAGATGAACGCACCCTCCCAACCTCTTTGTCTCAACACCCATTTCAATAAACTCCTTCCTTTCATTTTCACATTATCCACATATAAAATAAAAATTACAATTTTCTTCATCCAACCTACTTACTTGTATCGTTCACGCAATTTACTAGATAATGTCATTGGAGGTGCTTTAGCATTGAAAAAAAAGGGATCGAAACATTATGAGGTTAATAAAGGTACGACGACAAAAAAAAGCAGAATTTCCTCTCCCTTCGAATGGTGTCAAAAGTCAATTGTTAGGTTAATAGGAGCTATAAGCATCCATCCTCAATATTTTTTCTGTGTCGCTTAAATAAAATATAATGACATTGGCACTAAAAAGTATCAACATTAAAAGTTCAACAGATATAAAATGGAATGGAAATCGGAAGTGAAAAAAAAAAACCCAATTTTTGTGGCTTCTGACTGTTAAATTTATATCATTTAAGGATGTCAAGTTGGTTAAGAAAAAGTTTCATTTGTTCCGTTATCAATAAATTAACTTCAATGACCATAAAAAGAAGTACTTCCATCAGAAAAATTGAATTGTTAAGTGGAAATGAGTGTTTGATGTTCGTTAGAGCTGCAATGTTGTGGTGGACGTAAATGCAATTAAAATTTATATTTTTTTGTTGTTTATTGTTTACCATGATGCTTTTTGTGGCAGAAACCGCATGAAAGGGCATCCCACATTTTGGCTATTATTTTATACTGTTTACTGTCTGTGTCTCATTGATTAAACTCTTTTTTTAGTTTCTATTTTATTTGTGTTTTCGTTTCTTTTGAATAATTTATTTGGTTCTTTTATGAGCTTTTATTTAATTAAAATATAGTGTTTTGGACATGCATGTTGTCCAAGATTGATGATTTAGTCATATTTTATATTCAAATAAATTCCAATTTTCAAATTCACACAATTAAAATTGTAGATGATTACAGAAAGCTCAAAGTTGTTCAATGAACCTCTAATTTGTGGCATGAAGCTCAAAATTTTGACATAAAGCTCAAATTTGTAGCATAAAGCTCAAAATTATTCAAAAAAGCTCAAATTTGTGGCATGAAGCACAAATTGGTTCAAAAAAGCTCAAAATTGTGGCATAAAGTTCAAATTGGATAAAAAACTCAAATTTGTGGCATAAAGCTCAAAACTGTTCAAAAAAGCTCAAATTTGTGGCATAAAGCTCAAAATTGTTCAAAAAAGCTCAACTTTGTGGTATGAAGCTCAAAATTGTTCAAAAAAGCTCAAACTTGTGGCATAAAGCTCAAATTGGTTCAAAAAGCTCAAATTTATGGCACAAAGTTCAAAATTGTTCAAAAAAGCACAAATTTGTGACATGAAGCTCAAACTTGTGGCATAAAGCTCAAATTTGTGGCATAAAGCTCAAGTTTGTGGCATGAAGCTCAAAATTGTTCAAAAAAGCTCAAATTTGTGGCATGAAGCTCAAAATTGTTCAAAAAAGCTCAACTTTGTGGCATAAAGCTCAAAATTGTTCAAAAAAGCTTAAACTTGTGGCATAAAGCTCAAAATTGTTCAAAAAAGCTCAAATTTGTGGCATAAAGCTCAAATTTGTGGCATAAAGCTCAAAATTGTTCAAAAAAGCTTTAATAATTTAAGAATCTTGAATTCATCTTTAAAACGCGTCTCATCATTAAATTTCCTTTCAAACTTGAATAATATTTCCTTCCACATTTATTCAAATACAAAAGATAGATCCTGAAAATATAAAATGAAAAGAATATTTCATTTTGTGGCATCTTGGTTATGTTGGCACACAAAAAGCTCAAATTGAAGAAAATGAAAAAAACAAAAAAAAATAAGTGAAATTTTATTTATTTATCATTTTGAGTGATGAAAAGACGAGAAATTGTGATAATGAGAGGAAAAACAAGAAAAAAGCTCAAAGAATTTTAAGATTTTTTCCTTCAAAAATTTAACTCGAATAATTTAAAGAAGAAAAAGTTGTTCCAAAGAATGATTTCCTTCTGCTGCTGTGCTGTATAAAGGCAAAACAAGCTTTAGAAAATTGTTATCAAAGCATTTGAAAAATTCTAAATGGAGGATAGGAATCAAGTCGATTTCAATTTAACCTTTTGGAAACACACAGAACAAGTCTGATTGGTTCATTATCCTTTAATTTTATTTCATTTAAGATTCTTAAAGTTAAAAAAGCCTTTGTGCTGCTGTTTGAATGACTATAGCGCATTTGAAGCATCTCTTCACATTCAAGGCAGTTAGGGAGTCAGGCAAACAATGTCAAGTAGCCAGGCAGTAAAGGCACTTAGTGAGTAAGGCAGTCTACTACTATGGTAGTCAGGTGATAAGTCTGTTAGTCAATGTCAGGTAGTTTTAGGCAGTGTCAGGCAATGTCAACCAGTGTCAATAAATGTTAGACAGTGTCAGGTAGTGTCATCCAATGTCAACAAGTGCCAGGCAATGTCAGTCGGTGTCAGAAAGTGTTAATCAGTATTAGACAATATCAGACAATGTCAGTTGATGTCAGGCAGCATTAGGCAATGTCAGGCAGTGTCAGTTAATGTCAGAAAGTATCAGCCAATGCCAACCAATTTCAGACAATCTCAGGCAGTGTCAAGCAATGCTAGCCAGTGTCAGGCAATGTCAGCTACTGTCAGGGAGTTGTTGGCAGTGCCAGACTGAGTTAGTCAGTGTCAGGAAATGTCAGTCAGTGTCAGGCAATGTCAGACAGAGTCAGGCAATGTCAAGTAGTTTCAGGCAACGTCAGCCAATGTCATGCAATGTCAAGTAATGTCAAAAGTGTCTCAACCAATGTTGCAGACAGTGTCAAATAGTGCCAGACGCAGTCAAACACATTCACCCACAGTCAGACATAGTCAGACAGTCAGGAAAATCCCTTTCTCTACCATAAAAATGTCAAGTTGGTTCCACTTTATGCAATTAAATGTAAATTTTTATCCTGAGCAATTCCAAAAAAAAAATTGTTCTGCAACCTTCCACCGTGATTTATTAAAAATTATGTTTGAGTTGGGTATGTCTGTATCTTAGGGCATTTGCTCTCGCAAACTGTTTTCCCTTCCAACACAACAATTTACATGCAATGAAAATTTCTATTTTAAATCTAACTGTCTGTTTTGTAATTCTACTTATTATTGTGCTGTTGTTCAAAAAAGGGTTGAATGCCTTAAATATTGAAGTAATTTATTCATGGTAGCAATTAACATGGAATTTTTGTGGAAATTCTAACGTTTATTATAGCTATTCAGACATTGAATATCTGAAATATTGATTGTTTTATGTTTCTTAAGAAATTTGATTCATTTTGGGATATTTTGAGGTTATAATGAGCTTTTGTTAATGTTGAGTATGAACTTATTTGATGGAAAATTCAATGAATTTTGGGTGGAGTTATAAGGTTACTATCCGAAAGGATCTAATTCAAGTAAAGATATTAATTCGGAATGGATACCATACCTGTCTTTGTCTAATTTGCATTTATACTGTCCTACTGACTGTCTGGTTGAATGGCTGATTATCTGGCTGTTGTCTGACTGTTGTGTGACTGTTGTCTGACTGTTGCCTGACTGTTGTCTGAATGTTGTCTGACTGTTGTCTGACTGTCTGAATGCTGTCTGACTGTTATCTGGCTGTTGTCTGACTGTTGTGTGACTGTCAAAATGTAGTCTGATTGTTGTCTGACTGTTGTCTGACTGTCGTTTGACTTTCTGACTGTTGTTTGACTGTCTGACTGTTGTATGACTGTTGTCTGACTATCATCTGACTGTCATTTGGCTGTTGTCTGACTGTCGTCTGACTGTTGTCTGATTGTTGTCTGACTGTTGTCTGACTGTTGTCTGACTGTTGCCTGACTGTTGTCTGAATGTCTGAATGGCGGGGTGTCAAAAAGACGATTTTTCACATTACATAATCTCTGAACCCACGTTCTATTGAAGATTCCATCAAAATAATTCATCATATAGCATAATCCAAGCTTCTCAGAAATATTAAATCAAAATTAAGTGCAGAAAGTTCTCATTAAGTTCAAAATTCAAAACCCTTCGCTCAATTTCAAAAGAATCGCATTCCTGCAAATTCAATCACAGAAGAAGCTTTTGCAAAAGTAAGCACCGATTTAATTCTTTCAGGTTCGTTTACATTGAATAAGATTTTTTCTAAGAAAATTTCAAGCTTATTTTTCCAATGAAAAAATTTTTTATATAAAAAAGAATAAAATTCAAGCTCAGCAAAATTTCTGTCGAATTTTGAGTCATAAAATCGTGCAAATTGGATGAAAATTCCTTTATATAAAATTATAACCTTATAAAATTTACGGAATTACATTTTAAATGTATGAACATTTCTAACAATTTCATTAGAATTGGGGAACGTTTGGAAGTTACGTAATTGTAAAAACAGCATTTTTAGGCACGTTGCTCCTACTGTAGTGCTATGTAACGAGATCATGAACCAAAATTTGTATTCAGTAATTGAATTAAAATCTTCATCATTCCTAAGTATGACGTAATTTACGAATCTTCCCTTAGGAGTCGTCCTTTTATCACGAAACGTTCTTATAGAGAGATTAATTATTATGGAGGGGAAGGGGTGTAAGAGGGAGGCAAGGAGGGCAAAGAAGTAAGAGAGAACAACAGGAAGGAGAAGGCATAAAGAGAGAAAAAAGAGAGAGCAAGAGAGAGGCAAGAGAGGGACAAGAGAGAGACAAGAGAGAGACCAGAGAGAGACAAGAGAGAGACAAGAGAGAGCCACGAGAGAGAGAGAGAGACAAGAGAGAGCCAAGAGAGAGACAGAGAGAGAGCAAGAGAGAGACAGCCAAGAGAGAGATAAGAGAGAGAGAGAGAAAAGAGAGATGAGAGAGAGAGAGCCCGGAGAGAGCCAAGAGAGACAAGAGAGAGTCCGGAGAGAGCCAAGAGAGAGACAAGAGAGAGACAAAAGAGATACAAGAGAGAGCCAATAGAGAGCCAATAGAGAGCCAACAGAGAGAGCCAACAGAGAGCTAACAGAGAGCCAACAGAGAGCCAACAGAGAGGAAAAAGAGAGACAAGAGAGAGCCAAAAGGGGGGCAAGCGAGAGGCATGAGAGAGGCAAGGTTAAGCAAGAGAGAGGCAGGAGGTATCAAAAAGCCAATTTCTCACGTTACGTTACAACTGAACATCCCGCCTTACTTACTAGATATAAAAATTTAATTTCAACCTGAATTAAATATTATGAATTTTGGAAGAATAATTACTCTAAAGTACTTTCACATGTAGCATAGAAAGCTAGAAGCCACAAAATACAAAATTTCAAATTTTATGATGCTTCATATCAAATTCAACTCTTTTAGGCGATAAACATTAAATTTATTTCTACTTAATGGATTATTATTATATTCAAAAATTAGTTTACTACTTTTACATGCAAAATAGATAGCAAAATTTTATTAGGTATGGGATGAGTTAGGCATACATATATGCTAAATAAGTATTTTCATAATGTACACACTGATCTACATTTACAATGTTTTTTTTTTTTTTGCATAAGTAAACCTCATCAATTTGCTCAACAGTCGACCAGAATGGATAAATGTTTAGGCCTTTTTATCCCCTATTTACTAGACATGCTTCAGATTCATCCTTACTCATTCTTGTCATATTGTGTGTCTGTGCTCTTTTTTAGACGTTTTGGAAATTGGGGACAAATTTGTTTAGTTGCTGGAAACTGGTTGCTTGATGCTTATTGAAACTGGTTTAAAGCGCAGCTTTAATTCAAATATCTAGAAACCGTTAAAATTTGAAAATTTTTTCAAAAACCGTTAAATTTGAAAAATCGAAAACCGTTAAAATTTGAAAATTCAAAAGCCGTTAAAATTTGAAAATTCAAAAACCGTTGAAATTGAAAATTCAAAAGCTGTTAAAATTTGAAAATTCAAAAACCAGTTAAAATTTGAATTTTCAAAAAAGTTTAAATTTGAAATATTAAAAACATTTAAATTTCAAAAGTACAAAAAAATTTAAAATTTGAAAATAAAAACCGTTAAATTTGAAAATTACAAAAAGTTTAAATTTGAAAACACAAAAAAGTTTAAATTTGAAAATACAAAAACGTTTAAATTTAAAAGTCCAAAAATATTAAAATTTGAAAATACAAAATGTTTAAATTTGAAAATACAAAAACCGTTAAAATTTTAAATTCAAAAATCGGTAAAATTTAAAATTTTAAAACAGTTAAAATTTGAAAAGTAAAAATATTAAAATTTGAAAATACAAAATGTTTAAATTTGAAAATACAAAAACCGTTAAAATTTGAAAATCCAAAAACCGGTAAATTTTTTTAAAATCCAAAAAACCGTTAAAACTTAAAAATTCAAAAACCGTTAAAATTGCCAATCCAATCCACATTTATTAGTAATCCTGAATTACTCATATCCAGTTCATCATTTTACTATATCCTGTCTCAGTCAACCCATTAAATTTTATTTATATAAACTTTCATATTCAGCTCATATATTTAAACAAAACATACATCCTTGCCTATTTATATTCATTTTGTTGCATCATCCTTACCATCCATACATATATTCATGTATATATCAGAGATTTATTTTGATGAATAAATGATCATAGGAAAATTGTTGAACGCGATTATGTTGCCATATATGTTATTTGTGGAAACATATTAAAATATTTTCCAAAGGCAGCAGATGGAAGGGAATGAAGATTGCATGTTGTGAAAATTTTCCTGTGTTTTATGCAATAAATGGTGTTAAATATTGAGTTAGGGATGTGGCTGAATATATGAATAGAATAGATTGTGAAAAGATTAATATTCAAAATTTTGAAATCCGTTAAAATTTGAAATTCTCAAATCCGTTACAATTCAAATTTTGAAAACCGTTAAAATTCAAATTCTGAAAACCGTTAAAATTCAAAATTCTTAAAATCCGTTAAAACTAAAATTTCAAAATCCGTTAAAATTCAAAATTTAAAACCATTAAAATCGTATTCGAAAACCGTTAAAATTCAAAATTCTGAAATCCGTTAAAACGAAAATTCAGAAATTTGTTAAAATTCAAAATTTTGAAAACCGTTAAAATTCAGAATTCTTGAAAACCGTTAAAATTCAAAATTCTGAAATCCGTTAAAACTCAAAATTCAGAAATTTGTTAAAATTCAAAATTTTGAAAACCGTTAAAATTCAGAATTCTGAAAACCGTTAAAATTCAAAATTCTGAAATCCGTTAAAACTCAAAATTCAGAAATTTGTTAAAATTCAAAATTTTGAAAATATTAAAATTCAGAATTCTGAAAACCGTTAAAATTCAAAATTGACATCCGTTAAAACTCAAAATTCAGAAATTTGTTGAACAAATTCAAAATTTTGAAAATTTTTTTGAAAATTCAGAATTCTGAAAACCGTTAAAATTCAAAATTCTGAAATCCGTTAAAACTCAAAATTCAGAAATATTCGTTAAAATTCAAAATTCTGCCCAACCCTAATTAAAATTCAAAATTTTGAAATCCTTTAAAATTCAAAATTCGAAAATCTGTTAAATTCAAAATTCTGAAATTCGTTAAAATTCAAAAATTTGAGATTCTTCGAAATTCAAAGTTCAAAAATCCGTTAAAATTCAAAATTCTAAAATCCGTTAAAATTTAAAATTCTGAAAAAATATAAATTGCTGTATGGTCAAATTTTAATTAACCATATTCATGCTTCCCCTTGTTTGGAACCAATTTTAATTTTTTGCTCTATTTTCTTCAACTTTTTCGACAGCTTTTTCTCCTTGTTCTATTTGCTCACATGTAGCATGAACCAAAAGTTGAAAACATATGTTATGGATGCTTTCCCTCTTTTCAACAATCTTATAGATTAATTCTTCTCATATTGTGTGAATCTTCTTCCTTCCGTTCATGAATATTCATGTATGGAGCTTTTTTTTTGTTGCTGATTTTTTGTTATGGTTTTGTGGAATGAAGAAGGATTTTTGTGGCATTTTATGTTTGGTTTTTAATTTTTAAAATTTAAATTGAATTTGAAATTATGAATTTTGAAATTAAAAATTTGGATTTTAAATTATAGATTTAATTTTTTTTTGAAAATTACTGTTATTCTAAATCTTAAATTAAAATGTGAAAATTGATAAAAATACTTTTGAATTTTTGAAAACCGATTAAATTTTTTTTCAAATCTTCGAAATCTGTTAAAGTTTTTACAATTTTTTGAAAACTTTCATAACATTTTTCATAATTTTTAAAAACGTTTAAATTTTTTGAAAATTTTGAAAGCTCTCAAAAATTTCAATTTAGTAAAATATTAAAAATTTAAAATTTTTGAAGACAGTTTAAATTTTTTAACCAAAATTTTGAAAAAGTTACGGTTTTTAAAAATTTTCATATTTTGACATTTTTCAAGTTTCAGCGGTTTTCTATTTATTGAAAAAATTGAACTATTTTCAAGAATTTAAATAAAAAACGGTTTTCAAAATTTTGATTGAAAACCGTTAAAATTTTTTAATTTTTTTTTGAAAACTATTAAATTTTATTTCAAATTTTTCAAAATCTTGAAACTTTTTTAAATTTTTGAAAACAATTTAAGACTTTTGAGAACAAATTTAAAATTTTTGAAAACTATTGAAAATGATTAAAAATTCGGTTAGTTTCAATATTCAAAAGTTCAAAATACCTGCCAAGAATGATTCAAAATCAAAAATACCAAATTTAAATTTTTTCACGGTTAAAAAAATATTTAAATCTTAAATCGTTAGCATATCAGTCAGTCTTACCAAAAGCAAAAATGTAATGAATATCCATAAAAAATCATGAATCTCCATGAAAAAAGAGAGTATACAGGAACAACAACGATGAAAAAGAAGGAATTTTTGATTGAACATTATGAAAAATTATTCAAAAAGGGTTTTACCTTCCTCAAAAGCATTCTTCTTCATCTACCAAATAAGAATCAAAATTTGGCTGTCTCAAAAACGACCGTTAATTTTTTTCAAAATATATTAATTTTTGCTAAAATTTAAATTTTTTTTGACCGTTTTCTTTGTAACGAAAATTTTAATTTTAAAATAAGTTGAGTTGGAAATGTTCGAATTTTTCGACAGTCGAATGTCGAAAAATTCGAATTTGAGACGGCCACACTCTGAAAAGAATAAAGTTTATTTGCATATATTTCAATATGTTTTAGCTTCAAAAAAATTTCACTACCCACTCATCGTATATACTTTCAGGAATGGCAATGACTGGCGAAAGCGTTAGCAACAACAATAAATTTTATCCATCAAACAGCAATGGAAATGTTGAATTGGAGAATCTTTACAAATATTACAAAAGCACGGGACAGGTGAGTTTTTGAGTTATGCTTGATGTTTTTGGACATGATGTGCAGCAATTAACCTCGACATAAAAATGTCAATTGGACAATGCAACTTGACAAATATTTGAGACAATTGTGATACACAGATAGAATGTTGAGGTTAATGGAATCAAATTTAATGGACTTGTTCACTAATGCTTGGAGCTTAACAGGAGTAACAAGTTCAATTCGACACCTTGTTAAGCTGCTTTTGAGTTGGGACAAAATTTTACTGTTTTCAATTAATTTGTTAAGTTGTGATGAATGTTAAAGTTATTGCTATTTATAGCACTAATTGGATATTCAATCGAAAGCAGTGGTTGTTTTTCAGCAATTTAAGTTATATTTTGAGGGGATTTTGCTAATTACTTGCTGATTTGTGGGGAATTAAATTAAACATTTCAAAATTTTCAAAAACTCTTCAGAATATTTGCTGGATAATAGCTGAATTGGGCTGAATTCATACTGAATTGTGCTAAATACTTATTAAAGAGCGCTGAATTGAGGTGATATTTGCTGAATAGTGGTGAATATTTACTGAATTGAACTGAATATTTGCTAAATTGAGCTTAATTGTGTTGAATACTTGCTTAAATGTGGTGAATATTTGTTGAATTATGCTAAATTGAGCTAAATACTTATTAAAGAGTGCTGAATTTTTGCTGAATTGAGGCGAATATTTGCTGATTTGAGGTAAACTTATGCTGAATTGAGCTAAAAACTTGTAAAATTTAATTGAATATTTGTTGAATTTTCGTGAAGATTTGCTGAATTGTGGTGAATATTAGCTCAATTGTGGTGAATATTTGTTTAGTTGATCTTAATATTTGCAGAATTGAGGCGAATATTTGCTGAATTCTGATGAATATGATTATGGTGAATAATTGCTGAATTGTGGTGAATATTTGCTGAATTGTTTAGAATATTAGCTGAACTGTGTAATATTTGCTGAATTGTGAATATTGGCTGAATTATGGTGAATATTTGCTGAATTGAGCTAAATCCATTGCTAGTGTGAACTGAATATTTGCTGAATTATGGTGAAAATTTTCTGAATTGAGCTAAATCATTGCTAATGTGAAAGGAATATTTGCTGATTTGTGATGATTATTTATCGAATTTTGTTGAATATTTGCTGAATTTTGTGAATTTTGGTGAATATTTGCTGAATAGTGTTGTACATTAGCTGAATTTTAATAAATATTTGCTAATTTGTGCAGAATACTTGCAAATTCAGCTAAATACTTGCTTAAAATCAATACAATTTAAATGACAATTCTCTAAAGCTTCTAAGTTCACTGCTTACAAAATCACAAGAACAGAATAAACTCAACTCCAACCAAGCACTCCACCAAAAGCACATCATCCTCCACAACTTTATCTCCAATCCAATAATATCCATTTTAAAAAGCTTCTCCAATTCCATATTCATCACAATTCACATGAAGGCATTTAAATAAATTAATGTCACACAACAAGTTGATTGAAAAAAATTTCATTAACCCTTCACAACAACATCATCAGGCATTAAAAAAGGCATCAGCCTGTAAACCTGAAACAAATTTACAATTCATATATATAAATGCTATTAAATTTTTTTCAATATGATTTCATAATCGGCGCGAATATGGAAATAATTTTAACATTTCCATTAAGCCTTCCCCCCTTTTACCATCAAGTACACTTCTTATGTTAATGATGAGAAGCTCAAGGGGAAAGACACAACATTCAGATCACTTTTTTATATGCTCCAAAATTGTTAGGAATATAAATGATGTTAAGGCACACTTTTTTGTGCATTATTGACAGTAATCATCACTTTATAGTCAGTAATTCTTATTTACAGATTATTAAGCAATTTGTCATGTTTTAAGTCTTTTAATGCTTTCTAAATTTAATTTATTTTAATGAATTGGAATATTTAATGTGGAAAATATCAAAGAGTAAATGAGTGAGGAGCTTTGAAGTTGTGATGATTGGCGTGACTTGATGTGCTTGAAACGTGAACAATAAAGAGAATCTCACACTTGTTGTGACTTAGTCAGATTAGGATGGGGATGTTCACTTATTACATAATTAGGAAAATTGACTTTTTGACATCCTTTAAGTGCAATAAGTCGGGATGGGTTCGTCTCGGAATGGTTTCGTACTTTGATACCTAATTATTGCGATTCCGATCAAGCGGTCTTGACTTTTTCACATTTTAAGCGACTCACAACCTCCTTTTATAGGCAAAACGCAATAAGCTGACCATAGCGTCATCAAAGAAATGGTTCTGATCCCACTATAATGTAGATCTACTCAGTCTAGGGGTCTGGTGCACCCTTACTTGTTTATCAATCATTAGCCAACGTCCTAGTGCTGCTCTGGATCTGAATGATCTGAAAAGCTAAAGGTTTTTTACCAGCCGTGGGTGGTCTCACCGATATCTCTAAAAGTCGTGTCCTCTAAAGTCACCCTGGATACGTCCCTAATTTTAAGTGATACAAAATCTCAGTTTACAGTCATCTCTCAGTCCTCTACAAGAGCCCCGAGTGGACAAAAATTCGTTATAACTAGTTGATGGCTAGTTAATGTCCAGTTGATGACTAGTTCCAGAGTATTTTTGTCCACTCGGAAGCGTTACTCAATAACAGAATGATCCCAATTTGAAAATTAGAATATTCATCAATTTAACTTTTCGGCTACTTTAAGACATGATGAATTTTTTGTTGAAATCTAAAAGAAGGTATTCATGAAGATAATTAACTGCACAACAACTCTTGAGAGCAATTTTGTCCGTAAAAGAGCTTTCAAATAAGCTTATTTAAAAGTTGATCTTCTGCAAGTTTATAGTTCAATGTTATGATATTGACATGCTAATGACTTATAAAGCAAACAAAATGAATTTAAATTATCAATTTATGGTAATTTTAAAGTTCAAAATATGCAGACAAAGCTGACCGAATAGAAAAATTTGTGGACAATTCAGGTGACGATTTCATGAAATTAAAATTCACGCTAGATCATAGACTAACCTGGGACATATTTTATCACTTTTTGTTGCCCGATAGCTTTTGAGAATTCTAATATAGCTAGCCCACAGATTTCGATCCCTTACTTGAATTCTCGAAATCTCTATTGAAAAATAATTCGATTAAAAAAGAAAGAACAAATAAACTAAAAAAAAAATCTGATGAAATCCCTTCAAAATGTAATAAGTGACCTAAGGACCGTTAGAGCTCTTAAGAATAGGCATTAATCTCAATAATCAAAATGGTGATAGATACAGCTTTAGGTTCAATATAAGGCAAAACTTTGAGTTGCAAAGCAAACAAAGTAAATTGAATAGTCATCATTGTCGAGTACTGTTAAAGCAAATTTGACTTCATTCAACTCACTCCAATACCTCAATTCGGTTAATAGATCCAAAATGCAATACCAACCCGGTGTGACTTTAGCCCAGTCCTAGTCCTAGTTCTAATCACACCGGATCTAGGTCATCATAGTTAACAGTACCAAATCCGACACCAATGATCGACACCGTGATAAGACCAACAAAAGTGTCAGATGGAAGACGATTTGTAGAAACCTAGGCTTCACATCAAAGCATGGTTCCAGTTATCCGACACCAAGTCATTGTCACACTGATCTGGAACCGAATTTTTGATCGAATAACCTTATTGCTCTATTAAACTCACACCATAAGCTCCAGTCTCTCAAAAAATCATCAATTCCGCATCATATTCATAAAATTTTCCAAGACAATTCCTCAACATCAATTTTCCATCAGCTCCACAGAAGCACAAACAAAAATTTATCACCAAAAACCCACTCACAAAACTTAAAATATGAAAAAAATATAATTCATTCCGTTATCTTTTTATCCCCAGATGAGCACATTGAATGCCTTATCATTGAATAATACTCGTCGTTCTGAAAATCAAATCATATTCTTCAATCGCGTGCCAAAAGTCGGCTCACAAACATTTATGGAATTACTGCGTAGACTATCAATAAGAAACAATTTTCGCTTTCATCGTGATGCTATTCAACGAGTGGAAACTATTCGATTAGCACCATATCAGCAAGAGGAGCTAGCAGAAATGGTTAGCGAACTTGAAACACCGTCAGGTATTGTATAATATTATAATAGCGGGTGGAATAGAAGAATGGAATTGAGTTTAATGCTATTAGTGTTTTGAAAAAAAAAGGAGAAGCAAAGTATTAAGAAGATGTGAATGAATAACAAGGGGATGGAACTTGTTTGTAGATGCATTTTTGGGGTGAAAATTCTTGGAATGCCGATTTTCGGCTTAACTTAAAGTGAGAATTCTGGCCGATTTTCGACTTAACCTTAAGTGAGAATTCTGGCCGATTTTTGGCTTAACTTAAAGTGAGAATTCTGGCCGATTTTCGGCTTAACCTAAAGTAAGAATTCTGGCAGATTTTCGGCTTAACTTAAAGTGAGAATTCTGGCCGATTTTCAACTTAACCTAAAGTGAGAATTCTGGCCGATTTTCGGCTTAACCTAAAGTGAGGATTCTGGCCGTTTTTCGGCTTAACCTGAATTGAGAATTCTGGCCGATTTTCGGTTTAACTTAAAGTAAGATTTCTGGCCGATTTTCGACTTAACCTAAAGTGAGAATTCTGGCCGATTTTCGGCTTAACCTAAAGTGGAAATTTTAGCCGATTTTCGACTTGACCTAAAGTGAGAATTCTGGCCGATTTTCGGCTTAACTTAAAGTGAGAATTCTGGCCGATTTTCGACTTAACCTAAAGTAAGAATTCTAGCCGATTTTCGGCTTAACCTAAAGTTAGAATTCTCGCCGATTTTGGCTTAACCTAAAGTGAGAATTCTGTCCGATTTTCGGCTTAACCTAAAGTAAGAATTCTGGCCGATTTTCGGCTCAACCTAAAATGAGAATTCTGGCCGATTTTCGGCTTAACCTAAAGTGAGAATTCTGGCCGATTTTCGGCTTAACCTAAAGTAAGAATTCTGGCCGATTTTCGGCTAAACTTAAAGTTAGAATTCTAGCCGATTTTCGGCTTAACTTAAAGTAAGAATTCTGGCCGATTTTCGGCTAAACTTAAAGTTAGAATTCTAGCCGATTTTCGGCTTAAATTAAAGTAAGAATTCTAGCCGATTTTCGAGTTAACCTAAAGTGAGAATTCTAGCCGATTTTCGGCTTTACCTAAAGTAAGAATTCTGGCCGATTTTCGGCTAAACTTAAAGTAAGAATTCTAGCCGATTTTCGGCTTAACTTAAAGTGAGAATTCTGGCCGATTTTCGACTTAACCTTAAGTGAGAATTCTGGCCGATTTTTGGCTTAACTTAAAGTGAGAAATCTGGCCGATTTTTGGCTTAACTTAAAGTGAGAATTCTGGCCGATTTTCGGTTTTTTTTAAGTAAGAATTCTAGCCGATTTTTGGCTTAACTTAAAGTAAGAATTCTGGCCGATTTTCGGCTTAACCTAAAGTAAGAATTCTGGCAGATTTTCGGCTTAACTTAAAGTGAGAATTCTGGCCGATTTTCGGCTAAACTTAAAGTTAGAATTCTAGCCGATTTTCGGCTTAACCTAAAGTAGAAATTCCAGCCGATTTTCGGCTTAACCTTTATTGAGAATTCTGGCCGATTTTCGGCCAATGCACGTTAATCCGGTTGAATTTTCAAGTTCCATCCTCTTGATGACTAGCTTGATACCATTTTGTGGGTGTTTTGTATACATTTGAATACATTCCTTTTTTTTGAGATTACTATTTGTACTGACAATAGATGTTAAAAGTAAATGTGTTGGTAGAAGCTTCTCTTAATGCTCCTTATATGCATAATCTTCACTACTTTTAACTCTTTGTTACTTTCTTATTCCCAACATGTATATTTATCTATTTTCTTCGAGTATTGTACAGAACGGAAGAATGATGTAATTTATATGTTTATGTAGCAATAAGCAAAATGTTCTCTAAGTACACCTTCTATGCTACATAGCATATTATATTGATATTTATATTGTATGCTAAGTGAAAAGTTTTTACTATTTATTCAACATACATACATGCTGCAATTTTCTGGCTTTCTTCTTGGGAATTATTCAATGCCTTTTTTTGTGCTGTATGTTGAGATTGGCAAAGATATGTTTTATCTATTAAGGAATATTTTTGATATGGATGATTTATTTAGGTGCTTCATTGTTCTAGAATTTAGATATGAAAAGAGCAATTTAATAGTTGGCTTCATGCTTTTTGTTGTAGGATATGAAGCTTCATAATATCATATTTTTGAAATTAATAATTAATTTAAATTGATAGTATTATTATTTTAAGACTGCTGTTAACTGATTCAGTACAAGTGATTAATATTTAAGTAGTTCATTTCCATGTAAGGAACTAGAAAAGGTTTGAGTGCGATGCAATCTACGATCGATTTCATTAAAGTGCATTGTTCATGATTTTATACTGTTCACTTCAGTTTCTTGGAAATAATTTGAATTAATGCAAGAGCTTCATCATTGTTGATTGAACGGCACAATGCAAATCAGTCGTCACGGAATAATTAGGGAAACTTCACGTCTTGCTTTTGATACAGCGCTATAGAAAATTTGGGTGATGGTTTCAGGCTATAGTCCTTATTAGTAAGTTTTCCTCAAGTCTCGGTCTCGAAAATTTCTTGAAACTAAGAATACCAAGGAAGTCTTGGGTAGCCCATTCGTAGCAGCACAATGTAGTCTCTACAGCCCCTTTATGTCATTAGGTTGACCGTAAATCATCCCATATTAGACAATCATCCATTTGACAGTTGCACGATGTTTGATTTACAAATCCGTTTGGATTTTTTGGATCCATATGGACACCCCGCCTCTTATTTTTTGCTGCCTGGGCTTGAAGGGGTTTTAATGACACTGCGATCGTTATTTTTAGAGCAACTAATGAACAATCAATAGTGCTCCGTTCGAGAGAATTATTCTACATAAATAACTGCGTTATAGAATACATCACTGGTGGATAACCCTTGTATCATGCCACACATTCATTTTTGTTTGATGATGTTTGAAGAAAAATGGTTGACGGCACTGTAATGTCATTGGGTCAAATGTAAACGTCTTCATATGTCACATGTGTGTCACATGGGATGTCATTTGGAAGCCATATGGACTACTCTTCATTATTTGTGTCGATAAGAGCTTGATGTGTCCTGATGTTACCACGATGGCTATTTTTTGATGATATACATCTTTGCGCCACACGTCATACACTTTATCCTATTTCAATACACAGTCATGGGAACAGGGTACCATTTGAGAGAATTATTCTATGTAGATGAATAAGTTGTAGATAATGTGATTCTTAGTTGCACTAATAGATCAATTATTAAATTTCCTATTTAAATAATTCGACTCAACCAACCTTCATTCAATATCGATCCCAATGAAATCACAGCATTAGATTAGTGATTGAGGTCAAAAAATCCAAATCCCTCCTTAAATCACATACGTGAATCTCACAAGGAATCTCATGCAGTAATGCAAAAATAATTTTCACATGTAATATAATTTCCACAAAGCTAAACATTTTCTTACTTTTAGCATCTTTTAGATTTATTTTTGCAATCAATTTACTACATACGAAAATTCATGCATTCATGTGTGAATCCTCAAATCATCTTACGTGAAATAAATCTTCTCGAAATTTTTCTTATTTCTGTTCTGTTCACTGTTTCACCATAAATGGGTTTCATGTTACCTGCTAGAAGCGTGGGAAACAAAACAAAAAAATCTCGAATTTCGGGTGATATAACAAGCTTTAAAGCACATAAAATGGGGAAGAAGGAATGAGGGATGAATATGTATAGAAGCTCTTTCGAGTACTGAATATTATGTAGTGCAAATTTCCAATTCCGCTTTGCTCTTTAAAACATAAAATAAAATCTGTATTATAAACATCCAATTCCTTTGCTGATACAAGAACTCAAGCCATGTGAAGCCATGTGAAGCCGAAAATTGAGGGGTATCAGAGGGTATGGGGGTGTAATGTGATGCCACATGAAGCCGAATATTGAGGGGTATCAGGGGGTATGGGGGGCGTAATGTGAAGCCATGTGAAGCCGAATATTGAGGGGTATCAGGGGGTATGGGGGGCGTAATGTGAAGCAGAAAATTGAGGGGTATCAGGGGGTATGGGAGGCGTAATGTGAAGCAATGTGAAGCCGAAAATTGAGGGGTATCAGGGGGTATGGGGGCGTAATGTGAAGCAATGTGAAGCCGAAAATTGTGGGGTATCAGGGGGTATGTGGGGCGTAATGTGAAGCCAAGTGAAGCCGAAAATTGAGGGGTATCGGGGGGAATGGGGGGTGTAATGTGAAGCTGAAAATTATGAAGATGGGCCGCCACGGGCGCTACCCATACTCTAGTATATAAAACATACATACATAAAGTAAAAATGTTCACAAATTGTAGCGACGAAATGGAAAATGTGTTCCATTAGTTGCATGTTTTATGGCAATAGGATTCTCTTCACAATTTCCTTTTTATTTCGCTTTTTCACGTTTTTTATTTCAAATATTGAATGGGAAGATAAGTGCAAAGAAAATGCAATTTTCTGCTATCGTATTAAAACAAATACCTTTTCCTATGTATATTTTCAGTGTATGTGAAGCATGTTGTTTATACGAATTTTACAAAATTTAACTATCCGACACCAATCTATGTTAACTTGGTTAGAGATCCAATCGAAAGAGTCATCAGTTGGTTTTATTATATTCGAGCACCATGGTGAGTTATGTGGCATATTTCTGACAAATCGATTTTTTATTTATTTTAGATTAAGGAGTGTGGGTAAGGGATGGGAAAAAGAGATTTTTTGATGAATTTTGGATAGAATTTTGACATTTGTATTATTTCAGATGATATTTCGTCCAAATTCTGGTATAAAAGGCTAACCAATGTGTCAAAATTCATCTTTAATAGGACTTTTCTGACAAAATTCGGACATAAAAACAAAATCGGCTAAAATTCTGGCCAAAACTTAATTTTCTGCTAAAATTTTGGACAGTTGAAATTTTGCAACAAAACCATAGTTCTTCATTTTTTCGGCTAAAATTCTTTAATTTAATTTACCAAAAACATTTTTTCTGGACAATTCCAGAAAATTAAATTTTTCGGCGGAAAATCTGGCTCAAACCTAACTTTCTGCAAAAAATTCCAAAAATTTGTGGTTTTGAGCCGAAATTCTGCAATGAAATCATTTTGAGCAAGAAAATTTTCTGCCAAAATTCTGGTCAGTTCAAAAAATTTTGTAGTTTTTGACAGAAACTCTGTGAAAAATTACAAAATTTAAGTTTTAATAATTTTACCAAAAATTTTGCCTCCAAATAATTGTCCGTCAATTTTCAGCCATTAGCTCCATTTATACCCCATCAAAAATTCCCAAACCTGCCCACACACCCTTGAATTGCAGAGCAATTTACCTTCATTTGTGTATTGCCTCATCATCTATATTAATTTTTCATTTCTCATTGAATTATTAAAGGTATTACGTCGAACGTAAGCAAGCATTTCCTGACTTACCATTGCCTGACTCACACTGGTTAAGAAAGGATTTTGAAACATGTGTTTTACGCGGCGATCCCGAATGTACATACACGCAAGGTGAATCCCACGAGGGAATTGGCGATCATCGTAGGCAGACGCTATTCTTCTGTGGACATGGGGATGAGTGCACGTAAGTGAATAATAATAATACAGCACTGACTGTATACTTATGTATGACTAATGATCATATGTTATTATATTAGGCCATTCAACACGAAAGCAGCACTAGAAAAGGCAAAGTATAATGTTGAGACACAATATTCAGTTGTTGGTGTACTTGAGGACTTGAACACAACACTTGCTGTGCTGGAGAAATATGTACCGAGATTCTTTGCAGGCGCAACTGAAATTTACTATAATGAAATTAAAAACTTTAATAAAATTAATAAAAATAATTTTAAGCCACCTGTAAGCGAGGAAGTAAAGAATCTTTTACGAGCAAACTTTAGTCGCGAAATTGAATTTTACAAGTTTTGTAAGCAACGATTGCATAGACAATTTTTGGCAGCAAATTTATTGGATTTAAAGTAAATAAGTAGAATTTTTGTAAATCAGAGTTGCAAAACAGGAATTTGTCACAGGCAAAAACCGTACAATTTCTTGATAATTTGTATGGTTTTGTAAGAAAAACTATACAAATTCTTAATAATTTGTACGGTTTTGTAGAAAAAAAAATCATAAATATTTTTATTTAAAAACCGTACAATTTCCTAAAAATTTGTATGGTTTTTCTCACAGAACCATACAATTTTAAGGTAATTGTACGGTTTTATCCTGTGACAGATGCCTGTTTGCAATACAATTGTATTGCAATACATACAATTTTCTAATAAATTGTATGGTTTTTCTTACAAAACCATACAAATTATCAAGAAATTGTACGGTTTTTGTCTATGACAGGTGCCTGTTTTGCAACTCTGCTGTAAATAGACGCAATTTTCCGTCCTCTAATGAAAAACTTTTGCATGCATTCCATACTTCCCATATACTTGCTTAATTTTCTAAATTTTAAACTGCTTTTAAATGCGATGAAAAACTTTTTCCCTTTTTTGAGCGGTTTTTCATCCTCAAGTGCACATATTATGTATAGAAAATTTTATAAATTCAATTAAAATTGATAATTTTTTGAGTTAAAATAAAAAGTTTTTTTGGAACTTTAATTTTTTTGATGTACTTATAAAGTTCTTGCTTATTGTATTACTATGATGTATGATATAAGTCCTTTGGCGTGAATGTTGTGCTGGGGATCAATACTGTAGCTGTGAGGTACTGTTTTGTGCTGTTCAGGTTTATAGAACAGCCGTGTGGAATCTGTGTGCCGCGGGACACTGGTATATCGCCAATATTTTTGAAAAAGTCATGAATCGCATACCGTGTGCGGTTTTAATCGTTGACTACCTGTGACGACTTAAAGGCTATTCTGAAAGAAGGGAAACTTTAAATAAACGAAACTCGACCGTTTCTATTTCAATTAAGCTCTATAAGCAATTTATTAAAGTATATTCTTTTTTAAATTGTTGTCTCTCCGTCGTCTCAAAAACAAGTGAATGGAAGTTGAGAAAAGCGGGGTTGCAACTATGTAATTAGTGAAATTGTAAGGTTTTGGAATTTGAAATTCTAAAATACGTTAAAGTTCAAATTGAATAATTCCGTTAAACATAAAAGATAAAATAAATTCATAAGGAATTTATTGTTACAAATTTGAGTTTGTGACAAACTGCGGGGGAGGACAATAAAAATCAAGTACTCATCCTTTATCATCCGGCCTATGCGTTCCGTCCGATTTCTTTTTTATAGGTCCATCATCTAGGAGTGGTATGCGTAGCAGAAGGTATTCATAAATCGTTTCGACGTCCATTACCGTGATAGTGGTATTTGGATATTTCTTGTGGTAATATTCTTTGCACCGCAATCGATCTTCATGATTAAATTGACCGACAATAGCTTCAGCTATTTCATTTGTGTTGATATATCCAATGTTGGCGTAGCGACAAGCGGCAAAATAGGCTTGAATAGCAGATTGCAATTTGATTGCTTCCATCCTATTTAAGTTGGAACTGAACTTGAAATTTTTCAGCTCTTCTCCTCGATTCCTAACCATTCTCATCTCGTCGCCATAAGCTACTTTCAGAGTAGCCATAATAACTTCCAAAGGCTCAGCATCAAACAGGTCTCGTACAATTTCAAATGCTTCTCCCTTTAAAGCACCTTTGACGAAATATTTTAATGAAACTTCATCTTGCCCTAAATGATCTCGATATCGATCGACGTCTTGTTTAAAGGCGAGCCACTTATTCTCTTCACCTTTAAATTCTGCGATCTTAGGTAAAGCTCTTCGTCGCAAATTCTCCAAGTTCCTCCTTTCGTCTCTCTCTTGTGAAACGGTAAGGCGTTGCAACAAAGTCGTGAAGTCACCTTCGTTTACTGGAACTTGAGGACCATTGTTAATAGAATTGTTGCTTGTTTCATTTAATGAAGGAGTTACTAAATGTTCCCGATTATAGTCAGGTACCATGTTTGAAGATGTGCGATTCGCTTCAATGACTGCTGTTGTATTTCCAGTTGTATACAAAGCTGATAGAACATTCGTAGCTCGACTAGCTGTCGTACTGTGCATAAAAGTTGATGAAGAGGGAACGTTGAAGCTAATTGAATGATCAGCATTATTTTCATGCAATAATTTTGCATGTTGTTGAGCAAGATTAATTTCTCTTAATCTGGTCTGAGTTCTTTCGATTTCCTTACGAAAGCGTTCATTGACTTCCAACGCGTGTTTTTTGTTTGCGCGTGACTGCATAACTCGCTTTAAAACATAAGCATTGATTAATTCCGGATTTTTTGAAACTTCTGGATCTTCCTCAAGAAGTATTTGCTTTGCTCTCCTATCGAATGACTCCAAATCCGATTTTGCAAATTCTGGTTCCATTTGAAACGTTTCATTCGTTTCCTTGATATTTGATTTCAGAAATCTGGCTCTTCTGATAATCAAATTTTCTTTGTATCCACCTTGATTATAAAATAGTTGGCAAAACTGATTCATCAAGTCTGCTTTGCAATCTGGACATTTCCATGGAACAGGTTGATCTCTAATTAAATAAGCATCTAAGTCCATACAGCTAGTATGGAATAAACGGTTGCAAAAGAAGCACAACATCATTGGGTTGAGTTCCGTTGCGGCAGGCGTTTTTACTTTGCCGGTTCTTTTGAGCATGATACATTCCGAATAACAGCACCTCGCTTCGGGATTCAGTTTGTCTCCTGACATAAAATAAGCCGCAATTTCTGACACTGCTGGATCTTTACTTGTGATGAACTGAAGCCATAACGGATTTATGCTACCGTCACTAGCAAATACATCTGGATCACTTTCTGGCATGTTAAATTGTGACTAATATATACTACAATACTGAATTCCTCGAACGGAAAGCAAGATTGAAAGACTCGACCGTCTAACAATAACGAAATTAATTCACTAAATACTCGAACGAATTAGAACCGCTGACGACCTCTTGAATGGTCCACGCTGACTTAGCTGGATCTTCACTGGATCTTTAAACTTACTTGAAAATGTATTTAACGTGTCGTTAAGGACCCCGTACGATCGTACACGATAAATATATAGTTTTAGGTTTGCTCGATCGCAAATCCTTAAACTTGGGAACTAATCGACCTTAATTCCTTTTGTGCTTTATAATAACAAGCTTTGTGTCCTTTGCTTGGACAAAATCAAGCTAACTGTTACGGACGCTTGACCTAACTCTAAGATTGCTCGACCGCAAATTCTTAAGTTATATTATGACGTGCCTTTTCTACACGTTTCGTTCAATCGTTTACGATAACTGAACGACCAAATTTGAGTCTCCAACACGAAGTATTCCTCTGGATGTGCTCCTGTTTCTTTACTGGATCTTCCGGAAATTCGGTGAGACGATGAATTAGCGTACTATTGTAGAAACCACACGATAAGCACTGCTAAAACACTGGGTTTTGGCTGCTTCTTCCCAAAACCTAAATCCAACACGTGAAATGATTCTTGATTTTTCTGAAAATCACGCGTTTTCAGAAAATTGAAATTAACAAGGTTGATCGACCTCAAACTTGTATTATCGCTATTGCTATCGATCTAGCAAATAGTTAGAGCATATAATTGAACCAATCGATCTTGGTTCAATTTCAGAAAATGTGAAAATAAGCCTTGGTTGGAATTTTCACGTGAAAATTGTGAAAACAATTTAAAAACTTTTTGTGACGACTTAAAGGCTATTCTGAAAGAAGGGAAACTTTAAATAAACGAAACTCGACCGTTTCTATTTCAATTAAGCTCTATAAGCAATTTATTAAAGTATATTCTTTTTTAAATTGTTGTCTCTCCGTCGTCTCAAAAACAAGTGAATGGAAGTTGAGAAAAGCGGGGTTGCAACTATGTAATTAGTGAAATTGTAAGGTTTTGGAATTTGAAATTCTAAAATACGTTAAAGTTCAAATTGAATAATTCCGTTAAACATAAAAGATAAAATAAATTCATAAGGAATTTATTGTTACAAATTTGAGTTTGTGACACTACCATTAAGGTGTGCTATGGCTAAACAAAGGCTACCTACAACTACTTTAGAGGATTCCAAAATTGAGAAACTTAATGACAGGCTTTATGAATCCGATGAGTCTGTGTCTGGTTCCTAATAAATAAAATAATCAATAATTTGCTAAAGGAAAATTGAAATATTTAAAATAAATAGAAATTTGCAAAATTGAACAGACCAGACAACCATACTAGGCATATCAACATCACACAAAGGGATTTATATTACCACCTAAAAACTAATAATTGAATAAATGAATGGAAAAACCATGACAATGAAAAAAGATTTTACTTTTATTGAAAATAATATTTTATGTAAATAGAAAAATAAAAAACTTTTAATGTTGTTGAAAATGAGAATATTTTTTGTTAAAATAGTTAATAAAAATTAATATTTGTTCATAGAATTAAAGCAAATGAATGAGTTTTATTGATTATAAAAAGGTTTTGAATAATTAAATTTCAGAGAATAGTTTTGATGTTTTTTTACAGAATTGAATTAATTCAACCAAATGGAATGCTTTTGAAAAATAATTTAAAAAATTCAGATTCATGATAAAGGTTTTTAAAAATTTAAAGCTTTTAAATTGCTAAAAAACAAATTTGAAAATAATAAATTTTGAAATGTTAGAAAAAATTTAATTTCGAATGTTAAAAAAATTTAATTTCAAATTTGTAACAATTTTTAATTTTCAAAGTGTAAAAATTTTAATTTTCAAAATTTGAATTTTTAAATTTCAAAAATTTTTACTTTTCAAATTTTAAAGGTTTTTAAAAATTTAAAGCTTTTAAATCGACTTTAAATAGAAATTTTTTAAAAATTTTCTTAATTATTTTAAAATTTTAAAAGTTTTTAAATTCAACCATTTTTAATTTAAAATTTTAAAAATTTTTATTTTTAAATTTTAAAAATTTTTAAAAAATTTAATTTTGGAATTTTTGATATTTAATTTTTGAACTTTAAAAAAAAAATTTAATTTTCAAATTTAAAAAAGTTTTAATTTTTGAATTAAACATTTTTAATTTTTAAATTTTTTAAATCTTTAAATTTTTTATAAAATTTTAAAAATTATTTTTTTTGTTGAAAACTTTCAATACAAATTTATCCATATTTATTTATTTTAAATATGTGAATTTGAATATATCCAAAAACTAACAAAAGATAAAATCAGTAAATCCTGTATCTATTACTAATTATACAGTCAACATTTACCTAATTTAAAATCCAATATTTTTAATTAAGCCAGCAAAATGTTAATTAAAAGTATTTCATTAATGCACAAAAATGTGCAAACAAAATGACTCTAAAAACATCAAATGCTCTTCAACATTTTTCATAATTAATGTAAATCGAAAAGTTTCTCAATATAAATGAGCACTAAAGTTCAACATCATCAACATATTTGGAACAGAAGGATAAAGTTGGAGCTTTCTAAATAAAATCAAATAAATTTTATTATATAAATTGCAATAACCATTTATATTTACATGAACAGGTGAATATGGTCTAGATAATATATCCCGAGCGACATAAATGAAGAGGCAATCATAAGGCTGCAGTGTGCCACATGGCTGTTGCGTGCCATATGGCTGCGATGTGTCATATAGCTGTTTTGTGCGATATGATTGATGTGTATCATATGACTGTGATGTGCCACATGGCTGTGATGTGTCACATGGCGACCATGTGGCTTATGACTTTCATGCATAATATGATTATCATGTGTAATGGCTTTGTTTTGTCATATGCCTTTTTTGTGTCATGACTGCTTTCATGTGTCATATGACTTTGTTGTGTCAAATTACATTGATGTGTCATGGCTGCTTTCATGTGTCAAATGATTTTCATATGTCATATGGCTTCTTATCATATTCATGTGTCATATGGTTGGATTCATATGTCATATGGTAGCTTTCATGTGTCACATGACTGCTTTTATGTGTTATATGGCTTTCATGTGTCATATGGCTGCTTTCATGTGTTATATGGCTGCTTTCATTTGTCATATGGTTGCTTTCATGTGTTGTATGGCTTTCATGTGTCATATGGTTGGATTCATATGTCATATGGTAGCTTTCATGTGTCATTAGCTGTTTTCATGTGCCACATGGTTGCTTTCATGTACGATATACGCTACCATGTGACACATGGCTTGAAGGCGAAGCGATCTTAATTTGTGTCACTCGGATTTCCTCATGCTTTGATAATTATGATTTGAAAATTAATTCGACTACAAATATGAACTTGTATGCAAACTAAACATTTTATAACATAATCTGATTATACGAACCAGAGTGTGATGAATTTTCTGATTTTAAAACTATATACTATATGCATCCAGCTATATGCACATGTGTTTGCATAGAATTTTATTTGAATTAAAACTATTTAATTAATTTAATTATGTTGAATTTCAATTTTTTACACTAGAGACTAGGTTTTATGTAATTTAATATTCATACATATGTCTATAGAATTGAATGGAAGTGCTTCCGGGTGTGAGACTGTAAATATTGATGTAGGAACTAAATTAAAACTAAAATTGTTGAAAAAGTTTTTAATTAATTTACATTTGTACTTAATACTGACATTTAAGGCTCATAAGAACCTTGACCAGAAATTGAAAAATATCCACATGCTGCACATCCACAATCACATAAATAAAATCTCATAAACATATCGATTTAATATTTCTAAAATCTAAAATATAGCATGCAATAAATCATATAAAATTCATTTAAATCTGATTTATGCTGCGTATAAATTAACAAGGCACTTATGCTTAAATGTGTGCCTACATACGACCTCGTTTATAAATTTCATAAACAGCCTTCCATTTTATACTAACGACTTTATTGATGAAAGATGATCAATCTTTTAATTTATCAAAAAAAAAAAGCTTCATTTACCCTTCAATGGAGTCATAAAGTTACCGCTTCAGCAGTGCTGAACAATTTATATTGCAATAAATTTCTTCTTCTTGTGAAACCTTAATTTGAGCAATTTTTCAGCAGAATAAAAATTTCCGCTTTTTAATTTAAAGTTTGTTTTCTAATAAATGTTCAATTTATGTGAAAGACTCGACTTCCAGTGGAAATATTTTGAGTAAAACTTATCTTGAGCTTTTAAAGGATTTATGTTTGTCCTTTGGTATGCAAATTTGATGACTTTGGGAGTCAGTTAAAGGTTTGAGGTGTCTGTTAAGGCTCTGTAGAGTCTTTTAAGGCTCTAGAGAGTCTGTTAAGGCTCTAGAGAGTCTGTTAAGGCTCTAGAGAGTCTGTTAAGGCTCTAGAGAGTCTGTTAAGGCTCTAGAGAGTCTGTTAAGGCTCTAGAGAGTCTGTTAAGGCTCTAGAGAGTCTGTTAAGGCTCTAGAGAGTCTGTTAAGGCTCTAGAGAGTCTGTTAAGGCTCTAGAGAGTCTGTTAAGGCTCTAGAGAGTCTGTTAAGGCTCTAGAGAGTCTGTTAAGGCTCTAGAGAGTCTGTTAAGGCTCTAGAGAGTCTGTAAAGGCTCTAGAGAGTCTGTAAAGGCTCTAGAGAGTCTGTAAAGGCTCTAGAGAGTCTGTAAAGGCTCTAGAGAGTCTTTAAAGGCTCTAGAGAGTCTGTAAAGGCTCTGTCTAGTCTGTCAAGGCTCTGTCTAGTCTGTCAAGGCTCTGTCTAGTCTGTCAAGGCTTTGTCTAGCCTGTTATGACTCTATTTAAAGCTTTGCGTAGTATTTCAAGACGATTCTAAAAAATGCGCTCTATTCATCAATAACCAAAAAATTTCCTTACTTACTCTGCCACGCTACTGCAAAAAAATGAAAAAGAGGAAAAACTTTTAAAGCATTTGAATTAGTGTAGATATTTGAAGGAAAAAAGCTATCTCATTTCTGTCGTGATAAAAGTTTCTCTAGAAAAAATCTCAAAATTTTTTTCTATGTCATGCTTTTACTGATATAGAGATGATGACTTTTTTTTCCCTGAAAATTATGCTCATTCCCGTTCCGAGTCTGATAATAATCATCTACACCCCTTAATGCATTTGATGCACATTCCTTATAACTTCTCATCATCCACATAATCATCATCATATTTTTTAATATCAAGTGTGGAATTTTCGATGTCGCAGTCATCGTGAGCTGAATTGCAGGAACAAGAAAACTTTATACCTTCAAGCATGAAAATATGGAATTGAAATAGTTTAAGCTTAAAGTTTTTCCCCCAACGTGATTTTCATCCTCTTATCATCACAATTTAATACCTTACCGACTTTACGGGATATACTTTAAAAAAAATTTAATGTCATGTCATTATAACACAAGTACATAATATGGTGAAAAAAAGGCATATTGTGAATTGACATTCTATGGCTTTAAGCCTTAAGAGGCATATGCTCTACAAACTATCGCAATTCCTCTATGTCTGACTTTATTTTTTTTCATGGCATGTCAGAAAGTATCAGACGATGGAATATAAACCTTGTAAACACTCTTCGTACCTTTTTTGCACAAAATATTTGTTCATGGTGCCAAAAAATCAATTCCTGCTCTTCCACCTTGTCTGTACATATTTTCTCGCTCATATAGACTTTTTGGTGCATTTTTCCAAAGGGAAAAGACGCTTATATCCGGGTTTTGTCTGTCTGACTGTCTGACTGACTGTCTGTCTGACTCTATGTCTGACTGTCTGTCTGTCTGACTGTCTGTCTGACTGTCTGTGTCTGACTGTCTGTCTGACTGTCTGTGTCTGACTGTCTGTCTGACTGTCTGTGTCTGACTGTCTGTCTGACTGTCTGTGTCTGACTGTCTGTCTGACTGTCTGGTCTGACTGTCTGGTCTGACTGTCTGGTCTGACTGTCTGGTCTGACTGTCTGGTCTGACTGTCTGGTCTGACTGTCTGGTCTGACTGTCTGTCTGACTGCTTGTCTGACTGTCTGGTCTGACTGTCTGGTCTGACTGTCTGGTCTGACTGTCTGGTCTGACTGTCTGGTCTGACTGTCTGGTCTGACTGTCTGGTCTGACTGTCTGGTCTGACTGTCTGGTCTGACTGTCTGTCTGACTGCTTGTCTGACTGTCTGGTCTGACTGTCTGGTCTGACTGTCTGGTCTGACTGTCTGGTCTGACTGTCTGTCTGACTGTCTGTCTGACTGTCTGTCTGACTGCTTGTCTGACTGTCTGGTCTGACTGTCTGGTCTGACTGTCTGTCTGACTGTCTGTCTGACTGTCTGTCTGACTGCTTGTCTGACTGTCTGGTCTGACTTTCTGTCTGACTGTCTGTGTCTGACTGTCTGTCTGACTGTCTGTGTCTGACTGTCTGTCTGACTGTCTGTGTCTGACTGTCTGTCTGACTGTCTGTGTCTGACTGTCTGTCTGACTGTCTGTGTCTGACTGTCTGTCTGACTGTCTGTGTCTGACTGTCTGGTCTGACTGTCTGGTCTGACTGTCTGGTCTGACTGTCTGGTCTGACTGTCTGTCTGACTGTCTGTCTGACTGTCTGTCTGACTGTCTGTGTCTGACTGTCTGTCTGACTGTCTGTGTCTGATTGTCTGTGTCTGATTGTCTGTGTCTGATTGCCTGTGTCTGATTGTCTGTGTCTTACTGTCCTGACTGTTATTTGCAGGGAAAATGCGCTACTGTCGGTCACGTGTGACAACGTCTATACTAGTTTTTTTTTATTTCATGCAGTGACAGTTTTTTTTTCGGGTATTTCTAGTGCTCTAGTTTCCTTCTTTTTCGATTCTATTTCACAGTATATTGCACTGATAGTTCGTTGGTTAGATAAATATTTTCATCGACATGCAATAAATTTTAGGTACTTTTTTTTCGGGGATTTGTTTAGTTTTGAACTTCCTTTAAAGGGAGAATTGCCTGGGGGTTATTCATAAATGATGTTGTATTTATGCTGATATACTTACTTACTTACTTCCATGGCTGGGGCGCACGGGGGCCCATTGCCGCGCTTGATCTTTTGCCGTCCACAAAGTCTGCAAAGGTTCCTTTATACACTGAGGCATCCTGTGGTCGTCTGTTCACATGCCCTGAAGAATTCCAGGTTTCTGAGCCGTATTTTGCAATGACTCGAATAAGCATCTTGTTTAGCATGACCTTCGTGCCTCTACACAGACTCTTAAACGAAAAAAGGTGCTTTAAGCTGTAATATGCACCATAAGCTGAGTGGATCCGTCAATTTTTTAAACTTCAATCCAAATCCATAAAGTTATAACATACAAAAAACCATCCTATTATTTTTTAACGACGTTATGCTGAATATCTTTTTTTTTTGTGAATGAAAATTCCTTTTCCGAATAATTCACATCATCCACATGTCAGCAATATCACAAATTAAATTCCTCTATGTCATTTGACCTGATTTTTGTTCTTTAGCCTCATAAAAAAAAGTTATAGACATAGATAGATTGATGAATGAAATGCCTAGCACAACACAGAGAGATGCCTAATACATCAACATGCACCATAGGAAGTGAGGAGACTTGATGTCGTGTAAAATTCAAATTTTCCTTCAGAAAATATTGCCACATGTCTCTCATTCATGCTCGAATGTGTGTCTCTTTATTGGTCCTTCTATTTAGTATGTGATAAATTGACAGGAATAGTTCAGATGCTGTCAGTTTTTTGAACAGCACGAAGAACAAGTTTAGAAAAGTGATGCAAGTAAGCTTGATATATGAGGTGTATTCAGGAAACAGGGGTGGGGGTTTGAGAGTCGACTCCACTTTTTGGCAGTAACTTCTCAATTTTAAAGGGTATTTCGTTAGAAAAGAACAGGTATAAAGGTATAAGGATAGAAGCATTGGTACAGGACATGTATACCATTGGTATAGAACAGGTGTATTGGTACGGGATAGGGATACCATTGGTACGAGGCAGGTACGAACATTGGTACCGAACAAGTATGTCATTGGTACGGGACAAGGACGGACATTGTAAAGGAACACGGACGGACATTGTAACCGAACAGGGACGGACATTGTAAAGGAACACGAACGGACATTGTAACCGAACAGGGACGGACATTGTAAAGGAACACGGACGGACATTGTAACCGAACAGGGACGGACATTGTAAAGGAACACGGACGGACATTGTAAAGGAACACGGACGGACATTGTAACCGAACAGGGACGGACATTGTAACCGAACAGGGACGGAAATTGTAACCGAACAGGGACGGACATTGTAAAGGAACAGGGACGGACATTGTAAAGGAACAGGGACGGACATTGTAACCGAACATAGACTGACATTGTAAAGGAACAGGAACGGACATTGTAACCGAACAGAGACGGACATTGTAACGGAATAGGTGTACCATTGGTACGGGACAGGTATACCCATTGGTACGGGACAGGTATACCCATTGGTACGGGACAGGTATACTCATTGGTACAGGACAGGTATACCCATTGGTACGTATACCCATTGGTACAGAACAGATTCACCCATTGGTACGGAACAAGCATAGTATTGGGAGCTATACCATCTTGCTATACCAAGTGTACCATTCTATCGTACCAATGGTCTTCCATGCCGTACCATACCGTACCGGACCACCGTGGAAGTAATCGACACTTAACTACTCTCCTGGCTTAACAGTAATAAAAACAAGCAAGTAAATTCGAGCGAGAGTTAAATCGATTGAAAATTTGATAACGATGAGCAATAAGGCAGATTGAAAAAATTCATGAATAGTCCACAAAAGTACGATAAAAACAGCAATGAAGGTAAAAATTGAACAATATCAACAATGAAAATTGAAAATGAGCAGCACACCAAAAAAAAAAAAAGTTTTGTATCACAGACCGGCTGATAAAATGAGACACAACGAGGACATTAAAAATGTAGCACATACACAATAATGTTCATTCCCGCCATAATTTCCGTATTTCAATGGATTTTTGTGAATGTTTTTATTTTTATTTTTTTGGGTAGTTCATTAATTATGCTGATTATTATTGCTTTATGATGATGACAAGTTTTTTTTTTCGGGTAATTTTAAATTAATTTTTGTGTTTGTTGCCATTTCAAAGCCGATTATGAATACGGTGGTATGTGCTGATGCATTCATTTAGCCTTAATTTAAAACTGATCATTGAATTAATGAGAATATTAAATAGTTTTTAAATATTTTGTGAAAATATCATCTGATAAAATTTGAATTAAATGAGCTGAATGAGGTAGGGATTATGGCAGTTGTGGGCAATCTGCGTGCCGCGATACACTAGTGTTCCATGCATAAATGTCATGAACCGTATGTCATGTGGGTGAAATGGCACCAGTGGCCTAAAGGGTAGAGCGTTGGTCTTACGTGCTAAAGATTCTGGGATCAATCCTAGGTCATGTCTAATTTTCGAAGCTCTTTATAGTTTTGAGGCCTTTGGTCCATCATGTGTCTCCACTGCAAGGCATAAAAGGATATACTAGTACTTACTTTCTTCCTTGGCTGGGACGCACGATGGTCCATTGCCAGGCGTAGGAAATCTAAAGGCAGCTCTTTCCTTCGAAACCTTGTGGAAGTTCGATATATTAAGGACTCTAGCGTTTTTCAATACTGAATGTGTCCAGGATCCAGTATCCAGGATTTACAAGTATCGGAATGATTTTTCTCTTCATCAACGAATCAATAAGCTGCCACATCCTCTCCGTCTATCTACCAGGAGGAAGCAAAGGAAGGAAATAGACGATCATCTAAGAGATGACATCAACAAAATAACAAACATCAGAGGAAACTACTACATCTGCGGAGACTTCAATGCAAAACATCGAGAGTGGAATTGCAACGTAGCAAACAAAGCCGGGACAATACTACAGGATATGTCCGGGGAGTTCATGATCTACTACCCCGATTCACCAACGTATTATCCAGAAGATCCGACGAAATCTGTATCAACAATCAACCTAATGCTCTCAAATTCCAGTCTGAACACTACAGAACTAAAATGCACAGAGGCAATGAGTGACCATTGCGCTGTGTATTTTCAAATCAGGACATCCAAAGTTGACAGAACAGACAACACAGTTTACAGATACGACTACAGAAATGCCAACTGGAAAAAATTCAAATCGTATATAACTCGTCGCATCGAAGACAGCACTCTGGAAAACCCATGCAACACAGTAGAGGAGATAGAACATCATATCAAAGTATTCTCAGAACTCATCATGGATTCCAGAAACAAAACTGTGAAGAAGAAAAAGATCAACTTTGAATCGACAAAGCTCACACCAGAAATCAAAGACTTAATCAGGACGAAAAGAAGTCTTCGACGAAGATGGCAACGTAGCAGAGATAATCAAATCAAAACTGAATTAAACATTCTGCAGAAAGTCATCAAAGACAAAATTAAGGAAATCAAAAATACAAACTGGAATAAGCGGCTTTCAGAAATCCAACCATCAAACCAAACAGTCTGGAGGATTGCAAAGCATTGCAAGAAAGGTTCAAAATCGATGCCACCGTTGATTGATGCAGATAGAACATTCATCACTAATAAGGAAAAAGCCAGCGTTCTCAGTGACTATTTTCGTAAAGCTCACGAAAATCCACTTGAGGACAACAACCCAGTACATACCCAGGAAGTAGACAACGCAGTGAAGGAAACATTGGAAGGAGAAAATAGTGACTGCACAGAACTTACAAATGTAGAGGAAATCTCATACATTGTAAGAAATCTGAAAAATCCTAAAGCACCAGGATTAGACGATGTCAACAACATACTCCTCAAAAACCTTCCACCAAAAGGCTTCGAATATTTGAAGTTCATCATCAACACGTGTCTCAAACTTAACTATTTTCCGAAAGTTTGGAAAAAAGCTAAAGTAATCCCGATCCCAAAACCTGGCAAACCAGCAAACGAAGTGAGCAGCTATAGGCCAATAAGCTTGCTTAGTTCCCTAAGCAAAATATTGGAGAGAGTATTGCTGAATAGAATAAACGAGCATCTGGAGGATAACAACATCATTCCGACTCAGCAGTGTGGCTTTCGCACAGGACGATCAACATCTCACCAACTCATCAAAGTAATCAAAACAGCAAAGGAAAACATAAACAGGAAGAAATCAACAGGAATGATCTTCCTAGATGTGGAGAAAGCATTTGACAGAGTCTGGCATAACGGACTCTTGTTTAAAATGATCAAATTAGGGTTTCCACTACCACTTATAAAAACTGTAAGATCTTTCCTAAGTGAAAGAACTTTCTCAGTTTTTATTAAAGGTCAGTTCTCAGAAACCAATGAAATCAAATTCGGAGTACCACAAGGAGCAGTGCTTTCACCAACTCTCTACAACATCTACACATATGATATTGTAAGAGAAACAACCAACAATATCGCACTCTTCGCAGATGATACTGCATTGTATCATTCTGCAGAAAACTCAGCCGATATTGTAACACATCTACAACACACTGGAAGAAAAGTACAACAATACATGAACAAATGGAAAATAAATCTCAACAAACAGAAGACTCAAGCCTTATTCATCACAAGTAGGTACTCCAGGCAACTTCCTAGAGACAACATCAAATTCCTCAACGAAAACATCAAATGGGAAACCGAAGCTAAATATCTGGGAATGATTATCGACAAGAGAGTGACATTAAAGCAGCATGTAGAATATGTGACCAACAGAGCTCACACTGCACTAAGACTACTTTATCCCCTCATCAGCAGGAACTCACATCTCGACGTTCGAAACAAACTTCTCATCTACAAGCTAGCCGTGAGACCCATCTTCACATACGGCTGTCCAGCATTTGAACGGATGGCAAAAACACATCTACAAAAACTACAAGTACTACAAAACAAATTCTTGAGAATTGTTCTCAACAAAACAAGATACGAAAGGATATCAGATCTACATACTGAAGCAAAAATACCCTCTATTGAGGACTACGTCGGAAAGTTGCAAGCGAATTTCAACACTCGTCTTGCGTCGCGAAACACCGAATAAACCACAACATAAATTAAAGCAAAACAATTTCAAAATAAAATCAAAAACTAAGTGATGAATGCGATAAGCCAGAATCCTTTAAAAATTTAAATACAAATAAAATGTATCCAAACTTTGTACATAATTAAGTTAAAAATTTAATGAATAAAAAGTTTATTTAAAAAAAAAAAAAAAAAAGAATGATTTTTTCTCCGAAATCTTGAGCACATGAATTGTAACTGAGTATATTGCAGGATATATCAGATCTTATGACATACTCGTATCTTTGTAATATGCAGGCTTTCAAGTGGTTCGGATCCCACTATAAACTGCAGGTCTAAAGGGTGTGGTACAGCATATTGTGCTAATAACAGTTCCCTGTAACTCATAAGTTGGTACAAGTTTCAATACCAAAGTGTATTGCATCTCAAAAAGGCTTACCCTCTACTGAATTTAGGTAGTTCATGAATCTGATCATATCCTGTTATTTACCTTCCGATTTATGAGAGAATTCATACTTTTTTTTACTCATTTAATAGGTCAGTATGCAAACAGCATTCAGATTTCCGCGAAATAAAAACACTAAAATTTAATCAACATATTTTATGTCTATGAATAAATGATAGATATTTATGGCATAAATAATGAAATTCTATATCCTCATATTTTAGTCGGGAGTAGTAAATTTCTGTGCACTTTGCGGTGAAAATATTAATTTAGTATTTGTGCGAAAAAATGTGAAAAAACTATTTTTTGATAGTGTTTTGAATCACATTTTTTGGTCATAAATTGGATTCAATTTATTTTGAACAGCAACAAGGCAGAACAGCATATTTTTCAGTTGGCTACGGGTTTCAAATATTTACGAGTTGATTTCTACGGTTGTGGTACGGTTAGTTATAGAAGGACAAGTTACGGCACGGCAAAGTACGGTACGGTATAGAACGGCACCGCAAGGTACGGCATGGAAAGTTACGGTACGGAAAGTTTCGGCACGGCAAGGTACGGCACTGCAAGGTACAGCAGGACAAGGTACGGCACGGCACGGTAAGGGACGGCACGGCAAGGTACGACTCGGCAAGGTACGGTACGGCAAGGTACGGCACGGCAAGGTACGGCACGGCAAGATATGGTCCTGCAAGGTACGGCACGGCAAGATACGGCACGGCAAGGTACGGTACGGTTTAATAGTGTGCACCAGTGATGTCCACTTGGTACGGAATAGGTATACTACTTTGCCATAATAGGTGGACCATATCAGCGGTGTACCTATGTCGAATCGCGCAGCATTGTGTAGTACTGCTCTTACCATCACCGGAGAAGGTTGCCTAGTTGCATGCATATTCAAAGAAAAGAAGGAAAGATCAGTCGTACCTAAAAATATAATTTGCAGCTTTATCTAGCCTAAGGTAAAAAGTGCTCACAACAAATTTTGGTTTTTTAGCAGTAAATCAAGTCAAAATAATAATTTTTTAAAAATGCAGCAACAATATTTGGCTAAATTACCACAGAAAAATTGTAACCCTTTATTCCGATAAACTAGCCGAAAGGATTGAATACAATATGCACCAAATAATTTCCACATCGATGAATGAAAATGAGAAATTAATTGGATGGAAATAAATTGTTCGAAAACTGAGCTATAAATATGAAGCTGATGCTTTTTTTTGAGAATTTTAATTAATATTTCAGTAAATATGCACATGAATTAAAAATAAATGGCCGATGAGATTTAATGCAGATTTTATTTTTTTTTTATGTTGTAATCAAATACTTTTTTTTTGAATTTCAATATCTTTTATTTCAGATGGGCATGGGTGGATTTAACTATTATTATTGAATATTAATTCAAAAAAATGTTTAAAATTTAAAATTTGATTTTTAAAATTTAAAATTTTTTATTTTTAAAACTTAATTTGATTTTTATTTTTAAAATTCAAAAATTAGTCTTTTCAAATTCATAAATTTAACTTTTTAAAATTTGAATTTTCAAATACAAAAACTTGACTTTAAAAATTTTAAACTTTGACTTTTCAAATCTAAAAATTTGACTTTTAAAAATTTTAAAAATTTGATTTTCAAATTTGAAAAATTTGATTTCATTTTTCAAACTTTAAAACTTTTTAAATTTAAAAATTTGATTTCTTCAAATTTAAAAATTTTGATTTTTTTTTGAAAATTTTAAAAATTTGATTCCCAAAATTTAAAAATTTGATTTATCAAAATTCGAAAATTTGACTTTTCTAATTTAAAAATCTAACTTTTCAAATTAAAAATTTTGATTTTTCAAATTTAAAATTTTAATTCTTCAAAATTAAAAATTTAAATTTTCAAAAATTTTAATGTTGATTTTTTAATTTCAAAGTTTGAATTTTCAAATTAAAAAACTTGGTTTTTCAAATTTAAAAATTTAATTTTTAAAATTCTACTAAAATCTGTAACAATTTACATTAATCATAGCAACCATAAATTATTGAAATTCCATTCAAATTTAAATTAAAAATTCAATATACCTAAACACACCTGTTTAAGGATTAGAGGAATTTGGTTAACCGCAACATTCTCCTACAGCAAGGATCATACATCGAGTATCAAATACCGCAATCGAAACCATTTAATAGGAATTTGAGGTTTGTTGAGACTGAAATGTATTTGAGTTCATATACGCATAAATTAAGCTAGTCATTGTATCATTTTAAAGCTTATATGCAGCATTATTAAGGAATAATTCACTCATACAATCTGCATAAAGCTTTAACGTAAATATTTGTCAAGTATTTCCCCCTTAAAGCTATGCAACATCATCATTCAGCATTATTGCATCAATTTTGTTTGAATTGGAATTCTTTGTTGCTCCTTCCAGAGTGTGGCCGTCTCAAATTCGAGTTTTTCGACATTAGATTGTCGAAAAATTCAAACATTTCGAACTCAACTTATTTTAAAATACAAATTTCCGTTACGAAGAAAAATAAAAATAACGGTCAAAAAAAATTTGAAAAATTTTTGAAAAAAATTAACGGTCGTTTTTGAGAAAGCCACACTCTGGTTCCATCATTTAATTTTAAAGCTATATAATCAATACTTTATTAAACGACTTCCTCTCCTTCTTCCTACTTTAAGGTGACCTGGGTCAATTTGTTCACTTCTTCTTGACTTTATTATAAGGCTTCTAAATATGCTCAATGACTGCAAGTATTACTTTTTGGGGTGAAGAAACTTTTTGACTTTGCGAGACTTGCTCATTATGAAATTCTATACCTTATTGCTTTCTCTTTTTGACGTTTTACTTGCTATGAGGAAAGTTAATTTGATTGTTTAGTTTTAATTAGTATTCGATGCTGCTTTAATTGAGCCTCGTGCAGTAAAGGGTTTTGGGATGCTTTATGGATGGAGAATTGTAGGTGTAAATGAATTTGAGTTTATCAGGGCTGGAAGTTGACTCGAATTTTATATGGAGTCGAGCCAACTTGAGTCGACCTTTCCATACAAAATTCGAGTCGACTTTGAGTTCAGGAATTTGTAGTGGAAGGGAGTTGCTCATATTTTCATTTAAAGTAGAATTTTGGGAACAAGGCCATATATAGGTGAATCTGTCAATGTGACAGTAGGGCATCTTTAGTCAAACTGTCAATTAATGAATCGAGCATTCTCCATTATGAAAGCGTAGGTTCAATTCTCATCAAAAAAGGGTCACTCAATCTTGATTTACAAAGTGTGCTGTTGATTTGCCAAAAGTAACGTTTCCTCGTCACCATGAACCAGGGTACAGCAATTTAATGTACCTAGCCACAATTTTAACATCACCCTAATCACAATCCGGGTTGATGTTTCTCAAAACCACCTTGAAAAATCACTCAATTCCAACCAGACTCCTTTTCCGGTATCGAACCCTGGTCGTTATGATCAGTTGGACGACACTCCTAACCAATTAGCTACAGCTGCTTGTTCGCTGCCTGTTCCTTCGTCATTACTTAAAATAGCTTTTGGCATTCTTTGAATCATTCTTCCTTACTTTTTTCAACTAACAGCGCCATAATAAACTTATGTTTCTCTACCCCAACAGCAACATTATCTCTGGCAGTTTAATCGTTTGTACATTATCGTTTGCGTTTGGTTGTTATTATTAATTCAGTCCTGTTGATCTTTTGCTGCTCCTTTGTACAAATTTATTTCGGAAATTGACCGTTGTAAGCCTTGTCATCCTTAGTCTGACTTAGAAGCTTCCATTTCACAGAGTCAGCTCTAGTCTGACTTAGAAGCTTCCATTTTACAGACTAGGAAATTTGGGTATGTTTATAATATTTAATTTTTCATCAGAATTAAAAT
Source organism: Chironomus tepperi (assembly GCF_022539635.2). Taxonomy (NCBI): domain Eukaryota; kingdom Metazoa; phylum Arthropoda; class Insecta; order Diptera; family Chironomidae; genus Chironomus; species Chironomus tepperi. The sequence continues at coordinate 1,174,918 of NW_027226583.1, forward strand.
CCATTCATGCCAGATTCTGCCTTTAAATTGCCAATATTTCATTTCATTCAAAATTCCATTTTTCAGCATCGATACGTATTTTAGAACAATAAGAGCAGGCAGAACTTCTACCATCATTGTGTTTATTACATTTGCATTTTTCCGAAAAAAAAGGTTAAAAAGGTCTTATTATGTATTTAAAGGTAGGAAAAACTTTTTTGTTCCTCCTTATTAAGATATTAATGGAAAATTCTCATTTCTTTTACCCATTAAAAACTTTCTCTTATTTCGAGGCTGAAAATCATCCTTTTTTATGCTTTTGCTCCATTTTAAGGTTTTTTTGTGGATAATAAGAACAAGCATGTGCTAATTCTATCAAAGTATACCCAATGTATGTTTTATTCAATAAAGTTCTTTTTTTGAGGTTTCTAAGATAATTTTTTGTAAGTTGTTTGAAGTTCAATTTTGGATTTTTTTAAGGTCAAATTGAGAGGATTTATAAGTCCTTACTATGGAAGTTTATCATCATTGATACAATTTGGATCAGTGTTTATTATTCAAGGTTATTTGAAGTTGTAACGGTATCAAGATGAAGGATTTTTAGGCTTCAATAATGTAAAAGATGAGGGGATTGGGATAAATCGAACTCTGACCTTCTTATGGTATCTATTGCTACCGCTAGATATGTGCAACATTGAGGACAGAGCTACAAATTTTCAAAAATTTGAAATTTGAGAAATTCAAAAAATTTTCACATTTTTGAAATTTTTGAAAAAACCGTTGAACTTTCAAATTTTTGAAGTTTTTGAAAAATCTGTTAAATTTTCAAATTTATGAAAAATTGTTGAATTTTCAAATTTTTAAAAACCGTTAAATTTTCACATTTTGGATAGTTTTGAAAAAAACCGTCGAATTTTCAAATTTTTGAAAACCGTTAAATTTTCACATTTTTGAAATTTTTGAAAGCCGTTAAATTTTCAAATTTTTTAAAAACGGTCAAATCTTAAAATTTTTGGATTTTTAATTTTCAAATTGTTGAAAATCATTAAAATTTTGGATTTTTTTAAACCGTTAAAATTTCGAATTTTTGAAAACCAAAAACCGAATTTAAAATTTTCTTAGAAATATCAATCATTAACTCCAAGTAGGCAAGGATTTTCCATTCCTTCTAAACAGTCCAACCATAAATATAAATAAATCTTCCAAATCCAACAAAAAACATCCTCAATACAAATTTATCCTCAGATTTGTCAAGAGTTCACGTATTTCACATAATTGTTTTGTTCTCAGCACACAACAATAATGACTTCATCATGAAGAAATTGCGTCATCACTCCTTAAAAGGATTTTTGATGACTTTTTTTTTTAACTCACATTTCTTTCCAAATTTTACTTGTGGGTACAACTGAGAGGGATGGAGCATGTTGAGGAAGGGAAAAAAGCTCAATATTTTACAAAAAAAAGAAAGAAAACAAGTAAAACGACCTTTATTGAGGAACGTGCTCAATAAACGCTGCTTTCATGTTGATTCATTGGCTTAAATTAAAGTGTGCACAGGCACAGTTAAGAGATGGAATTTTATGTATATTTATAAAATTGTAGCATATAAAAATATAAAATAAAACTTTTTTTTCTATTATGAGTAGGGTGACTAGTGCAGAAAATAATTGGGATATATCGGGACACTTTTGGAAAAAATCGGAAAAATTCCAAAATTGTCAAAAATTACAAAATTTGTCAAAAATTCTAAAATTTGTCAAAAATTCTCAAATTTGTCAAAAATTCCAAAATTTGTCAAAAATTCTAAAATTTTTCAAAAATGCCAAAATTTGTCAAAAATTCCAAAATTTGTCAAAAATGCCAAAATTTGTCAAAAATTCCAAAATTTGTCAAAAATTCCAAAATTTTGTTTGAAATTCGAGACATTTTAAGGTTTTGTCGTGACACAGCAGCAAGGCTGAAAAGTACAGCATCGTCCCAGCAAAAATACAGCAGATATCCACTCTAATTATGACGTTAAATGATTTTTCTCCTTTTTTTTTACCATTCGTGCGAAAGTTTCCGTTTTGCTTATTCCTCCTTTATTTTATTATATTCTTCGTGTAATCGGGACAAGACTTCCAAGTCTATATATATTCTTTCTTATGATTTATTACATTAAAGTGAATGGAATGAGGAATTATATACTTTTTTTTCTTACTCTTTTTTCTCACTTTCATGGCTTCCATTTCAAGTACCTCAATGCCCTTCAGCTAATTTTTGTTGACTTTTTTCGCGCTCGACTTGAAGTTTTTTGTTTTTTTATTGGGATAATACTCTTGAGTCTGTAAAGGTGGTAAGATGGTTTTATAATTGGAAAAGAATTTGAAATATTGTTTTTTTGTCGGATCTATAGCTTATAGAGGAAGTTAAGGGATTCTATTTGGTAGAATTGATAAGATCGATGGAGTAACATGGGAAAAGGATTTTGAATGTAGGCTAAAGATCTTGGAAGGTCATCCATTGACTATTGCAGGGGTGGGCAACCTTTAATTGTACATCTTGATGGCAAGCCTCAATTAAAACTGCACACGGCATACGTTTCAGGGCATTTCCAAGAATGTTTCACACTAGTGTGCCAGCCCTAGTCATTCAGTCATTCCGTTATTCGGTCATTTTGTTCTAGCCGGCCATAGAAACTCTGTTAATCGTTATATATTCCCAATAAAAACCCAACTTGTGTGTAAATTATTAGTAATCTGCTTAAACGACACAAAGTAGGAGGAGGTCCATGTGGCGATTTAATGGTTTTGGAATGTTGTCCTGAAATTGAAATTGGAATTTTGTTCCAAATTTTCCGAGAAAAAGGAGAATGGGGCAGGGACGTAGCTCGGAGGAGTGGATGACAGCCTAGAGACCTGTCATACCAGCCTGATGGGCAACCTATGACAGCTTGAGAAGAGCTTTTGGGAGAGTTTGGGGAAGCATTTGACAACCATGGCTCCCTTCAAGACTTAGAAAATCGTATTTATAATGAAAATATTGGGAAAAATCAATCAGACCCTCCCTTATAACAACCCCTTGTGGGAGGTGATATTGACCCCAAAACCACTCGTTCTAGATACGTCTCTACCTTGAGTCGCTCGGCCAAGTAACTAACTCCCTTCAATTATTTCATTATTGACCCATTTCCATCCATTTATTAAAAAGCCCTCAGTAAAAGCTCACAAGTTAAAGTTCAAAGTTCACCAAACTCAAGCAATCAATTTTACAAAATTGACTATTATTTCCACCAGGGGTAATAAGCTTATACATTGTAGAACTTCATCGAGTTCTTATTAAGAATAAGTAAAATTATGAAAATGAATATAAAAAGTCTGTTGAATGTAATGAAACCAAACGCATAGCATGACGAGAAGCATGGATGAAAATGAGAATGAATTATTACAATTTTTTTTTTTAAAAATTAATTGAATGATGATGAAGAAAGTTTTCTTTAAGGATTTCCTTTATTACCTAACCATTTTTGCCTGCTAGTCAAATCTGTGCATTTTTAATATGTTCTGCCTTTGTCTCATTTGCCTCAAAAAATTAAATTAATGTTGAAAAATTTATGTAATTATAATGTAGTACAGAATGTTCTTCTTCATTAGAATTACTCACTTTTTTTTTGTTTATGATACGTTCTTTCCTGTTGTAATGAGCTTCAGGCTGAAAGTTTTAATGTTCTGCTTCCTTAAATGAGCCCATATTAGATATCTGTATGCTGAAACATATATTGTGGTTTGGTATGTTTCACAGGTTAAATTTTGTGCTTTTGATGCTTAATTTGAAATTTTGTTGCTCAGTTTCAAATTTTGTTGCTCAATTTGGAACTTTAATTGCTCAGTTTTTAACGTTTGCTGCTCAATTTTGAACTTTTGTTGCTAACTTTTGAGCTTTAGTTGCTCACTTTTGAGCTTTTTTGCTCAATCTTGAATATTGTTGCTCAATTTTGAATTTTTGTTACTCAATTTTGAACTATTGTTGCTTAATTTTGAATTTTGTTGCTCAGTTTTGAATAGTTGTTGCTCAGTTTGAACTTTTGTTACTCATTTTGTAGTTTTATTGCTCAGTTTTGAACATTTGTTGCTCAATTTTGAAGTTTTGTTGCCCAATTTTGTATTTTGTTGCTCAATTTCGAACTTTCGTTTCTAAGATCAGAGCTTTTGTTCCTCAATTTTGAACCTTTGTTACTCAACTTTGAAACTTTGTCGCTCAATTTTGAAAATTTGTTTTTGAATTTTGAATTATTGTTGCTCAATTGTAAACTTTTGTTGCCCAGTGTAAGCTTATATTGCTTTGTTTTGAATGTTTGTTGCTCAATTTTGAGAGGTAATTGCTCAGTTCAGAGCTTTTGTTGCCGACTTTTTTCAAAAACATTTTTTAAGATAATTTTATTCTTTTACATCCGCAATAAAATTTCAACGCTTATCAAAGTATTTTATTTTATTTTCCCAGCTTGTTACAATTTTCTAACAATAACAAAGAAAGCTCCTTTTTCTCAAAAGCATAACCAAAAAAAATATTACGAAAATGCAAAGTTTGTGTTTATATGACACATAACATTTATTATTATTTCTCCATTTCGCTATTTTTTTTTCTATTTGTGTGAAAATGTTAACGAGTAGCAAAAAAAAAAAGGAAAAGCCAGCAAGGTCACATACAAAAAAAAAGTCAATAATGGAATTTCAAAAAAGATTTATGCTACGCAATTAAACGAAATATTATAACACAAAAATATTGTAGTTGGATATGAAACGATTCGAAAGGATAAACAGTAAATAATTTTTTATTGGAAACTTGGAATTAGATGTAATCCGCAGTGAAACTTTTTAGGGCACTCAGAATATATGAGATGTTATAAAAGATTGTAATTGCTCTTTAGTTTATGGCTGAATGTGCTATAAATATTTTTTTTAATATTGTTAACTGCTTCAACGATGGGAACTGAAGTGGCTATTTGGTAAGCGTGATGGCTATAACTTGATTTTTTTGGTATTTTGAGGACAAATATGAGAAAGTAGTGCGTGGGGATATCCTTTAAATCAGTGTTGTCCAAACTGTGTGCCGTGGCACAGTAATGTGTCATGGTACACTAATGTGTTGTAGCACACTAATGTATCGTAGCACACTAATGTGTCGTAGCACACTAATGTGTCGTGGCACACCAATGTGTCGTGGCACACTAATGTGTCGTGGCACACTATTGTGTCGTAGCACACTAATGTGTCGTAGCACACTAATGTGCCGTGGCACACTAATGTGTCGTGTCACACTAATTTGTCGTGTTAAACTAATTTGTCGTGTCACACTAATGTGCTGTGTCACACTAATGTGTCGTGGCACACTAATGTGTTGCGGCACTCTGAATCGAATACCGTTTTCGGTTATAAACGTTACTTATCACCAAGGTGTGCATCTAAGTCAAGGCCAGTGATGGGCAACCTTTGTTCTGTGACACACGTTCGTGGCTTGCAACTAAGATGTGTCGTATCACAAAAAAGGTTGTCTTTTCAGTTAGACGTCATTTCAAATTATTTCTTGACAAACTCAACTTTTAAATCCTTCAAGAAGCTTAAAATCCTCTAAAATTGTTACAACTTTAATCCTATACATTCATCATACTAATAGCACATTCATCACTCAATTAAAATTTATTGACTCGAATCTTTAAGAATTTCTCAAGCAGTGAAATGAAATGAAATGATTTTAATTTAAGGAAGTATCTTGAGTAATGCAAAAAGAGTCTGAAAAGTTTTAAATTAAATTAGTTTCAATGTACGCTAAAAAATGAAAAATAGAAAAAATTGGATATAGCGAGCATAGTTGCTTCAATTCACATAAATTAAGGGATTTCTTTTGCTGGGTTGGAATTGGATGATGGTCAAAAATTAGATTTTCCGGATACTTAATCAATGGATGGCTCCATATAACGATTATTTGACCATGACCATGATGCAACACTTGCGTGTCGTGCGTGTCATTGAGGATCATGTCTCACGTCTCTTCTCTTAACATTAACTATTGGATATCAAGATTTAATGACCTTATCACACTATGTTATGTACCATCCATTAAGCTGAAAACTAAAAATATAAAAAATTCAGACTAAAACTCACAACAACCCTGACTAGACAGATAAAAAAAGCTCAGAAAAAATCCCAGTCAAGATGAAAAAAATTTCTTCCTTTTCATTAGATTGAGAGCTAATTACATTTATTTAATGAAGAGAATTTTTTCTCCCATTTCTGTGGACTTTTTTTACCTTTTTTTTTCTTATTTTTTTTTTTAAATTAATCCTTTTGTAAACTAATTTTCATATTTTTCATTCAAAGCTCCCTTTTTTTTCATGCCATATCCTCCTCGGAAGGAAATCTCTGATGAATAGTTGAGAAAATTCTTTAAGCTTTACAGTCGCCCTCGCTCGTGCTCAAAAGAGTCAGCATAGTCTAAAATAGATTATATATTGTGCTACTTCTAGTTCTTTTTTTTTCGGTTCAGTCTCGGCAAAGATGTGAGGAGATAATAAAGAGGAAAATTAACGAAAAAAAAAAAAGAAATTCTTTGTGAATTTAACACGTGCTGTATCTTATGCTGCTCAAAATTAATTAATATCAAATTAATTCCCTAAATTTTTTTTCTTGGACAAAACATCCATTTGAGTTACTTTAATTATTGGATGAGCAGCCTGTGTGTTTGGGCACACTATGCTTACTTCGATGGCCGGACAGATCAACTGTGAACCATGGCCTCCCTCAGATGTCGCCTAAAGCTGGTTCTATAGCCGGCTTCCTCCTGTCAATTGCCAATACCAAATGCAATACTGTCTCTATCGACAGCGTGCTTCCAGAAAGTCTTCGGTCTACCACGAGCTCTCTTACCATCCACAAAGTCTGATTTAAAGACCTTACTTAGTGGAGCTTTTCCAGGTCTTCTAATAACACGTCTACCCCAGGTTCTATGGTACGTAAGGCCAACGCTCTACCAAATAGGCCACTGATGCCATTTCACCGCTTCACACCGGTGTGCAACCATGTTTGGACATGCCATGAACTTAATGCTATATTCCTTTCAACACTTCCCAAAAAGCTATATCCCCCAAAAATATCAAAGCTTGTCCACCACTGACTTTAATAAAATGAAAACATATTCTTTTGTTGATCAGAATCACAGACAGACGGGAAGGAAGACATTACAACGAATCATATGTTGAAAAAGTATTTCTTTTTTGGCTTTTGTATGAGAATCATCACATCCCCCTTCCTTTATATAAAATCATTCACACATATGTACAAGACATAAAATCATCCCATCAATATTGAATCACTCATTTCAATTGAACGACTGATTGGAAAAGAAGTTGGAAATGCCTTTTGTTAAGAACGTTTGGGGATGGGAATTGAGCGCATATATTTTTGAATGGCAAACAAAAACTTAAGGAATGTTCTAGGTAATGTGGAGTTGTTTCACTAAAATTACTCATGAATATGAATTAGAGTATTATGTAGGGCAGGCACGGACACAGCAGATTATATTAACGGGTCCGGTCATTAGTCTCAGTGTTTCTAATTTTCGAAGTAGGGAATGGGTAAGAGAGAGTGAGTGAGGGATGGGAATGAGCGAGTCTACAATTGCTTTCTCTGGCTGCGCCCCTGACCAGGTGTTGTCCAAAGTCTAGAAGTTTAACATGGTAAAATGGTGGTGATGTAGCAAACTCGAATCAAGAGCATCAATCAGGACATCTCTAAGCATGTAGCCCTAACACACAAGCATATGATTAATGAGCATCTTACGGTGTAAATGAGCATGCTTACTAGGCAAATCTGAAAATACGAATGTTTGGCTTCTTTGTCTCATTAGTTAAGCAGCAGACCAAAAATGTTGCACTTTCTCTCTTGTTAGGTAGTGGGTTCGATTCCCACTAAAGCCGATATGGCAAAGATTTGCACGATATTACTGGGAAAGTTCATGAAATTACCGTGGATATCAATAATATTATTAGGCGTGTTCATGTACATGCTAAGAACTATTTCATTAAGGATATCTGAACACACTTGAGAATTTCATTATCTAGCATATCACTAATTAGTTCCTTCATGCCTTCGACATCCGATCCTTTTGGTCGTACATAAACAAGCAATCTTCAATCATTTCCCATTCAGACATTTAGACATCCTTCATCAACCACCATAACTTTTGCATTAAAAATCAGTTCCCGAAAAAAGATAGATTATGTGAATGTAAATGATATTGATCCAAGAAAATACGATTGTTTGATGACTTCATTTGCTTCATTTCATCTAGATTCTTATTGAGATTATACTCATCATTTCTTCTTCTTAATGCTGCTTTTTCGTATATATTTTTTTTTTATGTACACTTTTTTTTCATGCTTATTGTATGAAGCAGTGATTTGTTGAAGTTCCTCAAGCTCAAGGTTTTAAGAACGAATGAAAATTTGAAAAGATGGGATTAGTGGCTTTTCCTTCTTACAATTTTTTTTGTTGAGTCTCTCAAGTTCATAACAATCTTCTTGTTCGTCATGGATGTTTTTTAAATAATTTTTTATTTTTCTTGAATTATTGTGATTGTGGAGTATTTTGAGGAGCTTATTACATAATTGAGAATTAAATAAGAACAAAATTATGTCTTTAATATGAGTAATCCTAATTTAACAAAATAAATTACATTAGGAACTAATCTTGGTTAACATTTAAGTGTCTAACGGAAAGGGAGGGAGTTGGTTGGGTACGTTAGGTCAGTGGTGGGTAGTCTTTATGACCATTGCACATTTAAATCCTTAAAAATAATTTCGCACCATACCTGAGCATCAACAACGGCATGCAAGTGAGCCTCGGCACACAGGCTGCCTATTGCTGCTCTAAGGATTGACATTGAATCTGTGTGAATTAGAAAATTTAGGGATTGTACCGTTTTGGAGTATGAAGAGGAACTGGAGGTAATTTTGGGTCATAATTGTGTTAAACAGCGTCATAGTGGACGTAGGGGTCTAAAATTGTTATTTTAAGCATCTGGTAATTTGATAAAATTGTCAGAGTTCTCAGTATCCTAAACTGTCAGAAGCTATCGAAAGAGCGTCTACAGACATTCTCTAAACGTGGCAATGGGCCCATGTGCGCCCCTGTCAAGGAAGCAAGTAAGTAAGTAATTACTGAACGTTCCTTTTGTTTTCGACACTGGTGTGCCGTTTTTTGCTACTTATTTGAAAATGCTAGAACAGCATGTCTTGTGCGATTTTGATCGAGGCTTACCACCAAATATTACCGGGGTCCCAAAAAGGTTGGACAACACTGCTTTAGTAGATACATTTTTAAAGCGTAGTATAAATCAAGGACATTTGTAGACAACGCCTTTAATCTTGAAAATTCATCAAAATCAATATGGCAGCCTTCAAGCCAGTACTATAAAAAATATCTCATATCCGATAATAAATTTAAAATTCTATAATTTTTTTTCATTATTTATTCATTCCTCATAAGTTTTAATGTCTTTATTGTCTAAAAAATCAAGAAAACAATCTCAAAGAAGCATAAAAGAAAATTGCCTTAAGGGTTAAAAAAAAGCTAGACTTTGCTTCATAAATTCCTTTTTTTTTTCTTGTGTGATCTCAAAAGCAGAAAGGAACAAGGCAACAAAAAAAAAATATCCTTAATATTGAATGAAAGATATAAATGGATGTAGATATAAGAAGAAGAATTAAAAGTCAATTCAAGTTTCTTCATTTAAACTTTTATTTATCTTTTTTTTTCGAATTTTGAAATAATTTCAAGCTTGTTCCTTATTTCCGATATTATGTAAAAGTTGTAAAAGGAATTGTAAAAAAAAGGGTTATTCACAAATGATGTTCAGCTGTGGCGTGGGTGAGTCTCTGAGGTATAATCAAGGGAATGTTATGTTTATCCTTGAAAAAAGGACATGAATTAGGTTATGGTTTAAAATAACATTTTCTAAACTTTAATTTAAATCGTGATGCTTTATAGCTAAATTATGAATCAAAATTTTGACTCCATAACGAAAATGTGAGTGAAAAACCACAATTTAAGTCACCCAAACTTGAATATGTTATATCCAGGCATGGGAAGTAAATCAACGTAATATGGACAAAATTGTAAACTTCATCTCCTTCCCCTCAAATGTTACATAATTTTCGAATATTCCCTTGGCTCTGTTTTTGATCCAACTGTTAATAATTGAAGAATGAGAGAATTTAGTACAGAGGCATAGCCAGGATTTAATTAAGGAGCGTTAGGGCTTATAAGAAATCGTGACGTGGTTTTTAAAAAAGGATTAAGGTGGAACCAGTTTAAATTAAATCAGTAGTGGACAACTTGTGTACAGCGACACATTATCCTACAATGAAAAAAAATTTTAGAATTGCCGCAAAATGAAATGGCTGTTTATAGAATTACTGTATAACAATTTGTATTGATAATTGACCAAAAAGCTCATGGGGTTGCTGTGTGAGCAACGATGCAAAAGTGCTGGGAATTAGAAGTTATATAAAGGCTGATCCAGCTTCTTACGTACTCTTAATATCCCAATAGACTCTCGAGCACATTTGCCAAGTAAGTAAGTAAAACAAGTAATTGACAAACGGTAGCTAGTAAAAAATCTAGCATTTTACGCCAGCTAAGTGATCATGTATCTCAGTTGATCTATGCGACCAGCAAATAAGTAAATTAGTGGAGCATAACGTTTTGAAAAATCCGAAAAAGACGACTGGTGTGCCGCGGCACAAAAGTTGGCCTCTACTGACCTTGATCGTTGTCTAGACCTTTGGGATATCAGCTTATTAGTCTCAATAATATTCTCAAAAGAGTCTATAATCTCCAAAATATACTGTGTAAAACTCTATACTGAGTAATATTTGGAATAAATATTTTTACCGCATTTTTTGCAAGAATATCTCTTAAAATTTAAAAAAGAACAACTTGAAACATTAAATTTAATCAAGTACATCACTTATGAATAAACCCTCTAAAGGAATTAAGATCAATCAATTAATTAAAAAGTTCATTGAAATGAGCACTTACTTAAATATTTAAATATTCATCTTCTTATTCTCTTTCATGTCTATTGATTTATGATGTTCTTAATTTTCATGCACTGGTTTGCTACATGCTCATCAAAGTGATCTAATTCTCATTTATTTACAAGATTCAACAAAGAGAATTTCCAGACATTCTCAATTATTTCAATTTCTCTCATTTGTTCGGATTACATGAGTCAGTTCCAGTTTTCCAGTCTCATTCCAACACAACACCAATACATGCACAAGTAATCTACCTTACTCACAAATGCCGCATTTCTGTGCCTCTCATGACTTTCTTCCTCGTTTCTGTGTAAAATGTACAAATTTTTTTTTTGTTTACAGAATGTGTAGACGTCTCGTTGATAAAAAATACATGAATCAAAAAAAAATAAAATGTGTGTTAATCGTTTATTTATGGAATTATTTAATAAAAATGACATATTCACTATTTGCTCGATATTGATGCACAATGTGTTCTAGGAGGATGGAATGTGATTTATTGATTAAATATCGAAAATGCTATAAATTTTTTTATTTTTTTTTGGATTAAAATATGCTACGGGGAGAATTTATCATCTGCTGAAATATTGAAGTATTGGGTGCTAATTAATGAACTATCGGCAATAAGTTTTAATTAAGTAAATTATTCGCGTGCTTTTTTTTGTAGGGCTTGAAAATTAGCAGAAGTGCTTTGTGGAATTTAGTTTTTTATAGCATTGTTGTAGTGGTTATCAAGGAACACTTGAGTCATTGAATTATGTAGTTCCTATTGACGTAGTCTGTTTCTCGACTTTGTACAACTGTGTAACTTAGGAAATATCAGTAACATCAGTTTGTTTGTCACCAACTATTTAAATAAACTTAGCTGTCTGATTAAAGCAACGACAAAGTGTCTATAATCATCTTGGCATACTCTTGGTCTGACAATATTCTTTTAAAATACAGAACATTACAAAAAGTATCAAAATTAATGAAAAACTTGAAATCTCTTTAAATTTTAAAGAAATAGGAAATAAGCACAAGTGACCAATCTAATTTAAACCGGTTTTACGGGTATAAAACAGGGTATTTCTATATGGAAGGAAGCTGTTGATAGAAATAAAAAATTGCACTTGGTATTAGAAATTGGCAGATGATGACCATCAATAGAGCTAGTTTCAGGCATCTTTAAATGAAGGTCATCTTATCAGTGAAGTAACAAAAATAATTCTGTATTTCTAGAGTCTCAACTACACACATTGAAATACTGCTTTTATATCAACGAGACGGCACTCTAAGTATAAAGTCTTTGTGGGAGTCAGTTAGCGAATTTGTTTATTTTTACCAATTTGACAGTTGGCTTATTGGCTATAAGTAAACTGACGTTTCAACGCCGTGGCGTTCAAAATTTGAATGTGTGTTGATCGGAAATATGGTTTTTAAGTGTCAACTCTAATCGACAGTGAAAAAGGCTATCATGCTAGCTAGTAAGACACTTCTCCATCTTCGTTGCTCTATTAGAAGTCATAGATGACACTAATAATTGAAGCCTATTCTAAGTAAGAGTAAATTCAGTAAATTTAATTCGATAAAGTATTAAACTACAATGTTGATGGGTGCCAGATCCATGATTAATTTTCTACTGCCATAATAATTAACTATGGATGCACTGAACTACGACAACACTGAGTCAAACATATCAGTCCAATAGAATTTGAGCAGGTCCTCGTTCACAAAAATTTAGATCTAATGTTCAAAATTCCTCAATTTTCCAGCACAGATCTGGCTCTTTGTTAGGTACGGGGTATGCATTAGACTCAAACGTTGCATACATTATATGCAAAATGTAGCAATTTATAAACCAGAGACAATTAAGATTATAATCTGAAGAGGAACAGCCAAAAATATTTTCTTAATCCACAAAACAATCAATAATCCCCAACAGACAGTCAATAATAGATTGTATTAATCTCAAAATCGAAGTAGTTCCTGTCAGTAAACTTTCCATCTGATAAATCAACTAGTATATACAAATTCATATCAATTCATCAGCACAAGTAATGTAATTCATTTCAGTAGCTCATAACAAGTTAAATTAACAGACATACATTAACTTTAACTCAGTTTTTATGTACTCCATTAAATCGTCAAGAAGGCAAGTGAGGAGAAAAAAAACACAAGGAATCCGTAAAGAAAAACTTTATAATTGTAGCGAAAAAAAAAGTTAAAGATTTGAGTAGAATGATAAGAAGCAAATGAAATTGAAGAAAGAGAACAAAAAATGAAAAGTGAAGGAGCAGTTCATTTGTTATGGAACGCGGAACTTTTTGACACCCCTTTCGCTCTCCTCATCATGCACGGGAGTCGACTCCCTCGACTTGCCCTCGACTCCCTCGACTTGCTCTCGACTCCCTCAACTTGCTCTCGACTCCCTCGACTTGCTCTCGACTCCCTCGACTTGCTCTCGACTCCCTCGACTTGCTCTCGACTCCTTCGACTTGCTCTCGACTCCCTCGACTTGCCCTCGACTCCCTCGACTTGCTCTCGACTCCCTCGACTTGCTCTCGACTCCCTCGACTTGCTCTCGACTCCTTCGACTTGCTCTCGACTCCCTCGACTTGCCCTCGACTCCCTCGACTCCCTCTATCTTCTCTCCTCCTTCTAGATATTGTTACAGGAGTAAACATTGGGTAACATTATAAGTAAACGACCCCTTAGGGCAGGGTCGAGGTTACTAAATTTTCGGTTGTTTATGTAACGTAATAAGAGAACGACCCCTAAAGGAAATGAAAGAAAAGTTCATGAAACGAAACACATTTTCCATTTTTTATACTAGCTATACAGTTCAGTATATAGACATAAGTTACACTGTATATACTTAACTTAGAAGTTTCTCAGTTTAATTTCATTTTTTCATGCCACTCATTCATTCATTTCTGTATATTTTTTTTGTATTTTTTTTTTTCTTCTTCTTATACTCCTCACTAATGAACTGTGAAGTAATGGATTTACATGACGCATATTGTTCTCATATATGAAATGAAAAATAATAATAATAAAGCAAATAATTTTCTCGTGAGAGAGTTTAAAAATCAATAAGAAATTCAGATTAATGGAGAAAATGTGGAACAATATTGGCTTAATAAGTTTATTGCTTGGGAAAATAATAAGTCTTTGACCTGGTTGTGAGGATCTGATTGGCAGTTTAATTTATAAGTCACGTGTTTGATAAGATGACGCCAGTCTGTAGATGAGAGATACTCTAATGTAATGTGCTAGATTTGTAGTGATGGATTTTCCATTCATAGATCTTCGAGTCGATTTTGAGTTACACGAACAGCACGTGTGTTCGTTAGGGCACGGCTAAGTCGCTGTACTAACGGTATCACGTGAAGTCATCCTGACGTTACCGTGACGGCTGATTTTGACTCATTTTTAAGGAGAAGAATGCGATTAGCCGGATTGTGCTGCTCGGACTATGAATTATATTACAGATTAGTATCTATAGATTGTTCTGATTATAAACGGATGTTAAACTGTATAAGTAATACAAAAACAAATGAATTTCATATTTTCAATGGAAGGGCTTTATCGAAATCAAAACTTCTCGGTTTCGGTCTGTAGAATTAGTAAAGGTCGAGCATCTTCGATAAGTCAATTGTATTCTAGATTCCGATTTCGGTTTTAAGAATTTGAAACCAATACTTTGGATGGAGTTATGGCAGAAGTTATCTAAAGACAGATCCAGGTTTCGATGAACTCTAAATACTGCAGTGGTTTCTCGTCCGACTTCGACAAAGAAGTAAGTAAGTTCTACAATTGTCAAGTTAACAAGGCAGAAACACATCATGGTGCTGCTTAGAGGAGCTAAGGTCTGATACTCCCAACTTACTTACATTCTTCTCTGGCCATACAGATCAATTTTGATTCATGACCTTATATAGATGTCCTCTGAAGCTTACTCTATTGCTAGTTTCCACTTGTCAATTCCCAATTCCCAGTGCAATACTATATCTGATCTGATCTTCAACATTCATTACTTCAAAGCTCTGTAAAGAAAATCCCACGGTCACACAACATTGTAAAAATCATGATTTTTGAGTTTTGAGTACTAGTTATGTCTATAGTTGTTGGGAGAATGACCTAAACACAATCTTTGTATCCAAATATTACTAACAGAAATCAATGATGTTGATAGTTGCACAATTCGTTGTTTGTAATCAGTTGCAACATTTAATATACATTTTCTTTGTCCTGGTATGTCTTATTCCAGTGTTGTTCCAACTGTGTGTCGTCAAAATTGACTTTGGTAATGCCATGAACCGTGTGTGGTTTTGGTCGTGGCTAACCAACAAATTGTGCCGTCGAATGAAAAATATGGACTTTGCTTACTTACTTTGAAGGCGGTAAAATGGCATCAGGGTCCTAAATGCTAGAGCGTTGGTCTTACGTGCCTGCAGCTGGCTCAATCGCTTGGTTGCACTTGTCAATTTTCGATACCAAGCTCAATACTATCTCTATCAACAGCTTCCTTCAAATAGTATAAAAAGATTGGACAACACTGCCTAATTCTGATCTACATAGTCATCAAGATTAACAACATCACTTAAACATTTCCTAATCCAGATTGCCGACATTACAAGAACCATTAAATTATTTCAATTTATCAAATTTCATAAAGTGTTAAGCTGTTTATTCTGTAAAAAAGATCATTAAAATATCATGAAATTAAACAGACACAACAGCATGAATGCATCCAAAAGTTCAAATAATATTTGTTTCGTGAATGAAAATTACCTTTTATTATTATGAAAACAAAACAGCAAGCAGCAGCATAGTACTTTTGGGTAAGATTAATATAATAAAATAGAGCAAAAACGCGATGTTGGAACTGAAAATTAAAGTTTTTTTTTGTTCCTTTCTTTTCATAAAAATTAAAGGCAAAAGAACTACCGCATTTATGTATAATTTTTTTTGAAGTAATGCACGAAATGTTTGTACAGACTTTTATATACCTAGATACACACTGCTGCACATTTATGAGTATACATAGAAGTGTGCATCTTTATTCCCTCATATACTCTGTTCTTTTTATCACTTCTTTTTTTTTTGGGTTATTCGACTCTCATGCACACATGCCTACATGCCTATGTGTTAGTGCATATATACATGCTTTATGTGCAATGGTGCATTTTGTATCTCTCAGTTTAATTTTGAGGGCAACAAAATATAAAACATTAATTTAATGGGTAAATGAGGGAAGGAAGCGAGTGAATGAATCGATAAAATGGAACGAACCAAAATAAATGAAAAATTTCTCTTTGAAGGTCAAGGGTAAGAATTTAAATTTCTGTACTCTGTGCTGTTTTGGCTGCTCGGAAATGAAAAACATTTGAACGTCTTCGTTTCGTCGTTTCATGGAAATTCATATTGAGAGCGTTTTAGAGGATATAAATTTGAATCTGAATATTATGTGACATTTGACATTCGTTTTTGGATCTTTATGGTTCAGCTTTGGGGGACCGTTCATTTATTACGTAACGCAGTGGTGGGTAATCCTCTATTTTTACTTGCACATCTTGATGGTAGAGTCTCGACTGAAATCGAACACGTCATACAAGGCTCATGGCATTACAAAATTGTTTATCGGCACACCGGAATATCGCGACACGCTGGTTGCCCACCACTGACGTACCGGGAAAAAATTGAATTTTTGAGCTCCTTACGTAAAAATCCTTCGGAACAGAATATCCTGAAATTTGAAATCGTTCCAAAGTCTCAACACCGACTCCCCCAATTTTCACTCAATTCACACTTAAGAGCATTACTTACTGACTATGTTCCTATGTGGACTGTAACCATGCTCTTATGTGGACTATAACCATGCTCTTATGTGGACTGTAAACATGGTCTTATGTGGACTGTAATCATGCTTCTATATCCTTTATTCTATAGAGTTACTCTCTGTCAGCTTAATTACTTACTTCCTTGGCTTAGGCGCTCTTTGGCCCATTGACGCGCGGATAAAATGTCTAAATAGCCGGCATATCCTTCGAGAACTTCTACCAGTTCGGAATATTAAGGAAATTAGCGTCCTTTTGGAAATGAAGACTCAGACATAAATTAATATATAATTTGAAATTCAAGACAATTTTAGCTTGTAACTTTGTTGTAAATTAATTTGAATAAAAATTTTTCTTTCCGTTTTATTAAATTTTACAGACGTAATATCTTTCATGTATAAAGTTATGATTACATTTTCTAATTTAATATCAATCAAATGAACTGTATGTGCTCTGATAATTTTTGTTAGGATTCACTTATTTGAATTTTGAAATGATTTTTGTTTGGTTTCAATTTGGAATTTTTTTTTGTTGATTTTATGTAATGAAATGAATTTTGGGATTTAATTTTGAATGCAGCACTTATGCATATGCTTGAGTTTGTGGTATTTTCTATTGAATTTTTGAAAATAATAGTTCAAACTTGGTTGATAATTTAAGAGAATTAGGTAGACATTTAGCACAAATCGGTCAATCGATCGAAAATCCAATCCTGGACCGGAATGACTCTGGCTTGGTGCCAATTTCGAAGCATATCCAGGAGTCACGCCGACCTTCCCAAAATTCCCTTAAAAATTCAGAGATCGAAATTCTGATTCCAGACTAGCATTATTCTGACTTAGTGCTGGTTTCGAAGCATTTCCGGGAGTTATGCAGATCTTCCTATAGTTCCCTTAAAAATTCCAAGATCGAACATCCGATTCCAGTCCGGCATGACTCTGGCTTGGTGACGGTTTCGAAACATTTCCGGGAGTCACGCCGTCTTTCCCAAAGTTCCCCCTAAAATTCAAAGATCTAAAATCCGATTCAAGTCCAACATGACTCTGGCTTGTTGCCAGTTTCGAAACATTTCCGGTAGTCACGTCGACCTTTCCAAAGTTCCCTTAATTAACTGGTGTCATGAGAATAATTTGTTCATTAAGGAAGTTCCATGCAATGACAAAATTAACAAATATTTTAAATCACAGTTATTACCTAATTTTAACCACTGGACATCCAATAATTTAGAGTTCATTGGAATCACAGCTTCTGAATCATGTCCAATCTCATTAACCAATTAAGACTATTTTTCATAAATTATAAGGCAAACATCTACAAAAGAATTTTTAAATTCCATCCGAAAATTGCTTTAAAACATGAAATATACAGCATATAGCTTGACAGTCGAAATTAGAACGACAACAAAAAAAAAAAAAAAAAATAATAATCAGCGATTTTCATGTCAAATAAGAATGAATGAGTCAATTTTGATTTCTTATGTATACATGATGATTCATCATAGTTTTGAGTCAAGATCATCAGAATGACATCATCTTGACTTGGTTCCAATATTTTAAGTAATTAATGCCAGAAAAAAGTTATTGAAATGACTTTAAGCATCAATTCATCAATAATTGATCAGTTTACGACATGACTCAATACAAACAAAAGTCAGCATTCTTTCTTGGTATGGAAATGCTGACAGATTTGCCAAAAATTGAAATTGATTTGTCTGTAAACAATTATATTAATGAAATGTTTGCCTGCCTGCTCCAGAACGAAATTCCTTTTAATATTTGCGTATTTAACTTTCCAGTAAGAAGTAAGATACATACACGGACGGGAAGGTAAGTAACACAAGAGACGTTTGGCAATACACATTCATGCAATAATGGAATACAGTAACAACAATGAAACATGTTAAATGAAACCGGTTCGATGAGATCTACTTAAGTGCTGTATTTTGTGCTTACTTCTCATTCTTTATCTATCGCACTCACTCATCCGTGCTGTGCTTCTTTTGATTTTTTTCATTTCATTTCAATTTTTTATTTTTTTTTTTATTTTTGCTCAAAAGATTTGAGAGGAAAAAGTTTTTTTTTTGTGTTGCGAACTTGAAACCTTTCACATCACAAGCGAATCGTAGGTGAAGAGAAATGAAAAGAAACAAGACACGGAAAAAGAACACAAAATAAAATATAATGGTATGTGAAGTGCTTATACATCTTTGATGAGAGAATTTAAGCGCATTTGGAATTAATTGAGTTTTGTGAGGATTTTGAGGTGGTATGGATGTGCTGATTGTTAGGAATCAGGTTAAATTGCAGCATTTTGGCCAAAGCAGCTCAATTTAGTTCAATTCAATTTCAATTTTGCTTCAATTCAGCTTCAATTCAGTTTCAATTCAGCTTCACTACAGTTTGAATTGAGCCTCAATTCAGCACAATCCAGCTTCAATTTAGCTTCAATTCAGCATCAATTCAGCTTCAATTTAGCTTCAATTTAGCTTCAATTTAGCTTCAATTTAGCTTCAATTCAGCCTCAATTCAGTTCAATTCAGATTAAATTCAGCTTAACTTCAGCTTCAATTCAGCTACAATTCAGCTTAACTTCAGCTTCAATTCAGTTTCAATTCAGCTTTAAATTAGCTTCAATTTAGCTTCAATTCAGCTTCAATTTAGCTTCAATTCAGCCTCAATTTAGCTTCAATTCAGCTTCAATTTAGCTTCAATTCAGCTTTAATTCAGCTTCAATTCAGCTATAATTCAGCTATAATTCAGCTTCAATTTAGCTTCAATTCAGCATCAATTCAGCTTCAATTCAGCATCAATTCAGCTTCAATTCAGCTTTAATTTAGTTCAATTCAGCAATTCAGTCAGCCAGTCAATCGTCGCTTTGGATTAAATAAAGCTGAATAGTTTTGATCAAGACGAAAAAGTAAATGCGCATGAAATAAGAAAGAACTCAATACATTATGCATAGAAACGAGATTTTAAAGTCCATTAAACTCTCTTTAGGCAAATTTCATTTCTGAATTTTCAAGTGTAGGCATTCAAAACAGTTCACTTGAAATTTTATACTTATTTTTGTTCTGCTGTTTTCGACTGAAACGATCCAAAAAAAGAAGAAACAGCAAAGAATATCGAATGATTTTTGTGGGAAATAAAAATAAATATAATAAAATACACTATTCATGCTAAATGCCTCATTGCCCGTTAATCGATTGTGTTCTTGACTTGAATTGATTTCTGCTTATTGAAGAGAAAATGAAATCTTTTTTTTTTATTGTGTACCTGTGTACATGCACACTCGATGATTTGTTGAACTTTTCCTATTGAACTTAATAAACAGCAAGCTCAAAACTATTCATTTACAGCTCTGTAAAAATAAAATTTGATTTATTTGACATGACTATGAAATTGTTATGCTCAATTTTCATAGAAATGAGCTTTGATTATGCAAATGAGATTAAGTTCTTTTGCAGGATATTATTTGAGAATTGTTTGACTTTTTGTATGGAAATTTCATATTTTACCAAGCAATTCTGGAAGCCGAGTTGAAGCTGATCAAGCCGAATTGAAGACGAGCAAGCCAAGTTAAAGTCGAGCAAGTTGAAGACGAGCTAGTCGAGTTGAAGCCGAGGTAGTCGTGCAAGACGAGTTGAAGCCGAGCTAGTCGAACATGACGAGTTGAAGTCGAGCAAGCCGAGTTGAAGTCGATCAAGCCGAGTTGAAATCGAGCAATTCGAGTTGAAGTCGAGTTGAAGTCGAGTAAGACGAGTTGAAACCAAGCAAGCCGAGTCGAAGCCGAGTTGAAGCCGATCAAGACGAGTTGAAGTCGAACAAGCCGAGTTGAAGCCGAGCAAGCCGAGTTGAAGCCGAGCAAGCCGATTCGAAGCCGATCAAGACAAGTTGAAGTCGAGCAAGCCGAGTTGAAGCCGAGCAAGCCGATTCGAAGCCGATCAAGACAAGTTGAAGTCGAGCAAGTCGAGTTGAAGCCGAGCAAGCCGATTCGAAGCCGATCAAGACAAGTTGAAGTCGAGCAAGTCGAGTTGAAGCCGAGCAAGCCGATTCGAAGCCGATCAAGACAAGTTGAAGTCGAGCAAGTCGAGTTGAAGCTGAACAAGCCGAGCAAGCCGATTCGAAGCTGAGCAAGCCGATTCGAAGCCTAGCAAGCCGAGTTGAAGCCGAGCAAGACGAGTTGAAGCAGGACAATCCGAGTTAAAGCCGAGCAAGCCAAAAAGCTAGAAAGCCATTTATCGGTATTAGGCAAAATAGTTGCCAATATTATAGGCATTAAGATTGTGATTAATAAAATCATTTTACTTTTGAATTTAACCTGAATTTTCATCCAATCTACTTACATTGATTGCGTGATTTTCATATCCATTAAGCTCCTTCAATAATCAGCAAATTACCGATTAAACACATACAATATAGCCTTGAAAACTACACTTACACGTACACGACGAATGGAAAAGCGTGCTGAGGACATGAGAAGTTCCCATTTGAGAATTCAATTTTAATATAATTATATTATATTTTTGTGTGCTGCATGAGTAGCTTGCTTGTAATTTGAGATTTGCTTGACTTTAAACCTGAAAAATATTGATTTCAATAATACTTGATCCGCATCTGACCTTGAGCTTGATATTACCTGTGATTATATCTTATTTGTGCTGTAAATGCTGACTTGCTTACTAAAATATACATTAAGATTATTGTGCTGTTTGTTTATAAATACATTTCAACTTTATACAATAATAATATTTTACGATCTCAATGTCCTGATGTTATCATCTTTATATTGGTAATTTATTCAGTCGTAGAAAGGCAGCAACATAACAGAACATTTCAGATGTTCTGTATTATTTTGTCATCAACGGCAATTTTGTTTAATCTTGAATCAAATTTATTCTAAAGTAATGGTAATTTTTGAAAGTATTTTTATTATTTTTAAATTTCAATGGAACAACATTATTGAGACATGTTTGGGAAGGTTAGAGCTTCTGGTGATGTGCTGCTTGATAATTTAGAATGAAAATTTAATTTTAAGTGAGTAGACTTTAAGAATTGTGACCTTGAATGCTTGATTGTTTATAATTGTTCAAGTCCTGAATTTTAAATGGATCCAGTAAAGCTTGATGTCGTCCCGGAGTTTGTATGACCTCGTCTTACTTGACAGGTTTGTATCCCAGTAGTAAAATAAATTCAAGAACCCCAAATTCTCATATAAATAATTCAGTTTATTTAGAACTCCTGATGTCGCTACTTCGACAAATTCTGGATATCTTTAAAAATTTATATCTCATTTCTGTGTCCAGAACTCTTCCTGACAATGTTTTTTTTGTCATATTATTGTTAAAATTCTATTCTTGGGAGATTGGGGAAGACGAACTCTGACTCCGAAACTGACCTAATGTCAAATTCATAACTTTTCATGTTATCCCCTGATATCTCTACATATACAACTGGTGGGCGTGCTATGTACCGGGATAAGAATGTTAAAATGTGGAGCAGTGATGGGCAGCCTGTGTGCCGCGGTACTCGAGTGTGACACCAAAAAATGTTGAAACTCCCATAAACCGTATCCCGTGTTCGGTTTCAGTCGAGGTTTACCACTAAGGTGAGTTGCATAAAATAGAGGGTTGTATGTCACGTCAATATACTGCTTTGTGTAACAAAACATTAAATTTCCAGTATATAGGGTTACAGTATTGGACTGTGAGGATGTTAAGAGATCTTGAGAAGGGCCTAACAATTCCTGGATTGAATGTGTAGAATAGGACGCTAAAATTCTTAACACTCTGAATTAGCAGAAGTTCTGGAAGGACAGAGCTTGAGAGAACTAGCTTTAGACGATTTCTCTGCGTGGCAATGAGCCCACGTGCGCCCCATCCAAGGAAGTAAATAATTAATCAGTTAATGGCCTTCAATTAGCGATCAAGACTTCCTGTTATCCTCCAAAGCTTTGACTCCACATTATCAAACAGCACTTTACACCCCCTACCCTAAAAAGCTTGACCTCACAATCAATGACATCATCAAGTTCATTTAAGCAGAATCATTTCATGCAAGTCATTTCATTGATAATTTACTTGCTTGTTATTTTTTCTTTGTCGTAATCAATGAAGTGCTCGTGGAATATTTTTGCTCTCTCTTAGGAATGCTTTTTTTTGCAAATAATAAGACAATCAACCTGTATATTTTATTATTATTACCTTTTTTATTTTTTTACGTAATTCCTTTCTTTTTTTACATCTGCTCATGTTTATGCTATTTTTGGTCTCATTCCTTGCTCTTTTCACTCTTGTTTATGCTCTTCTTACTGTTTGTTTTGTTGAATGCTTTCCGAAGGTGTCCTTTTACTTCTTTTATTGTTTTGTCATCTCAATATGCTTATATACATACATATTTTTTGGTAATAAATGACAATATTGCGTGAACATAAAATTGCATGAATTATATATGTAACCTCCTCCCCGGGGGGAGAATGTGAATGTACTGTGAATATAGTCATAAAATAATAAGGATATTTGGCGTTATCACATGCTTTAAAGAAAAAATTTAAAAAAATTGATTTTTTGCTTCTTTTTGTGTGATGTCATGGATAGGGATTTTGGTATTTTGTTAAGTCATTCTGTCATTAATAGTGCTCTAATGAATTCATTGTTTGTGATAGAGAAGAAATCCATTAAGTTATAGCATGGTAGGATTTGGGTTCAATGGAGTTTAAAGTGGTGGAAAATTTGTGAAAAGATTTTGAGATTTCCTTTAATTTACAACAATCAAAATCATTGCTGTCCAAACTCTGTGTCACTGCACTCTAGAGTGTCGTCGATATTTTTAGGAATGCTAAGAATCCCATGTCGTGTGCCAAACCTTGGCTTACTACCAAGGAGTGTCGGAGCCAAGTCGTGGAACAAGAAAATTTGGACATTCTAGGATACACATTCTAGTATAGAGCTAGTTGGCGGTTATGAATCAATTTTAAAGGCAGGAGTTTTTGATCGTATTTGACTCCTTCGAGTTTTGAATAGCCAAGAATTCCGCGTTTCAGCTTATCTCAGGCTTAAGACCAATTTTGAAAAGGTGACCACCACAGAAACCATTAACCATCCCATTCCCCCTCCTTAAGGCCACTTTCATCGTCGATTGTATGTTTGGGTACGGTACGATATAGTTAAATCAGTGATATGTCACCTGTTATGGTAAACTACCACCTTGTATACCTGTATCATTCCAATGGTACAATAATAGTGCATTATTGGTACGGTATAGTGATATGATCAAAGACTGTAAACTCCGGAATGTATTCACGAATTTTCCCAAAATACATCAAAGTATTCCTAATATTTATGCTTTCCCATGAGGACGGGATTGGGACGGGACTTCCCGGTCCCGGTTCCGGTATCGAGTAAGTATACTAATATTCACAAAGTTTTCCCAAATGTGTATGAAATATTCCCATTTTTCTGGAGTTTCCAGGCCTAGGATATGATGGTCCGGTAATACAGCAACAATATCACTGCGCCACTGTATCATATCAGAGGTGTACCTGATGCTTTAAATTTAAGAAATAATTTGAGAATTTAAAGGTAATTTTGACGTACCATACCTGTGTCGTACCGTGTCACCACCTAGAAAAATTAGCCTCTAATTACACCCATGCTGTGAACGTCAATCAATCATATCACAGCAATGAAAGAAGATTATACATGAAAAAAGAAAAAATAATGTTCACGTCGAGTTAAATCACTGACATTTTAATTGGGAGTAATGAACAACTCTATATTTTAGCTCGCAGTTAACTCAGCATTTTCCCAATAAATAGCTAAAGATTACTGTTGGCTTGTTGACTGCGTGAACACAGCTTTGCAAGCTATAAATAATTCCCAACCATCAGGGCACCAACAATTTTTAATCAGTATTACCTTCGGTGCAGGAGTTTTCAAAGCACAATGTTATTAAAATCACAAATCCTCATCACAGCCATTGAGATTATTTTAGTTAAAAGTAAAGTTACCGTACGGAAATTATACAAAAACCAGAAGCAGATCCCTTATGCAATGTCATTATTTATCATTTAAAGGAATAGAATTATAAAAAAAAAGCGAGGGAACTACAACAGTGTTTAAGAATGACCTCCATTTTTTTACTGTCTTCGTCTTATTCTTTCTTAAAACTTTTCTTCCCATTCAGTGTAAGTACAATAATACACGAGAATAAA